>NC_082341.1:121186588-122386588 GCF_027477595.1 Haemorhous mexicanus
AGATTCTACCACTTCCCTCTGGTGGATTTCTGGGCCTTTAAATGTCCCCTCTTCTTCACCAATATTTCTCCTCCTCACTTTGTCTTTGAAACCCACCACATCACTCCTTCACATGACCTTCTTGTCTTTTCATTTTCCCCACGTCCTAATAATATCCCTTTCTGCAAAGACTGAGTGGCCACACTTCTCTCTTTGCACACCTCTTTTAAAAGTGTTCCAAAGTAGAGATATGGGAATTATAATCTATCTTAGCTGTCATGGTGGGCCTGATTTGCAATTTTTTTATTTGTATTGAAAAATTTTTGAAAGAAACAAGATAATCAACATACTTCATGAGTTTAAAAGCATTTAAGATACTGGCATAGCTTGACAAGCAATTAATTGCTATTTTTATTTCATTTCAGAAGCAACTAAATAGCTTAGTATAGTTCAAACTGATGAGTGTAGTATTGAATATGTAGCAGCAAAATTTTAAAATTAGAAGATAAATAAGACTCTCCATTATCATCTAGATAAGCCTACAAAAAAGTACAAAAATCTACAAAAACGTAGTCACACAATGACATAGCCATTCCATAAAAATTTAAAAAATTAATTTTCAGTTGTTATCAACGTTGTCTCAAATATAAACAATGCACTTCAAAATCTGTAGAACTATTTTCATTTTTAATGGGAATTTTCATTTTATTCCTCAATATAGTTGCATTTTGAAGATGATTTTTCTTGCATCTGCTATCCATCTTTCTTTTGATCATTACAAAAGTGTGACCTTGATCAAAATATAAAGATTGGGCAATTGTTCCAGGAATGTGTAGTTTAAACAGTTAATATTATATTCATCTCTGTAAAAAATCCCAAAACTTTCATGCAAGTGAGGTTGCATAAGCCAAAAAATACATATCCCCACTACTTTCACTTTTATGATCTTAGAAACCATTAAATAGAGGAAAAAAAAAAAAAGAACATTTGAAATGCAGCCAAGTAGTCAAGAAAAGAGGACTCTGTGTCTTTAAGCTGGGGAGAAAAATAAAACCCAATCATTCCAAATGTATTGCTTTAGTCATCTGGTTTCATTCTATTAATGACCTTTAACATCTGCAAAAATATTGTGAGAAGCTAATTTTGTTTGTACTGAGGTGGTGCAGAACAGTTTCTGGCTGTCAGTCTAGGATGTGCTATAAAATAAAATTGTCTTTCTGGGAGTCTGACAAAAACCTACTGTACAGATTCAGTTTATTTACAACAGCATGAAATGAAAAGAAAACAGAATTTTACAACACACCAACATTCAGAAAATTAATACTACTTACACATTTATATATATTTTAGTAATAAGTTTTCAAGATATCCACTGAGATTAAGGGATCTATTTTGCATTTCGTGGTCCTCCACAAAAATTTTAACCAGAGCAAAATATTTCTCTGCAAATGCTCTTCTCTAGAATTGTAATAACCTATTACCCTGATTTTAAACAGAGCCCTCCTTAAAACCCAGAGTTAGCTCAGGCACAATAGGCCTTTAATTAAACAGAAAGCCTTGCAGAGAAGAAACGTCTGTCTCATGTCTTTGTATAACAGTCATAAAAAAAAAGGTGCAGCGTGGTAGAAGGGAAGCAGTGTGAGACTGCTCTGGCAGACAGGGAGCATTCACCTCCTCTCCCTCCTTCCAAGTCCAGATAAGACGCAGGGAGGAGACAGAGGAGGGGTTGAAGAAAAATCAAAAATATCTTTGTATCGTTCTCTACCTTAAAAGGGCAAATTGCAACAGGTATTGCAGCAGATGGAGTGCTGGAGATTTGTTGGTGCCTACTCACTCCCTCACAAACACACTCCCCACTGCCTTGTCCTACCAGTAATTCTGGGGTCTCCCAGGCAGGCTCAGGTCCTGTCCCCATTCAGTCTGCTGAAAGAGAAAGTTAAATATTTGGTTGAGTGCAGAAAACTACATTTTTGCTGGCCTGGAAGTGAAACGCAAACTCACCCACAGGAAAACTCCTTTTATCTACCGGAAAAACGAGACAAAACTAGTGACTTTGAGGTGAAAAGGGTGGCATCCCAATAACTGTCTCTAGGTCTACCCCACATCAAGATTTTACCTGAGCTAATACAGTAAAAACACTATTTTTTTTTTTTAAGGGGAGGATATTCATTAAGACACTCAGATGACTGCAACACTCTTTTTTTCTTACTGTTTAAAAATGACCATGAAGTGGCAGTTTGGGGGCAATCACTGCCATGAGTGAGATGCAATGAGAGCTATCCTGCTGGGAAGGTTTTGGGGATTCTTGTGGATGAATTCCTGGACATGATCCAACAGAGCGTGCTCAGAGCCCAGAAAGCCAATTGCATCTTGGGCTGCACCAAGAGAAGTGGGGCCAGGATTTCAACAGGGGGGATTCTGCCCCTCTACACTGTCCTTGAGAGATCCCACATGGAGTGCTGCATCCAGCTCTGGGGTTCTCAGCACAGGAAAGACACGGATCTGTTGGAGCGGGTCCAGAGGAAGGCCACAAATATGATCAGAGGGCTGGAGCACATCTTCTACAAAAACAGGCTGAGAGAGCTGGGATTGCTCAGCAGGGAGAAGAGATGGCTCTGGGAAGACCTCATTGGACTTTCCAGTAGCTCAAGAGGGCCTATAAAAAAGAAGGGGATGTACTTTTTAAACAGGCCAATCTGGAAAAGATAGGGGACAATGGTTTTAAACTGAAAGAGGGAAGGTCTAGATTAGATGTTAGGAAGAAATGCTTTAGTCAGAGACACTGCCCTGGAAGAGTTCAAGGCCAGGCTGGATGGGACCTGGACAGCCGTGTCAGTGAGTGACATTCCTGACCATGTCAGGGGGATTTGTATCAGATGGTCTTCAAGCTTTCTTCTGACACAAACTATTCAATGACATCTTGATGCATTATTTTCTGTAGGGCTGGCTACAGTCTGAGGACCTCTATGGGCAGTATAATATCCCCTTTGCCTTTAGACCAACCCAGTTCTACTCATATTTCCTCAAATTATCCACAGGTAAACAATAAATTTTCTTCTCAATTCATAGATTGAGCAGAATACTAAACACCAATAAAGGCAAAGAGGCACAGTAAATTGCACAACTTGGTAAATAGCAATGGCATAGCATAATATAAAAACAAAACCAGCACTATGCAAAGTCTGTGGTTTTCAGCTGAATATTATTCATCATCTGAATTTCACATGAAATATTAAGTCAAGAACAAATTATGTTATTTTTCTCAGTGCAGAATCTGGGGATTCATGCTTAAAACTGTGTTGATGCTTTCTTTACATATGACTTTGTTGAAACTTATACTGGAATCCTGTGTTACCCACAAGTTTTGGAGAATGCTGAAATTCTTAGTTAGGAAGCAGAAAATCACTGAAGAAAAATTTGATGCCCATATAAATTGTCTTGTAGTCAATGTTTTAAAAGTCTGATTAAAAAAAAATAGTAATAATGTTGCAGTGGCCTAAATATGGTATTTTTTGTGTGTGTTTTCTGGTGGAGGAAGCAATGAACATGAATTCCTTTTTACAGAAATAAAGGATTAACAAGAACTAATGGCCAAAATTTCCTGACATAGAAATTAATATTGGCAATTTTTCCACAATATGCTACATATAGATGCTTGGAACAAGAGAAATTGTAAACTTACCATTTATTATGTCATCTACTCACCATCACAGAATTCTAAATAGGCTTTTTTTTTGACAATTTCTTCTAAATAGCTTCACCAAAAACATCTATATATGATTCTTATTACTATATCCTGCAGCTTTAAATGGCTCATACATTATTATTTGAGGAGAAATTAATTGTGGTGTCTTGGTTTCTTTGCAAAAGACACCTTTTTGTGCAGTACTAGTTGAGGTATCCTATTTTTCACCTTCCTAGATCAAAATGCCACTAATCTTTGGCACAGCAAAATCCTTTGACACAGTAACACTTTGAATAAATGGCAGGTAAGGCCCATGTCTGCTAATTAGAGAAGCAGATGCTCTCAATATCCTTGTGTTAGCATGGCATCATTTTTCTGGGCTATTGAATGTAGCAGCTCCTCTAATTAGTACACTGAGTTGATTATGTAGATTACATGCATCCCATCTTGTTTAAAACAAGTTGTATGGACACATACAATCAACAACTTCAGGGAAAATCATGCTGATCCAAATGGATAGGTGGCTAGCACACAGAACTTCACAAACTTTTTCTAAAGCAACAAAAGCACAAAACACTGTAAGACATGAAAATGAGAGGTTAAAGATGTGAGCCTCGAGTTAAGCAAATGAAACATAAATGTTTCTGATGTAGTTCTCAAAAGATGTATGATAAACAAAAGAGACTAAAATTGGAAATACATGGACCAAAATTCTTATGTCAGAAATCAAGCATAATTAATGGGGAAATAAAGACAAAGTAGCCCATTTTATTCAGTGCATTTCATTTTGCAAATAATGCCTAGGGAAGGGGCAAAGTTAGAAGTGAATTCCAGCATCCTTCCCATCGATGTTTAAGTGCTCTATAATAACATCATTCCTCCATCACACTGCTTTACACAGTAACTCTGTCCATCCTGAACTACAGAGAACAATCCAGAGAGCAGCAACACCTCTCTTGGTGACTTTAGTCCTGAGAAACTTCACAACATAGAACTGGTTCTCAGTTGTGGGGATTTTTTGTCTGCTGTTTAGCATAAGTCTGACTTAGTGATCTAATACATCAGTAGCATGCATAAATCTATGAATAAAATGACACAGTAACAGTGAGGTCTTTAAATAACCTCATGATGATATGGATTTTGCTAGGTATAAGAGCAGTTAGCCAAAACCTATGCTATTCTGATTCAATTTTCAAGGGGTAAGACTGAAAAGTTAAACAAAACCAGAAGCTAATATTCTCTTTACAGCACTGGTTATTTTTTTCTACACCTTTGCATTTGTTATTCTCAAACTGCCTTCAGGACTCTAACATCAATAAAGTAGACAAAGCCTGAATGCATTTCTCTTTTCTATCAGCCATCTGAAATTCTGTAAGTCAAAGGATTTTTCCTTCAAACATTCTCCGCTTTTGAAGGAAGTGGGAATAAGGAATTATTACAAGGCTTAATTATTATGTTACAAATACTTTGTCTCTTGTTCCTTCTTTTCTATAATATTTAGCTTTGCTTAAAATACTTGTAATGGCAATTTTATATTATGGGACTAAAGAGGTCAGGTCTTCTGTGATTAAAATTTGAATGTTATTTGATTATTTAGTGTTCATCCTGTAAATGTTTTTGAAGCCTCTTTATTCCATCAAAATTGATACAATGAAACATTTTCAGAACTATACAGAAATTTTATCTACTTCTCCTATGTTTCAAACCTTGTTCTTTGCTCCTTACACCTTGCTTTAGCACAGGACATAAACAGAACATAATCTGTTTATGAAACTGTTATGGCTGCCAAAATTATTTTCCCCAGAAATTATTTTCCAGTTGAAAAGCATGCTATTTTACATTATTCTAGTCCAGTACAATTTCCTGAATAACTTTGTGTTATCTGAGCAATTAGTAAGAAACTGTTCTATTCTTTCTGCCAGTCTGCCAAATATGTACTTGCTTTGCACATTCTCTCAGTGGTTATCTCTAGTAGCTTCCTTTTTGAAGATTCCTTCACAGACTTCTTGACAGAGCTCTCAGGACTTCAAAAAAGATATTAATGAGTCAGTGTGTAGGCTGAGGAAGACAGTGCAACTACTCTTTCTTCATGTAACCTTGCTGGTGGCTTTGGCAGCTCAGATGCATCCAGTTTCAGGCAATCATACTGAAACACTAAATGATGGGACAGAAAAGGCTACAAAAGATAACCCAGAGACAAAGGTCAGTGGGGTTGCCTTTTTAGTCATTTCCTTTACTTTGGAAGCAACACACCTACAGAAGCCTGGTAAATGCACAGCTGCTGGTTGTAAGGCCTAACAAAAAGAAAACTGGTGATTACATGTAACTTTCATGCTTCTCTAAGAGTTAAACAAAGATCATCCTTTAGATAAATTATGCATTACCTGCTTCAGTAATACTAGTTTAAAAAAAAAGATAAACATAAAAAAAAATGAGGGAAGTCATTCTAAATATAACAAAACAAAATATAAGATTAAATATCCCACCATCTGAATGCTCAAGGAAGAAAATATTTTTAAATACATAGAGTTGGTCTGTATCTATATCCATGCTCAGAGCCATCAATGTAATTTTAACCAACTACTCATTTTCTCTCTGGTATTTTGTATACTTGTGCTGAATAAGATCACAATCTTAATAAAGAGGCAGGCTGAATGATGAGGCAGAAATCCAAATTTCTATTTCTTTAGGACCTGTCGTCTCATCTTTATAGGCATGTCTCCAAAGAGGCAGCATGACATGTATAAACACCTATTATCAATCAAAAATGACTGCCATATGGCCCATAGTGTTCCTGTCCTTAACCCCATCACTTAGTACCACACAAGATTTGCCCCTGCTCAGCCTGGCTGCTCTATAGCCTGTAGGCAGAGATGTCTCATCCTTTGTAGCAGTCATCTCTCCCCTTTGCCCTTGGGAAGACCCTCAGCAGCAGCAGCAGTCCTGGAGCTGCTGGCTGCAGCCTGGTGCAGCGTATGATCCCTGCACAGAGCTTCACTCCCTCTTGGGTCTTGGCTGTGGAGAACATTCCCATGTCTGAGGGTCCCCTGTCACTGTGAACCATCTCCAAATGTAATGATCCACTGTGTGAGAGACATGGAAAATCTTCCAGAATATCCAAATGATCTTCTGCTCCAGCTTTTGTTTCACTTCCATTGGGGAAAAAGAGCTCTCAGCAAAAATAGGGAATACTTCAAGGAACTAAGAAGGAAATGTAGACCATTAAAAAAATATAAATAAAACAGGTAGCTTACTAGCTTATTCTGTGAAAGGGAAGCATGAAGTTTTTCAAAGATTTGGAAACAGAAAAACATGCATTAATGTTAAATAAATTCCCTTGTGATCTTTGTGGGGCCTTTAGCTCCCCTTTCTAGAGACACCTTTTTATTAAAGTTGCAGCTTGGGTAAAGTCTCAGCACCTGGTGATAATGGAGGGGGAAATATGGAGGGTGATAGGCCTGCTCCACCAGGGGGGATTTACACCTTTCTGAGAGTTACTGGGCGTGGGCCCCTGAAAGACACAGAATGGAGGGCACCTGTGAACCTGTCCAGGTAGGCTTTGCAGATGTTAACTGAAGCAGCTCTCCCACCCACTCCTGACTTTACCTGCTGCCAGCTTTAAGAAGAGGAGAGAGTTTTCCCACAAATTCAGATGGAAATGACCTTAGGGCTTCTCTACAGGAGGAGTTCCTCGGGGAACTTTAGCTAAAGAAAACTGTTCTGGTAGGGGCACATAGCACATATTCCCTCCTGCCTTCTTCCTGAAACACAGCAATAGTTCCAACTTTAATTTTCAGATGTTTTTAAACTTGTTATAGGGTGGGTAAAAATGGCTTGCAAATGTTCTGTGGATTCTTGACTATGTATTTACCACTCATCCAATACCTCCCAAAGTTTCTCTAAAGCTAACAAATCAATCCTGATTCTTGAGGAAGTACAAAAGGGCAATCCATGTGGTATGATATTTTAGGAGCAAAAACGTAACTCTTAGATCCAGATATGCAGTCCATATTGGTAGTGAATTTTTTAGGAATATTAATATTTTTAGGAGATAAGCCTTTTCTTTCAGTCTGGTACAGAAACTAACATTTTCAGGACGATTCGGTAGGAGTTGTGGAGCTCATTCTTTTTCTTTCTGGGGAATTACCCAGTTATTCAGGCCAAACTAAAAGAACTTGTTATACCTACAGGCAAACCTCTCAGGAAACACGATGTTTAGATGTCATTTGCAAAGGGTTTTCCTCCAGTGCCCCTTGTGTGGGGTAGAGACATTCAAGATAAGTGGAAAAATGAAATGGACCAACTCCACAATGCCAATGACATTTTATACTAAAAACTATAGAGAGAGAAGTGAAAAAAAAGCCTATTAAAATCTGACTCTCGAATTTTATGCTCTTTATCAATTGCCAAAGGGGAAAGGTGGGAAAGTGATGAAAATTTTCCTCAGTAGCCTGAGAACAGCTGAGCCAGCCCTCACAACCTCTGTAACCCTGTGTAACCTTTCAGAGATGAGCTCTTTCTCCCAGTTCCACCTCCACTGTAGAGAATATCACTATAAATCCACTTAGTACAAGCCTCATACACTTTCAGCTACAATTCCAAAGAAGCAGATGAGGAGATTTCCCTTGGAGCTTTGTGCTCTAATGTGACTTGCTGTTACCTGCATAGGAATAGGATGCTGCAGTTCATAGACCATGATGCAAGAGGATAATTCCAGCCATCTAGGCCAAGAAATCTTTAACATTGCTAAAATGCCCAAACAACCCAGTGTCATAATTTATTTACTATTGCAAAGGAAGAGAAACTTACAAGGGGAAATTTATAAAAAATGTTAAGATGTATCAAGGATCCCCTTCACTGATAAATCATTGAAAAATTTTAAAAATAATTATCTGAGGCCTGTAGTTAGTCAGAGCATCTGTCATGGCAGCTGGAGTGGCACACAAAACGGGTAAGTAAAAGCTGCTGAATAGTATTTGGAAAGGAAAAACCAATAGGTTTTAAATACAGGGATCTGTGAAGAGCAGGACAGGATAAGAAGTAAGATTGTCCATGTTCTATTGATAATGTACACCATGAGAGGGATTTTTCTGTCAGTTCATTTAAAACTACATCTACTTTGCCTATCAGGATGTTTCCTAGAAAGCCAGTCAAAAATATCTATAAATTGATGGAAGAGCTGTCACAGGCTTCATAAATAGGATGTCCAACTCTGAGGGCCATAATAAAAACTATTGCAACACAAATGATAAAAGAGAGAAGACACTTGGGTACACTGATGGTACTTAGTTCAAACAGAAAGGTAAAGTGTGAGCTGAGCAAGACTTTGATCACTGATCTCAAGGATCAAGCTCTTGTAAGGGTAGTGTGCTGTTTCCCAGGAACTGAGCTCTCTTCTGTTTGAATGGAGCTTGCCATTGTGATAATCTTTTACAAAGCTTATTCCTAGTATCCTACCAATAATTTTTTTTAAAGAAAGATTCTGCTTCTACTTTTCCCAAACCAAATGAAAAACAAAAATAATTGTTTATTGTAATTTTCAGTTTTTCACATATGCTTGATTTCCAACAGGCAACTGAGCTTTCAACATTATAGCATTGATAATTTTTGACATTTTAATTATCTGTGTTATTAATTCTAATTGTAATGCTTTGATGATTAGTATTTATTACATATGAAGTCATGCTGCTTCATTAGGGACAGGAAAGGAAGAAACATCTTGGAAAAATCTAGTTAAGAGTTCAGTTTCTGAGAAACTTTGTTCAATTCCCAGTAGCAAAACAGTAAAAGGAGAGATTTCAGGGATGTATGTTAAACATTTCCTCCTTCTGTGTGTTCCACAAATGTGAAGATGCCTTTCCTGTCATCAGCATGATGAGCATAGCATGCTCATCATGCTGATGACAGGAGCATAGCATGATGACAGAAATGTAGTGGATTTTATAGCCAGAAATATTGGCACCTATGGACTTCCAACAGTCTAAGTTTAGACTGGCTGGTAGTGAGGTGTCTAAGCACCTTGATGGCTTTAGTCCTTGATCATGGAGATAATGTTTTCCTGGCAGTGTCATACACGCGTATCCAAATGAACTCTGAGGCAGATTAGGAAAGAGATGCAGAACAGCACCCTTAAAATGAAACTCCTCTATCTCCTCCAGGTATGAGTCAACACAGAATAGTGTTAGTGTAAAACCTCTAATAAACTGCTCAACGTTATCCTGAATCAACAGCAGATTCATCCTTGAAGGTGTGATATTTGGAGCATATGGAAAAAGTACAAATGGTTTACAATTGATTCTCTGTGAACAGGAATCATTTCTGTGCCACTGTAGGCAGATGCAACCGTGGGGAAGGATGTGGGAAATACCCTTCTGTATGTAGAAACCCTTCTGTATGAAGGAACATTTTTGTTTCCAAATGTCACTTGTTTATTTTGTGGGTGGAAAGTCAGAGAAAAAGTTGGGTGCATAAGTCACTGGGGAAAGTGCAGGCAAGGTACTGAAATAAAGATAGGGGTGTTCAGGTGTCTTCAAAATTCAGCTCCACACTATGAACACAGTACATGTAAATACATGGCCCTTGTTTAGTAAAATCTTGTGCCCACAACATGGAATCTGCTTCTGTGTCCAGTAGAGCCCTTGGGATTGTACACAAGGTGGCCTCTAGTGGGACATGGGCTCAGACTGAGACAGATGTATTTTCTTCACAGTAACTCCTTTCTTGAGCTATCTTGCTTTTCTCAAACGTTATTAAGCCTTTGTTTAGTTTATGTTTTTCTTCAGTGTGTGTCAGAGTAAGGCCAACAGTGCATTTTCAAATGCTGAAAGCTGTGGATTTCTCCCTCTATTTCAGGAATACTTTTCATTAGCTCTAGTTCCATTTTCCAGTTTGCAGCTAATATGATTTTTCAAACCACATGATTTTTCCAGGTAAGAACCAGATGAAGGTGAACATCCTGTAAATTTTACTTATTATACAGGTTTTTCCTATGTTCTCTAATCTTTTATATTCTGAAAATAGTCTGATAGTCTAGTGCTAAAGATATTAAAAACTTCCACTTCTATTATGCTGCCTCTGAGGCTATCTCAAAATCAATACCAATTCAACACATACAACTTAATATTAGAAACAAAATACTGCTTTTCTGTGAGTTTGGAAACTCAACAGCAAGGAAAAAAGGTAGGCGAGTTTTCTCCTAATTTAGATGTTGCAAATATGCAAAACATATTAACTAGTTAATCTAATTTATGAACTTCTAAAACAAAGGTGAAAAATACATAGAAAATAAGTGAGTAACTTGCTGTTGAAGATCAACATCAGGACAAAAAAGTCCTGGTATAAATACCAGTCAACCCAACTTCCAGTTCAGTCCTTTAAATTAGAAGACATTTCCCTTGGATGTGTAGTGAGCACAAACACACTTGGGTATTCTTATGGACAGGGCTATAGTTTAACCTGGATTTGAGTTTCCAGTAAATGTAATAGGCCAAGAGGTTTCACATCCAGTACTCCATTTGACCTATCTTTGATGGCAGCCAAAAGTGATGGCTGTAAAAGGACCTGTATGATAGAAATTCACAGTGCTATTTAAATCTCCTGTGGATGAATATCTTCTTCACAGCTATGACAGGTGGTGTCGGCAGTCTTTACAGATGCATCAAAGATTTAATGACATGGAAGTTACACCATTGTGGTGTTCTGATGCACTGGCTAATGAGAAATCTCTGTTGGAGCTTGAAACTAAGTGAGTCTTTAACAGGCAAAGCAACAAACAGAGAGCTTGAAAGGCAGAATGAAAGAAGCATGTCTGCTCTCCTTTTTCTGGTAATGAAAGCTCTGACTCACTAGCAAGACTGTGCCAATAAAGCACTGCATAGAGCGTCACCTCTACTCAAACAGCCCTGAAAACTGCATCTCTTTACAGTTAATCTTTTCTCTAAGGCGGAGACATGATAAATTTTGAATACTCCTTGGATAGTGTGCACTCTGAAGCTCACTCCAGACATTTTCAAATGCCAGTTTGGATCATCGAAATGGAGCAGCTTTGTTAGAAATTACCTAATGAAATACCATGAAGATGAAGGCTTCTTACATATACGAAAGTGGAAAGCCAAAATATGGGGATTTCCAAAATATTATTCATTTATAAAGTCATTTCTACTTGTTCTGTAAGAATTTCAGGAGCAAATATTTAACTTAATATTTTTCCAAAATGCTTGCTGTTTCTCTTTTTTCTTTAAAAATTGATTGCAGCATAGTATTAAGATAATAACAGCATAAGTGCACAATTGTGAATTTCTTTTTTGAATTTTTGTATGTTTGGTTCCCAAGTATTCTGTTTTGGAATAAAACCAGAAAAAGTGGCTATTGGAAATGCTACAGCAGTCTATTCCATAAGCACAAAAAGTTGAAATAAGACCTAAAATCTTTGGTCTCTGTTCATTTAATGAAGGAACTCTTAAATTTAGGAGGCATAGAGTTTAGGAGGCATGTCTGACCTCAAAGAACAATATTTCACACATTTCTCCTTATTTTTAACATCTTCTTCTTTGTATCTATAAAATACTGCTTCTAATAGTTTTCTAACTAGTTCAGTGAAGATTAATAGCATATAGAATCATAGAATCATGGAACTGGTAAGGCTGGAAAAGCTCTCTAAGATCATCCAGTTCAACTGCCATGTTCACCACTAAAACATGTCCCCACATACAGGTTTTCTGAACACATAACCTTTGTATGGATATTTCTTATAAATATATATGTATATATGTCTTTTAGAAATCTTATGTGCTTTAAGTAGTAATGGATTCTAAAGAATTGGCTGCAGAACCTTTTAAGTTTATGTAGAATACTTCTGATTCAAGTCTGTATCCAGTAAAGAGTGCCTCAACTCAAAATTATGATCTGATAAAAAACCTACCACCTGATATCAGGGATGCCTTCTCTTTCTCTTGCATATAAATTCCCCTTGAAACCAGGCCATAAGACCTGCCTTACAATTAATAGCTCTACATCTAGAATACTCTTGTTGTTTTAGAAACTGGAGATTTCTCTAAGTCTCCTGAAAATTTTCACTCAGGAAGTATTATCAAATTAAGACAGATAAGCCCAAAAACATGATTTCCTGATTAGTGTTGTTTTTGGTGCATCCCACAGCACACATTCCAGCTGAATTTCAGCCTTTCAGCATTGTTTAGCATGGCTTACGTCTGAATTCTCCACTTGGAGCTCACTCTAAGTCTACCCCACCACTCACACAGGGTAAAATTATACCCTTCGACCATAGCTCAACATTCCAACAGAAGTTTCAGTTATGAAAAGATAATTTTTTTCTGTGTATAAGTGTGCACTAAAAGATACAAAAGAGTGCATTTCTTCTGAGGTGGACCCTTACAGGAAAATTCTGCTCACACTACAGCAAATTTGTGATTCAAGATGCTACAGATTCATCTTTGTCAAGAACAGGGATCCCTTGCAATTAGAGGTCCACAGCATTCAGACACTATGAATGATACTCCAACTAAAAACTCTGTCATGATGTGTCAAAAGCCAAGTCACAGTGCTGCTGTAGCTAGAAAGGGGCTTCAAAGGGAAAAACATTGTGTTACTGAGAATGGGATTTCTTGGAGCTTAGTCTTGTGCAGCATTAACTCTTAAATGCTTGTTTTCCCTGATAGCTGCAACAATGAGAATATTTCTGCTGATATGTAGGATTTTAGGTCCCATTACTAGCTTATTGAAATGAACTGCTGATAACACAAAACCTTAAATGTGAAACCAGTAGAGGGTGACCTAAATCCAGGATGACTCCATCTGGTTGCCAAAATTCATAATCCAGTAAGGCTTGTCATGTGTTTGTCATGGGCATGAAGAAGATGCAATTAATAGCAATTTAATATCTAGAATTATGGTACTGATCATAGAATGATAGAAAGGCCTGGGCTGAAAGGTACCTTAAAGGTGGTACAGTTCCAACCCACCTGCCATGGGCAGGGACACCTTTCACTAGACCAGGTTAGGCAGAGTCCCACCCAACCTGGCCTTGAACACTGACAGGGATGGGTCATCCACATTTTCTCTGGAAAACCTGTGCCAGTGCCTCACCACCTTCAAAGTAAAAAATCTCTTCCTAACATCTAATCCAAACCCAATCTCTTTCAGTTTCCATTCCAGCTTGTCTTGTAAATACCCTTGTGAACAATCCCTCTTCATCGTTCTTGTAAGCTCCCTTCAGGTACTGGAAGGTCCCAGTTAGGAGTCTGGAAGGTCTATCTGAGGCTTCCGTTAGAGTTATCCCTAGCAGGTTGATGTAAAATTAACTTTTTTTTCCTGTATAAGCATAATTTTCTGATAATTTTGCTTGAATTTGACTTTGGTATTAGTTTTGATAATATCAAAAATGCAGATTTCCTCTGTCCCACAAAATTTGTCTTGCAGTCTTTTTCCCACATGTCCACCTGTGTCCTGACCCCAAGTTTCCCCTTTGTCCAGGAAACAAATCTTTATGCTGGCGGGAGTTAGCAAAATGTTTTCAACACCATGACTCAGCAGAAACTGCCTTATTCATACATATTTTATACTCTAGGTAGAAGGATAACACAACAAAACAGCTCAGCTTCTATAAAAAGAGTTTGAAGACCTAATTTTCCTGTTTGATAGTCCAGTTTTATGCCAGTAGAATTTCAGTAGCATATGACATGAGTGACACCATGGTGAATCAGTCTCTGTGATTCAGATACACTCTGTTTGCAGATGCACTGCCTAGGAACTCTACTATCTTCAAATCTTTTTATAATCAGGTTACCTAAGACTGTAAGATGCAACATTTGCAATATTTCCAGTAGCCTGCACATGCACAAATTGAGAGAAAAAAGCTATAAAGCACCAATAGCACTGATGCTCTGCCTCAACCTTTTGAATATGTGATGTTTTGCTTAGTGGCTCTATTATACACTGGGTCTTACACTATATAAAAGAAGTAAGCATCCAGTAAAATCAGAGAACCAGATCTTCAATTAATGGGATTTATCTGTAAGAAGGAAAGCATATATTTTTTTCCTTCCTTTTACTGCTGAAGGATAGTTTAAGCATTTAGCAAAAAAAATTTAATAAACTATCTTTCGTCCCAATCCTGATGGTAATGGGGCAGAAGAGGGTAGATAACATGCTTAGTTTTGTAAGAAGAAGAAACAGTCCCCTTTTATAAAATATATTAATTTCACTCTTCAATTTACAAATATTTCATAGTAGAAACACTTACCATAATGCAAGGATTAGGAGTATTATATGTATACTATGATAAAAAATTAATTAGTAAGAAAGGCCTCTCTGCCTGCAGGCAGAAACTGATAGGAATCAGTGGCTGGCTCCTACCTATACCTTTCAGCTGATACTGATATGGTAAAAGCTAGCCTAAATGTTAAATATTTGTGTCTTGGCTCTATTTTACCTCATTAAACTTATTTATTGTTTTTTATTACATGGAAGTCAATGCTTACTGAAGTGAGATTTAATTTTTGTTTGTTTTAATTTGTGGTATTTTCACTTTTTAAATGTCTATCAGATGGAAGTGGCTTACAGAGCAAAGACTGGAGAACAGTGCACTAGAGAAGACCTGGAAGCTAAAGGGAATGAGGTTTTGTTCTTTTTTGAAATGCATAACGAGTACTGAAATTCTGATATCTCATTCTTGTGAAAAATTGCAATAGTCACCAGATATGGTACCTATATGGTAGAGCAATCAAGTGGAGCCAAAAAGTGACAACCTTCTTCCCTGGAGTGAATCCAGGATAACAACTAGAAATTATAACAAGTTTTTGATGCCAGTTGTAGAATTCCAGACATCACCTGGAAAGAAAACCTGACACAGAAAAGCAGGCAGGAGGGCAGAAGGAAGGCAAGCATAGCCTAAGCTCTTGTAAAACTGAATTTGCTTACAGGGGCTTGCAGTCTGTCCATCAGCCAAACACTCAATTGTGTATCTGAAAGAGACAAAAATCTGTAGCCAAACATTTCACTGAAATGCCAAAACCAGCACTTAACCTGAAATGTACATGCAGAGGTTTTTGTTTTTCTGGTTGTATTCCAGAGTTGCAGTTCAGCTGCTCGTAAGTTTAGTGGCTGTATTGCCACAGAGAAGTGGTTATAGGGTAATATTTTTAGGGCAATCTGAAGAATGGTACCTCTATGAGGTTTCAAATGTGAAATTTAAGACAGAGATTTTACCTGGCCTGAAAATGACAAGAAATTAAAAATACTTTAGTCAATCAGGATTAAATACCTATTGCATAATTATGAATGCTTGCCAAGAGATAAATTATCCTGTGGTGAAACACAGAATTCGTTGAAGAGGTAAACCTTGCTCTAGCATCAGAGTGGAAATATGTTTCAGACAGCATCTGCTCTTTGAATTGATTCAATCATGGGAAAAAACCAACTGGTTTTGTAAAAGCAATGACTTATCTCATCTGTGATAGAAAAAATACTGCCACAATATTTAACATGATCTTGCATAAGAAGTTTTTAATTGCAACATGGTGAAATAATTACCATTAAACAGATGAGTTTATGTCACTATCTAAGCAATTCTGACATAACTTAAAAAAACACAAGCATTTGGGAAGCACAGGGTCAAAAAAGCCTCTCTGCCTCAATTCTCACTGCAGCCCATTGCTCCCCCTTACTGCTATTAGCCTTTCATAATGTAAAACATTTCATTTCCAACAGATAATACTTTCAGTTGAAAGGTAATTTTTGAAGTCTATTACTTGCATTCTTAGTGAAGAGCACAATGTAGCATTTTGTTCTAATATGCCATTGAAATTGTTTGAGTAGACACACCATGGAATCAAATACAAAATGTCAAAATGGTTTCCATTAACTATGCACATTTGCACTGCTTCAGTTAATGGGCATGTTTTTGTTCTTCTCCTTCATCTTTGCATCTATAAGACAAAATGATTCAGTTAATGTAACTGAAAAGTACATTGAAAAGGTAGAGCAAATTACAAAAGCATCAAACCACAATTCCACCCACGTACATTATTTTATAATGAAGTTTAATAATGACTAAAATTGCCTTCAGATTTAAACATCAGTCATTTCTGCAATTGTGGTTAATGTGAAAAATCTCACCCACGGTAATGTTTTAGGAAAACATTGTAGAAATGTACATTATATTTTATACTGAAATGTCATAATGAAATCTTAACTAGATATCACTGAAATATATAGTACGTTAAAAGTAATTTGCCACTATGGGCAGGACTGAAACAGGGACTGTGTTCCCATCAGCATGATAACAGGTAGAGAAAGTTCTTTTATATTATAAAAGCTCTATTGTGCTTCAGCACCATTATGGTGAGAGAGTCTTTGATACTATCTTTGATAGTAGGTATCATCTAAAATACTGCTATAATACCTAAATTACTTGTTTTGTACTGATAGTGTCATAAAATAGTATTTTATGAGAGTGAGCATCAATGAGAATATTATTTCCTCAGAAGGACACAAAATGGATTAATCTTCATTTTGAAAGAGAAATAAGGTATTTTTGAGTGGTTGCCTTTCCTAGCTCTGCCTTGTGAGGCTGCAATATGCCACCAAATCCTTATATCCTGAGCGGACCATGTGTAGAAACAGGATCCCTGGGAAGGTCACTGGGCTGCTTCTGGCACCCAGGCGAGGGTTTCAGCAGCACCAGCTTCACAATTACAGAGGTTCCTGCTGCAAAGGGCAAAACAGGGGAGAAGAAATGTTCTCACACAGCTCTGTGCCTCGTTCAGATAGGGCTAAGCATTGTCCTTCCCTGGCTGAATGAATTTTTAGACGTTGAAATTTAATTTGGGTCAAAGTTGGATTAACTGCCATGGAAACTGTATTTAAGCCTCTCTTAAAAGAAAAAAAAAAAAGAGAGAGAGAGAGAGAGAAAAACTACGCTCTGAATATTCAGGTTCTCTTAGTGAGTGAATGAATGAGCTCTCCTGATAATTAAATTTAAAGCCAAGCCTGTACAGCACCACTGTAAGGAGCTGTGGGCGAGGAGAGGCAGCCCGTGCTCCGGGCTGGGAGGGAGAGGCGGCTGTCCATGTGTCCCTGCCCTGGGAGCTTCCCCTCCCTGCCCTCTCGCCCCTTCCTCACCCACTTACGAGTTAAATCCTTCCCTTGTCGGGATTTGGGGTTTCCTCCTCCAAGCTAAATTTTCTGGCAGCGGTCACCAGATGGCAGTATGATATCATCGACCCCTCTCCCCCACAGACCCCCCCCCCCCTCAAATCACCAGGAGCAAAAAGGGGTTCAAATAGTCCACGGCATAGGGTACAATATCCTATATATCCTATATATAGGATATGACTCAGATACAATTAGTCTCACAGCTGGGCTAGAGAAGAGTCAGGTTGTTTTTTCCAAGATTGAGAAGGTGCTGCTTCCACTAAATTTGATGGTGAATGTGCTAAATATCAGGAAAAAAAACTAAATAATTCATTCTACCTTGATTTATTTACAGTATATATTACTTCTCCAGAACATAACTTTCTACACAGCCCTAAGCACCTGAATTTTGGATGACCTAAGGAACCAAACACTCGATTATCTTGTCAGCTGTCTGCTCAGACTCTGTCCCAATGCTCTTCAAGTCCAGGTTTCTTATAATGGACTTTTTCTTTTCCAGTAGGCTGTATGGCTAACTTCCCCAGTAAATTAAAATGTACATAATTCAGATGTGCTTAAACACTGTGTGAGTCATACACAGTCTGAGATGATGATGCAGTGTCCTCTGGGGCCACGTTGAAACACAAAATATGTACTCTTCCCTTTTTTTACACATATGGACACAACCTGCAGTTATTTTGTAAAGCATCCATGTCTTCCTCTGCCTCAGTGCAGTTGCAAAAATCTGTAAGCAAAAAAAAGAAAAAAAAAAAACAGGGTTCTTTCTTTATGTGACAAACATCAGATTTAAAGCCCTCTATTTATTCAATTGAATGTCAGTTTTAATGGAAATGTCTGGGACTGCAAAAGCAAAGTAAAAAGACAAGCAGTCAGATGGCCTGCAATCCTCCTTATGTGATTCCTCCAACACCATCACTATGGAGATATAAGTAGATCATCTGCTGCCAGCAATATTGGACCATCAATACTGATGCTGATGCTTCTGTTCTGCAGGTCTATGTGTTTTTCAGGCCAGGCAATGATCCAAAAATTACAAGACCATCATTTCCAACACTTCATGCGTTGTATGCTTCCTTAAACCCCGTGGACATAAGTTGCAAATACGGGTAGGCATTGCCTAAATTACCTGCAACCCTTTGGTATGTGAATCCTGTCCTTTAAAATATTGTTTTTCCCTCTACACAGAAGAATGGGACACCATGGTCTCTAATTATCTGGATTAATTCTTCAAATTATGGCCTAGTTCTATTAAGTCACACCTAAAAGGTTTTGTCTGTACACAGGCACAGAAAATAAGACACTGCTAGTTACTCAGTTCTCACTGTATCCTGGAAAAATTCCTTGACACTGCAATCTATGGGTCACAGCTATTGTACTCAGGTCACTGGTTTCGTATACTGCTATAATAACTAAAAATACTCTATTCAGGGCTCAGCACCACATGATGAAAACTGGCCTGGGTTGCTATCAGCTCATCCTGCTCCCTCAGGGAGTTTGTGTCAGTTAGAAGGGTGCTACTCCATAAAGGAAAAGGAAGTAATTTGTTTTCCTAAGAAGTTTAAAGGTCAAGAGGGAAAATTCAAATGCAAAACCTCTTATCACACTCCCCTTACTAGATGCAAACTAGTGCTAGGTATAGGTGAGAGAAGAAGTAATAATGATTGAAAGTAGCACCCTTTGCAGGGAGTGGTACAACAGGTGCCAGTTAATCAACTATGGCACAGACCAAGATTCAGATATGCCATACACTCTGCACAAAAAAAATCCTATAACTAGGTCTCCTTTCCCATAGATATGCTTTGAGCAATGTCTAATCTATCAGATATAACTAGTAAAAGGCTGATATTTGCCCATATCACAACATAGCTAATATCATCACATTAAAAATAGGGTAGAATTGATTGCTGTTATTGCCCCTGAGTCAAACCATTTATTATTTACTTTTTGAGCAGATCTATACGGAACAAGAAACTTGTCTTTGCCCCGAGGAGCTTGGTATATGTTCAGCTGGAAAAGCAAGTAGTAGATGTAGGCATTATTAAAACTTATTCCCTGCTACAACCTGAAACAATTAAGCAAAGCTGGATTCATGCTAAAGGTACTGCTGGCTTACTTTTTTAATGCAGTGATGCTTAGGAATCTTTGTGGGTTTGTTTGGGTTCTTTCTCTCTGGTGTACTTATTGGAGCTTTGCCTTTGTGTCTTCAAAGCACAGTAAAAAAGATAGAAAAAGAGAGACAAGTGTAGTAGGATTTGTCTCTTTGATCCTGACCAACAGCTGAAATGTGACTGCACATTTCCATTGGAATAGTCTGATTTGTTTTTTCAGTGGATGAATAAGAGCTCTGGTAGATGAGGCTGGAGATGGATGTTTTAACAGGGACATGAGCAAAGAAAAGGTAATATTTTCATGCATAAATCTGGGAAAGCACTTTATTAGTGACCAGTATAAATAAAAATGCATGAAAGAGAGAAGAATAAAAATGTGCATTTACACCTAAATGTGAAGGTGGAGATGGAGAGAAGCAGACAACTGGTAACACAGGGACACAGCACTGCAGCAGAGAAAAAGACACCTACATCTTCTGCAATGAATGGGAGCAGTGGGAATATGTGGAGAGGAGCATGGCTTCATGATGGAGAGTGGATGAAGCACAAAAAAATTCCCCTCTTGCCTTTCAATAAATCTATTTGGCTGTGTTAGGTTTTTGTGCTAATAGTTGTGCTATCAGAGAGTCTGTGGAACCTCTGTTTCCCAAAATGTTTAGAGAATATCCACGGAGCACTTTTACAGTTTTGAAATACATTTGCCAACACATATTTTTGCAGTGGTTTGTAAACACAGCTCAGCATAAGGAGGAAGAATCCTTCTGTATCTAAGGGTAGTCGCTTGCAAAGGTGAGTAGAAAGTTCTCATCTAACACACCACACATGCAGGCACAATCCACATTTTGGAGCCCAGGCAGACTTTACACTCCTGGGTGCTTCTTAGACTCCAAAGATTGGGCATGGAAATCAGTTAAAGTGCAGAAAGAGATCTATTTTAAACATATGTCAATCAATCCCATTTGCTGTTTGGAGTCTGTACGTGGATTTTTCATGTTATTTCTTGGCTGTTAAAGTTGGTGCCAGAGTGAAAGCATTTGTTTTTCTAACACAATGTTCTATATGCGTGAAAGAGAACTTCAAAAGTGGAACAAAGCTCCTGCTGTCAGAACAAAATCATAACTCTGCTGAGGACATAGAAGAGAATAACAAAGATACCATTGTTACCCCTCTATATCAAATGAAAATCAAATTTGAAGAGTTCAAAGCCTTCAAAACATCCCATTATTCTATTTTTAAAAGGAAATTATAAGATATCTGCTAAGGTAAGGGGGTTTGGGTTTTTTCTGGGTTTTACCTCACTCATTCACAATAAATTAGGCCCGTGCACACACATACTCAAAAACCCTAAAACAGAAAAAAAAAAATAAAACCCAAAACAAAAGAAAACAAAAACCTACAGTGTAGAAAGTGACTTTTCATTTTAGCTTACATGGTCAGGTGACATATTCAAAATCTAGTGACATCAAACACACTAAGCAAACATTTTTCTTCTGGGTTTGGGTGCTGGTGCTTGTAAAAATGATATTTGAAATATCAGAATAATGAAAAATCTGACAGGGTGTGTCATGTGCCAAATGAACATTAAAGGAAGATTAATAAGCCAGAAAATATGCTCCACTCTTTTCTAATGTGACCTAATTACATTGCCATATCACATATGAAATTTGAAAGAACTGTAAATTTAGAGGATGCTGATACTTTGTTTTTTCTTTCTCTTTTTTTTTTTTTTGCTTGTCCAGAATCCTTCAGTATATCTATATTTTTCTCTACAATTTGCCTTTGATTCTCATGTCTCTGGAGCAATTCTCTTGTTGAGCAAGTTTTTTATGATTGGTGAAAGTTTTTTTATGATTGGTGAAAGTTTTTCTCTCAAGTTAGTTTAAAATGCCACTTATGATGCATCAAAGATTCTTCACTAGTAAGAAATCTGACAGGAGATTTTAAGAGATGTCATTGTCATGTGGCTTCAGCAGCATTCATATCCACTCCTGGGCAGCTGTGTAGGTGTTTTAAGAAGAGCATCTGCTAAGTGTACCTCTACATCAACTTCTGAAGACCATTAAAAAAATATGTACAGAACAGGAGAGCTGACTCAGGGTCTGCAAGTCTGCCTGGTAAAAGAGAATATTTTATAAGTGCTATTTTTTATGTAAAGATGACTATTGAAATAGTTGTTATGATCCTTGCTCTACTAATGTTGATCATTCAGTGCAGGAATCTGCTTGAACATAATCATAAAGTAGAGAAAAAGCCTTGGAGTAAGGGGAGAGGGATAAAAAACAAATTACACCTGTGTAGTGCAGTCAAAAATAATCACTAATGGACATCTTTCTTACAATACAGATTTTGTGAAATGGTGGCAATACTCCTATCATTTATGATTTCCTGAAGAATGGACAACTATTTATAAAGGAATGGCTCTGTAATAACTCGGTGACACCTTCATAAATCTCACCAATGTAGAGCAGTGTGTGACACATCTGATGAGAAATGTGTTTACTCCTTTTGGATTAAAAATAGAAAAACACAATAGAACAAGTTCATTGGCAGGTTCAGGTGGCCACTTAGTGTATAATAGAATCAGGAAATGAAAGTGCCCTGTGGCACCAAGAAAAACACCACTAGCACCCTTTTTTAGAGGACATGAACAAGCATGTTACTGTGGCTTGAGTTGTTTGAGTTTTTTTTTTATTTTCAGCATTTACATACCAGCAAATGTAACTCTTTACCATCAGCTAAATATTTATTCACTTCTTCTGCTTGTTATTTCTTCATTAGCAAGGTTTTCCCTGCTGTGCGGTGGAATATGCGAGTAGCTTTGCAAATGTCAGAAGCACTCAATTTGGATCAACTGGAGGAAGTGATAACAAGACTCATAATCAAGTGGAAGTACAATAGTGGCACATTTCAAGCTGCGAAATAATAGATCGATTCAGAAGTCTCTTCCTCATGGGATAATACCTCCATTTGTTCTTATTTTGAGATTTGTTTTTTATTCACTATCTCAAAGGAACAATATCTTTTTCTTTTAGCATCTTTTTTGGAGGCAGCAATTTAAATTACATTAGGCCACTAATTGTTGTTTAATAAAACAAATGTTGTATTTCAATAAAGATAAACTTAAGCTAAGGTAGGGTGTAAAAGCTTTGGATTCAATCCTAACTTACACTTCTTACATGTCTGTGTTGTAGTGGTAGGGAGTTTTAACAGCACAGTGAAAATTATTGCGCATCCAGCTTGACAAGGTCACTGCTGAAATTCATTCTTGCAGCAAGGCAAGTTTACAAAACCAAAATAAGCACAGCTCTCATGAAAACTGAGCTTTTAAATTTGAAAAAGAACATTTTTTTACCCCATAATATAATCTAAAAAATTGTTGCGACTGCATAATTTAGTAAGAAATTCTAGAATATTTTTCTTTTGTCGGCCGAATTTCTGGATTTCGAGTCTGTGGCAACAATAAAATGTCATTAGATTAATTTCATTGATACTGCTTACTTTTCTCTCTACATCCTTTTACAGTGCAATGACAGGTTAATATTAAAGTGTGTTTCCATTATTTTTGAAAGATATTACAGTAGAATATTGCCTCAAAGCTACAACTCAGAGGTCTTTCTCCATTTCCTGTTCACTAATCAGTCTGTGGCTTCTGAGTCATTCTTTTATTTAAAACTGAAATGAATTAGGTGTATTCCATTGTTCTTTCTCAATGGGAAAAAAAACCCATGTATAAATGTTATTAAATATAAAGGCCTTTATCCAGTAGGCCATTTTACAGAACTCTGCAAGTTTCAGCATCATTATTTGTGTGATGAGAGGCTATGAGATCAGGTCATTGGCTGAGGTATATTTTTATGTTCTTTGACCAAAGAGATGATTTTACATAAGTTCCACTCAAAAATTATGAGATAAAATTCTTTATGGGATAAATCAATGCCCTTGGCTTTAGGTGCCTGCTATATCCCACAAAGTTGAGTAGGTCCCCTGAGATCTGACAAAGGGACAGGAATAGGATCCACTGGGCAAAAGTTTGGCACAGCAAGGTCAGGTTTACATTCAGAGCCACCCTTTAAGGGGAAGACATTCCTTTTTCCTAGTTTGATAGCTGACTCAGACACCTGAGTTGTGGGGGAAAAAATTCATTTCAATACAGCACTAGATAATGAAACCTTAGCTACGGTAAATTGGCATTGTTTTCTTGAAGTCAATGATGCCATGCTAATTTAAATAGATGAAGAGTTGGCCTTAAAATCTTCCCCTTCACACATGCATTTGCATATGGCTGAGCCTTCCAATCTTCACTTCCCTTTGGAGTAAAAGATATTCATGGATGTCCTGTTATATGGGGTTATCAAGTTGAATAAAAATGTTTTATTTGCCTGGAATTGGGCCATGTAGAGCAAAATATCTGTCTTCAGACAACTCATCAGATAAGTCTTAGGCATCTAACTCTATCTCAATCTCTTCCCCTGTGCTGTCCTGGAATGGGAATATTCCCAACCAGACAGAGAGAGGACTTGGACCTTTTAATGCACTCCTGTCTCTATTGCCTGGTCCATGAGACCATTCTTTCACAGGCAGGATCCACATCCTAATCTGTACCATGCTTCCGTTGGCCTTTTCCTTGCCAGAGAAATCACTGAGACCAGTGATTTAATAGGATTTGAAAAGGATCATGCATTTATACTGGCAGTAAGTGTGCTTTAAATTCAGTTAAACAGGATTTGTTTTAAGTTAGGAAGGGATATAAACCTTTCTCCTTCTGAGATGAGCAAATCTGTAGCTGCTGGAGCTGGAAAAAGATGTTTTCTTCTGAACAGAGATGCTGTGCCCCTGCCATATAGGCAACTCTGTGCCTTCCTGCTGATCCTGGTACCTACTGAGAGCAATAACAAGAGCTCAGTGAAGTAACTTGATTCAGATGTAGCCTCAGAGGATGGCTAACAGGCAAACAGCACAGCACATCAGGTTTGGGCAGCACTCAGTGCAATTCAGAGGAGGCAAGAATACATGGACCGAACCTCTGTGCACAGCCTGCATAGCTGAAACCCTTCACCATACACAAATTTCAAGGAAAATTCCACATATCTGTTCCTGACCTGCAAGCAGCTCCTTCTGATGCTTCCCTGACTCTACATACAGAGTATTATGTTAACATTAACCTGGATGTATGATCTTCACCATGGATAGAGGATGAAAGGAATGTTTCATGCTCAGGAAATTTCTCTTCCAGATGTTCGTGATACAAAGTAGCTAGCTACCATCATAAAAGATGATTAGAGAAAGAAAGAATAGATTGCAGCTATTAATTTAAGGGGAAAAAATACATACAATACATTAAAAAATCATGTTCATTCCCCCATCAAGCCCATTAACAGCCTCCTACAGAGATAAACCACTTTCCTCTAGGATTCCCATCTGAAGGGCAGAAGAATACAGATTTTATTTTTTTATGCTTCCTGAAAAACTGAAGTGTTGAGAATACAGTTTCCTTCAGACCAACATCCCATGAAAGAAAGGCAGCAAATGACCACTCTTCTCATCACATCTTGGAACTGGAGAAATATTTAATTTTTCTGTCCTAATCTCAGAAAACATAGAATATTCTATGATGTCATAGAAGAATGCCAATTTCCTGAGGAGAATGGTGAATTAAAATCAGATTTTGTAGTTCTACTCTGAGCTATTGTGACTGTTTTAGTACCTGTCATTTAAAAAAAAAAAATTACAAATAAAATTTTTCAGACTCTACCTGTTGAAACAGACTATGTGCTTCTGCTGCCCATGACACTGGAAATGGAAGCATGTTCTAGAAATATTAAAAATTCCTAGGCAACAATATTCTCACCACTCTGGTATAATAGAAAGTGAATTATTTTCAAGAAAAGTAGTCTGGTTATACAGCCTTGCTTTTATCACTTTTTCTGTATGGTGTCATGGCATGGTCACACTCTGCTAAATATAGACCTTATATGAAAGGGAAAAGCAATCTTTCTGTTTTCACTGATCTGCAATAACCCATCCACCACTGAACTCTCTATTTCCTTTGAATGTGATGACATTATTATGCATAAATCTAGCACTACTCTGGACAGGCTAAACCATAAATGTGAATATCCTGAAAATTGCCTTAGAATACATTTATTTTCAATTAATATAAAAATCTTACACTGAAAGTGTGAGATGGATATATATATATATGAAATTTCTAAAAATCAGTGCTGATATAAAGCTCATAATTTAAATTACACACACATCACACATCTAAAAGAGCAGGTTTTCAATGCAATTTCTCAGTAGCTAGGAAATGTCAAAATTAGGATTGCCATTGTATGGCTGTGTGCATATATTTTTATTATTGTCTTTTACTGCTGTCTTGAATTACAAAATTATTCCTTACATACAACCTACCTCATTCAACATGCAAAATGGTCTTAAGAGTAATTTAGTCAATATTCTGTGTTTGTTTTTCCCCTTCATTCTGCAACATCTGACCATATCTGCTGCTAAAACATAGACTTAAAGACAGAAGAAAACATTTTTCTTTTCAGTGACACTCATTATATCCACAACTGAGTGACACATAAATATTAATTAATTATTGTCACCAGTCTTTTATGAGCCAAAGAGTGGCATGAACATTATGCAATAGCCAGAATGAAAACAAATCTTTCCAGTGATTAGCAAGCAGAATTTGAGACACAGGAAAATCAGACCTCTCACAGCACTTAACACCATACAATAGCTTGCATAATCTTATTGACTTTAGCTGAAATTGCAAGTTCATCATACTCTCCTTTATCAGATTCCCTGGTACTATAGGAAAAATTTGTGATGAGCTGTAATAACTCCAATCTGATGTGACTTCCTAATGTTTTATGTCTGTATGTCCTCTTGGTTGGGAGTTTGAATTCTACCAAACTGACTGGACTTAAGTCCCTCTTTAAGAAGAGATCCCAAGGAGGGAGCAGAGCATGGAAAACGTCTCCGGTTAGCACCCATAGCTTGGCTATAACTACAGTGCTGATGCTATGCAATACAAAGGCAGGGAGTTTGTGGATATCTGCCTGCAAGGCATCCTTGGCACACAAGGTAAGGTATGGTAGAAGAGGGTTCTGCAGGCTGTATTCAAGGGATTTTGACTCCATTTGATCTGCAATTTCCATGAAATTCCCTGTGACAATCACCAGACAACTGCAGCAGGTGAAAATATATTCTGCCATGGCCACCAAGAGTGGGAGAGTGTTGCAGGAGATGAAAAGGGCAAAGCAATAATAATAAATAGTAATAAATACTTATGTCACAACACATATTTGAAAAGGAATTTTCAATAAGAGTTGCACAGAGAACTTTAGTTTTCCAGTTTTCTCATTTCTGACTGTAAGTGTAGGCAGAGGGGGTGGCATTGAAGGTGAGCCCAGACTCGCTCTCCTTTGTGCAGTGAGCAGAGTGAGCCAGCCTTCAGCAAGACCTGACTGACTTATTCTGGGGGTTACAACTCATCATATGTGGTGGCCAGCAGTGGATCTAGCCTGCCTGAATTTTTGAGGTCCCCTTCTAAACTTGTTTTTAAAATCAAACCTTTTGTGCATGAGAAGTACACCTTTTGTGACTTTCAAAGTCCACTCTGGAAATTTCATTTGGTGGTATTACTTGCACTGTCAGTTGTTTGCTATTGATCATCTCCATTCTACAAACATCACTTGTTCTGTAACCTATTTTTCCAAATTATTTTTATTTCTATTTTTATTTTATTTGCTTTCTAGCTTTGCAAAAGTCAATCCACATCTCTGCTTATTTTTTGTTGTCTTTTTCTGGATCTTTGGTAATTCTATTACACCTTTTTCTTTTGCTCAGGCATTTCTAGAACCCCAGTGTCCCTTAATTTAGAATGATGAAATCTTGAAATATTAATAGCTAAGTGATGTACACTGGGACACGATTATGTATGCTGTTATGTTCCTAATTATTTTCCTAATTATTCTTCAGATTCTAGTTATATTTATAGACACTGCTAAATTCTAAGCTGTTGTTTTGAAGAACAGTTTGCAGCTACAAAATCTCTTTCTGGAATGGTAGTAATTAAACTGATGGCCATCCTTTACTAATACTTGTAAGTTATTTCTCTTCTTAGGCTTTAAATTCCACTTCTTAACATATGATTTCATCCAACTGTTTCTCATCTACTTGTAAGTTTGAGCTCCTTGACAGCTCCTCACAATCAGCTTTAGATTATCCCAAATAATTCTAGATCATTTTCAGATATTTCTCTCCTTATCATTCAAGCAATACCCATTTATGAATATGTCGAATGGCACATTTTTCACATGTAGAATTTGTTTGAGCTCCTTTCTTTCTGAAAACCAGCTACCCACTCCTACCATCTGTTTCTTATACTTTCACCTGAACCATATGCTCCGTGGCTCCTCTGAAGATGACTGATACATGAGTCATGACTTCTCCTTGCAAAGGCTAGGTTGGGTTTTTCCTAGTATATCATGTTTTTCTCTTTTATTATTCAGTCTGTGAAATGGAATATTCCTACAGATTTGCTCTTACATAAATATAATTTACTGGTGTGTAGTCGTCTGAGTTAATCTAGAAAATCTTTCAAAATTTTGGGGAGGTATTTGCCACTTTCCCTTCTTCAGGTAACACTAGTCATTTAAATGACAGACAATTAGTCACAGAAAATAGTTTAGTAGCTGTTTATTCCTGTTGCTTAAGAATTCCTGATGGAAGCAGTCCTGTGAGCTTATGTTCTGGCAAAGTGTTGCTCTGGAGTAGGAATCTCTCTGGCCTCTTCTGCAATAAATGATGACACAAGGAATTAATTTTGAGGGTATTTTCTCCAGTAGCCTCACCTTAGTGAATGTCCCTTTTATAATTTGATTAACTGTTGAACCTACATATTTACTGAAGACATTTTCTTCACAATTTAGGAGGAAAAATTGTTTTAATATTTTTACCCTATTAGCTTTTCTCATGTGTGCTTTTACATGTGACCTCTTGAGTGTTTTTAAAAGAAGAAAATGGAAGAAATTCTTTGCTGTGACAACAAATAAAAGAGGTGGAGAAGAACTTTGGAGATTTTAGCAGGGAGAAGATAGCAACAAGTAGCTCTTGCAGGTCAGCTGCAGAACCCTGAGATAACAGTTTGCCATTACTTTGTCATTTTTACCAGCAGCAGAACAATAGTGAGACTCAGGACACTTGTGTTACCCAGCCATGTGCAAATTGAGCAGAGTCTTTTTTTCTCATTCCTCCCTTCTCTGACCTCTTCTCTGCCTTGACCTTGATCTTTATGTCAGCTCATTTGAAAGGTTTTGGTTGGCTTTTTCCAAGAGTTGCAACCCGAAGTCAACATTAAATCTATAAAATATTAGCCCAAGCAAGCTGGAAAATTTACAAGTCAGTGAAAACAGACCTTTATAATTGAAAGCATGAAAGTGGCACAAGACCTGTTCTGCCTAAAATAGCTACTGCTAAAGAAAATCACCTTCAGCTATGTGCTTTCAGGAGCATGAGTAAGGGAGAACCACTGGGTGTCAATGGTCCTATGGCTTCTAAACTGTAAATGAAACAAAATATAAATTATTTCATATAAATAAAAACATGTGACAAAATTCAATGTCCTCATACAGCTACTCCACAAGCATTTTCTGGAAAAGTTGTTATAAAAGGCTTATATAACTTACTTTCTGCTACTCTGTCTCCCTCTTGCAGAGCTTTACAGGAGCTTCAGTCTGGAAATCACTCCCCAAACACTTATTCATACAAAAGCTATGCTGTGTGCTACAAACCCTTGCCATGGATATTTGGGAAAGGACTGGTGCTTTCAAAGACCTAACTTTCAGGGAGGTCTTCTGCAAAACCGTGTAGCTAATCTGAACCTTACACTTAGTTCAGGTTTCATTCTCCGACCTTGCATCACAGATCCTATGAATAAAACATTGTCCTTTCAGTGCAGTCTCAATAACTGGACATTTTCTGGGTCCGTGGATTTGTACAATGAGATATCTACTCCAATCTGTGTACATAATGCTCCAATGCCTGCCAGGAATGGCTGCAATATTGACGCCTTTCAATGTAGATCACATCATTCAGAGAGCAGAGTTCAATAAAATGATACTGTAGTTAACAAGTTTTATAACACAAAGTTACTTTAAAACATGGAACTAATCAGGAGGAAGCCTGTTTATGCATGTCACAGTTACATTGAATTGTCAATAAATAAACAAAGATTTGCTTCACCTATTGTCATGTAGATCAAGTGAGTCATTAATCTAAACTAATGAAGCTTAAGATATTTGAAAGGCAGTTTTTATGGAGCTCTTTCTTAATGATATGTTTGCTTTTCTTTATAACACTGAGAGACCATTATCTAGAAAGTAGCACATTATAGCCCAAAAGCCTTGAATCCACTGCTTCTCTCTTTATCCCTGGTTCACACTGTGTAGCATTTACACTTACATTTTCACAGAGCTCTCCTGGATGAATAGCAGTACTCAGAAATGAATAAAAAATCCAGATAAGAGATGCAACAGGAAAAGAATGTGTCCATTTCTTGATCTTTAGTCAGTTATGTCATTAGGTAGCTAGTGAGTTAAGGATTTTTGAGCTGTCCTGGAAGACAAAAAACAAAGGCTAAATTCAAACAGTTTCACAATGCATGTTCTTTTGAAATTTACTTTTGTTATGAGGCAGCACAGAATAAACCCAATTAACCCTTTCAGAGAAATAAGCATATATACCTTCCTGTAAATTTCCAGAATTAAGGTTACTGGATTATCTTCATGGATTCGCAAGTTTGACATTACAAAACAGAAAAATTAAAGGTAATCTGGTTTCCATTTTCATCTGAAAATGGTAAGAAATAATGCAGGAAGGCCAACGATTAGCAAATAAGCTCCATTTCCTCTTGTACAATCTGCTCACACAAAAACACCTGGAGCCAGTTTAGATGCCACAGGGTATGAGACACACATCCAGGACAAGCAGGTATGACACTGCTCTAGAGACAGACCTGTACTTGCAGTGTCTGGAAACCAGATCACATCTCCTAGAGCATCTCAGGTGGCACTGGATACTCCTGTTTTGGCTCCTGGATCAAAATGGATGCTTTCTTCATTCCTGTGCTTGAGTGAGAGTTCTTCCAGAGATTGATACCAAATTTTGACTGGAAAGAAACAAAATTTTCCTTTAAAAATTTCACATTACACTTGGTAACCTGTATCATAAATTACCTCATTGTTAAAAAGTACTGCTGTATTTCTACTTTAAGTTGTTTTAACTCTTAGTCACTATATTTTGCAGAGTTTTGCCACAGTAAATACCCTTTCTCTTCCCCTGAAAGTACTGAAATGCTTGAATGTTTAGTACTCACATGACTCTGGGACCACTTAATGTCATTGCATTCAAAAGAAAATCTTGTCTGGTTTTGGAGAAAATGTTCTTTTCACACAAAATTTGTTTGGATTGATGTCATGAGTTCCATTGATCCATGTTGAACTAAAGTGATGTGACCATTCGTGGAATATATATGTGTTAATGTATATATCTCATTTTTTCTGGTAAGCTCTTGTCTAGTTTTAACCTTTAATTCAGTTTTGAGTGTTCATTTTAGAGCAAGAACTTGACACCTTCTGACTCACTGTTCCTGGTGAGCTCTGATGCAACTGCTCTGCTGATGGTTGCTAACTTTGAAGAATTCTGTGCTCAGTCAGATGACAAGAGAAAACTGAAGTTTGAAACTCCTTGCTGAAATTTCATCAGAATATTATAAAAATAAAAAAATTAAAAATTAAAATACCATCAAAATAAACAAACAAAAAAAGTACAGTGTAAAACTCCCAAATGGAAACTTTCCAAGTCCATGGCAACCAATAAACTGCCACCTACAATCTGATAAGACCAAAAAGACTGAGATCTGAAAAGGCCATTGTAACTCAGATCAAAACCAAAACTCCTGTGGGTGACAAAAATCTGTGTTAGGCACGGTGTTCAGGAGTTTGATGACTTTCTAGCTGTGTAACTTTCCTGTTCTTGTTCTGCTGCATACTCTGTGTGTGTGGACATCTGTATAAAAAGTTACCCAGCTGAGATTAACTCTACTTTGTTGACATAATCAAGGCTACCATAAAAAATTGATTTCTACAGTCAAGTGAATGGGGGACGTAAAGGCAGAAGAGAGGCTCAGCATTTGGGTAATACCTGGGACAATTCTTTTCTGTATCTAGGGAGGTGGACCATGGTCTTCTAAAATTACTCCAAATAGCATCAGATATGGCATTAAAAGACCTAGATTTTTAAAGAGTCATCCCACAGGCCAAGAAGACTAAGATGACCATGGACTCAATGTTTTGAGATGATCATAGGAGACTTTTGTTCCTATAGGGGCCAGAAGGAAACAGCCTAAGTGGAATAAAACCAGAGAAAACTTAAGTGGAAAAAAAAAATTAAAATAAGATGTTTCACTCCTAGCTTTCAAATGAAGAATACCTAATGAGCTCATGTGGTTTTGGGCCTTCCAGGAGAGCACAACTAAAAAGAAATCAGTTCAGAACCTGCCTCTTTAATGACTATATAATTACATATCTGAACAATTGCTGATGGTACCAAACTATTGCCCTGATATCAGTGGCACTCTGATTTAAGACATCAATATGTGTCTTCTTAAAAGGCCAAAAGCTAGAAGGAAATATTTTGTATATTACCTGACGTAAAGTTTCAAAGAGACCAATACAGATTTTTTTCCATCAGAACAATCTTCTGATGGATCATGCAGTTTTTGTAAATTAATATGTTTCATGGGGCTGTTTCAATTAGATTTTATGTCTTCCAACCCCATTGAGAATCATTGCAGATTGCTTTGCCCAGATTAAAACATTTCACTGAACTAAGGAACCTAAAACATTTTATTTGAAAAACTTCTTGACATTGGCCTGATTTCTTTGTTACATAAAGAGTTTCTTGTGCCTGAGAGCTGGCCTCTGCAGAACTACTTTTTTCCAAAAGCCAGTACAACACAGCTGGCAACTATGGGCAAAGGCCCAGTCACATAATGCTGAGTGCATCACACAAAAATCTAGTACCTCTGCAAACTCGAGACTTTATGCTCAGCTTGAAACCTTGACCATGGATGACTTTCAAGGACTTAGGTCACTGTCTGACAAAGTGTGAAGTATTCAGTTAACACAAAGTGTGGGGGAATCCCACCGTGTCCAGTTTCACATACATTACACAGGTGTGTCAGAATGGACACGTGTGTTGGGGTGTTGAGGCTTTAGCACCATAACAGCACTTTTACAGCAACCTCTTTCAGCTTGATGTAAATATGATGGTAGTCAAACACAGAGTATCACAGATTTTCAGGCCTGAAGCAAGAACTCAAAAGAGGCTGTTCTATACACAGAAAATATGTTCTAGCATGAATTAGATGATATTAGATGATATTCAAGGATTGTTGTTCAGTACTAATTATTCACAAAATATCACTTCCCAGATGCTAAGCCTATACATTTACCAATGGTAGGAAAACAACCATTATAAAAACTCCCTGCCCTTCAAATTATCCTCTAAAATATTTTTAAATTTCTCTACCTGTTTTGGACCATGGAGAATTCTTTACACTGAATCCTTAGCTCCTATGAAAAGAAACAAAATATTATTTATCAAGTGTCTTTTGCTAAGTAGAGAATCTCCTTCAGAACTGCTATAGGACTAATTCAAAGTAACTGAGATTTTAATTTAGTATAAGCCATCTGAACACACCATCCTAATCTAAAATGGTTCTGTGAATCTCTATAGCCAATCTGGCTGAGATTTGTTCTCATTTGTAAATACTTGCCAGTGATGTCATGCAAACTGTTCTCAAATTCCCTTATGTATAAAATGTAAATATTGGTAGATGTTCAGTATAAATGTTATCTAATAGGTACTAAAGAAAACAAACTCTGAATAGAAAGAGTTTGGGTTGTTTCAAACCTTCTATAACTTTACAATAAGAGGGTTTCTTTATTTTCTGTGATTAAAAAAGGATCTGTTCTGTTTACTATATAGCCATTTACATTCTGGCTTAGGATTTTCAAGAGGAATAAAAGTCTGTTTCCATTAGCACTGAAAGCATAGAGAGACTTTCACCCTAGAAATGTCAGGCACCATTACTTTCTGTAGAGTCTGAAAGCATTGCATCTGTTGTTGTCAGAAATGGGCAACATGTCTATCCAGAGAAGAGCAATGAAGCCTGTGAAAAGAATTTGTAGAAAGCCAGGCAACATTTTTATAGATGGCAGGTATCAGCAGTGGCAAGAAATATACCAAATTTTCCTTCCTTAATGAAGAAACACATTATCAAAGAAGCTATTTGAGTTGTTTTGCAGGAAGGAAGAGTAAATGCTTTGTATGGTTGAGGCAATGTGATTTCCAAAGTTTGGAGCACACTTCAGATACTATAGGTGAACACAATATTGGCATGTGGTACTGCACTTCAAGAAGCACTTCAAATAGCCAGTGCTGACTTGAGATAATCCGTTTTGTTATTGCTGTATAGTCCAAAAAGCAATTTTTTTCAGATATTATTATCTGAAGATATTAGGCTTAAGAAGCAGATGCTAAACTTAAATGTTCATAAGAAAGTACCAAATGAAAATCCCAGAATTATTAGAATGCAAATTAACCATGCAATTACCCATACATGGTTTATTCGATATTTACGCAATTCTCATTTATGTAAGAGACTCACCTTTATTTGGATAGAGATATTAATGTATCTAAGGCTTTGTAAGAGCAGTCTACATTCATTTTCTCAATAGACAGATGCTGCACATGAATGAAGTTTTATAGACTCCATGTCTTATAACAAGCCAACGTAGACTCACCATGTAAAAAACTAAGTGGTCCAGCAACCTACACCCTTAGCTCTGCCCTGATATTCAAACAGCTTTTAAAACAGAGTATGTATCAATACAATAACATTATCATTATCTTTTTTGGGGCGTTAAAAGAATCCTAGATGTAAATGGGAGAGCTTTTATGTTTTCACAGTTATTATTATTATTATTATTATTATTATTATTATTACTACTATTAAATTATTTTATTCAGCAGATTAAAATGACAGTGATTTTAGGTATAAAACCATATCTGTTCCAAGTACATCTGATGACAGGAATTGCCTTCATGGTCATGAGTCATATCAAAAATGAATTTTTTTCAAAACTGTGAAATTTATTCTCTAACTGAATTACACATACTTCATTTTAAATATAGACTTTACTTGGAAAATTCTTGTAACACAACCCTGACTACCCACTCAATAGCTTTTATTAGTTTTGGGTTTAAAATAAACATAGTGAAATGAAATTTAGAAATTAGTAAAATGAAAGAGTAATGTTGAAAGACAATACTCCCCTGATGGTTCAAATAAAGACTTCACCTAGTCTTTTTTTTTAGTCATTTAAGAGAGTATGATATAATGCACAAGACCACAGCACTGGTAATCCAGTGTGAAGGACACTCTGGATTGTGCCAGGAACATTCCTTGACAATCGCATGAACTCGTAGCATCTCACTTTACAGCCTGTAGGGGAAAGAGGATCTGAATATAGAATCAGTGAATTATATAGGTTGCAAAAGTTTTTCAAGATCTCAAGTGGACATGCTGCAGCACCCCAGTGTCTTTCTAGAGGAGACCAAAACTGAACACGGCTCCATCACCTCAATCCCTGTCCTGGTCCCGCTGGCCACACTATTTCTGATAGAGGCCAGGAAGCCAGTGGCCTTCTCAGTCCCCTGGGCACAAAATGGGTCATGTTCAACTGGCTGTTGACCAAAACCTCCAGGTCCTTTTCCACTGGCAGCTTTCCAACCACTCTGCCTAAGCCTGTAGCACCTGGCACTGCTGAACCTCATGCAGTTGGCCTTGGCCCATCTATCCAGCCTGTCCAGATCTCTCTGCAGAGCCTTTCTGTTCTCCAGATCAACACTCCCACCTCAGCTGGTGCTGCCTGCAAACTGACTGAGGATCCACTCAATCCCCTTGTCCAGATCATTAGTAAAGACATCAAACAGGTCTGGCCCCGGTACTGAGCCCTGGGGAACTCCACTTGTGACCGGCTGGATTCAACTCCATTCGCCACCACTCTCTGGGCCTGAGTTTTACCATCCAGCCAGATTTTTACCAGGGGAGGGAACACCCATCCAAGCCATGGGCAGCCAGTTTCTCCTGGAAAATTCTGTGGGAGTCAGTGCAAAAGGCTTTGCAAAAGTCCAGATGGACAGCACCCAGCCTTTCCCTTATCCACTTGATGGGCCACGCTCTCATAAAAGGTTGGTCAAACAGGACCTGACTTTCCTAAACCATGTTTTTTGGGCCTTATCTCCTGGTTGTTCTGCACTTTTTGTGGGATGGCCCTCAAGATAATCTGTTCCATCCTTCCTGACCTTATCAAGCACAAAGGTCAGGCTGACAGGCCTGTAGAGCCCCAGCTACTCCTTCTGCATTTCTTGTAGATGGGTGTCACCTCCTGTCACCTGGGACCTCCCTGATTAACCAGGACTGTTGGCAAAGGATGGAAAGTGGCTCAGTGAGCCAGCTCCCTCAGTACCCATGGGTGAATCCCATCCATTCTGATACAGCCCTGTTGGTGTCTTAAGTGCTGTAGCAAGTCACTGACTATTTTCCCTTGGATGATGAGGGCTTCATCCTGCTCCCCACAGCTGTATTTCAGCTCAGGGAGTTGGGCAATCAGAGAAAAACTGGTCTTATTAACTGGTCTTATTTCTGGTATTATTAAACACTGGGGCAAAGAAACCATTAAGTATCTCAGCCTTTGTCTTATCCTTTGTCATCATGTCCCCCACCACATCCAAAAAGAATGGAGATTCTTTTCAGCCCTCCCTCTTTTGTGGATGTATTTATTGAAATATTTTTTAGTGTCTTTTGCAGCACTATACAGATTAAATTCTAGTTGGGCTTTGGACTTTCTAAGGTGCTCCTGCATAACTTCACAACCTGAGTTGCTGCCCCTGCTTCTAAATATCATAAACTCTCCTTTTTACTCTGAATTGTAGACAAATCTGTTCAGCCAGGATTTCTTCTTCCCTGCCATCTTGTCTTTTGGCACATAGGGACAGTGGTCTCCTTCACCTTCAGGATTTCTTTCTTGGAAAATGTCCAGCCTTCCTAGACTCCTTTGCCCTTCATGACAGCCTCCCAAGAAACTCTCTTAATCCGTCTCCTAAACAGTCCAAACTCTGGAAGTCCAAGGTTCTGCTGACTCCTCTTCTTACTTCTCCAAGGAGCAAAAACTCTGTAATTTCACAACCACTGTGCACCGATGGCCTCCAATAAACACATCACCCAAGAGTCCTTCTCTGTTCACAAAAAGCAGGTCCAGTAGGCACCTCTCCTAGCTGGATGCCTCTACAGCTGTGTCAGGAAGTTCTCTTCCACACACCCTGGAACTTCCTGGACTGTTTTCTCTCTTCAGTACTGCATTTTCAGCAGACATCCAGTAAGTTGAATATGCAGACTCACTACTTACATAATAAAAGTTGCATTTACTTCACAAGGCCTGGATTTTACTCATTGTCTAAAACCACTAGTAAAAGCTATTCAGGGCCTTGGTTAAGCATTGCTAAAAATTATGGAACCTCTCAGTAAGGTCATTTAAGAAAAAAGCGTGTCACACATTCACAAGTGCAGTGTTGAATGTATTATGGTAATTGAACTATCATCATAGTGTTGTCAGTATGCATCTGTGTCTAATTGAATTTAATTTCATTGAGATTTTAGCCATAAACAGTATGTGGAAAGTCTTTCTTGAAGGACAGGGGTGCTGGGGCCTGGTTTCTGTAGCTTTTGGGGGGTTTTTGGGAGGTCCTTTGCAGGGATGGTGGGGGTTTGTTTGCTTGTTTTGGTGTGAGCAATGACCAGGAACACCAGAAATGACAAAACAAAATATTTAATAAAATTAGTCATATAGTTATGAATGTCAAGGTACTTCAGAGTTTAGCTGACTCTTAAATTGATTTTCCCATCACTAATACTAGCATTGATCCAAGTAGGAAAAATTTACTTACAATTTTCCATTGTAGATCATTGTAAAAGAGTTATGTAGTTTAGGCCTGAATATTGCATGCAATACTTCATAGCACAGCAATCCATATGCTACACATCTCTGTTAATCTGTCAAGTGAAAATGCTAAAGCAGGAACAGATGAGAATGCTAGATTTATTGTGACAATGTATTTTGGATTCCTTCTTTGCTTTTCTCACCTAAAAACTTCTACATTCTAGATGCTATTCTTAGGTAAATACTTACTCATTACTTCCTGTTCTTTCCTGGTGAAAATTGGTCTGCTCTCACCAAGACTCTCAGCAGAGACTGCCCAAATCACCAGTTTAGTATTCATTATAGGACATCCTTTGAGTAATGCAATACCTAGTACAATCTCTAAAGAATCATAAATTAATTGAGTAGATGGTAAACATAAAGGTAAGTCTGCAGGGAAATAGATCAGAAAGTATTGTGACTATTGCTTTAAACTCTTGTTACAAATTTAAGCTACAGAAGAAAGGTGACATACCCCCAGCAAAAATGGCTTAATTTTTAAATATGAGTAAAAGCATGAGTATTGGTGGATTCACATCAGTGGTTGTATCTGGGAGAAATCAAAGGAGCACATATGCATGTGGGTCCCTAGCTTGGGGACCTAACCAGAGCATTGGTTGTTGGCAGTCTATGTGCTCTTGCCTTCATCTTTGCTAAGTTAGTTGAATTTAGGACACAGTCTACATTCACACACTTGCCCGTGAGCCTGAAAGCAGTCCTCGTGCTCCCAATTTAGGTACAGAAAGTGTGAATGTCAAACCTCTAGTTATGATCACCAGTCAGAGTAGTCAAAATTTCTATTTTGTGAAGCTTATTTATGGTTTTAATATGAAGAGGGAAAAAAACCCACACTAATATTTTATTATCAAGCAGCTTCCTGTTCTTATATAAAGATAATCTTGCTATAGGTGATATGAAACAAAAAGGGTATATGTCTGTCCTTGCAGCAGTTATCCAAGAACTCTTTCCTTACCTATTAGAAACCTGTAGGATCCTGCACCTCTTTCTCTCATATGGCCAATACTTGGCTTATTCATTTTTGTTAAACATTTAGTTCTTATTATTTTTGGCTTAGCCTCTGTTTAAGGAGACAGAAACATCCAAACTAAAGAGATAAATAGGGTCTTTCAGTGCTTGTCTTTCTGAACTGCTTGTCACCATACAGTGAAATTAACAAGGCACATGTTGACAATTTAGATTCCTCACTCAGCATTTCACTAAGCCATTCACTTATCAGGTACTGATATGCCTGATTAAGACCCATTGCAGTTCCTGTGATGACTTTTAGACATAGCTTCGTTTTTCCATCCATCAAGAGAGTGAAGCTGTAGTTCCACAATCACCACTTAGTTCCTTATCAGTCAGTCATGGCTGTGGGCTTTATTAATGCAAAATAATTCGCTCATCCTCTTGTCTCCTGACATCACCTTCCCCTCCAGTTTAATGGTGGGAAGCAATGAAGTAGCAGTACAGATATAGTGTGTGTGTGTCAGATAATCATGGTAGCTACCAGGCAGTCAGATCATCAGACCTTTCACAGAAGGAAATAGAATTACTGATATGAGAAGGCTGATATCAGATGAAGATGCTTTGTCTAGGAGAATCAAAATGAGCTTTTACAGGTTAGGAAGAAAGCTGATGAAAGAACACACTAGAGAACATCTATAAGCTTACTGAGGAATATAAATAAAAAGCAAACAAATAATGAAACCAAATGTCAAGATTTATACACAAATTGTTAGCAGCTTTATGAAGCCTATCTATGTAGTGATGTTGGAAAAATGCTGTATATACATTCCACAGCCATTTTTCTTGACATTTTTTCAACTAGATAAAGCTCTTTTTCTACCTCTTAGCATTAAAGGAATATTTAAATATTGTCTGTTACTAGAAATAGATATTCCTGGATAAAAAATAACAAATTCCATTTCAAATAGTCAGAAATTTGAAAATTCTGAAATTAAGTCTACTAAGTAGTGGTTCTGGGTCCATTCATTACAATTAAACACATAAGCACATAATATTCAATTTTAAAACAGTGATTTTAATGTGCATGGTGTACACAAATGCAATTTTTAAAAAGTCTTTTCTACTATTCATATTTTAAGATACTGAAAGATTTTGGTAGAGAAAATGTCCATATTTTTATGAATATTACAACTTTGATATTTTCATGGATATTTTGGAATCCAGGTTTTCTAGTAATCAAGTCATAGCTTGCACTACTTTATTCATACCCCATTTTTACTTTTTACCCATTTACCCATTTTATTTACCCCATTTTTACACTAGAGCAGTCCATTCCTCAAATATCCTACCCAGAGCAAAGGACTCATTCTGGAGTGGTTCTTGAAAGACAGCAGTGCATGGAATGGAACCATATTAGAGAAGCTGGTGGAAGACTGTACCCCATTGGTGATTAGACTCTATCCCATGGAAAGGCCCCCATGGTGGATGGGAAGGGTATAAGAAGGAGCAGCAAAGAAGAAGACAACTTTTGAAGTCATGGCAACCCCCATTCTCAATCCTCCAGTTCCACTCAGGGGGCAGAAACAGGCAGAAGAACTGTGGGTGAAATTGCAACTGGGAAAATGGTTGGGGAAAAAGGGGGGAACAGGTGAAAAGTGGGCTTACTTTTGATTTTATCCTGTTCTGTTTATTACTTCTTAATAAATCATATTGTTTCACCAAGTCAACTATGTTTTGCCCAAGACAGTAAAAGGGGAGTGATCTCCCTCTCCTTGTCTCATTCTATGGACTTTTTCTGCTCCTGCTGAGGAGGGAGAAGTGATCAGGCAGCCTGGCTGGCACCTGGTGGCAACAAACCAAGGGATCAGTAGATTGCTGCTCAAAATGAAAGGGCAACAAGTTGTCACAGAAAGCAAAATAGGTCAATAGATCTAACTAAGCCTGATAATCCTACATCTAATTTGGTGAGTTTCACTAATTGATTTCCTTTGCCTTTTTTTTTTTCCTTTGGTCATGAAATAACACAGAGAAAAAGACATGTTTGTACACTTGAAATACTAGATCACCTAACAGGATAAGCCCCAGTGGCAGCTTGGAGGAATCAGCAGAAGAGATCAGCGTCAGCTCATTGTCTTGGGCTACAATATTAGAAAAATGATAAAAGGATGCATAAACTTCCCTTAGGAAAGGTTTAGGACAGCTGATCCCTTTGAAGAGGTGAAAAAGGGATCTCTGGAGCTTATTTTCAGCTGTGTTTTATCCTAAGATTTTGGGAAATCTAGTGATAACATCCATTTCTATGAAACAATGGTTTCAGAAGGTCAGTGAAAGCCTAAAAGTGAAGATATCATCACTGGTGAAAGATATGACGTCTGAAAATCTAATCTGCAGCCAGCCTGCAACTCCACAGCTCTTCTAAGTGAACATTTTTATTTAATTTTAGCTACATTTTACTTTCAAAACTCAATTCACTCACAGTTAAATAGCTCACATTCTAGGTTTGTAAATAGCTTGTCTGGTAAATGCGGGAGAGATGCTGGCAGCAAGCATCCACCTTCAATGTTTTGATTAGTTCTGCTTGGCTTGTATCATCAGTTGACTGAATGTGAGATTGTGCACATTAGATGGAGTAATGTCTTTATGGTGACTTGGCAATTATTTAACCACTACATTGTACCCCAAACTCCATCTTTCTCAGATAAATAAAACGAATCTGTCATTATCCATCCAGAGTAGGAAGGAATGATTACCACATACATATAATTTATTGAAAGACATAATAACACACTTTTAATATGCTTCAGGTTGAACTTGCAAATGAACACCCTGCTGTGGAAAAAACTCATGCAGACATTTTGGTTTTCAGGAAGCATTGCTGTTCAAAAGTGCTTAGAGTCTGTTGGATCTTGTAGATATTCTGAGTCTCTAAATCAGGCAGAGGGAAGGAGAGGATGAATTCTGCATGTTTCCCTTCAAAGTATGGAGAGCTGTTTAGATACTTGTAAAGAACTGGGATCTTTTTCAAGGGGTGGATAAACTAGTTCCTCAAAATTGCTGGGTAGACAGACCATGACTTCTAGTATGCCACAGCAACATGAATCTTAGTATTCCTCTGTGCTGAAATGATGTAAGAAAAAGAAATAGTGAGTAAAATAAAAAAAGTAAAATTTTTACTATATTTATGTGTTGACCTAGTTGAATTTTAAAGGTCCCTTTTAACCTAACCCATTTCATGATTCTATGATTTCAGAAGTGGATTCACACGTTTTCTGAATTCCTCTGCAGATAAACCCTCAGCTTGAGCCTGGAAGGTATGCTGGTTCAGGAAATCAGACAAGCAGGGACAGTGACTCTGTGTCACTGAGCCACCTGACTTGTAGCTGAGCTGCTGTGCTCACCTCTGAGATATCTGATCATCAAATGAGGAGAGGAAAGAAGCCTCTCCAAAGCCAGGTGATTAGTTTGGTGTATGGGGAGACTGACATCTCAAATTTGATGTGTAAGTAGGCTAGTGAGTTTTGTCCTGTCTCTTTCTTACTTTTCTTCATTTTTACTTGCAATCTCAGAATATAATTGGTGCAATAACATGGGGTTCATAGAGTACTGGTCCAAATGCAGAAACTATTTTCTGTGAGATATATCAAGGGTTCATCAAGACTCAGTACTCAGTACTCATCAAGACTGAGTACTGAAAGGGCTATTAATTCTTTATATCAGGTTAAACTTATCTGGTCCACCTTCCATCTGCCTACAGAGTTCACTAGGATTTCATAATAACTGAAAAGGAGCTTATTTGATAAATTTGGTTAGAATTGGCCACAGAATGTTTTAACCTTTCTTACCCTTCCTTTTGAGCCACTGTAACAAGACACATGAGTACTAGAAAAACACATCAATATTTTAAATAATCTTTTAAAAGACAATGATCTTCAAAAAAACCTTTGGAGTCTCTACAGCAGCTATAGCTACTCAGTCACTGTATGTAGGTGGGCTCCCAGGCTGTGCACAGGCTTGTTGAAGACTTGCAGACATTACCTGGGCTTCACAATTCTCCTTGTGTGGAGAATTGCCTGGAGGATTGGCACTGTGTCTCAGGCCTTTGAGAAATGCAAATGTTTCAAGGAGGGGAGAAAGAAGGAAAAAAAAAAAAAGGAAGAGTATATTGTTGCTTTAAAACTTTAGAATCTGGCAGCAATATAACAAAATATTTCCCTTTTTGTCAGTGTTCATTTTAATGCATTTTTGGAGACATGGCAGCAAATTAAAGTCAGAGAGATCAGTGCAGTTGGAAATATTTAATTTTCACAAAGTGGAAGTACTGGGCTCCCGTGGAGTCCTAAAGCCTGAAGCTAATATATAGTCCCCAAGTTTGCTTTCATTTAAGTCATTGGCAAAATTCCCATTGACTTCAAGTGAAGTAGCATTGGCCCAGATTCAAAAAAGGAGTATTATTAGGTTTAACATTTTAAACCCACAAACATAAAGAGCAGTCTTAACATTATCGTGATTGAGAATTTCATTTTCAAATGCATTTGACAGTATAGTCAAACAAAGAAATGTAGCTTATCTTTTAAACTTTTAAATCGCTAGGTTGAGCAAAATAGGAACTGCTTTCAATTAAATAATGAATTGAAAAGTATTGGGACAGAATTGCCTTTGACAGAGAAGAAATACTGTATTTATCTCATTGTAGTCCATTCATCGGTTTATGGCTCCAGAATCCTCAAGCAAATATCATAAATCCACACGACATCCTGCTGTGTTCTAGCAGATGTTGCATTTGAGTCTCAGAGTTAGCTGAAAGATGTGTTAAAACTCATGTAACCAGGCAGCTTCCTGTCAGCCACCCATCTGAGAAGTCTCAGAAGGTCTAGTAACTATAGCAAATTTTTGGATGAAGTTACACCCCAGAAATTAGCTCCAGATTTGTCCACTACAGGGGAGAAGACCACGTGAAGTACAGTTGAAATCTCCCACAACAAGCTAATCAAAAATGCTTTTGAGATTTCTGACATCACAGCTGTGAAAAAAATTCAGTTTTAGGGGCATGGGTGCAAATACCAGAGCCAAGAGTGCTGCCAGGATTAAAGGCTGCTCTACCCAGCCCTATCTGGCACTGTTCACTGGGTGAGGGAGTTTCTCAGGCCTTGTCCTACCTGTTGCATCTCAGGGGGTTGCCCACACTTCAGCTGCACAAGTGACAACACCTGAGGTCACAGGTGATTCCAGCCACCGTGCTAAAAACCAAAGGGCAAAAGACTGCCTGTGCCAGGTGCTCCTGGGGACAGGGACCTGGATCCTATTTTGAGTGTAGAGACAGTTCAGCAGGAGAGAGGAGGGGGCTGCAAGAGTCTGGACCCCTGCTTGAAGGTTGCTCTGGAGGTTGTGCTTCTTTGAGGCTCAGGTGCAAACTCCAGAGGTGGGGGATTACACAGCTGGACTCATGGTAGCAGCAATGACTTCATCACAAGGAATGGCTTGACTAGACCAGGCATGCTTGGGTCTCCAGCCTCTTCATAAAAGGGGCTCTCAGAAGTAACTTCTTCCCCAGTCTGCCCTGTGGACTCTCTGGTGTCTGTTTATTCTGGTGTTTCTAGCTGTAATGACTGCCTTGGAGCACAGCTGGGTTCAGAGGATCCTGTATCCAGAGGATGCCTTCCTCCCCACACCAGCATGCTGGGGATGGTGAGTGAATGGTCACTGAGGAGTCAGTCAGTCAGTCAGTCAGGCTCTACCAAAAGTACACTAATATTTGAACTGCTCTCTTCCTCTGTGCCTTAGATGTTGATTGGGTTTTGTTTGTTCAGTTGTGTATAAGATTTCTATGGTGTGTTTGATTTTCTTTTGTGCTACTGAAATAAAGGAAACAGAACTTTCAAAGGCAGCCAAGAGTAGGAATGTTGTATCCTAACTTCTTAGAACTAAGGGATTTCAAAGAAAGTATTGTGAGAACCTTCAGATGATGGGTTGTGTACTGCATGGGCCAAAGTGTGAGCAGGGACTTGGGCTGCCAAGGGCTACAAATTCCCTGTTTACTTTCACAGAGATGGGGGAGGAGTGACTTCCCATTTTCAGAAGAAGTCATCAGGCACCTGATGTGTTACAGGTCTGCCAGGGTCTCTAGCAGTCATGGACTGGTATTTAATACTGGCCAAAAGAATACAACAGTATAAAAAACTCCTCAGAATTTGCTTGTTTGCAACTAGGAAGAAATAAAAAATACTTGTCTTATATTTGTATGATCAATAAACAAATTTACTACAATATTCAAGCTTCCCAGCACTTGCAAATGGAGTTCAAATGGACAGGATTAAGTGACTAGTGGTAGTAATAATAACTAAAAAAGGTGTATGATTGGTCAAAAAATGAACCCTAGTGCATTGCCAGCTGAATGTACATGATCACATTTACAATATGAAAGATGAATCTGTTCATCCACAGCTCTCTAATACAGCAATTGCAGATGTTGCAAACATTGTAACTGAAGAGAAATTATTCTGCTAATTTTTATACTGACAAGCCCTATTCAAATAAACAATAACTGCAATTTACCACATATCCAGAATAATTCTTCTCAGAAGCCTTCAACAGAGAGCAGTGAATCTTTCCTTAATCCATCTGTTTTCATGTTTGTTTATCATAATACAGAGGGGTCATGTACTGAGTAAACAGGTTGTTTTAGAAAGTTAATAACTCCTGAGTTATTTGTTGAGACTTTGTGCCTAAACAAACACAGAGACATAAATGAGCTGGGTCCAGGATGGGACCATGACTACATAACTCAGTTTATCCACAAAAGATAAAACTCCTGTAACGCATTATCTTTATTTCAGATTATGATGGCAAATAACTTTAATATCTATTTTTCAAGGCTTGATTCCCTTGCACTAAATGGGGTGTTTTGTCACTGAACCAGACACTGAATGGTCAGAGTCAGATCATTAATGAAGTCTAAAAACAGTAAATGCAGGGTGACTATTCCTGAATGTTTCACAACATTACACACTTTTAGAATGTACATTTTGAAGTATATCCATGGCTTCCTAGAAGTAGTCAGTGCCTGTAATAAGGGGGGAAATGCCAGGGTGAGATCAACTTGGGTTTTTTCTGTTAAAAGTGTATACTTTCTTGTTGACACAGAGTGTAACTACTAAGAAATCTTTGAAATTTGTCTTTGAGAAGATTACATTTAAAACACCAGTTTTAAATGCTGTCTAATTATCTAAGTTGATCCTCTTACCATTCCTTTTTATAGCAACCATTTTTCAAATGGCTTTTGAGTCAGTGCCTCATCCAGTAGCCATTGTCTCTTTGAGCACTCTGTCCTGTCTGGTGTCTAAATTGCTGACTACCCCAGATCTAGGAGATGAATTCCTTCAATGAAAAACATTCAAACATCAAAATGGCTGCTGTCCTTGATAGAAACTCAGTGAAATACTGAAAGTGGCCTAGGCTAGACTTTGCCAGTATTAGCAATGCATTAAAGAAAACAGAAATGCATTTACCATTTAATATGTTAAATACTACAGAGCTAGGATAATTGCATCAGAAAATGCAGTGTGTAACTTCCTTACCCCTCTCTCTCTGTTCTCTTTTTCAAGAACTGTTGTTTACACTGATACTTCCTATGTTGATACAGAAGTTATGCTACCTCTGCTGGTAAATCTGGCTATTTTAATCTGTTTGTATGTTTATGTGTTGATACAGCAAAAAATGTGCTTGGTACATCCTCTGGTGGCAACACTTAGAAACATCAGTCGGGTGTGCAAAAAAAAACTGACTCCAGTTTCTGCCTTTGTGTATTAGAGCTGCTTTTTCCCTGTTTAGGCAGAGGAAACATAGTGGGCAAGAGTGTTCAGGAGGAGCTGCTGAAGAGCAGGACACCTTCATCCCAGGCTGGGTTGCCCTAGAATGGGGTCACAGAGCTGTTCACCACAAGAGTTCAGTGGGCTCATGGCATGATCATCTTCTTTTTCACCCTTCCATGCCATCCTGCCACCTCAAGCCATTGTTTTTATGGAGCAGAAGCAAAATTGTGGAAGACGTTGGTTGTGGGGCTTTTTTCCTCATGCCCAAAGAAACTGCCACACCTGTTGTGAAGCACTGGCACTTAGACAGGTGGTAAAACCCCTTGCCGAGGAGGAAGGTGCAGGTGACTCTCTGTGTTTAATACAGGACTATTGAAGGAGTTTCTACCAGGAGAGATGAGCCTGACTGAGTAGAAGAGGAGCACCTGGCCTTTGAGAAGCAGCACCATGAGGTTCCCTCACCTCTCTCTGCTTCTTCCCAGAGTGCTCAGGCAAAACTTCTCCCCACTGCTAGAATCCAGTGAGCTGTTTGATGCCACTTATGGACTAATAATGTACACAAGGAATGAAGAAAGAGCTATGAAACAGGTGTGAAATTATATTGATTTGAAATTGGTTCTCACATGATCGTTTGAGAAGCATGTGTAAATCACTCCTTTTCTGATCAGAAGGTTTTCTGTTTTTTCCAAAGCACAGTTAGTTACTTTTCTTCCTTTTCAGCCTTTTACTGTCAGGAGATGGGCAACATGCAAGTTGTTTTACTCTTCCCTTCAACAACAAAGGGGAGATTGGTTACTGTTTAATCAGCTGCTTTAGTACCAAGACTTGTTGAGGAGGCCCATGACATTAAGTTGTTCAGATTTTACTACTCAGCAGACTTCACAGTGCCAATGTCAAATTTCTGTCTGGCGAGGTAAGCCCCATGAGGGAGCCATAGAGGTGAGGAAAGAGGGACATCAGCAACCATCAGGAGGTGATACCAGCAGAATCAGTAACATGTGGTGGACACCTGCATCTCAATCCTCGGGTGGGATGGTGTCTTCTCTGCACTTCAGAGATGACAGGCACATCAAACCTAGAAAAATTTCTGGTGCAGAAAATAGTGGAGATGGCCACCAGGCTTTTTTTGGAAGACAGGACTGTCTGCAGGTGCAACACACAGCTTTAAGGCAGGTAAAAGGCTATTAGGCACAGAACAAATTTCTGTATCATTGCCTAAGGGCACTTCCAGGGCTTTTCTTCCCCAGGGAGGAGCCTGATGCAGGACAGTATGCCCCAGTGGCCCTGGCTGCTCCTGCATGAGGTGGTAGGACAGGAGCACCCTCCAGGCTCAGCCCTGCCACCCCAGGGAGCCCCCAGCTCTCATGGTTCCCTACTACACTGCCATACCCTGAAGAACCCATGAGGGATGGGGACAAGGCCAGGGGACATAGTCACTGCAGCTGAGTGCAGTTAGGCTGGAGGAGAAGCTTTCCAAGGAGATGGGGAAGGCTCACATGGGAAGGTCTCTAAAGCAAGTTATACCTACACCCACCAGCCACTTCTGCCTCAGTGCTGGGATAGGACAAGACATGGCAGCTCAACATGCCTGTGTTTTTATAGCACCAACAGGCTCGTGCACAGCAAGGGGAGACCTCCTCTGGGAGTGTATGCTCCTGCCAAGCCTGCTTCAAGACACCTCATTGAATTTCACCCAAGTAGGGCTCATAGCAGGGTGGATAAAGCTTCGTTTTGCCTACCCCTTTACATCTCTCCTTCAGTGAATCATGAAGGACCAAGCAGTTTCATTAAGTCTTTCTAGCTCAAGACCTGAGCACCTGGATCCAGCAGTGAAACTTCAGGACTCTGCCAAGGCCACTGGGATGGCCCTGCCTTTGTCTCCCAAAGCAAATGTGATCTCACTGCCGGGACCCTCGAGGCCCAGCCATACCATCAGTCCTGTTCTTAAGAGACTGACAACACAGTTAGGCAGAAGCAATTCCATTTTGTAGTAACTTTTTGTGAATAATCAGTATTAAGTGCCTGTAATTCTAGTACTGAATTATTTATTTGAGAATTTAAGTATTTGGAAAAATATCAAAGCCAGTTGTATGCTGGGCTGCATCAAAATCAGCATGGCCAGCGGGTCAAGTGAGGTGATTCTGTCTCCATACTCCATCTTTGTGAGACCCCCCCTTGAGTACTGATTCCAGGTCTGGGGTCCCCAGCACAAGAAGGACAAGGACCTGCTGGAGCAAGTCCAGAAGAGGTCAAACAAAATAATCAGAGGGATGGAGCACCTCTCCTGTGTGGAAAGGCTGAGAGAGTTGGAATTATTTAGCCTGAAGAGAAAACTTCAGGATGATCTAATTGCATCTTCCATTACCAGAAGGAAGCCTATAAGAAAGATGAGAGAGAGACTATTTACAAGAGCATGTAGTGATAGAACAAGGCATAATGGCTTTAAACTGAGAGTAAACTGAGATTAGATATTAGGCAGAAATTTTTCACTGTAAGGGTGTTGAGGCACTGGAACAGGTTGCCCAGGGAAGTTGTAGATGTCCCATCCTTGTAAATGCTGAACCACCTGGTCTAGTGATAGGTGTCGCTGCTCATGGCAGGGGAGTTGGAACAAGATAACCTGTAAGGTCCCTTCCAACCCAAGCCATTTTATGATTCTATACTTATTCAAACTGCATTATTAAAAGGGGAAACTATTGGGTACTCTGAGTACTAGGATATCTTACTACAGCCCTGGCTAGGGTGAGACTTGTGCAAGTATACAACAAACATGACAAACAGGCAATAAATAACCTCCCAGCCATCTCCTACTGCTCAGAGATTACTTGGCTGAAGTGGTATGTAGGGCATAGGTCCTTAACAGAACTTTGAAGACATGAAATATTTGGACCATCCCTACTGATAGTCCAGTACCTAAAAAACATCAAAGAAAGATATTTTTTGCATTCTGAAGACCTGTGAGTCAGGAGAAGAGATCCACACATTTGTCCTGTAGCTGGAGCTGAAGGGCTAACAGGAGTAAAAAAACACAGGAAACTTATTTCTGGGAGGTGGTATTTGAACATGCACAAAGACAGATTGTTTACTAGATCAAAAACATGACTTTGTAATTTTTGGAGAAAAGCGTAAACACTTTGGCCAAATCAAATCATTCTAACACGAGATACCGTGAATCTTATGCAATGAAGTGGGTAGGAAGTAATAAATATTTTTCCCAAGAAGTCCATATGCTCTATGTCTTTAGTCCTAAATATGATCTATTTTTTAAATAGATATTATCAATTTATTAAAAACTTTTTAAAGTAAAAAGATCTTTGTCACTCTCAGTTCGTCCACAAGGAGATTCCTGTGTCCCTGCTGGAAGCAGTCGTGTTTGGCTCCTCACTTAAGACCTGTCATCTGATTTCAGTGTCAGGAAAATTCTGGATTTATTTCCATCAATTTGTGCATCTGTGTTACTTCTTATTTTCTCACTCAACTCCCCCCCTCTAATTATATACCTGATCTGCAGGTACACAGACGAACAGAAAAAACTTTCATCTCATAAAGTTCAGTGTTCAGTTCTGGATTTCCCCTGGTAGGAATGGAGGAGCTTTTCCTTAGGTTGCTCTCTTTTGCAGCCGTAGGGGCCAGTGGTGCTTTCTTAGATCATATCTCCATCCATCTCCATCCTGTGTCTGTCTGAGGTACAAGCCCTGGATGTGCCATGCCTGTAAACCCTTCTCAAGCATGCTCTGACTCCAGTGGCCAAATGTCAATTTCAGCTGGCAAGCAGCAGGCAATGGAGTTAGCCAGTGTGGCAACCACCAGCCACAGCTCTCTCTTATCCACAGCTGGTGCCTTACTCCTCAGGGACTCAAGCCAAGACCCAGGCTAGGATGGCTGTTTCTAAGCTAAGAGGTTTGCCAAGGTTCTGTGTGAAAGTGTGACTCCATGTACAAATCTCAGACAGGTGCTTCCCAGATGATGTGTTGACTGTATTGTCCAAACAACATTATATTGCTGGATGCTTCACATATTTTCTGCCATGGGGCCTTGATATTAAAGAATGACAGAAGGATATTGAACACATTGTGGATTAATGAAGGAAATTTTATTGTCTGGGTCACTCAAGGATCAGGTGAACTTACCCAAAGGACTCTTTCTGGTCTTAATAGCCGGAAGTTCATTACTTTGCTGACATTAGTGTCACTGAGGCTGTAAATAGACAAGATGGTAAACCTGTTTTAAGATGCCTATTACAAGATCAAAAACCCTGTGGCCATATGACACAAAGCACTAAAACAACTTCAGTCTGTCAGTTCAAATTTGTTCCAAATATTTTGAATTCTTAGTACAACTTCAATCTGTCTTGACAGATCAGTTTTTAGCTCATCCTGCCCACTCTAATTTTATGCCGAATACACATCATCTGTTTACCCATAGTTGGGATAAAGCCTGGCATATATCCATGTGCTGTACTCTGGCTAATTCATCAGAAATGCGCCCGTGCCTCATTCAGATTGGATTTGTACCACAGGCTGATCCAGGAGCACACAGATCCTATACAGTGGAAACACAGCCTGCATGAGGCCTGTTGACAGAAATGGTATGTGACAGAACGAATCTAGGAGAAAAGTAAAAAGTAGAAAAGCTGGAGGAAAGCTGATGAGCAAAAAAAAAATGAGACGTGACTTGAAAGGGAAATAAATAAATAAACAAAATAAACATAGCACGTGAAACAAAATATTTGAAACCACGCAAGCGCTGCAGGTAGTCCAAATATGGTTACACATAGTGCCAGGTGTAAAGCATTGAGAATACACATAAAAGGCAACTCAAGATGAGGCAGAAGGTCAGTGCAAGCTTCTCAACTTGATGAAGGAATTACTGGGTGAATTTCTGTGGTCTCTTATATAAAGACTAAGCCTAATAGAGTGAACCTTTCCACTTTAATGTTGGTTGGTCATAAGTAATTGCCAGTCCCTGTGGTGGTACAGGCTGGATTGCACACATAGACTTGAGTGTATTTTTGCCAAAGCTCTGAAGGCAAGGCTGTGCTGCTGGGTTCAAACAAGAAAAATGTAACAACAAAATGGGAGGACTCTGTCTGGAGAAGTGGAAAAAAATCTACTTAAAATCTAATGAAAGACAAGGAGATATAAAACCCCACATGATCTCATTAAATTACCAATTGAAAAGCCCTTGAGAGCAGATTTAGACTTGACTCTAATTCTTTCCTTGCTCTAGCCAAAGGTTTTCCTTTTACAGGTACAACTTCTTTGATTTGGGTGACAACAGTCCTATCCCTGCATGCAGATATGCACTACAGGTAAAACGTCAGCTGGAATTTTTTGCTGGAAAGGACACCATGTTTTGATTCTTTTGTTTCATTCTTCTGGCTATCAGGGAAAAGGAATAGGCATAAGGAAAGTGATAGGAAGAGGGGTATCTCTTCACCTGGTCTCTTGTTGCTCAAAATTGAATATATTTTAGTTCTTCCTTCTTAGAAATTGGTAAGAAGCTTATTCAAAAAACCTAAAATCAGTCTCATCTATGCACAACTAAAGTTCTTTCTATATGAAAATATTTCCAAAGTAATACCAGATTGCTCTTTTTTAACTGGCTAATTAGCAAGAGAGTGTGTGTATTTGAGATCACAAAGTTTCTCCTATTAAGAGCTGGTAATATAACCACATTTTATCACTCTCTTCATTTACAGGACAACTGACAGATACTTTCTCAAAAAGCATTCCTTCTTCTTTTCTCTCTCTTTGAGAAATAGAAACAACTACACAACAAAACAAATGTAGAATGCAGGTTGGTCTATACAGGAGCTGGATGCTCAATGAAAAGATAATTTTAGCTAATATAAGAGAAGCCCTAAAAAACATGGTTGAAATTTAAAATCTCAGTAATTTAGCATATTCTAACGTAATTAAAACTTCATTGCAAATCAGAAAATTTCTAGAAATATCAAGAAGGGCACTTCCTTTTCTTGCTCATGGAACAAAGACGCATCTTCCAAGGGCTTCACTGAATCCTTACTTTTGAGACCCTAAGGCTCAGCACACGTTTGTCTCATGACAAATGAGCTTCACAAAGTCATTTCAGGGGCTTTGCGAATTAAAAAAAAAAATACAGTGAAGAACTGCACAGTTTAGCATTCCCATAAACAGCAACAGGATTCTGCTCTAATTAAAAAAAAAAATAGCAATGACATTTTATCCATCCCTCCACTTCTTAAAAAGAGAAAACTTTCCTCCTCAATCTGTCCCTAAGCTTCAAAATTTGACACTCACTATTAAGGACAGTGAAAGAAAATTTCTGCAGTTTGTAAATGCAGGATAGCTATTGGATCTTCCTTTTTTGATTTTTTTAACCCAAATGAAGCAGTGGGAAATGAACATGTTAGCCTCTTAGTGATTAAAAACAAAGTTAATTGTGATGTAACACTAACCACAATTATGGTAATCAACTCTAAAATGAGAATGAATCCTTAATACTTGATTCAATTTTGTTAATAAGAAACTGAATTTAGCAACTGTTAATTTATTAACGAGCCAAGAGATGTAAAGAAGCATGGAAAGTCTTGAACACTATTTAAAACTTTTTGGGAAAGAAGGAATACTGTAATAACAAGTAGTACACAAGAAATGTCTGTGGTCTGCAGCCACCTACTACTAAATGTGTGGGAAAGAATTCACAACAGCAAGGAAAGGTGGCAGATCAGGAGAAGCAAGAGGAAGGTGAGTTTTGGAATAAGAAATAAAAGCAACCCGCTAAAGATGTGGGGAGGCCTTTGGGGAGAGGAGGAAGTCTTCCAATTCAAGGGTTATAGGACCCAGTTAATCTGCCTCTGTAGTGGTGTTCACTTGAGACACTGCAGGGGCTGCCTTGTGTAAAACAGTAATTTTGGGAAAACTTCACAGCCATCACTTATTCCCATTATCTCAGATAAGAGGGACTTTTGAAGCTGGGTATCTAAACTCAAGCAGCATATGCTTTCCAGGCAGTAGTAAAGGCCCTGAAAGCACAGGAATTTTTTCCTATCCTACTCTTGGCATTTCAGCACAGCAAGTACCCAGGAAGTGCTGCTGATCACTGTGCCTTGGGGAAACCCTGTGAGAAAAGTGCTTATGTCAAACAAGTCTGTAAACAACTGCCCATGCAGAACACACTTAGTCTGGGCTGCCCTACGGTTCAGGAAAGATGTGTCCTTGTTTTAACACTGATACTACAAAGCGAGCGCTTGGGGGAGTATCTGTGGGCTCACTGCTCACAGCTCACTTTCCACTTCCTAACAGCTCTGATTTCACTGAAATCAAACAGATGATGCTCCATTTTGCAAATGATAAGCAACAAAAACTGGTGGGACCTCCTGAAGGACTGGAATCAAACCAGCACTGGGACTTATAGTGCTCCTAAAATCATTGCTGGCCCTGCTGTATTTAATTTCTAGTATTTGTGAATTTTACCTGAATAGATGCAATCTTGACATTTGGCCTAATCTATTGTTTACTTTCCAGTTTTAACAGAAACCAGCCATTTTCATACATATAATTTTTCTTGTAGAGTATCTCTTTGCCCACAGATCCCTCCTTGGACAAGGGGCATAGGTCAGAAAAAAACAGAGGCCAAATTATGATACAGAGAGAGACATCTGCACATACACATTTTCTTTGTTTGCTTTTTACGTTGGGCAACAAACCCTGCCTGAAGCTATAGTATGCAGACATCTAGTGGCTGGATAATATAATGCAATTAACACAACAGGACACATGTAAAAGTTCTGCACCATCGTATCATCATCTGAAGGCCTGATACCTTGGGTCCTGTTGAAAACAGATTCTTTGGCTCTGCAAGAACTTTTCATTCATTACAGCCCTAGTCACAGGTATTTTGAGATACTCTGGCCTCATGTGTTTCTGGGGTTCTGTTTTAAATTGTGTGGAACTGGGGTAGTCAAAATGTAAAATCAAAATCAGAAAGTTTCAAAATGCTGCAGCACATCCACTTAATCACAGCCTATAATTTCACACTGAGACTAATGCTCTTGGTAATCATTAGCAGCATCCCTGCCAAGAGCAAACAGCTCTCAGACCCTTTTGTGTTTATTTTCTATTTTTCTCTTGAGTAAACATCTCCTTATCTATATGAACTACTACATGTTTCTAAGCCATGATTAAATCTTTGCAAACCTTTGGTTTGCATTTTTTTTTCTTTTTGCTTGGCTGCATGTATGATTATCCAGCAAAAGAGACCAAGCCATTGTCAACTTATGATCCAAGATGGTCAAACTTACTTCATACAGATCTATAGTGCACCAACAAGAAAAACCCTGGTATCTTCACAACATGAGGCTAAACACAGTTTTTCTAGAACTGTTTTATACCTGCTATTTAGAATATTGCTGACATGGAGTATCATATTCAGCTGTTATGTGTTCACTGACTTATCGTAGCTTTCATCTGTTTCATGCTCACCACTGTCAGATGTTTACATGGGAGGCACTTCAGAAAGCACGGTTTGTAGTGTATATTTATACTAAAGCCTAAGGGAGGAAAAGAGTTTATGTCTATGTAAGATCATGTTGTTTTTGTCTCTATCTCAGACACAAACATCACCTTTAATAATAAGCACTGGAGTTGCTTATGCACTTGAAGCTCCAGCCTTCTCGAGTGCTTTACTTTATAAAAGAATGGAGTTTGTGTTTTAACTTTATTTCTTTACCATCTTCCATCTCAGGAGATGCGGTGGGGGTGGGAAGGTAACCCAAGACAGGGAATGTGAACAGCCAGGGTTTTGGATGAGGTTTGCTGTCCAAGGACAAGCAGCCAATTCCCTGTCAGTGGTGGGAAAGATGCAGGAGAGAAGCAGTCTCAGGGAATTAGGCTGGCTGGATGTGGTTTCTGATCACTGATTTGGGAGTTGGCTGTGGGTTAGTCAGCTGGTGTTACACAACCCAGAATGGATCACTTCCAACGCAAGCAAGTTGAGATGGAAATAGAAAAGGAATATTTCCAACCACATCCCTGCTAGTGAAAAGGACACTGAAGGAAGTTTCTTTATGCTGTTTTTATTTTGTTATCTTTATACTTTATTTTTCTTTGTTATTCAAGGGTTAAACAGCTCATTGTGTACTTTATAGGGCAAGTTCTTTCCAAGTTTATCTAATATTTTCCTTCTTTTACCCCATCTTCAGTTTTTTCTCTGATATTTGGGGAGGGGAGGGCCTCTTCAGATCAAGATGAGGTCAGGCTCTGGGGAAGACCAAGCAGAAGTAAAAAGCTGCCACTGTCTCTGTAAACAGCATGGGAAGAACACTGGTGAGAAGCATTTGAAGACACTGAATGGAAGAATCACAAAAAATTACCCAGCCCTGAAAAGCAAACTTTGCATTAGAAGTAATTATCCCAGCAAATCAGAGAGAAGACTTAAGAGGTGATCTGACTATCAAGTCAATGCTGGGTTTTTAATTTGCAAAGAAGGCTGAGTTAAGGTATAACGAGTTCTCCTGGACAAGGACTACATGCATTGCAGGTCCATGTGAAGAGCCACTCTTTGACATGGCTGATTGCTGTGTCTTTTTCTTATGCCTGGCATCCTACAGATAATCTGTGATCTAAGAGGAATCCTCACATGATAGAGAGGAGAAGGCATATGCAAAGGGATTGAAAGTTCTTTAATACATCTGAAGCATTCAAACAAGTACTGTAAGAGAAAGGCTCATGAGGAAGTGAATAATGTCTTCAGAGCAAGTCTTGAACAGCATTCAATATAAATGACCTGGGGCTGTAAAATGAATAATGGGGGAAAAGGAAAAAAAAAATAGGGCTTTAACACAAATTCATTAAGCAAAGGGAGAAAACAAATCATACAAATACCAAAAGGGCTGGTGAACTGATGCTAGGCATACAGTCTTCTTACTGAAGTATATTAACTTGCATTAGAAGTTCTACAACTCAATTTGAATTGCTTTTGTTTTTAAAGTAGTTTTTAATGTGCAGTATTCTAAAGAGATAAATACCTACACATAGGTGTGCTTACAAAGGCTGCTACAGTTTCATAAATAAATGTGCACATGAACACTTCCAAACACGTCCTGCATGGTCAGGAGGTGTTCTCCAGGTGGTTCTCCACCTAGCTGACATTTCAGCAGCCAGCACTGGTGTATCAAGGAAGAACATTTCAAAGCAAACTCCATGGCTGATGATGCCACCATGAAACCCAGGCAAGAAAGAAAGAGCAGGCCAAAATCTGCACTCCTTCCACAGTTCTCAACCCCTAGAAAATTTTCCCTTTTTTCTCTACAGCCATCATTCCCCCTGAGACTCCCCCATTTCTACAAGAAAGGAAGCCTCCTTTCATTCTCATTGGAGAGGATATGACAACCATGAAAGGAACACTTTGCCATCACTGCACCAAGTGCTGTGCCCACCAGTCAGACTCAATGAAGGTGAATCTGACTGGTGGGCACAGTAGTCAGACTCACCTTCAGACTTTTACAGCAGCTGCACCCTGTCAGGGTCTGGAAAATGCTGATTGATATGACTTCTTGTGAAGCGGCATGTGCATGGATCTCCTCTCCTTGTTCCTTCTGCACTCTCAGCAAAATTCAGCTGAAATTTCTCAGTAAAATTATCTTTTCTTTATGTTGCCTGGCTGTTAAGCACTTTTTTCTCCTCAGCAACAGTAGTCTTCAATAATCCTCTAAGAGTCAGGAACACAGATGAGTCAACCTGTAGGATGCAAACTAGGATACTGGCCAGGGACCACTCTTTCTTCCTCTTAGACTCATGTTCTATCACATCTGTTTCCATACACAGCCACTACCCCACACTTGCTAGTGTAATGTCTGGGATCAAGCCTATCCTTTAACCCACACCAATTTATTCCTGTTTACCTCCCAGGTATATTTGGGGATCAGGCCTAGAATTTACTGGTTTACCTACCTATGACTTTATTTTCACACAAAGAAAAGATGGGAGGCAGGGCAAAAGGCAGCATTAGGGAGGTACAGTGCTTTCTAAGAAGCTCCTCTAATTTGAATAAGTGGAAGCCCAGAATCACAGCCCAAAGTGCAAAGCACATCATACCGTGGTTAGAAGTCAAACTAAGAGTTTAAAGGCTCTAAATTTTTCTGAGAGCTCCAGAAAACTACAGAGGAAACTGAAGAACACATCCCCTGCCGATGGATGATCACTGACAGCAAGCATCTGCCCCAATTCATCCTCCTTCTCTCAAGAGCTGGATTTCCTCCTATTCCCAATGCCTTCCTACAGTTTATCAGAAGCCTGTGGAGCCAGCTTTGGCCTGATGAAGCACAAAGTGGCTTTTAAGTATCATGTCATTGTTTTTGTGACCAGCAAGTGTGCAGCTGCTCTACATCTCTTGGAAACTTACAATTCACATTTCTAATAAGTCTCTAGAATTATGTGAAGCATTATGTCCATTACCATTTACCTTTAAAAATGCTGCCAGAGAGCAAAATAATTCAAAATTCTAGTAGCTGTAGACTTGAAGATGAAATCTCCTCAGAACCTCCTTATCTTTTTTTATGATTTCTTAAAAATATTAATACAAAGGTAGGCATGTGGAACTCAAACTGGAGAGCAGCAGAGCCTTTCCACACTCAACAGAACCTCTGATGGGTGCAGTGTAACTGAAATAATACACCAAGAGCCCTTCCTGAGCATTCCTTCATGTGGATTCTACCAAAACCAAAAAGACTAATTTAACTTTTCCCAACCCACAACAAACGTGGGTTCACCAATCTGTAATGGGTGTGTTTTGTGAATGAATTTGTTGTTATAATTAGATACAGTTCTTGAGACACAAAACTGCTAAAAGTAATTTTACCAGTGGCTTTTATTTTTCTTTCAAAGCCAAGTCTAGGAAAAAAAGTCTGACAAGTGTTGAGACAAATTTACTAACTTCAATTCCTCAGTAGCAGTATTTATATGACTAGAATTTCACTGCACAAGGCAATGCTTGAAAGAACAGCAAACACAGGAAGGGAGCACAGGAAAGGGAAATAATGAACTTTTTGGTGGAGACATTACATCATTTGCTTTGCAACGTATCTGTATTTCACAGCCACAAGAATATCAGCCAGCTCCATGATAAGGAACATGTTTATTTAGAGAATAAATCTAGTTCAGATTTCATCATAATGTCAGTATTTGCCATCTTACTACTGCAGTTCCTGTCAGTTAACACTCAGTAGTTAATAGTGTGTTGTATGCAAAGGGAGAAGATCTGAATGAGTTGTGCATATAACCTGACAACTGTCAGGTTAGCAACATGGGTCACTCCACTCTTGGAGGGTTCATTTCTTGCTGGGTGCAAGGAGACAAGAACAGACCTTCACCTGGCAGAAAACAGCTAACTTCCACCTCACAGGTTTTTGTTTTATTTTCCCAAGATTTTAGTACCAAACCTGACAACGAAGACAAATTATCAGGCTCCTGTCAAAAACTACAGACAGTCCAGCCAGGCCATTGCAACAGAGACTTCTCCTGCCCTGTGGTATGATGCAGATCAGTGGGAAGCCAGGGTCTGGTAATCAGGCATTGGGGTTGGGCTCTGGCTGCAGCTGCTTGGGAGTAACTGCTGAAGGAAGGGGGCAGCAGCCAGTGAAGCTGCTACACACACGTGTTGCAGACACTGCAGGTGGAAAGTGTGGATTTGGTCAGCACTGAAATCTTGAACCCATTGTAGAGATAATGGGGTTATGCTTCATTAAATGTGGGCAGGAGATGGAGATAACCCTAAGAAATATAAGTTTCTCTAAGCCCAAGGAACAACATGCTGATTGTTACTCTGCTAAGCCCAAATGAACAAATGACCCCATGGTGGGCTGGTTGCTTTACATTTTCTGTGTATTTATTGCAATGCACCAAGACTTATCTCCAAAGGAAGCACGTGTTTCTGCAGAACACCCAGTTACAAACACTTCAAGTGGTCAGCAGTATCTGGTCCCCCTCACCCAGCTCACATGCACTGTGTTGGTTTGCCCTGTTGTTTCTGCTGCCCCTAATTTACACATAAATTACTCAGAGAGCTTGTAACTGGTCCTTCAGCAGTAGCTCTCCCCATAACCCTGGACAAGGTGCATTAAGGGTGCCTTCTGACTCTGCATTTACCATTGCCTGGGAATAACTTTGTGAGTGGTGATTGATCTGCTCCAAGGGAGTGGCCTCCCCTTTGTGAGCCCTCAGTTTGCATCCTCACTGTGCCCCAGACTGGAAGTTGCCATCTGTGCCTCTGGGGTTCTTCCCCTGACACAGATCTCTGCAATGTCCCTCATGCTAGGACAAGGGACCTCTCTATTTGCTACGGTGATCAAAGCTATTGCCTCCCACATTAGTAACTCTGTCCTTCAGATCTTGGTGTTTTCTTGATGTTTCAGGAATTAGAAGCTATGAGGTTGACTAGCTGGTTCACACTACCCTTGCCTTATCTTCTCTGCCAGAGAAGTCATGTGTGGCCCAGTGTGGCAATGCCCATGCTGAGCAGTGAGCTCAGGACATGCAGAGTAAGTCCCCAAACCATCATCCTCAGCAATGTACAAAACAAATAGAATTATCATAATTCACAGGAGAACAAAGACTGAAAATTTTCTGCCTGAACTGAACACTATATTGCAAAGTTCCATGGCTCACCAAGTAGAAAATAATCCAGACCATTCTGTTTATTGTTATATTGGTTAATTTTACTCAGTTCCAAACTGTCTTTCTTCTCAGTAAGGTTCCTAGTAATGCAAATGTCATTCAGCTTTATTCAGATAAATAATGTCAAGTGCATATGTCTAGCAGAGAAGTGCTCCTTTCTGCCAAAAAATTAATTCTGAATTTGTATAATACTCTTTGTGGACAAACAGTGTTTTCATTACCTTTGTAGAATGCATCTCCCCTCTACAGAAAATATGGCTACTGACAGCACAAGAGATGATATGGAATAAAAGCAAATCTAACATTCAAAACAATAATGGGTATTTCTACATATTTGCATTCATACCATGCTTAAAATCAGTACTATTTGGATCACAGATGACTATTGAATGCTATGCCAAAGTAGCTATAAAAGCAACGATAATGACAATTTAAAAATAGTTAACAGTGTGAATTGGAAGATTTAATATGTTTTCTTCTTTTAATGTACAGCCCATTCCCAGAATTTCCCTGGACCATGTGGACAGACCAACTGTCACAGCTGTCTATCAAGGCTGAATTAGATGAAGACAAACAATACAGGCTTTGTGGTTCAACTGAAGCAGCAGTCTCAAAAGTTTCCATTTCTCATCTGCGGGCACTGTGGGAGCATTGTCTTCCCCCTCTCTGAAAAGAGAATGGAACAATTATGTTACTGAAATTCCTCTGCAGTGGGTCTGAAAGACTGTTTATATCCAGCCAGGAAGACAGGGAAAACTAAAAGCTGGGATTTCATGACAGCAGGTGGGAGCAGTTTCAGGGTATATACTTCAGTGACATAATGGTACTAATTCTTCTCTTTTAGGGTAAAGCCAGTGCTGCAAGATTTACTAGCAATGGAGGTGCTCAGGTTGCCCCAGTGCTCTCAGTTCAGAAGCAGTGGGTATGAGAGTGTCTGACTGCTTCATTCTGTTGTAATAATAATTTCCTTTTTTTTCCCTTAAGGTTATTATAGTGCTAACAATAGCTCAGTGTGTACACACAAACAATCTGAAAGTGCTGGTGTGCAAATGGTCACCTGGGGCTACAACTGCTTGCAGGAAGAGTCAGCTCATTCCAGAGAATTCCCACTCTGGTCCTGAGAGGGGAAGGGGGTGTAGAGGTTGTCATTGACCAGCAGTGCTGCCAAGAAGTCAGTGCCTACCTACAAGACAATCTGTGTTGTGATTTCCACATACTCCCTGGTTATCACTCAATACCCCCCCAAGGCCACGTTGTCTGGCAGCAGCACCATTTGATGGTCCCCTTGAAGAGCTTTCTAACAGCTGCCTCCTAAGGCAGGCTGTAAGCAGTGATAGGATTTTACACTCCACATAACAGCACAGAGGATTCCCAGCTCTTCCTGGGGCTTGGTATAGAGCTGTAGCATTAAAAAAAACCCAAAACAACAACAAAGTAATAATAAGTTATTCTCTATCTCTGGAAAAAGTCTTGGCATGTTTTTCAGTTGGCTACTGATACAAGGATGCAGGGACCAACCAACCCCCTCCCTGAATTGAACAGAAAGTTTCCATTTTTGTGGCCAGAGGTACTGGATCAGTGAATAAAACTGAACAATCCAAGTGAGAAAATTCAAAAGAAGCCAAAATCTTTGTGGTCTTAAGGTTCCACTTAGGTAAACTAATGCTGTGACACAGTGACACTCCTCAATCTCAATTAGTGCTTAAACTAATTAAGAAAATTGTTTTACACACTGCAGTGAGTAGAACCTCTCTTCTTTCTTGGCTAATCCCTAGTGTGATGTAAGGGTGATTGAGTATCTAAGTACTCTTTAATTGAATGCACATTTTGTACATTTTTAGCTAGTTCAAACTTAATGCTTTTAGTCCAAAAGTCAGTGAAATTAAGTTGAACTGGGATTTGGCACCTATTGTATTAACAAATTACTTTTTGAAGGGAGCCTAATTATGAGCCAGTCTGAAGATTTCAGCTGTGTTTGTTACAGAAATACTTAATGTATTGTCTGACAAAAGACTGATTGTACATATTGGTAATGTTATTATCCATGTTTGCCCTTGTTTATTCTTGTTTAACAATATCTTTCCTACTTTCTGATGAAGTCTCTACAGATCAAATAATTATTCCCAAAGAAAACCTTCCAGGATCAGTGCCATAAAGAGTAAATACATGCAAAATCTGAGAGTTCTTCACAATACCCATGGTTAGAAAAAAATATTATTAACAAGTTTAATCAAAGCTCAGAATTCAACCTCAGAATATAAAAAAATCATTATTTTTCCAAGAAGATTTATATCTAATTCTTTCATATACAAAATTTTATGCACCTATATTCTTCACAGAGAAAGTTTTCTTGTACAAAACTGGGACAAATGAAACACTATGAATTTTATCTCAGAAACAAGGAGCAGAAGTAGAAGCAAAGATAAGGAGCAAAGCTAGTATATTTTTAAGAACCAAAGGTCCCAAAGTTCCTATAACAATAGAGAGAAAATATTTAAAAGAGAAGATATGAGAAAACTTCAGTGAAAAGGATTATTTTTCAAAGTCTTCCAAAAGTGTTGAGAAAGCGCAAATAAAGAGAGTATGGAGAAATTAGATAGGATGTCCACAACAATCTGTCTTTCCATCTGATAAGGAGGAAGTAAGATGTCCCACTGCAGCAGCTTTAGGTCAAGATCAATACACAAGATCAAAACCTTTATTCTGCTGCTTGAAAGTAGCCAATCTCTTTCCTGGAGAGCTTTTCCACTTCTTTTGTCTTACCCTTCTCCTTACCCCCATTGTCTCACACAATGCCCTATCTTATTCTTTATAGAAGGATCTTGCCTTCTCCCCCTTAACACTACGATAAATCAAAAAGTTTAAGAGTTTAAAAAAAAGCAAAAGACATAGGTGGCAAAACCAGAATAATACTGACAAAACATTACCTTTATCCTACACCTTCTTAAAAACAGCAGCTGAAAGTACAGCCAGGTGTGGATTCAGAGTGTCTCAGAAGAGAGAACTGAGTACTTTATCAAACCTTATCATTCTTGAAACAAACACTGCATTCCTTCCATGAAAAAGTTACAATTTATTGAATCAACATCAAATTCTGTGGGCATTTAGCTGCTTCTAGCTAACTAAACAGCATTGTTTGTCTTGAGCTATGGGGATGCATCAATATTTTTAAAGAAACTTTTGTTGTGTAGCACTGCTCTGTCATAAACTCTGGTCTTATCCATAAAACAATGCTAACAACAGTGAGTGCTGACATTCTGTTTCTTGAGTGGCAAGTATCAGTTGCAAAAGCATTTTCAGTAATCCAAATAACTTGAAAGCTTTCATTTGCTATTTATTTACAAAACATATCTCTTTGCTTAGCAAGAGTTTGCATATATTTCATTGCATTGCCTGTATCCATACAAAATAATCAGAATTAAAAAGTTCCAATAAGAGTAAGAATCTACACTGACCTGGACCTTCAGTTTCAATGGAGTAATAACGTTCTGCTTAAATCTGTGTGATTTCATCCAGGTAAAACAGAGTACACTTCCATAACACTGGGGAAGGAGGAAAGCATACTGCAGGCTTTCTTCTCTGTATTGTACAGACATATGTACCTGTGTGTCCTTCTAGTATCTTTGATAATTGAGAGTCTATTACATTTTAATTTATATGCATCACTCTTTTTTCTTTAAATGGGTATAGCTTTATCAGTGATGATTTAAGCTTCCCACTATTTTGACTCACCACTAATTTGCAGCATTTTCCCCATAAGTGAAAACACCATGGCAGAGTTTCAGTGCATGTTCAGACTCTAACTTGTGTGTTGTGATTATTAACACTTTGTGAGGGTGTTTTGTATGACAGGCACTCTGGGCTCCTGGCTACATTATCAGCTCCCAATCAGCAGTCTGCAACCCACACATGGTTTATGGTAAGCTTCTGGGAATTATACTCTCAAAACTCTTTTTATGAAAAGCTGATGATAACAGTGAATTATGAATCTGAAAGACTGTATGGTGCTGGCAGAAACTCACAGGTCACAAAATTTAGGAGCACTTGTCAGCATGAAGTACCTTATTTAAAGGATAAGCAGGGATCTGATTCCTAGACTACCTTGTAATGTTTTTAGCTTTGAAAAGGAAGCACAGTAATCTTTCCTCCTTGCTTCTTTACATGCTAGGGGATTTTGAACATTTTCCATTCCTCCACAATTCATCTCTTTCTAACAAGAGCTCAGTAAAGGATTGAACAAGCACAATTCCAATATGATACTAACTCTGAAAACTCAAAATGGTTTTCTTTCTCATTTAGGGCTAGATCACCTGCTATATTGATGCTCTAGCCTGGACACATAAATACAACAACAAGGACTTAAATACCTACCACAACCAACTCTTGGCTGCCTCTGGCTACCAAGTCCCTACGTTCAGGCCCCCATGTCAGAGCTATGTCACATAAGTAACAAAAGAGTTTTCCTAGTCACTTGTTTGAATCATCAACAGGAAAAAAAAAATCCTGATATTATAGGGTTCACTTGCAATCTCAATGCATAGCCTACCCCTGCTATTACAATGAAGTAGTGGAAAACAGCCTCAAAAGCCACCCTTTTTCAGCCATTCCTGGCGGTTTTGGTTGTCTGAAGGCTCCAAAAGTTTTGTTTCCAGGAGGCCTCTGATTATTGTGTGTGGCTCACAAGCCAAATGTGTTTGGCCCTCTGTCCTACAGTCATGCACTCAATCGGAAGCACATTCTCAAGAACTCTGAAGTGGCAGCAGAGGGGTGGGCACTGGATATTAGACATTAAATACAGAAGAACAAGAGTCAGTTTTGGTGATAACATGAAGTTCAGTTTCTTTAAAAGACTGAAACTTAACAATTAAACCAATCAATCACCTTTTAAGCATAAATTCTAAATTCACAGAGACAAACAATGACCAATAAAAAAATCACTCAGTTAGAAGAAGTATAAATACTTATATTTAAACAAATCTAGGAAATTGGTGTTTGCATTTCTTAAGAACTAGTGTTGATAATCTTTTTGTCAGGTTGATTCAGGCTTTTTCAAACAGGAAAATGATAAGAACAGTTGTAGTATGCTAATGATGCATGGCTGCTGACAGCTCATTCCAGCTCTGGACCTACACAACAGGAAAGGATAAAATCCCCAAGTATTAGAACTTCTGCAGAGCAGCTTGTTTATGAACTTCACGAATTGCAAAAGCTACTAGTAAACTGAGAGTAAAAGCATGTGGATTGCTAATGTAAATGTCCATTAAAATTTAAATTTCACTGAGATCTGTTCAAACACAGAAATACAGTCCATAGCATTGCATCACCCTCCCCATTTCTAAAAGGCATGGTGCAGCTCCATGGCTCACTCTGGATTTGAATGTTCTTTCATATTCTACAATCTATTATCATAGAATTCACAATTCCATAAAGAGGAGAGTGCACCACCACCTGTTCAGTACTAGCTCATTCCCACTGGCAACACCAGATCCTCTATTTATTATCCTGGGGAAAGGCCAACATAGTTTTGTAGCTACAGGAGTTGCTCAGCAGCTTCAAAAGCAAGGAATTTGTGCTTTCCAGTCACAAAACACACCAGATAGTCACCACATCACCCTCTCTCACTGCTATGAAATTAATGCTGTGCCAGCTTCTCCTTGCCTGCTCAGACCTCTCAGTATCATGCAGAGAGTGTCTGCAGCATCAGAAATGCAGTCTCTGTTCCTCCCACCCTAAATTACACCTTCCTGTTCCTCAGGCCTAGCAAAACCTTGCTATTTTAATAATTTCTGCTATCATAATTTACAGAACATTGGATAAACCTGCAGTCTGAGCCTACCACAGATATATGTGTATGTATGAGTTTGTATCTGCACTTGTGCATATAAAAATTGATGCTTTCTCAGGAATTTCTGAATCAGTCACAAATGAAAAGATGTTCAGGAGAACTTGAGCAATGTATGTATGTAGATGGAGTAGGTCATCTACTGGATGGAGACATCATCACACTTGGAGGATAATTGTTTATGAATACAAAATAAATTGTGTCTGAGATGGGGAGTTTTGAGACAACATACTGGAGATCAAACTCTATTTTATTAATTATTCTCAGAGGAAATTAAAGTTTATCACTCTAAAAAGAAAATATTCTCTTAGAAAATTGTTTTTTAAAACAAGCTCTTACAGTCTTCTATTAAAAGAGTCTTGTGGATTTCAATGACCTCTATAACAGGCACCTATTTGACCTCCTCTTAGTAAACAGGAGCAATGCCTTTTACCTACTCTATGCATGGAATCACGTGTATACACCCTGGTGTATAAAGGGATGAAAACACGTTGGCATGCCATACTGAGTTCACTAGCATTCAAATTTAAGTTGATACTCAAGTGTTTGAAATCAGAAGTCTTGCCCATTGACAGATAAAGCTGTTCCACTGATGTAGAAGAGAGGAAAGGCATGGCTACACATAAAGCAACACAAATTAAAGAGGGGGTGATAAATCCATTGGAAACCAAAAATAATGCTGTCTTCAGTGAAGAACACAGTACTGGAAAAGTACTTATCCATTAGAAAAGGTGGCAAGCCTTCTGGAATAGTCACAATTCACATCTTCAGAAATAGTGTGTCAAGCCTACAACTGTCAAATAAATACCCTTTAATGATACGGAAGATGTAAGATTTTTGTTGCTTGATTTCTAAGAGTGGTAGCATTTGTTTTCCTCACTGTTAGGCTTTGCTGTATAACAATAGTAACTATAAATCTTATTTCAACATCATCTGAAATTATCAAGATATAGCTTAATGCCCATAGCAAGGGTTCTGAGTTACCCAGGAAGTTCCTTACCCAGGAAGTAAAAATGAAACTAGCATTAACACTGAGGAAGCCACAATGTTACCACTTCTCTTTTCATTCAGAAAAGGACTTGGGAATCCTGGCAAACATCAAGTTCAAGCTACGTCAGTAATGCACCCAAGGCAGCAATGAAGTTCTGCAGCTTCCTAGGCTGCACCAGGAAAAGCACTGCCAGCACGTGGAGGGAATGCTTCTATTTAACAATGACCGAACATCTGGAGCACTGGGCCCAGTCCTGGGTTCCCCAGCTCAGAAGAAACACGGACACACTGGAGAGCAGCAACAGGCTACAAGCATGATAAAGGATTGGAGCACCTGCCATTAAAGGATGGCTGAGAGAGCTGAAACTGCCCAGCCTCCAGAAACGATGTTTCAAGAGGGATTTTATCAATGTGTATAAACACTTTATGAGAACAAATAGAGATCGCACCAGACTGCATACACTGAAAGGAGAAGAGTCAATGGGTACCAACTGAAATACAGGAAATTTCATTTAAAATTAAGAAAAACCTTTTCCCCTGCAGGAGTGCACAGGTACAATTTGCTTAGAGAGGTTAAGGAATCTTCATCCTTATGATATTCAAAACCCAGCTGGACATAGTTCTGAGCAATACATTGTAGTTAACACTGCTTTGAGCAGAGGATCAAACTAATAGATCTCCAGAGGCACCTTTCAATTACAACTACTCTGTTATTCTATTGTTCTTCACTCTCTAAATCTGAACTCAATTTTTTAACCTTCCATGTCTGAAAGCAAATCTATATTGAGCTTTTACTCCAAACTCCTTAACACCTGACTGGTTCTTTCACTATTGTATTTGATTTAGAGGTTAGAAATTTTTTAAGCTTTTTCAAAAGAAATGTATTTGAAAACTTCAGCAATGGCAGGAGAAGAAGGATGAAAAGGTCATTTAACGGGATGTAATTTGGATGCATGTCAAAAACCCTACCAAAACAGAATTCAGAAACTCATTAACCCCAAGCTATAGCTGAGAGAGATACATTTCCAGCAGAAAAGAAACAGAGCCAGGAGAGGCCACTTAGATAGCAGCAAACTTATTCTAAAACCTACTAGGTTAAAGAGAGCAGAGAAGCTGCAAAGTTCTATCTGTTTTGTCATCCTGAAGGCCCCCTTTAGAGCCTGGCCAAACTTTGTCTTAGAACAGGAGAGGAATATTTTGAGATCTGGGCTTTTCCATGATGCAGGAACATTAAAAAAAATTTAGTTCTTTCCCTGGTATTACACACCATGATATTCCATGTTTGTGTTAACTCTGCTTCTCACTCAAGAAATTAGAACAAATTACATCAAAGATCAACATACGCCATTTGATCATAAGCCACAAAGGGTTCAGTTTCATCAAGGTTTAAACCAAGGCTGAGGAGCAGATGTTCTGAAGCTTTGGGAGCATGGTGTGCATAGAGCCTGCATTCTGATTCAGTCAAAATTAATTAGACCTTTCAAACAACCTCTTTCTACTCCTATGGATACACCTACAGAAACATTTGTCTCCTTCTTTCTCCGGCAGAGTAACAAGGTCATGGCAAACTAACATTCCCCAAGGTTCTTCAAGTGGCTGGGCCACACTGGCTTGGAATAAAAAAAAAAATATTGAAAACTTTACTGACAGGAGTTCCAGCAGCCTTGGCAGAGGGGCATAGTGTAAGAAAATAAGTCAACCAGTGTGTTTGTAATTGTAATGTTAAAGACATACCAGAGCTTTAAAATAAAAAGTAATCTGCTCTTTGAAAAGAAGAACTGCTCCTCTTGAATCACTAGGAAGATGCTGCCCTGAAAACTATTACTTCCCCATCTACTACTGAGTCTTCATAGCAATATTCAGCTGATGCCAGCAGTCCCAGCTTAAGGGACTTCCCTCATTCCTGTGAAGGAAGGAATCTTTCTGAGGATTTCTGAGGTCTGTGTGAAGAGCTACTGTTCCACAACACCTTCCTCCTGGAGAGGTGTGAATAAATCACTACAAAGTAAGAAAGATTGTTTCCTTCCCTTTTTACCCCTTTGCATAGAAGAAATGTGAACAAAGTCATGTGATTGCTTTTCACACTTCATTTTTTTCAGCTCTCTAAACTCAATAGCAAAGATATATAATATTGATTATTTTGGCGCTACTTGGACTGATGCACACAAAACTGAAAAGACCTGACCAAATGAATTTCTGATAAATAATTCAATCAGGTGTAGAGAAACAAATGTCATTTCTTCTGTGAGCTACATTGTGCCAGGAGTCACAGTTCTTCCTCAGTGCTTGAGTGTCCATAATTAGTATGGCCCTACAGTGAGGACTATTACTTTGCATTAAAGATTCCATCATTTGAGAATTAAAACTGCAGATTATTTTGTGAAGCAAAGCCGAGATAAATCTTATTACATAGAAAAAATCTTTATAAGTATTGACAAATGTAATAAAATTTCAAACATGAAAGCAAAAGGGAAATTTTTACATTTCAATTCCATCATTGTAAAGGAAACTCTTTCATGCTTAAAATTCAAACTCAGTGTGTCAAGTAATTTCACTGTTACAGACTTGAATTACCTGCACTGGCCTGAGGGCATTATTCACTCTCTGAGAAAAATTGTACTTTAATATTGCTACAATTTTCCCGAGTAATTTTTATGCAGAAGCTGGGATGAATTTGAAACATCCATTTCAAGATTAAAGTGACAACATTTCGTTACTGCAGAGAACCATGTAATTGCGAATTCATCTTAGGGATATGCCCAAAATTAAATATGGGAATGAGAAAATAATATTAAAAAAAGGGATCAACGTTTTGGGTTTTTTGTTCAAGTTCTGGGATGCAGATATTAAATAGGGTTATAAAATACAAATAAACCCTTACTTCAACCGTGTTTAGATACACTGCATCAAATGTTTATGCTATATGGAAAGACCATGAAATTGTTGGTCATTGTCCTAGCCAATTTAATAATTTCTATTTCTATTTAATAATAATTTCTATGCAGGAGGGATGATAATCTTCTCACTTTGTTTCAATGGATCTTTTGGAAGCACTGAATTATCAATCTTTTTTATGGGTTATCTGCTACCTGATCATTTGTTACTTCACATGAAACTGGAGACTGGATCCACAGCACGCTCTGAATGGGCTTAACTCCACTCCAGAGCCTGACATGAACTTGAGAGGGAAAGACTTTAAAGTACAAATAAATATCCTTACCCCAAACAGTTTATCAAAACCCTTTAAGCAGCATGCTTTCCAGATCAATTTGTTATTTTGTTGTTTTGAAGAAATGTGAAGATAGAAAATCGGAAGCTTTTATATTATGTATTTCAACAGTAAATGGGGTCCTGCATTAAAGCAGGATCACTTCTTTTCAAAATCAGCCATAAAGCTGGTGCCTTGACTCATTACTTTCAAGGCAATAATTTGTCTTAGTATAATAGAATTGTTTAAGTTAGAAAAGACCTTTAAGATCATCATGTCCAACTACTACCCCGCATTGCAGGTCCACCACAAAACCATATCCCTAAAATCACACCTAACATCTTAAATGCCTTCAGAATTGGTGACTCAGCCACTTCCCTGGACTTTAACTCTCTTTGAATCTCTTTGCCAGGTTTTTCATTATAGCAAAACGTCCATTAACTAAGTATAACAAGGATTAGCAGTAACTGTTGAAAATTGAGGGGATTTATTTTATATAAAAAATAGATAGAGGCTGGGGGAACATAACATAAGAAGTTTTAACAACTGAAGCAGGATTAATATAGGTTCACATGTGTATTTCTCTCATGTCATCCTCAAATTCTTGCTCTGGGAGTCAATGAAAGTGGAAAAGAAGCAGCAACTACTTTGATGAAGGAAATGTGAAAAAATAGTCATGAAAGAATTTAATTTGTTGCCTTTTGTTCCTTCACTGGAATTGCTCAAAAATCAGTCTTGTTGGGAAAGAACAGCATTGTAAAAAAAAAAAAAAAATAAGCTAAGCCTCATTTTAGAATTAAAGGCCTCCCTCCAGACTACTACCCTGCTTTCTTGATAGTGTGAAAAGATACACCAATGGCTGGTCTTCCAGAAACATGGAAAGAAATCAACCAGTAAAAGTCAGTTACTGGGGAAATATACCACATAACCAAGGCATACTGTGCTCTTCTTCACTGCAGCAGGAGAAATTTAAAGCTACAAGAAGAAGTAATTGTGATGCAAGTGGGCATCATGATTCACTGCCTGGAGGGTGGTGAATGACTTTCTTGTTTTTCCGTTGCGTTGCTTGCATGCATGGCTTTTGTTTTACCTATTAAACTGTCTTTGCCTCAACCCACAAATTCTCTCACTTTTACCCTTCTGATTCTCTCCCCCATCCCACAACATGAAAGTGACTGAGCAGCTTGTGGGGCTTGGTTGCCAGCTGGAGGTAAATCATGACATAACCAAATTATTACACACAGGATGAAATAGAAATTACAGTGTCAGAATTTAAAATTGTGACAATGTATCATAACAGTAGCTAAAATGAGGTGCATTTTCTACTTTAACGAAATTATTTCAAAATTTTGATATTTCTGCTAAGTTTTTGCTTACCTGACTGAAGAATCATCATTGTTCTTCCTCCTTTGCTACTGAAATGCAGCCCTGATGACTCTATCACTAAGTGGCTGAGTTGGTCTGAAGTTATCTCCTAGGATTCCATCAGAGCCCTCTAAAAGTTCAGCACCTTTAACATGAGTCCTCAGTCTTCGAAATTCCTCTATCTGGAAGATAGAAAAACAGAAATTAAGAAGCTGAGGCACATTCTTCACCACTGAACTAATGATCAAAACCAGCCCTATCCAGCCAATTCTGCAGCTTTGAAAACTGGAGTGGTCAGGTGCCATATAGTAAGGTCAATATACATTAATAACATCTTTAAATAGTTATCAGCACTGTCAAAATATTTGAGATATAGAGAAAAACAAGAACATTTAAGCACATGGTTTGGCAAACTTCTCCTTTGCCTTTTCACAACTTCCTTTAGGATCTATAACCACCTTGGCCATTGCAGGTTGCATCCTATGAATCAGCCTTACTGTTGTGTGTTTAGAGTAGCAATTCTGGTCTTCTTCAAAGAAGTGCATTTCAGGAATAACTTGCTTGACTATAAATTGTTTTGAAATTCGCCTAGTGATTTATTTACTTCCTGAAACTATTGTTATCTTCTAAACCAGAAGAATTGTTGTTACCTTCTGAACCAGAACAGATTCTTACCTTTAGAGGATGTCTGTTGACATTTTATATGAAAAAATACAGTTTTTGTGATCAAAATAAAATACTGCTTCAAAAGATCTGTAGGTGTAGATAGTCAGAAAGTCAAATACGGTAAAAACTAAATATGAAATATTTCAATTGAGCCAAAACAAATATGTTTCTTGCTTATAGACTCTTTTTACATTTTTCTGAATCTCATCTGGTGTACAGAAGAATATGAGCAGCTTCTATCTCCATCCATGGTACTAGCATCAAGTGCTACGTGATAAAACATTTTACCTTACTGCTCACCTGTGCTGTTTTTAAGAGTCTGGTATTTTAAATAGTTACAACTACTAGAAAAAAAAAATTTTTCTTTGCATAGTCACAAGCTGTCTTAGCTGGATTCAGCAAATGTGCTTGATGGCTGACTCCCCTTTGGATTACAAAGCCTCAGCCTTTGTACTTGTACTGACCCTGTGACACTTCACTATGCAGCTCATCTCTAACTTGAAACTGAAGATACACAGAAAGTACAATAGAGCCTGGAGTATACAATCATTTTAACATCTAAGACATTACAGAGTTAATTTCTCCACAAAAAACACCCTAGGAAATATTACAGGGAGAATGTAAGCATGATTCCAGAATTAAATTAAATGAGGTACTAAACAGCAGGTAATGGCATTTTTATTCTTATCCTGCCTACAGAGAATACTTTCTTACTGCAACCTGGAACACAACTGCCCTCATTGTTGTTTTCCACTCTACAGCAGTACTGATACAGACTTATTTACTTGATTTAGAGGCTAGCTCTTCTCTGCTTAATTTTCCTCAAAACACAGTGTGCTTGGAAATCAACACTCAGCTTGTGGCAGCTGAGATATAAAGCAACAGCTTAGACTGCAAAAATGAAAAAAGCTCCTTGAAGGTGCATTTAGAGGCAGAATCCTGTTATGGAATATTTTTGTTGTTGTTTACTTAAAGGAAACTGAAAACAAACCCACTGCCAGCTTGGAATTGAAAAAGTCTTCAGAACTCAAGGGCTGGTAAATGACTGAAGGAGCTTTGTAAAAGCATACTTTTTCACCATCTGAATCAACTCTGGAAAGTCTGAGATAATTGCAGTTTAGGAAGGAGCACTTTACAAAAATGTGGCTTTTGTTTGATCTTGTGAGAATGAGATACTTCAAACAAAGACAGATGAAGGAGAGGGAAGAGCAGGCTCTCTGCAAAGCTGGCATTTGTGAGCTGTCTCCTACTGAAACTACAAATGCTCCGTCCCGGTTCCCACAGTGAAATCTTTCTCCAGGAGGTAACTCCTCACAAAGCAGCTTCCAGTTTCTTCAGTCAGGAGAGTAGAACTGACCTGTTCTCTCTGCCTGCTCTTTAGTCTTTAAGGAAGTCAAGAATTGTAGCTCTCCTCCAAGGGGGAATTTTTTCTGCGATCAACACCCTCCTTGTTTAGTTGTTCCTTCCATGGTTCAGAGTGCTATGACAGAAACCCTCTACACACATGGTGGTTTGCTCTACTCCTGAGAAGCACTTCTGTCAGAAAAGGACATTAGCTGTGCCAACACTACTTTCCCTATTGAATTTCCACATGGCAAGGTAATATGTTGTCTCAGGTTGAGAGGTAGCTAGATGTGTATTTTATTCCCATCTGTTAGAGGTGGAGCAGTTATCTTCTGTTAATTGGGCAGTTTTTCTTTATCTCTTCTACAACCAATCCTCCTTCTGGGAAATATCTCCTGTTATTGGGCCATTATGTGCCGCTGCATGGCTGATAAAATTACATCACCCCATTGTGAGAAGCTCCACCCAGAGGGAGGAGCCAAGCATTCCTAACTGGATGTAATCTGAGATTTGGAACATCACAGTCAGCCTTTCCCCACTGGATTCCCAGAGGAGCAGCTTTCTTCTCCACTGGAATTTCAGAGGAAGACCAGGCCCATCTACACCACCACCAGACTTTCAGAGGAAAACTACACCCTTCTACAGGATCCCTGCTCCAACAGAACCACACCTGTCACTCCAGGAGGACTGCAGCCACCATTCAATCAGACTGCTACCAGCACCCTGACCAATAGGGTGTCAGGTTGTGTTCTGACTCTGTCAGTAGTTTGGTTTTTTTTTTTTTGCACTATTGCACTCGTATTTTTTTAAATTTTCCCACTAAAGAACTGCTATTCCTATTCCCATATCTTTGTCTAAGAGCCCCTTAATTTCAAAAAATTGCAATAGTTTGGAGGGAGGGGATTTACATTTTCCATTTCAGGGCAGGTTCCTGCCTTCCTTAGCACACACTTGTCCTTTCAAACCAAGACACATGTGTGCCCTGATGATCCTGTTTCACTGCTCACCATCTCCTCACAGCCCCTCATAAGTCATTGCTGTGGAGTACACTCTGCAGGACTGCCAATGAAACAGATGTTTTAGAGGCTAAGCACACTTGGATAGTCACATACTTTTACCAGGAATAGCTCCTTTAAAAAGTTCTTCTCCTGCCCAGAAGACATTAAGGATGACCTAAGCCTGTTCACACTGAAATTTGGGATAAGTTCTAATCAGTATAAAGACAAATCCACAATGTGAACAGTTCTACTGAGTAAAACCATTCATGTTCAGATTGTGTAGGATTTTTTTTACCACTCATTTTATTCAGGTCCTGAGCATTCTTCTGTTCACTTACACATTTGCTGAAGAATAGAGCACACAATACTAAGAATTTGCATGTTTTCCATAAACATTTCTTTGATATGAGCTATAGAAGCATTATTCTTCTGTTTGAAAATTTTACATGTCTCCATGACACCTTCCAAGAACCATTGACTTACTTCCCAGCACCCAGAATACCATGAAGCTCTGAGTGCTTTATTTTAGTTTACATAAATTTTGGACAATTCCCACTAGAGCTCCATATGCTAGTTACTCTTTCTGTCCTTTGGTAGTTTTTCATTCTGAATTAGGTAGACAAAAGGACTAGAGACCACACCATTCAATAAAAGACCAGTTAACTCTGACAATGAATACAGCAGAACAAGAGATCCTTCTGCACCATTGTTTAAAATCCCTACTCTGAGTGGCTTAGACAATGCACTTGTTCTGGGCTTCAGTGAACCACAAAGCACATTATTCACAAATGTCCCATTTTTTTTTAAATATAGTGGAGAGAAGCATGACTAAGTCTTTTTCAATTATTTCCTGTTTTTACTGGCCTAATAGGAGTTTTCTCCCACTGCATTTCAGCAGGTACAAGCATGTGTGAGGTGTCTCACAAAAAGAATCAACACGGTTCTTTAAGGGCTGTGCATTTCAACATGAGTCAAGTGAGGATGAAAAAGATCACAATAGGAGGACAGGAATATGCACAGAATGACCCATGAAGGACTTTTTGATGGAAGGGAAGTCTCATGACAAAGAAAATTACTTCCAATGAGGAAACAGCATTCTTCATGATTCCAGGAAGGCACATCCTGATGCTGCAGTCCTGGATTGCTCTTTTGCTATTTGTATAGTCAGCACACTCAGATCTCCTCTCATTTAACTTTGACTTAGATCAATAGCATATGAACTCATCAGCTGAACTTTACTATCTGAAAATGTCTTCTGGTAAAAAAAAAGGTTCTCTACTTTGTAATGGTCAGCCTATTGTTCCTATGTCAAAATGGTTATTTCATTGCTTCAAAATAACAAAATGTGAAAGTATTTTATGAGTGTGACCATGAAACAGAGTGGCAGTTTTATTCATTTTTTGCCCTTATGGCCCGCAATTTATTAAGCTGATCAATATTGCTGCGTTAATTGCAGAAAATTGGCATATTGTCCCCAATATATGAACTAGTTTGATCAGAGGAAAGAAATAAAACTTATTCCATATTATATTATGTAATTCTTTATTTGCTTGTTATTGACACTCAGAACTTGATTAGTTCATGGCCTGAAAAATGAAAATAGCCTTGAATTTGTCTCTCACTGGCTATAACCACAGATGCTACTAGTGTTTATATAAAGCACTTGACATTTCATTAGTATCCCAAAGAAGAAATTTCTACAAGGTAATGACAAATGTAAAAATAATGTACTTAAACCTATTAAAAATGCATTTGCACTGAAATCTATGATTTAATACTACAAGCTGGCTTAATAAAATTAAATATCTCTACCAGCCTTCTATGGAAGATTCAAAATGGTATATCCTATACTACACCCTCTTATTTTCCACAGACTAAAGCCCTTGCATTTCTAACCTCTCCTTAATCTCTCCTGGGCAACTTGCTCTAGATGAACCTGCTTTAGCAGGGCATTTGGAATAGATGCTCTCCAGAGGTCCCTTCCAACCCCAATCATTCTGCAGTTCTGTGATTAAATGAAATCTCTCATAGGCACTCATGCCCACATGCACAAAAGAGGCCAGATAGTTCATTGCAGACAAAATGCTAATTACAACTTAAAATCTCGGAATTTTAGCTATAGCAAAATATTCTACAACCGACAAAATCTTAATTTGGGCATCATGGGTACATCACAATATCTTTCAATTTACGAATCCCAGAATTGTCTCTTCTCACTTACCCCATATTTATTTTTCATTGACATATTTGTTTTATTGACATATTTATTTTTCATTGACATCTGAAAGCAATATCTGATGAAATATATTTTTTTTTTAATCCCACCTTGGCAAAAGCCGTTCAAGTTCTTCATAATTATCTTCCCTGCACAACCTTAACTTAAATGCTGCAATCATAAATATCACAGAGGAATGTTTTTCTAATCGATGATCAGAAAAACATTCCTCTGTGATATTTATGATTATCTGTGATTATCTATGACAAGAATAGTGGATCATCTTGGCATGAGTCTGCTTCTATCCATCACTGGACTCCTGTGCCACCTCTCACCCATGTACAGGGCCAGTGGGAGGGAAAAGCTCCTCCATGACTTGCATGCCCTTCATCACTGCAATGTTTTTGGATGGGGTTGGAACCGATCACAGTGATGCAAGAGCACAAACCAGCTACCCCTCACCTAACAGAGGCCATGGCTGTGAATCTCAGTCTCTGCCCCGGGCACTACAGGTCACTCTTTCCCCCAGGTACAATATTCTTTTCAGGAGTCTTATCCCCTTCACACAACATTCCAACACCCTGCTTTCTTGTGGTAAATTAGTACATAGTAATACTAACTAAAGTTGTATTTCTCTTCTTAATTCCTCTTTTGTTCACCCTCTTGGTGTCTCCCACTACACGGGGATGGTTTAAACTCAGCTCTCCTCTGTGCACTGACTGGATTAAAAAGGAATAGAGATCACAAAATCTGCAACTAGAAATATCATACTATGTCTCACTGTATAATAGCTGTAATATCTTACTATGTCTCAGCTGTAATAGCTGGACTTTGTACATCTGATTAAGTCCCCTTATTTATCAGTGTTCCATCTGGACAATTAGGTGACAATTTACAAAATGCACTCTGTCTTTAACAGTTATTCTGAATCTAATAATGCTAACAGAATGCTGCTTACTCAGTAGTAAGTAATGCATTTACTCAGTAGAAAGCAGCCACAAGTCTTAGCTTTTCATGAACAAATAAAAGATTGATGATGGGATGCATTTAAGTTGCAGCTAGCAGACCACTTATTGGGAGCTATTGCTTTTATCCTATGATTAGACCTAGAATTCAGTTTCCATAAGACAAGAAATGGTGCCAATTTTAAATTGTTAAAGATGTCAAAATATTGTGCTGGCATCACTAGCAAAATTTTAAATTATTAAAGCTGAAATAATTGAAATCTGAATTTATCACCTTTTATACTTTTTTCACATGCTTCAGAGCAGGCAATGAAAATGAATGCATTCTGCTTCAGGGATTCTAGGTGGGTTCACTTAAATTAAATGCACATTCCTCCAGCTGGCATTCCCAGATTGTGGGAGAATATTCATCAGGAGCTTTCATTGTTTTTACTGGGATTATTTGTAGACAGATTTGAAAAATTGTACATAGAAAGGCTCAGAACTGTTAGATTTAATTTAAGAAAAAAAACCAAACATTTTAAAATACATATGTGTAATCAAATTTAAATAGGTAGGTTCCATTTGACATTTATTATAAAACTGAATTTTTAAAGAGCCAGATAAATTAAATACAGTTCAATGCAATCTAGCCAACCTGTCCTACATTAACGCTTTTCATTCTCCAGGATGTAGTGCCTCCCTGTGCTTTTTTTTACCTTCAACATTAAAAAGCAGTGATATTTGAAAGCTTACAATTATAAAGAATTGAATTTCTTTTTCCCATTGAGTTCCTTTTTTCTTTTTTGTTGACTTAAATATAAGAATTATTTTAAATGCAGATGATAAATGATAACAAGGCTTTTCATCTCTGACCTTTGCGTTGCTTTCAGTGACTCAAAAGGTTTAACCTTTACTTGAAAAGCCATGTACTGATCTAATGGGATCTTTAAGGAGAACAGACATAACATTCTGATATATACATTTGCACGCTATAACCTTTAGCTCATAACCATATTCCAAGGTCAATTTAAGCACAGCTGTTACCTGCACTTGGGACACAGTCAAAGGATAGCGAAATAATATCCAGGTGACACCCTCACTGCAGGGTGGAATGGTTAGAGAGCCCTCATACACCCAGTAGTCACGCAGAAGAGGATCTGAAACCAAAAGAAATGTGGCATTTTAATGACTCTTTGGAAGTTAGTGGTGTTTTTCAGTGACAGCTTATGACAGCTGTGGGCTCACTCGCATGACAAAGTTAGTAAGCAGAAGCTAAGGTGTGAATTTATAACCTGCCAAGAACTGCCCACTACTTCCTCATATGAATGTGTATGAGCTTGTGGTCATTATATGACAGTAAGTTACCCTGCAGATGTGCATTTTAGATGTGAAAATGCCACTTGGTAGATGTGAAAAATAACAAGAGCACAGCTGTTTAAATTAACACAGCAAATAAGCAATGTTATGGGAATAAAGGAATTCCTGTTCATGTCAAAAGCTAAAAAGAGACCTATATTGAATGCAGAGGGTCTGTGGTGATTGAATTTTAACTGACTTCTACATTTAGGATATGTCTCAAGAATTAAAATTATTTCATTTTTTAGAAAAAAAAAATCAATGAAAATTCAGCTGAAGAAAAGCTTTTCACTCTGCAGTTCTGGTGACAGTTTTGAGATGCAATGGTGCTTCCTACCTTTGCAAAAGTGAGTTGAATTTCAGAGGGGGAAAAACATCAAGGTTTACCTTATAATTACATAATTTTTTACATTTATACGTTTATTAATAGATTTATAAATAACTGTTAAGATAAACAGTTGTCACTGAAGAAAATGTACAATATTTTGTGCATGCAGAGTTTTAACTCTACATAAAAGACATTTGATTTTCATTATTTTAATTTTAATCTCTCATAGATTCCAATCACACCACACTTCATAAGTGAGACAACCAAGGCTTTCCTTTGCTGCTGTAGGACAAACAGCCTAAAAAGTACTAAAAAAGGGAGAGAAAACTGCCTAAAAAAGGAGAGAAAACTGCCTGACTGTAAAAGAGAGTTTCTCAAGAAACAAACCCAGAGAGAAACTGGAGACAAAGGGTGGTTAATCATGGCGTGGAGAGCCAGGGGGAAAGTTGTGACTAGCTTGACAGGGACAGAATGGGATACTGGAGACAAATAAACCTGCTTGGTGGAACTAACCTGTTACCGTCATTTCACTACTAGCTCAGAGGAAAATCAGTAGAATTAAATCTTGCTAATGAAGCCTGTGATTGTCAATAAATGGATTTTGTTTTGTTGGTGTAATTTTCTTTCTCAGCTACGAGATGATGTAGCAAATCCATTGAGAGCAAGTTGCATTATCAAACACTCAAAAGTTAAGAACTGCAAGAATTAATTCAGCCCATCCTGTGCATGCATCGTGATACAGTGCTGTCACATGGTCATGTGTGTCTTTTCTGGAGAACCTTTCATCATTTGCTTGCAAAGACAGATGATTTTGTTTTGAAAAGTACATAACATTATTTAGAATTCTCAGTACAATGTGAGGCATTTGGAATTCTTTTTCTTATGCTATTGAAATCTGCTTGTTAGAATATTTTCTCATTTTTCATATTTCTAATGCACTCATTTCACCAGTGCCTGAGAGCTTAAATGAATTAATTTATCCTCCCATACCCCTGAGTGTGAGGAAGGATTGATTATCCCCTCAATTTACAGCTGGGGAACTGAGGCAGAGAAGATGAGGTCAAATGCATCTATTCATTTGAGGTGTTCAATATGACATGCTTAGAACCTGATTTCTCAGAGTATTTAACTTTCTATAGCACATAATACAGTCAGAGCACTGCTCCCATTGACTCCTCTTGGAGGTGTAAGCACTCAGCACTTCTGCAAATCAGACCCCATGATCTCAAGTCGGGCACCTGGAAAATGAGGAACACATAGTTAGAGATGACTTGTGAGCATTTTTGTTTATGTGATTTGATCAGCAACAAACAGGAACTGTGAGGCAGGGGTCCTGTAAAAAATAGCTTATGGTCATGCAATCGGGTGATGTTTCATCATGGATATGCATGAGAGGCACAGGCTGCCTTAATTCCTGCAATTCCTAATTGCTGAGACTTGACTTTGCAACTTGGACAATATTCTTTTGATATAATTAATATAGTCTAATGTAGACCAGGGCTACTTTGAAAAATTAAAGATCTCGCCACTATGGCAGAGCTTAGCTCAAACGGATTCCTTGTAGAAATATTTATTTTTAGAAATGTTTGTTTAAAAAGTCACATTTCTTACTGTTACTCTCTAACTTTTAGCTATGTAAGTTTGAATTTGCCTCCCTTTGTCACTTTTCCTTTTTGCTATACAACTGTCATTGCCTAATGGCACTGTCTTTTGATTCTGCCAAAAAATATTACCTTGTTAAGTGGGTAGCCTTACACTCCCTACTTTATGCCCAAGTAGAGAAAAGAATACACACAGCTGTCTCTCTGGATGGGTGGGTAAATCCTCAACAAAGCTAGTCACGGTGTTGTCAGCAGTGCACAGACTGCAGTATCACATCCCACTCACATGACAAAGGTAAGATGAGATTTACAGTAAATTCCAGTGGCAATTCACCACCATCCCTGTTAGGATGTGTATTACCAAAATGCATTACCACCTTATGGGACACACTCAGGCTTGCAGTTCAGGCTAGGTTTTAGATTAATATTGTCTCAGCCCCTGCAATCAGTTACTAATCCACACACGAAAAGTAAAAAAAGTGCAAAAGTAAGCAAAGGCACCTACCTGGCAATAAAGAGTTGGGATTAAAACAGGGTATTGTTTTGGACTTTCCCTGAAAAAATGAATACAAGTCAATCTCATCTCTAGCTTCTGATTACAATGCTGATGAATGCCAAGGTAAAACACCTTCTGTGTTCTTCTACCATTAGCCTTGCATTCCTGTGAAAAGCAACCTCACTAAGAGCACCCATTTAATCCTCATTGCATTTCTCCATGCAGCTACACAAACATGTATTTTTATCCTACTTTTTATTTCATTTTTAAGCTTATCGTAGCAATTTGTTAACTTTCTGCCTTTAGCACCTGGAATTCTTTCAGATCCCAGCCTTGAAATTCTCTATATGAAATTCAGGGGTTTCATACAAAAAGAGTTAAAAAAAACGAAGTGAGCTTTACTTAACTAATGTGGATAATACTTAATAAAATAATGCTGGTCCCTCACATTTAATACACAAAAATGTTATGTATGCCAAAGTGTGTTTGATGCTGATCCTTTGAGAGGCACCATTATAACACAGTCACACAATGGTGAGGCCTCTCATGACCTTCCTCTGCTTGGCTGTTGTCTCAGTAATGAAATTAGAGTTCCATATACTATTGTTTTCTCTGACACTTTCATAAATAAAGAATTTATAATATTAAACATCATGACTGAATTTTACCATATATTATTTGACTAAAAGATTTCAATTCCTTTCTTATTTTCCTGCACTTCAGCGTCTGCTAAAGTGAAAGGTAATTTCCTCAGACCAATACAAATATGTGTCATCAATAAGTCTCAACATCCTTTTAAAATCAAAGAAATGTATGATTATTTCTATGTTACAGACCATGAAGCAAAGAGTGGTAAGTAACTTGCCCAAGGTAATTTAAGATAGTGTTCACATTTTGGAGATCACTCAAATCTCCTCAGTCCTGCTAGGATTACTACCTGTCCTTCAGGATCCCCAGACATAATCCACTTGACAAGTCAGCATTGTGTTTTTGCTGATTTCCCTGCAAATTAATATGGGTGCCCACTTCATCTGTTCTTTTCCTCTACAAATTAAAACCAGGTAAGCTTGGAGACATGGCTGCTGGTGTTCACTAAGCATGTTGCAGTGCTTGCACTCACACTGACTCCATGAAAATCACTGAAGAGGTAGGACTTGCAAACAGTTACTGGTATAGATCAAGCTTTCTGGCCACCAGAAAAAGAAAGTATAAAAATATATTATTATATATTCATATATAATAATATATATATTATTATATATTCATATTAGCTGAATAATATTATCTGAATAAAACACTGAGGTTTTCATGCTGGCCACCAAATGATGGCTTTAGAGTGTGATTTTACCACAGACACATCTGAAATCTTTCTCTTGGCTCCCTACAGACCCTTTGCTTACTGTCTCTCTGGCCATTAAAGGAAGGATTGCTTCAGACAATGCCTTACCTTGTACTGGATGTCCTGAAGAATTTCAGTTACAGCCTTCAGGCCCACATGCTCTTTTCCTATCTGAAATACAGCAAGCAAAGGTGAATTCCAGTATCTTGGTATTTCAGAAACTGTGAGGCAAAACACAGGTCAACCAGAACAGTAAGTACTATAGCTGTTTTAGTTTAGCTACACAACCCTGTGTTAATCAAATACACTGTTACACGACAACTCCAAAAAATTAAATCATTATAAAACCACCGGCCAAAAGTAAACAGGGCTTAAATAACTTTAAAGCAGAGACAAACTCACAGAACAAGAGAAAGAGTCATAATTAAGTCTGGTAGGTTTTTATGAACCCTGTTTTGCAGCACCTGCTCTATGTGGAGTCAAGATCATGCAGTATTGTGGCATACAGATGCCAAGGATACAGTTTGTCCTTACCAGTTTTTGTCAGAAAAGCACACAGAAAGGAACAGAGTGAACTAGCATAACAGAACATTTTTGAATTTGTTCCCATAGCATTGCAAATCTGGCCCAAGGTATCTCTGAAGCTCAGGGGAGTTTTTTCCTGCCTGCAGAGCACAGAACAGCAGATTCCCTCTCCCACAGCATCTCTGGGACCGTGCCAGCGAAAGCCAGGCTGCAGCATTGCCTCTACTGAACGCCGGTGAGGCACAAAAAATGGGGATCTAAAGAAACACACTGAGATAAGAGATTCTAATTTTATATGGACGTTGCTCACTCTGCACACTAAACTCAGCTGCTTCGGACTCAATCACCCATTCCAGGAACCTAGTTTTACCTTCAGGACAATATCAGAAGAGGCAGAATGGCCTTTCACTTGATTTCTTTGCCAACATGTACAAATTCAAGGTGAGGAAATAAACCAGAATGAGCGAGAATGGGAGAGCTAGACCCTGAAAAATTTGTTTGCTTTTTGTTTCTCTTGGAATAGAATGACACAGTAGCCAAAAGGTACAAAAGGTACTTTGTTACTTCTATGAATTTAAGAGTATTTTCTTTTGTCTCAGAATGGAATTTCAATTTCAAACTTTTCAAAGTGCATAAAAGATATTGAAGTCACTTCAAAGATGCTGCTTCTAAATTAATAATTCCCAAGGGCTGTCACTTAAATCAATAAAAATATTTTCATTGACCTTAAAGTACTTTGAGAACCATGGTACAAAATTATTTTTCCATGTCTTTACCAAGAAAAAAATGGTCACCAAAGTTCCTCTCCCTGTTCCTTTAATAAACAGCTCAAATATTATTTTTCCTTGGTCAGTTGTAATTATGCCTTTCTTGGCTAATATAAAAGACTTTTTGGAATGCATATGAACACTGATGTGGGTGACAGACCAGAAGTGGAAAATGTATCATTGAAGTTTCAAATTTATTTAAGAACTGATATATATAACTTTCTAACTGACTCGAAGGTTACCTCTGCTGAAATGAGAAGGTGACTTACATAAGCAATTACCACACAGCCCTCTAGGACACAAAGCTGAAGACTTTCTAACTTCCATTTTTAGCAGTTCTATCTGAGTGTTGAGGCAGTAACCAATGCACCTTTAAATTCAGAGGTAAAGCTCAAAGGCACTCATAAACTCGTTATGAAATACGACAAATTAATAATATCACTGTGCAAGAAAATCCATTTGATCTAAGGATGAACTTTAAACCTCTTCCTCCAAACCCATTTAAATAAAAGTTTGCCATTTCTCATGAGGAAGATGAGAATCTGGTGTTTGAGGACTAAAACTGAAAATCTTTATAGGGTGCAGACCTTGAAAAACCTTCAACAGCAATTAGATTATAGTGCTAACTTCCCAGATTTCATTACACCTTGTCCCCAGGAAGCTCTAAGCCTCCTCATTGCAGGCTTTTCTGAGGGTCTCTGGCAAGTCTTGTTAACCTTCTCAGCCTCTGAAGAGGTGAAACGACTCCACCTTGCATTTGTCCTGTGTGAAGAAACACACTCGCCCCTGAGTTCAAGAAAGCACAATTCTACTCCCAGTTTTCAGCAGTGCCAATGGCTTTGTAGGCCTTTTCTTTAATCTTTCCTCCTCTCCTCTGTCTATTTCCTCAACCCCTGAACAACAGACCCAGCCAGAAATTAAGAGAAATGCATCACAGAGATAGTGAAGCACTTGTCCCTCCTGACAGCCCTCATTCTGCTCTCAGAGGAATGAAGATTGGATGTCTACTTATAGACAGAGTCCCAGAAAGGTGCCTAACTGTGCATCATCCCTTCTATGGTGAACATACTTCCAATATCCTGCTCAAACAAGAACTGATTGCTTAGCACACATATAGGAGACATGACTGGAAAATACCTTGCAAATACAATACCAGCAGCCATACATTGTTTTCTTTCATGAAATCATTAAAAATTAAATAACATGGAAAGGACCTCATTATCCTCAGACAAATGACAGTGCATCATAATAAGTGCAACACAGGAAACTTACCTGCACAAACAAAGCAATAATAGCTATGCCATGCTTCTTCCCTACTGCCTCATCAATGCTGCTGTACAGGGTGGAGTTCCAGTGCATTAGATGAAGCTGAAACAAAGCAGTGCAAACAGACCAATAGAGAAATATGTTTTGTAATTAAAACCACCAGCAATTAACATCAATCAACAAATCCTCAGCATGTGGTGTGTGTGCATGCATGACTACACTATGTGCATGCTCCTGGCCGTGCATGCGGGGATAAGTGGATTTACTTACTATAGTACATATTGTAAATATCAGGCATACCAAGAAAAAAACTCGATAAAGTTGAGGATAAAATGATGTACAGCCAGTTACTAAATTCTACATCAAAGGTGTGAATGACTATAGCAATGATGATTCAACAACTCTCTGAATACTGAAATAATGTCAGCTAATGAAATCCACCAACATTGCCCCTCAGCCAGCCAGCTCTCTCCCAAGGTAGGAGAATTATTATGGACATAAGCTGTCCAAACACCTTAGACTGACTGACTGTACTATCATTTGTCTCACACACTACCTCCCGAGACAAATCATTCAAATGTCAGTAGTAAGAGCAGAAGAGATTTCAAAAAAGGTTAAACACAGGGAAAGCCAAGCAGAGAAAAGTAGCTGGAGGATCAACTTAGGGGTAAGGGTGAAAGAAGGAGATGGTAAAGAGCAGAGGAGCTAATGCAGGAATACATGGGAGGATCGTAAACACAAAGTCTGTTGTGGTGAAGTGTCACAGCACAACCTGGGAAGTAGTGTTTGAGAAAAGTGCTGGAAGACAGACTAGCAGGAAGTTGGAAAGGGAAGAAGGGAGGGGAAGGAGATGAGGGGGAAGAGAAAAGTGCTGGAAAACAGTGACATTTGGAAAGGAAAAGGAAAGAAAGGGAGAGAGAGGGAGGGAAGGAAGGAGGGAAGGAAGGAAGGGAAGGAAGGAAACTATCTACTGAAAGGTAATATTCATTTTGAACATGAGTTTTTCCCGAAATAAATATAAATGTAATCTCTGTGCCTAGGTCTAACAACACAGTAGAACTTCAACATCCTAAGCACAGCTGTTTTGAAATTTATCTTCCAACTCTTAGACTTAATTTCCATTATAAAATTATGCTTAATGTTTAGTTCGGTCATGTGTCTTTTCATATGTTAAAATGTCATTTTTATAGCTAACATTGTTGCCACCTTCAGCAAAATTAGTTTTTCCACAAGTGTATCTTCCTGTTTTGTTTTTTACTTCTGTGCAGAAACAGCCTCTGTGCAATGCTTATTGCCCCTTACACAACAGGAGCTCATTCAGGCATCTCAGCATTTCAGAATACCAGTTCTTCAAGCAATCACTCTCCACTTATTTATTCCCCATATGAATTTTAGGCACTCCTCTTGATGACTGTTATTCCAAAAGTAAATGCAAACTTTTAAATGAACATATTGTAAATTGAATTAAATTCCAGATTATCACACAAATAATTTTATTCACTTATGATCAAAGGCATCTGCGGTTGCAAAAAAACTAAACGTTTTTCTTAGCAAATACAATAAATCATTTTTACATGAGAACACTAATATAAATAATCTATTTGCACACAGCTACAAAACTTCTGGACATACAAATGCCCCTTTAGAACTAAGCCTATGGATTAACTTGGTTGTGTGCATTTTATCACTAATAAAAAGTTTTGCTACACATTTGATTTGCCCTTGGATTTTAAAGCCAGAGGATCAAATAATGTGATTTTGGTCTGTGAGGTCTTCACTCCAGAAGAGCCTGGCGTTCACACCAGCTCCCCACTAGAGGGGGATCACGGAGTCCCACAGTCCACACCAAAATCCTGACGGTAAGAGGGAAATGTGAAAGACAAATTGGTTGTGGTGACTACAGTGGGGATGGCAGTGTTACATTCCCTTGGAGGTGAACTCTAATCTGACACCTGTCTGCATTCTGACAACAGCATGTTTTCTCTAAACAGATCTGAAAGGAAAATGCTGAATCCCAGAAAGAAAAAAATTAACAAGCACTTCAAATTGTTCAAGCAACGATCCCAGTTAATCCAGAAACAGAATGTCCTCTCTTAAGCAGCAGGTTCATCAGGGCACAGATTTCCCTATGATAAGGCCACATCACCTAGCAAAATGACACCAAAACCTCAGTGTAATGCTATAAAATGTTCAGAGCTCTAGAATTAGTCTGTGCAGCAGTACATATATACATAAAGGTAATGCTGACACCCCCAAACTATGTTCAGGTTTAGTAATCAACGTTACTAAAGGTACTGAAAAACAGGCCACCAGCACTTTCTGATCTAAAGGTTTCTGTAACTTTGAGGTTCTTCTCAAGGATATTTAAATTCCATAGTAGGGTCCTTGGAACAAGATCCATCATTTTGTACTAGGTTTCTAACACCAAAAGTAGAATGAATTTCTGATCTGTGTTTAAAGATGGCCATAATAGTGTTAAAGATGGCCATAATTACAGTGGATTAGTGATATTTTTACACAGCAGGTTGCAAACTTGCTGTCATAAACACCAAAGAAAACAGGTAGAGAGCACTCCTAAACCCATGACAGTAGATGACTAGGGAGTACAACAAAAAGTGGTCAGGTTCATATGCTCTTTCTACATAGCACCCCTTATTTGTAGTGCTAACCATAGCACACTGGATGCACTGCAGTGTATTTGTTACCTTCCCGTGTCCTGACTCAAGGTGATATTCGGAATTAGCTCTTCACAGAAAATGTCTATCATTAGTGATTTACAAACTGAAATTAGAAAGTCAACCCAATGGAAAATAATAATATAATACCATTAAATTTCCAAACAGCAGACCAAAGTGTCATTTAACTCTATAAATCGACGCATGCACACTCAAATAATTAAACACATTTGGCTATGCACTTAAATAAATGGAAGTCAAATAATTTCTTCTACAAAGCAAGAAAAATGTAGCTCAAAGCAGGGCTGGGTAAGTACATGAAAAAGTCATTCAGAAAGTGAGGTGGCAAGGAAGTAGTAAATGTTTGTCCTAAAGCATGTGGGTTTTTTAAATCATGTTTTATCCTGAGTATTTGTTGCTCTCTGGAGCTGTTCTGACTTTTGTGTGTCCTTTTTTATTTGTAATGTAACATCAGATATAAACATCAGACAACAGTTTTCAAAAAAAGATGGCAACAAGTCTACAAACATTACAAAATCTGAACTCCTGAGAGTACAGACCACAAAAAACATGGCCTATAACTGTTGTTAATATTTATGGGAATCAGATGTGCACAGAGGAAAGACCACAGTACTTTCACAAATCTTGAAACTGTCACTATGATATAATGCCCATGCACATGGATGACATCATATCCATGCCTCTGTATTTCACAACTAGGAACAACCACAGAGGCTAATAATGTTCTGTATTTCAGTAACCTTCATTTTTACATTTATTTGAGACAGCTGTTTGAAAAGTTCTCAGTCACAAGAGGTGCCAGGCCCTGATATGAGCATAACCATGCAGGGTTTTTTAAACAACCAGTGACAGTGCACTGGCAGCTTCCCATTGTGTGGTTTTCATTCAGAGTACAAAGCAGCCACACATGTCAGTGTGGCAGGAAAGGCTCTGCTCACCTTGTCAGGTAATGTTTTGTTACTTTGCAGTTATGATGGCTCTACAGAGCCAAAATGAGTCAGCTATGCTGTTACTGATTATTGGTGACTGGCTTGACATGCCAGACAGTATATTTTTACAAAATAATCAGAAAGCCATCAGAAAATCCTTAGCACTCAAAAAATCCACTTTCTCTTGAAAGCACCATAATTTTTGGCCTTTTAATATTACAGCTCTAAATCAAAGAATTGTAGTAGCGGCTTCTTTAAAATCAGATAAACTGAAAACTCATAAAGGCAAATAATAATAAAGTGCTGATAAAGTTGATTTGCTCTGAAGTGAACAGCTGGAGAGACTCTCCTACACAGTGAAGATTAAGAAATCATTCCAGGTAGCAGAGCAAACCCCCTGGAAGGATCATTCTGTATGGAACAAATTCTGAGAAACTTCTCAATTTTCATCCAGACCCACTCAACCAAAAGGCTACTGAACCCAATTCTTACTAAGCAAAAGTTGACAGACATTAGCAGGGGGCCTGTCTCAAAACAAGACTAAGTAAGGATCTAAAGGACCTTACTCCAAACTGAGTAAGGGCCTGAGATTCTGGCTTTAAAATCAATAAACATTCATCAAATTAAAACCCTACCCCTTAAATCCATTCCTTTCTCTAGCACAGAAATACCTTCTATGTCAATATGAAAAGGCTTGATGATAGATTTTTACACAAAATTGGAGTCCTGGGATGACAGATTCTGGCAGGAATCAGAGTCAATGTATATGACCTATCACATCCATCAGTTCTGGAAACCAGTGTCTCAATACAAAACACAGTTACAAAAATGTACATTTTTCCCCTGTCTGGAGCACTGACTGCTCTGTGGAATTCTGCAGGGTCTAAAGCTCACTGAGAGCAAAAGTGATCTTTTAAGCTCTGTTGATGACCTTACATCATTCCCAGCTCACAGATAAAATATATAATGACAGGATAATTTATGTTGGAAGACACCTCTGAAGTTCAACTCTTTCACAGCAGTGCCAACTTCAAAGTTAGCCACTAATTCAAAGTCAGATCAGGTTTTTCAGGTCCTTGTCCAACTAAGGTTTGCATATCTCCAACGATAGAAGTCTTACAACCTCTCTAGATAACCTGTTCTGTGCTTGACCTCCCCATAATTTATTTCTCCTTCTACCTAATCAGAATGTCTCCTGTTGCAACCTGTGTACCTTGCCTCTTGTTCTTTTGCACTCCTCAGGATTCTCTGAGCCCAGGCATGAATTGCCTGTGACCGCCAAATCAGCGTCTCATGACTGACTCCTGAGTGATGCCTCTTTCTCAAACCTCTTCAGTCATCCACTTGTTTGAATGACCATGTTTCACCTAAGCTTACTTTCAACTAAGCTTGCCCAACCCTTAAAATGTCAGGGAAGTTGCTCCTAGCTCTGTCCCTTACTGTGACCTACTGGTGTGCATGTGTCACCCAAGTGTCAGACCAAAAACAACACAGGCTAACTCCTAACAGGAAAATACATCCTGAAATGAATTACAGCTCATCATCTCTTATGAGGTACCTGATTAATAGTACAGGAAGAAGAGCTCTGCAGCAGCATTTCTGCACTCTTGTATGATCCTAATGTTGCAAGTTTGCTATGAACCTGCACAGTCTGGAATATCCTGCTACCATAAAAAGCAGCTCATATGCTACAACTCCTTTATTTATAAATATGTACTGCTAAATGACCAAAACTCTAATTTGCTGTTCAATGTGCTGCGTTTCCACTGGCTAAGCCAGGCAGTTTGGGATAGAGCACCAAGCTCACACCCCATAGGAGTCAAAAGGAAATGTGCCAACAGCAAAAATCCTCCCAATCCCCTGGCACCAGAAGCAGGGTCTACAGTGGCCTGATAAAACCATTGGCAGCTCAGGCAGCAAGAGGCAACAAGAAGCACCTGCCCAGCCTGGGTGTAGGTCCTGCCTCAACTCAACTGGCCACCATAACCCATATTGCAAGAGCTTGTGACATGGGGGATTACTCTGTTCAACAGGCTCCTGTTTGTGCTCTAGGCACAGTAGAAGACAAAAATTTTTAAATAATTTCTCTTTAGATCAATTGGAATATCTGATTGGGACACAATCATCAGTGGGCCTGCTTGAAACTGCAGCTGGCACAATCAACCATTGCATTTTTTCCACTCTCTACACTCTTGATTGAGAAGCTAATTATTACAAAAGCTTCTTTCTTCAGTGCATGCCGCATCATGTGTAAATTAATCTTCTAGTAACCTTTGTTCCTTGCTCAGAACTAGGATATACTAGGATAGCTATTCCTTGTTAGCTGTGCCACCAGCTGTCACAAGCTCCAGAAACATCAGCTTAGCCTAATAATATTACAGGATAGAAGGCACCTCTCAACAGATCTCTCAAGGATGGGAGATTTGTCATTGCTGTCATATCTTCCCAACTCTTATTTCAATGCATACAGGCTGTACATCAAAATAATAATAGGGGAGTACTGCATCACAATGTCTTAATCAGAGGGGCACCTAAAACATGTCAGTCTGGAAATTCTGAGCAGACTGGGTTTGGTGATATTTCTGTCACTGCTGAGAAAGAGTGTATCTGAAATAGTCTTTTGAGTCCATAAACACTCAGAGATAAATCTAAGGTAAACTAAAGCAGCTTTAGAATTCCTCTGCTAAAGATTGTAGAGATATCAAGGGTTCTCCTGTACTCACCCAAGTTTGCCAGGGATCAGTACATTCCAGTTTCATCCACAACATGCCATAAAAATGGAGTAAGGAACAGTAAAAATGGCAAACTCTGGCTACCTAACTATGGCCAGCAGGAAGTCTTTTTCCTGGATTGAGAGGGATGAAATGAAGTTCAGGATTTCAGCTAGTAATAGTGGAAGGCAACACAGTCTAGTTGTACAATAATGATGCGTAATTTCAACAGCACAAATATTGTGTAAGCAACATCTCAGGAGGACAAAATGTGGAAAAATTGTGTCTCGCTATTTTACATGTGCACAAGAATTTATGAGTTGATACTTGACTTGGCACTAAATTGTTTCAGGAAGCAATTGACTAAGCTGTTGGCAGTGACCATAACACACAGTAATTAAGTTCCAAATCCTCACAAGGGGACCAAACCAAGGATATGACCAGGGCACGCAGCTTCCCGAAAAGTGATTAAAAAAACAGAAAGTTAGTTATTAACAGCCTGAAGGAGAGGTTTAGGAAAATAAAGTTAATGGAATTGATACAGAGACTGCTTGAAAATATCTTAGGAGAAGCAGGAGTACGTGTACATACTTCATGCCACAAAACAAAGAAACAAATACCCATAAAGTCTTCATGGTTAAACATTACATTCAGTCAACATAAACATGCTTCCTTTGAAAATGCAAATGCAAATAGAAGCAAATTAGTAGATCATGAACTCTGGGCAAAATGAAGAAGAGGATGAGAATGTCCTTAGGTTATAAATTGGTGCACTTGGTTTATGCTTCCATACTTGAATTTTTCAAGCCTTCTATAGTGGATAGGTGTCAAAATGCCACTAGATTTCAGTATCATTTAAATGCTCTTTAAAATTCCATACATGGATCATTGTAATGAAAAAAATTACATAAAGGGAACTCTTTGCCTGTCTTTGAAAGCAACACTATGTTCATCACTAAGAGACATACCTGAAAGCAGTTTCAATGAACACAGATGACAACACCATTAGCATTAAAAATTTCCTGATTAATATAAAGTAGGAGAAGAGAAAGCTCAGTTTCTGCTCAACTTCTGCTTGTTATAATTTACTGAAAGTCTTAAAGATCAAGCAGATCTAGTCTGCACATTAATCGTCAGGCTCTAAGTATGTTCAGAACAAGATGACATTCCCTGAACAAAGAAGTCTGTAATCTAAGATCAGAGAAATTAGGTGCACATAAATCAAGATGGAGCAGAGCACAAGGTATCCTGGAGATACTGTTCAAACAACTTCACAATCACAGAGTGAGATACTACATGTTTCAGGTCAAAAGCTAAATTCACAGCCAAACCATGCTGAACATAAGCTTGATTGGGACACCACAGCAGTCCAGAACCTTTGCTGACTGGCGCTCTCCACCCCACGAACATCTCTGAAAGAAGAACAGCTGTAAAAAAAAGTTATTTTTGTTGAATCATAAAAGCAAGGACTGCAAAGACACCTTTCAAAATCTATTCTCTTTCCAAACAAGCCAGCCTAGTGAAAGCAGAAGTAGTCTAAGCAATTGAGTGGCATACCTTCAGATGTGCCACAAAAGAGGTAACGAATCCTGGGACTATTGGATTAATTGCAGCATCTCAGGAAACACTATAGCAGTTTCTGTTGGCAAACTCACTAAAGAAGTATCTACATAACAGAATAATAAAAACATTGCAACATCTAATATTAAACAGGAATCTCTGTTCCCTTTGAAAAGTCTAATCACATGCAGCATCCTCATTTCATTTTACACAAAGAACTATTGGTTCATTTAAAAAATGAAATTAACAGCAGGAAGTACTGATGTACATGGAAAAACTCAAAACATGACAGCTACAAAGAGTAAGCTAAAAAGAAAAGCAATGGGAACCATAAAAATCCAACCAGCACTCTTCTGTCTGTTCTGGCAAAAGAAGCCAGAAGGTCTAAAAATGTGGAGTAAAAAAAAAAAAAGGAACCTTCATGGTTAATGCAACTGCAACATAGATGTTTTTACCTTTGTTTGCCCACAGAAGCCACTGACACGTAACATTAGCTTGCCTGTTTCCTAGGAAAATCACTGGCAAAAACATCATAGGGTGTAGGGGAAACTGAGGATACAAAATTTGTCATCTGTATGTATTTTTTTTCTTCACATTTGAAATCACAAACACAGCTTACGTGTACTGGCACTCACAAGAGATTAAAAGAAAACAGGAATTAATCAAAATTAACTTTTTTTTAACTGTAATATAAGTATACAGGCTAAGAAAAGGACTGAAAAAGTCATGAAAGGACTGAAAATGTCCCTGTCTCCATGCTGCCAACTTTCAATATCAACCTAATGGTAAGAAACTAAACAGCTACACAGTTATTACTGTCAGATTCATAGTTCAGACTCTTCACTGTGCCAAGTTTCTGCTCAGTGTGTGAAGCAAAGAGCACCACAGAGCAGCTTATTGTTCCCTACTATGTTTGGCCCCAGCAAACATGCAGGCTGAAGTGCCCTGGGTCTGCCTTTACCTATGCTAACAGAAACAAATATACTTTCAAGCCTTTCTTTTTCCTTCCTTTGAAATATGAAAGCCAGGAAGGAAAAAGAGAGGATTTTACAGCAAAATTCTCCAGCCTACCTTCACTCTGGGTTCTCACCAGTCTGAGAGAGGGCATGTGCATGTCTGCATGTGCTTTTATAGCTCCACAATTAGATAGGGTGAAGCTTGGAAAAAAGACTGGACCTTGACGGATAGTTGATTACATTCCAGACTAGCAATGTCAAGAAGACAGAAAACACAAAGAGTTATAGGTTAAGAATTTAATTCTGGAAGTGTTATTTATATGACTAAGCATTTAATAAAAGCATGTTCAGTTCCAAAGTGTTGCCTAAAATCTATTGTCTTGGATTTAAAACCAGACTGCTTGTATGCAGAAGGTTTTAAATCACCAATTTAATTTCCAATGGGACACTCTCTCATGAAGGCAGAAGAGAGAACATGCCTTCCCTGTTAATTTGCCATGTTTTGTTAATAACTGATTTGTATCCCACAGCTCTCTGTGTTTCAAAGGTAATGGTCTGTCTTAAGATATGATAATCTGCAGCTGCATATTATCTTCTTAAGTCATAATCTTGACTGTTATCCAGGGAGCAGTTGTTCTTCCATAATACACTCCTCTAGGAAACTCAGGCAGGTTTTTGTTTTCCTGTAATGTTGGCTAAGCTTCCTTTAAAATAATAAACTTTATTATGCTTCTCCAACAGTTTTCTCTTGAATTCCAAGTTTGCAGATTGTGTAATAGCATGCTATACTTTTCCACAGTTCCATAAACTCCACAAATTTTACTAAACTTTAGCTGTTTCCCCGTTCAGTTCATTATGTGGCTTAATGCTGGGACAATAAAAAGTCAGGAACGACCAGTATCTCATTAACAACAGTGTGGCCTATGGACTGGGGCATCAGATAGCTCTGTGGTTAAATCACTGAAACAGTACTCACAATCCAAGCTGGGCATTCCAACACTACAGTGTCTGAAACCCTCACTAGAATTCAAGCATCTAGGAACCATGAGTCAGTTTTCCCCACTTCTACAAAAGACATCATGTGTGATCATGGACAAACAATTGAATCCCTTTGAACTTGTTTCTTACCAGTTCCTTGGCAATAGCAATAGAACTCACCTCCCTTGCACTGATTTTTTAAGGATTATATTATTTGTGCTCATGATGCACTCAGGCACTACAGCAAATACTTCTGGAAGCCTCCTAAGGTTTTCAGATCTTAGGTGATCTACACATTTCATTGTTTACCTCTTGAGGGCATTGAGTGCACCATTAGCACAAATAACATGAAATTTGGGGCTAGCATCAAAAAGCTATTACTTCTGGTTTTTAGAGTATTCACTTATGCATTGGGGCCAGTCTTGGAACTGGTCCTGATTCAAGCATGCAGCATGGAAAACAACAAAATAAGGAATCTCCTTTCCCCTTCTTCAACAAGTGATAAGTTTTAGATAGTAAAACAGTTAGGCCTAGTGGTTAGGGCAAAGTGCCAAGGAAAACCAAATAAGAAAACCAAGGCAGCAGGAAACTGAAACAAAATAAATGCAAAGTGCCAGCAAGAATCATGGCAGAAATTAGAAAATTATGTACAACTGAAGCAAATCACAGCAAGGGCACACAGCCAAGAAAAATGGCAAAGACCTGAGCAGCAATCTTGTTGAGCTCCAAACTAAGTTTAAATCCTCTTCAGAAGTCCCATCTGCTAAGAGACTACAGAATGTCTTTTCCCACAGCAGCTCCATAAGCAGCCATGCTGTTAGAGCTGGGGAACAGAGTTTTCTGTAAGGGTTGTCTGACAGCAACCTCTGTGTCCATGAATCCAAGCACTGTCAGCAAGACACTCATGTAAGAAAGTCGAATTAAGGCGAAGGCAAAGCTGTAAATCTGCTCAAGGAAGGAAAAGAATTCCATAAAGTGTCAGAGGCTGTAGTGTTGCTACCACAGAGGGGTATGCTAAGAACTCTTCTGTCCAAGGTTACACTCCTGCCTCCACAAGGATGCAGTGCCACCAAACAGGCTGCAACTGAGCATCTCACCTTAGCCCAGCAGAGCTGCAAGAAAATTTGATGCAGGCAAAATGCAAAGACTGCCTGTGCCTTCTGGCAGAACTAAACTGAAACTAACAGACTAATAGACTGAGACTGGGTGGAACAGGGAGCCCAGAGAAGAGCTCCTCTCTTCAGTTGCTCCTCATTTTCTTCTCATTCTCTTCTCCTTCACCCAGCTTTTCTCCTCTTGCAATTTTTTTCTTGTTAGTTTGCCCTATTCTGCTCAGTCTTTTTTAGTTTGAACTATTTATTTCTTCAAGGAATACTGAAATTCTCCATCCTGGTAGAAGTTACTAATCACAGATGATTGCAACTGCCACCTCAAAAGTGGTTTAAGTGCATATGGGCCACAGAGCTTCTCCATACAAAACTGAAATGACTATTAAAAAACAGACAAAAAGATAAAGAGGCTTCAGTAAACACTATTAACACCACTCCTCTCTAACTGGCAGCTCATACATCTTCCACAATCCAATAAATACATTGTAGATTTTGCACAGAAGGGTAGCATATTTGCTGCCTCTAAAGGTGTGTACCTTTTTCCACAGGCTTAACTTAATTCTTTTTCAGGTGTTAGACATGCTAAAAGCACATTTGTGCAAATACATCAGCCCGTTTTTGTACCTGCTTTCAGGAATTCACACTAGAAAGCACATAGGTCCATTCCTGTAAAATAAAAACTATATGTGAGTGAGCAAAACGAGGGCCAATCAAAGCTCACATTGGCAAATTACCCAAAACCAAAGCATACTCCAGAGACTGCGTGTGCCTACTTAGGTCAAATTAACCCTCAACAACAATAAAAACATAACTGAAAGAACTTAAAGCACTAGCAATCTCAGGAGTCATAAGCTGATCATGTGTGCTTTTACGATGATGGTAATTTTTTCTTTATCTTGTTGCTGGTTTCATGTTTCCCTGTTCATTGGGAGGAAACAAAGACCTCACAGCTTTGACCCACCATGAAAATCCCGAAGAGAAGTCACATCAATTAGGGGATTGCATACACAGACTGTATGATACATAGAAAAATGCAGAAAAATACTTAAACACCTGCACATTTGGGACTAGGATCCCACATAATACGATTCACTGACAGTCCTGGAATAGGTGCTAACACCAATTTTGCCCATGGAGTGCTGTGTAAATCTATGTATTACTGTTGCATTCCTAAATGGCTAACACATAAAAATTGCTTTTGTAGAAATCACTGAGATTTAGAAAACAAACCTGAAAACATCTGTTTAAATATTGGCACAATTTTCCTAGTTTTTTTTTCCACAATTCTGTCCTCAAAAATTAAATACTATCCAATGAGAATATCTACTTTAAACAATTACTAGTGTTATTCATAACCTGACAAGGATATTAGCTATTACACAAATGTCATCATTTCCTTATAAGGCACACTGTGTTTAATCACAGCTAAGAGTGTTCACCTGCAATGATTCCAAAATTTAGAAGATTGTCCAAGACTATAAGCAACAAGTTAATATTCCACCAGAAAACTTGGACAGAGTCTGAGGAGAGTTCCAGACCTCATCATGATGCTACATAAACTCTTCTGGAATCTGTTCTTTTTGCCTCCAGTTAAATTCATAGATATCCTTCATTCAAAGGTCTTGTGCTGTTAATGTGAGTGGAATTAATTATTTTTTTCACAGGCAGGCAATCAATGCAACCAAGGATTTACTCCTTGGTTTATCTTTTAGAGTTTATTACTTGGGCCACAGTCCTAATAAAGAAACTACTGTCATCATGGTTTGAATTCTGCTTGCCATTCACACCTACCCAGTCCTTCTGCAGCTTGTCAGTCTCTGAATAAAGAGGGAGAGACGCACTGGCAAGCACAATGGTTCCCAGGCCTTCTACTACAATTAAAAATACTCTGGTTTATTTTTTTAGTCCAGGTAAGGTAAAAGGAAAATGAATGAAAGAGACAGCAAGGTCAAATAGCCTTGGCAAAGAATATTAGAAGTTGGCAAAAATTAAATTTCTGCGTTGAAAGCATGATACTTTCTCTCCAGAAATGCCAGAAAGGGTATGCACTGTGTGCAGATATCTGATTTCAGAGCTAGGCACAGAGAAAACACCACACTGAAGACTATAAAGGCTTTAGTAGGTAAGTGTCATGTTAACAGCCTCACCTGAAGTCCTAAAGCTTTAACTGTGTTAGATGAGTACTTCAGGCACCATTTCTTGTTAACAAAGGAAAACATCATTTCAATCAAATCGAGGGGAGGATATGTGTTTTGCACTGTTACCTTCATTGCAGCAGGTATTTCAGTTACTCTGAAAGTGTCTACAGAATTAATTAATTTGCATTTTGTTATCCAAAAGAAAGGAATAGTTTTTATTCCTGTCCAGAACTGATTTTGGTCCTTGAAGCAACTGTATTTTCTTCTGTTCTACTCAAAAATTGCAGGATGGACAATAATAATCTTAATCTTAATCTTCCTACACATCTTGGAAACATTTTTTAAATTATTTTCTGCCAACCCACTTCTACTGAGAGCTTTCACATGGTTCACAGCTAATGTAATCCTACATTTTAAAGAGGATGGATTACAGGGAATTATCCTCCTAGTTATACTGCAAGTTGTTAAAGGAACCTTTTTATTTTCCCTGATACACTTTTATTTCAGAGCAGGAGCCTGGAAACAACTGTGCCTTTATGATCAGTTTGTGCCTTTGGTCACACCACCATTTGACTAAGAGGAAGAGACAACTTTCAGGCCCCCTTATATTTTTCCGTGTTTCCCTTCATTTCAGAAGTAGTGAAAACATTTTTTTTCCCTATAAACCTGCATTGATGTTATCATGTGATTTACTTTCTCCTGCTGGATTTCATTTTTTGACTGTAAGTTCATTCAGCCTGGCACTATAATATGCTGTGTTTATACAGAGATCAAATACAATGGGAACTCATTTTTAGCTGTTCCCATTTCACATTGTTAACAAAAATAACTAGCAGCAATTTGCAATTCCCATCCTCTTCTATCTCCCTGTCATACATCAGAGGTAAGGGAAAGAGTCAGTTTCATTAGTTCTCATTTGCTTTTGATCCTTCTCCAACCCATACTCTTGGCATCAAGGAGAGGAATAAAGATGCCAAATAGTTCCTCTCTTTCCCACACTTCTATCAGCTTCAGGTAAATCACATGTGTAAATGTGGATTTCACTGCTTTGTGGAAATTTGTACTGTAAAGCACAGGTATTTGGTACCCTGTTCCATTTGCTGGCATGAAACAGTCTCTCAGTGTTAAGATCTTTACTAAATATTTAGCACATGTCATGGCCAACACACCTTTGGCCAAAAGACAAAGTAGCACTCTTTAACATGAAGTAGAAGTAGTTGGTGAGTAGGATTTCTAGAGAAAGTTGCACAAATGCTTCCTTCCCATTCCTGCCCAAAGGGCAAGAGCAGTCTTCATGCTCCTTTTTCATGAAGAAAAGGGAAGAGTATTGGCACATGCAGCCCTCTGCTTTTCCTCAGTTTAAGAGGTGCTACAGTACTTGCTTTCGACAAATATTTTTTTTTCTCCTGCTTTCCTGACTTATGGCAAACACAGATTTTTCAGTGAAAATGAAAACACGGGCATATCACCATCCACATTCTGATTTCTTCAGTCAAGGAAGGTGGAAAACACATCTTTGCTGAACTTCATGTAAGAATTAAAAAAACTAAGAACTCAGCCTCCAAACCACATGAACAACGTTTTGGACAATATGTATTAGCTCAAGAAGCTGTTCCAGAGGTTACACAAGCTTTGTAATCTACCCAACTTCACCATGAAACTATATATCCTAACCACATGCAAAGGCCCTGGCTGCGTAGTAAGAAGTAATGGATTTTTGCACTGAGAAACATGGGATATTACCCAACTAATACAGGATATTGCCTAACTTCTTTTATAGAAATTATGGTACCAAAGATGAAGAGACTAAGGAAGTAATTGAAGACTGGCCTTCCAAACTTTGAAAAATTACACTCTTTTTCAAAATCTTTTACAAAGGTCATTACATGGTAATCTGAAGCTGTTTCACAACTATTTCGTCCAGTGTCTTCAGCCCTAAAAAACCAGACAGCTACTCCAGCCAATAGTTAGTCTCAGATAGTCATCTCAGATCTCATCAAAGTAAAAGCTGATTTTTGTAGACCTGCTCAGTTCAGGTTTTAAAATAGAGTAGCAGAGTGTGTAATCTAGGCCAGCCTGTTGTGTTGTTAACGCACCCACTTAAACCAAGCATTTCCATTTTCATATTACCTCTTATCTCCTTGTTTCCTCTCACAAAGAGAAGAGAATCCCTATCACTTGCCATGGAAATAATTTTTAGTGCCTTAGGAAGATGACCTACTAGATTTGTTACACTTGAAAAAGACCCAAACTTATGCACTTGATCTGCAACATATTCAAATTTATGCAGTTGATCTGCACTGATGCACAAGCAACTGCCAGCTTATTTTGTATGAAAGCATAAACTACAGCAGACTGCTTGGATGTAGCCAAAATAGGCATCAATTGCTGTTTGAGCTCAGTAACCAACAAACTCAGTTCAGCTGATTAGAGCATGGTACTTAAAACACCAAGATTGTGGGATCAATCCCCATATGGGCCATTTACTTAAGAGCTGGGCTGGATGATCCATGTGGGCCCCTACCAAGACAGGATATTCTGTCAGTCTGTGAAACCCAGTAGAAATCAAGGCAAATATACATTCAGAATTTGATGATTTCCAACAACTGTATAAACCAATGCCAATGTCAAAAGCTAAGAAAATAAGATTTCCTGGTCCATTGATCAAAGCTATTGTTTAAAAAAAAAAATAAAAAAAGACAAGTCTGTGCCTGGAATGCAAACAGCAAATCTTCCATTCTGGAGCCCCAGGTGTGCTACCTAAACATCATAGTGGCCACAAGCACCAATTTTACTATTGCTCAAGTATAATATTTGACTTGGACAATTTGAGAGGGATTTAATATAACAGCTCTTTGTGCATATAGCAGAAGGAAATGCAGTTCATCCGTAAAAAAAACCAAAAAAACTGCTCTGCACTCTCTTGCAGCTTGGGGCAGATGATGAACTGGCCATCTTCTGCCATAAGGATTTATCTCTTCACAAAATGACACGCTCATACTGTACTTAAAATGTATTATGGGTCAGGTTTTTTCTGCTAGAGAATTTTTGCATCAGTAATTATTTCTTGGAAGTTAGAGTTTAGTTGAAAGCTGCTTAGATGCAGGAAACAGAAAAACACTGGCTTGCTCACCTCCAGGTGATGTTCTTCAACTGTGCCAGAACTCTGTTTGTGCAGCTGCTGTACAGCTTTTAAAGGAGGTGAAGAATGAAATCCCTTCATGACTTATTAAGTTTGTTGTTTTGTATCTCTGGGTCAAGCATATTTTTGTCTGGACTGATCTGGAGTAGATAATTCTAGGTTTTCTGCAGATTCTCAAGGAACTGTTCCCACATTACCACCAAGATGGTTTGCAAGTGATTTTAATTAACAAAGAGACAGGAAACCTGTGGGAGCTCAGCACATCACTCCTGATGTCCAGAGCTACCGAGAGAACCCTTGGGGGGCTCGGGAGTCTTGGAATGTTGCCAAAAGCACTTGGTGGCTTGATTTTGATCCATCTAGAGATGTGCCACCGATGTATGAAGAAATGGAACCTGCGAGAATCACTCGAGTGTAAATGGTGAAGGGAAGATATCATTATAGGGTGAATCACAAATTTTGGGGTTTTGGTACAGGGGGGTTATGGAGACAAGATGGAGGAATCAGGGTGTGCCACCAGGCTCTTCCTTCTTCTTCCTGTCTTCCATCTTCTGGAGTGGTGTTGGCACTTGGGGATTGGTCTGGGATGAGGGTGTAGTTAGTGACAAAGATGATAGGTATTGGGGACAAAAGGTAAATATGAGATACGTAGTTTTTGTTATAAAAGATGCGGCCGCCTTGGGGGTGGGCAGAGTGCCTTTGGCTGCCGTGCTGGTCAGATCCTTCGGGCAGAGAAAGGACTTTATAGATAAGAAATCATAAACAATTCTGAAGACCAAAAAAACCTAGCGTCCTGACTCATCTTTTAAAGCCCAGCGTGCAAGAGCCATCCTGAGCGTGTGTGGGGGCAGAGACAGACAGCCGACCCCATAGAAACCCTGATAGATTCCCAAGTACAGTTCTCAGCATAGCTCATATGAGTATTTCTCAATCACCACGTACTGGACCAGCCTTGAAGAAAAGCACTAAGCAGAGCTATTTTATAATGAATTGGCTACTTGCCTCAGGGGAACACTGCAGTATCCTGAAGGTCTTACTGCCCATATAAATCATATTGTATATATTATGCCAGGTAATCAGGATGCAGAAGTCACTGCTTTGTTTTCCCTTTGGTTAATGAGTCTTATCCATCCAAGCAATTCTGCATTTCCAAGACCTGCCTGGAATCAGCCTGCAGAGGGGGACCTGCCCATAGATGTGGTACTTAGGGACATGATTTAAGGGAGGACTTTGGCAGTATTAGGTTTATGATTGGACTTGTTGATCACAAAGGCCTTCTCCAACATAAATATTCTATGATCTGCCTCAATTCAACCTGAAAACTCCAAATGATTAAGTTTATATATGGGAGGTTGTGATAGACCAGTGCAAGATAGCAAAGAGCAGAGACCAAAATCTGACCCACAACTCTTAAAGAAAGTATTTGAACCCTAAGAACTAGAAGGATGATGTAAGTCCACAAGATTTTTACACTTATTTCTGCAGTAGTTGCTTTAATATTCTTTAATATTTTTATATTCTTTTCCATAAGACAGTTCTATTCCAGTAGTCAGGCACTCATGAACACTACAATAATAAATTTCCTAGCACTGACCACAGTGAATAAAAGAAACAGCTTCAGAATCATGAGGGATTATGATAGATAAATAAGGCAAAAATAAATTCAAGAACTCCACAAAATCTTGAGTTTTTTAAAACAAATAGTGCACAACAAATGAAATAAAAGATAAAAGATACAAAGCTGAAGTCACCAAACATCAGGGTTGGTATATTTTAAAAGTAGTCTTGCAGCCCAGGAGCTAAGGAATACTCCAAGTTGTTCATTGACAGTTGTAAGCAATGAGACAGTGGGAAGTGAACACAAACTGCTGCTGGAGGGCCGGAGAAACAGGACTAAGCATTTTGTGTTGCCTATGACACAAACCCCATGAGGAGCTGAATTTTTTAAGACTGCATTATCATTTTGCTTTTGTTTCAAAATCGTGTGCTTTTTCAGATCTTGGAGAACATACAGACAACTATCACATAATCTTCAATTTTCAAGTATGTAAAGCTGTTTCATGAACAAATTGCTCTACACTTACTCCAAATTGACCTAAATTGTTATTATTCACCATGGAAATATTTCCAGTGGCTAGTTCTCCCCACCTATAGCTATTAGTCAAGGTGATATAGGAAGTGTTGAAATGGCAGATCTTGTTAGAACACTAATAAGAAAGAAGTTAATAATTCTGCAAGTTAACTTTACGACCAATTAATCATACAGTGTGGTGAGTGCTGGAGGCATTCTATTCCAGGTGCAGATCCTAATTTACCTGCACTAAAGCACACCCCAGGAAGACAGCTTTGTGGTTGAAATATAAAGCATGCAGAGCTAAAAGGAAGTCGCTTTTGGGCTACCAAGAATTCAGGCAATGAAATAAAATCTTTTGCATTTCACGGGTGTTATACAATGCAGAGCACTCTTACCTCCATGGGAAAGGCCTTAAAATTAACTGTGTGTTCAGAACCACGCTGGTTTTCTCTCCCCCAGTGAAATCGAACATCGTGCAGTTCAAACTCATGTCCCCGAGGTAATGGCCCCCCTATTAACACTGGGAAAGAAGATAAGTGGTAAAGAACTTGCCTTTCAAAGCAGACAAGACACTGAATATATTCTTCAAATACAACAAGGAGTCTGTGGCAATCTTCTATATTCTTAGGGGTACCAGAAAGAAGAGTTAAGTTAATAGACTTGTCACCTTTATTTCTGAAGAACTTTGCAGGTACAGAACATGAATTGAGGCAGTTATGAAAAACAGTAAAACTGCTGTCATACTGAACTCTTGGTTTTATGATGCAGAGCACCAAATAAAAGCCTTGTACCTTTACCAGGCAGAAGAGGGAATGTTTATTTGTCTTATCAAGACATTAACTGTGTGCTCTAAACAGATGGCAGGGGTTCTGAATTGAACTAGGAAGTAACCTCCAAGTTGTCCAAATGTTTAATTTCCATCACCTATATTTACTATGGGTCACAGAAATGGATAGAAAACTTTTGATAGCAAATATTTTTCTGGGTAAAGGTGTTCAGTCATATACCACCTGTCAGGCTTCTGAGATACTGAACGCCTCCACACCAAAATACAATCAAACCTACACACTGGAGCAAAACCAGCATACCTCATTTACTTAAATACAGCTTCCAGGCAGTCATGGGATTTCCTTACTCCAGTTTTTTAAACATCTGGAATTTCTTAAAAGCATCTGTCCACAATCACAACATGTGCACAAAAAAAATGTATATAGCTGCTCGATACTTTTGCATTAATAGAGACTTCCACCAGAAGCAGTAAAAGCAAGCAATTGTGAGGCCCAACCTGCTCTGGAATTAATCAATGGAAACATTTTGCCCAGGGATTTCTGAATCTGCTTTAGATCAAATATTACATCACAAGCTGGAGGTAACTTTCCACTAAAATCATTGCACATTGGCTTCCAGGCAGGGCTGAGTTTTATTTAAGGGCATTCACAGTCCTCCCCAGAACCCATTAAATTCTAGCTTCCGTTTCATAGACTTGGAATTAATCTTTTACAATCTCTGATAATTGATAAGGATTATGTAACTGCAGGAAATATAGCCTTAGGGAATTAGTTCCAAAATATATAGCTATTTTGACACACAAACTATACCACCTGAGCTTGGAGCAGAAGAGGTGGTGTAATACTAAAACATAAGTTAGCAAGGTAATCATATTACAATTGTACAAACACAAAATCAAAGGTATGAAACTGTAAAAAAAATGAAATAAAACAGATCAATTTTGTTTTTCCTAAGCTGGAGGGAAAAAAGTCAAATATTTCAGTTAATCCTCCTTTAATAATTCAACACAATTTATCTAACAGCCATTAATTAGAGTTTCTAAAATGAAATGTCCTAAATATAGTTATAGATTCAGATTTTCTCCTTAACCTTGATTTATCTATATTCTGTCTATAGCTATATCCCCTAGAGGGAAAATCTACAAATTCAGTGAACACTTGTGGAAACAACCAATTTTGAAATATTTAAGAAATCTGGACAAACAAAAAGAATAATGATACTCAATTAGTGCTTAATTAGGACAGTATAATAATAATAATAACAATCATCATCTCAATTAGGAAAATTGAGTGTTTTCTCTGTTTTAAAACATTGCTCTGAGAAAAACTGTAACTAGAACAAATGTTCTCTATATGATGTAGTTCTGGATCTCCAGGAGCTTCAAAGAGTTTATTTCCAAGGCTTCAGTTAGGAGACTGATCCTATGATAAAACTATTTCATAGATGGTCATGGTTCTTCCACCAAATGCACAACACATATTCCACTATCAAAATGAAAGCAGCTGTGAAAATGTTTGCAATTAAATAATGAGAAGGATTTGGAAACTCCATCTGGACTGCGTGTCTTGAATTAAAAGATAAAAACATTCACCAGTAATGACAAATTTATTTTTAATATGCATCTTAATCATACTTTACTTTTTTCCATAAAGAACTTTGACTGCTAACATTACAGTAGATGAGGATTTCTTGCACATTAATTGGACAGAATTTCAAAAGCATCCAGTGCTCAATAGTTCCCTACAAAATAATCCAGCTAAATGGATTTGTCATCAGAGATCTCCTGTGAGGAAAAGAAACTGCAGGAGTTTCTGCAATCCCTGAAAAATGGCCAGAATACTAGGCCAGGTTCAGTCACAGCTTATTAACTCTCTTCTCTTCTTGGTAGGTTTAATAAATGTTGTCCTCTCCCTCCCAAATTATTCCCAGTTTACCAAGGGAAAATGGCAAATTACATAACATTAAATTTAACAAAAATCTGAAACTAAACCAAGAGTTCCTAAATCATAATTCCATACTTCAGTCATAAACTTTTTCTCTATTTTACATTTTCTTATAATTCAAGACTCATCTGTCTGGCATCACATTGCATTCAAGTATAAAAGAACTCTTTCCTTTTTTTTAATTCTCTTAATGGTTTTGCAAAGGCATTTAGGTGTGTTGGTCTCATCTTATTAATCACTACTAAGTTAGAAACTGCCCTTGAAAATGTAGCATGGAAGGAGTTGTATTTTGGCATATGAATGATGAGGTCACTTGTGGTCACCCTCACTTCCTCCACAGGAGAATTCAAGAATTCCTGATCCTGCAGGGAGAACCTTATCCCTTGGGAAAAGAGCTCTGCTTCTGATGAAGGCAGTAAAACTGACTGGAAGTATAACATTTCTCTTTTATTGCAAATCTGCAAAATTCCATGGAAATAAACGTTCTGTGTTACAAAAATACATCGAAATTATCATAGAAATGAAATTATAAACCAAAGCATGATTATTAAGATAACAAACCCTTCATTTTTAAAAAGCTGTGTAAAACTAAACTGAGTCCCTCACTTACCACAGCTGCAGTTCCCAATACTACTGATTTCTCAGAAGGAAACAGAAGTTGGAATGTCTCATGGTTTGACAATGTCCAGCTGTTTAAATGCCCCCAAAGGGCTGTTACTAGCTAAGACTGGTTGGAATAACATGGAGGCTCTTCCAAAAACATGGTAAGAACTACTGCAGTGCTGGAAAGCAAAGAGGACTTTTTTTCCTCCCTACTTTCTTGCCGCCTTCCTACAGAATGGTTTACCCAGATGAAAGGTCTGGATAAGATATTGCAACTTCACTTATATTGGAATTGTTTCCTTCATTATTTTCTTCTAAATCGAATTTGATGAGTGACACCAAAAATGTTGTTCTTTAAGAAATGAGGACTGCCTTCTACTTGGTCCTCATCAATATTGTGAGCATGTATAACTGGTGTTTTTATCTTAAGCTGTCCAATTTGTAGGTAGTATTCAGAACGCACTCAAGTTAATGGGAAAAAACACTTTTAACTTACATAGTCTTTGAACCATGAACAAATCTTGCCAGGTGTACAGAACAGTTTGGCACTACACTGTCTTAGCAATAGTCTGTACTGCTTCTGAGTGCAGACAGCTGTTAATGCCAGGGGATTGGATACCACCACCACAAGAGGAAATTCTGGACCTGCTTTGAAGCAATCTCCCTGACCATCCAGCCTGGCATCAAAATCTGCAACTCCCATTGCAACACCTGCTCCTCTTCCTACCAAAGTCAATAGCAACACTCTCACCGGGCATAGTCCATGCGGAATGGGCACAACTGCTCTCGGCTGGGAAAGGCTGCTTTTCCTACACACCGGGACATGAGTGCAGTGAGTCTTCAGGCAACACAAGCTTTAGCCGGGAAAATCAAGGCCATGTTTCAGCATACCTGATTTTGACTTCAGGGCAATCTGAATGGAATGCCCGTCGTTGATCACTTCGCAGTCACGACACACCACGTAGTTCGGTGACAAACGCACTTCCAGGAGCGAGGGGTCATATTTAGCTTCTCTTGAGTTCAAATTAATGGGCGACTGGTACTCCCCGTTAGCATCGGGGAAAATCAGCCCCCACTCCACTCCTGAGGCACAAGGAAAAGCGGTCAGGGGGACCCGGCACCCCGCGCCGCGGGTCAGACGGACGCTGTCCCCGGGCAGGGAAGGGGCAGCCCGGCCGGACCCCGCGGCTCCGCGGCCGCCGCCCCGCGCTGCCCTCCCGCCGCCGGGGATGGACCTGCTGCGGGACGGCGCTTGTCCGCTCCCGGCGCCTCGGGACGGCCGGGGAGCGAACCCCGCTGTGCCCCGCCACCGAAATTCCCACACCGCCTCCTCCTCCCCCGGCAGCGGACAAAGTTTCTCCCCGGCGGAGTCGCCGCCCGCTCCTCACCTTCCTCGTAGCCCCACTCCGGAGGCTCCTCCCGGTGCGGCAGGGGCTCGGCGCCCTCGATCAGGCTCCTGTCAGCCATGGGCGGGCTGTGCGGAGTGCGAGCGTGTGCGGGGCGAGCCGGGCTGGCGGCGCTCGGCTCCTCGCCCGGACCTCCCCCCGCCCTCCGCCCCCGCCCGCGGGTGGCGGCGAGCGCCGGGGCAGGGGCCGGGCCGGGGCGGCCACCGGGCAGCGCTGGGAGCCGGTCGCTGTCCCAGCGGCGCGACGCCGCACGGCGAGCCAGAGGTGAGGTGGCAGCGGGCGTTCCCGGCGGGACGCTGCTCCTGAGCCTCCCTGCGTCTTCCTCTCCGTCCTCTGCAAGCTGCTTCCCTAGCCCGGGTGGGTGCGTGTCTCCACAGCTGCCGCTGCCCCTCCAGCTGGGCACAGGCGCTGTGTGCACCCGGGGACACCCAGGGAGAGCGGCTTTAACAAGGCGAAGGGCAAAGCCGGGACAGGTGGGGGACTACCTGACTGGAATGCAGTTTGGCATTGGGTGGATGGGTCCCACCCACTGTGGGTCCTGGTGGGCATCAGGTCAGACATGAGTGAGCAGTGTGTCCTTGCTGCAAAGAAGGTGAACGATACCTTGGGCTGCATTAGGCAAGGAAATTCCAACAAGACAAGGGAGGTGATCCTGTCCCTCTGATCAGCACAGGTGAGGACGCACCTGGGGTGCTGGGTTCAGATCTGGGCTGATCCAGTACAGAGAGATAGACCATACTGGAGAGAGTCCAACAAATGGTCATGACCATGGTTAAGGTGCTGGGCCATCTCTCCTGTGAGGACAGGCTGAGAGAGCTGGGACTGTTCAGCTTAGAGAAGGGCAGGCTCAATGGGATCTCACAGATGTGTACAAATACCCAAAGGGAAAATACAAAGAGGCTGGAGCCAGGCTCTTTTCAGTGGGGCCCAGTAACAGGACCAGTGGTGATGGGCACAAATTGAAACATGGGAGGTTTTTTTGAACATCAGGAAACAATTTTGACTGTGACAATGACTAAGCCCTGGCACAGGTTGCCCCAGGAGGTTGAGGAGACTCCATCCATGAAGATATTAACGTGAACACAGTCCTTGTTGTGGGCAGCCCTCCTTGAGCAGGTAATTCGGACAAGATGATGTCCAGAATTTCCTTCCAACATCAGCTGTTCTGTGACTGTGTTTACTCCTCACTACTTGAGCTCTGTGTCCCTTCTGCGGAGGAACGGAAACCCTCAGTGAGGATAAGGAAGCCACTGAAAAAGGAAGGGAGCCCACTTCTGCCCTTTCTGTCCTAAAGGAAGAAGTGTGGCATCAATTCCTACTGCAAATTATTCAAACATTGAAGGTTTGAGGAAATTCTCTCCCCAGGATGAAGATGCCTCAGTTCAAGGTTATGAAAGGACTCTTCATTCTCCTTTGAAAACAGCCATGTATGGAACTAGAGAATATTCATTCTGTCATGGGAAAAAAGGACAGAAGGGGCCTCTGTTATAGAGATCTCTTCTAGGCAGTGGCCCAAAAACTTGCATCAGTGACAGGAAGGGAAACGGGAATGTCGTACTGACAGTCTGCGATCCCTGACAGCAATCAGAAAATGCATCAGAGGCAGTCAAATAGCATTGCTAAAATTGTAAGAAGTGCCCTTTGCTTACCATCCTAGTCCACTTAAAGACAGTGACCAGACCTCCCTGAATTCTGGTATCCCAAGATGAGAACATCTTGATCCTGTGCTGTTGATCCACAAGGTTTGGTGTGGAGCTCATCAAGCTTCAGTGATCCCCAACTCAGCAGCAGTATCTGTGATTCCTGTGCAGCACTGACAGGGGAGCAGAAATTATCATCAGTGTGAGTGTGAGATGAAAAAAGAAGGACTAAGATGAAACTTCATTAATGAAGCAAGAGAGTACTGGTTCATGAGCTGCATGCAAGGTGAAAAGAAAATAGGGCAAAAGAAGTAGAGTTTACTGGGTTGGTTTTTTCAAGAGCAGAGAAGAAACACAAATTTCCTTCTGCAGTATCATACTACCCAAATTACAACAAGATGTGCAGTTTATTGAGGAAAAAACCCAAACAGATATTTTTCATATATTGAACACCTGACATCAGTACAAAGAGAAAACTCAGAAATTTTTAACAAGCATTTTAGTCACATGAGGTGTCATGTTGTATATGCATACCCATCTCCCATAGCCAACTGGCTTTATTAAGTTTTATAATCTTCTCACTTCTAAAACACACACCAGCTGCTTCCATTAATGTAGATTCCTTTGAATCATTGTTCAACCACATGGGGAAAAAACAAACATTACCCTAAATCATCATCTGTTCTAGTCCATCTGACTGGAAATTCATTTTCTTCTAAACAAGTAGTCTTATATTTTGGAAATGAACCAGACAGTCCTAGGAGGCTGGGTTCATTCCCTTAGTCCTTGAAATACAGTATTTCATTCATTCATGCTCTCTATTAAGTCCTTTCCTGCAGTAACCTTCCTGTGGGATGTCTGTTCTAGAATTTCATGCTTATGAGGGGCAACTTTATCAGACCTATGAGTTCCTGTCTTGCAATAAATACTTTTCATGGCTTTGCCATATATTTGTTGCCCTTCCTTTTAACCTTTCAATTATTTCCATATCCCTCTGCAAAATTAGGCATAGCAGGTAAATCTTTACTGAATAATTGACAATTCTTTATTCCTATATGTCTGCTGAGTAGTTTTTGTGCAAATATCCTGTTTCTTCTTCAGTATCTGTCAGGCACAGATTAGAGAATCAACAGATTAGATTCCACTGAAGATTCTGGGACTTCTTTAATGGTGAGGTATGTAAGTAATCTTGTGGAGTTTTTTTCTCCGCAAGGAAGTGGAGCATGGGACTGAGCCCTCACATTAAACTCTGATGACAAATTTGAATATTGACCTTACAAAAATGGATAAAGATGGATGTGGATATTGACCTCTGCACAAACCAATTCATTCGTTTATGGACCCAGCTTCAAGTAAAAGGGCTGAAACAATCAGGTTGAGATAGTGGCATGAGCTAAGATTTGTTCAAGATCAGTGGGATTTGATCTCCTTTAATGACGTAAGCAAACCTAAAATTGTCTAAGTTTGTGTAGAAACTACCAATAGTTGAATTTACAATGAAAAGATGTTAAATACATAACTATAATACATTTAAGTGCACTCTTATTCTGTGACAATGCGTTGCCCATGATGTTTGCTACATTGGCTAAACACACTGAAAAATCTATTGACAGGCATAGTTATGTCCCCCAAGCTAATATTAAATTGTTGAACAAAAAGTAGGGGAAGCTCAGCCAACACAAGCTTCACTAGTGACATAACACCTCATCAACAGAAGCAGGAGCAGGACATCTCTCTTCTGAATCCTGGCTCACCCTTTGATTCTGTGGAACATGCTGACTTCTTGTTTAACTGGGATTAATGATCACACCCTTTGATAGTACCAGGAATAAAAAGCTCAGGCACAGATCCAGGGCTTAGTAGTTCCTCTTTGAATTCACACAACAGTAGTTCAGAAGCAGTGTAGTCTCTGACATTCCTTTTGTCAAACAAGAAATGGCATTTTGAAACATGGTTAGTATAATACTTAATCCTGGTGAGACCCCAAGCAACTATTCTTCTGTTTTCTATATCTAGATATATTTTTTTGTTCTGCATGATTTTTAGTTTTTTCAGAAAATATACCTTCCTCAAACACCTTAAAAAGTATATACTGGAAAAACTGGGCCTGAACCAATATTCTCCATCTGAATGCTGAAAAATTTGTGACAATTCTCATTAATGACTAGAAACATTTTTTTAAGAGGTTACATGTCCACAGCTTTACTTTTTTCACCACTCTGAAAAGGGAGAGTCCAGTGCAGAGAACTGTACAGGTTGCTAAGAAATCTATGGGAAAAAAGAAAAGCAGAATTACATACAAGTTATTTTAGACTATACATTCCTACCTGCATGATTCTTTGCAGCCACGGAACTGACAGTTATTTCCTTGATGCAAGGGATGAGAAATTCAGACTCTGAGATGACCATATTTCCTATATTATCCACTTTTTTCTTTGCTGCCAACATAAAGTAGGTGAGGGCATGAAGGATTTGATATTTTGATGAGGAGGGAATTGTCCTATGGCGTATTAGAGCATTCCATTTGGGGTAATTTAGAGTCTATTTATGCTTCTGCAAGCCAGATCTCCGTTCTTGCCAAGGTTTCCTGAAAGAAAAGGCAATGTCCATACAGCAAGACAAGCAGCTGAAGACGCCTGGAGCATCTAGTTTTTCCAGTGAATAGGGCTTCCTATTTTTCTTCCTGTGTTGACTATGAGGTTGACCAGCAAATATCTCCCACGTGGTCTTGTTTCTATCTTTATTTCATGCCAGACTGAGTTCTCAAAGAAGTTTGATTCTTTTCCAAGTTTAGAAGTGTAAGCACACAGTTTCTGCATTTGAACTTTGAAGCACAATCTTAAATGTACCAATACTGAAAAATCTCTCTGCACGTTTTAAGGAACTAGTTCATTAGAGGGAATAATATTCCAGTATTCCTGGAATTATAATATTTGCCTATTTTTATTTTCTTCATCTGTAGTAATGTATTACAGAACAGAAAATTTGGTTGGGTAGTTCAAATAGTTCAAGATTAAAAGGTAAAGGGAGCCCATTTCCAATAAAGGGACCATTTATAGCAAAAATAAGCCATTCACAGTGAAAGACACTGTATATTTGCAAGTCAGGTTTACATTGGCAAATGCCATCCTGCAAACATTGCAAAAATATGTCAGCTGAATCCCAATTTCCCTTACATCTACACCAAGGGGTGATTTCTATGGCCTTGTGTGTTTTTATGGTCTGTAAGGGTAAATTTGCGCTTCCTGGTTTTGCCAGCTAATAGGAGAGCAGACTGGCATTAGACACACTTCACATGTTTCACTTTACAATATGCATGGTTGGGGTGGGGAATTTAAAGATCAACATACTGGTCTGCAAGTGTGTACAGACATATTTCTACAATATAGTTATAAACCTTTTACATGCACAAGTGATGGGAAAATGGGAATAAGCTACAAACCTATGGGTATAATTGGTGTGTGTTCTCCAATGTGTAAAACAGGACTATTATGGCTCTCCATGAGAATTTAGGCATACAGTTGAGGACATTAAAACTACAGGGGGACAGTGTCAAGCTTTTTAAAGAAAACACAAGTAATTGGAAGTCATTTTTAAGGACTGAAGAAACTACCATCAGAAGGGAGCAGAAGAAATAATAATAAAGTACAGTGTACTTAAAATATTAAAAAATTTAGAGAGTAATCTATGTAGTCTGCTGGAGCATTTCCTTTCCCTAAAAGGATCAAGCCCTGGGGGGAAAAAAATGTGTAAAGAATTACAAAAAATGGAAGATACAATAGGAATTGCTGATGAAGCAAAATAAGCACAAAACTAAAGTGAATTCCTGAAGACAACAGAAGACTAGAAGGGAAGTGAGATTTTTTCCGGCTACCAGGCTAAAAGGAAAAGCCAGTTAAAGGATGAAATGCCTCTGAAACACAGAATGCAAATTATAGTCAAGGGCCCTGACATGGTAAAACTCCTATTTCTTTATTTCTTTAGGAAGGAAGCAAAACTAATGATACACCCAGATGCAAATTAAAGGAAGAAGATGGGAAGCTCAGGGGGGAAATCTGCAATAAGGAGATGATAAATATGTATTTACCTAAATACATATATGTAATAATTTCAGATCTTTAACATTATATGAGATTCTTGAAGGATTATGAATTTCATCTAATAGCTATTGAAAAGGAGTGGCTCTTTGTCTGTGGAACTCATAGATGTTAAATCCACCACTTACAAATTACACGTTTCAAAGGGAACCACTGAATCAGGGAAAGATATAATACCTTCTACAGTCTAAAATAAAAGGAGAGGATGAGCTAAATAATGGGCCTGATCACTTTTTCACTAGAAGAGCACAAGCAGGTGTTGGCTTACAGGTGTTGGCTTTTCAGCTGGGAAGCTTGTGAGAAAGAGGAAGCACTGATCAGCATGAAGTGGCAAGGAGATAACAGCATAGTTGAGTTTGTAAAACGATGGTGAAAGGAGTGTCAGCTCATCATTCATTCTACTAAGTTTCACTTATCAATGTGCCAACATCTATAGCTGGCATGTGCTCCTGTGCCCTGTTCTGGAAAAGCTATGAAATCATACATTCAGAGCATAATCTTCTTTCTATATCACAAGTTATTACATTTCATGCAATTGCTCATGTATTGAGTTAATTATTTGGCTATCAATAAGTAATAACTTGTGTTTAGCCACAGCACATTTTTCAGAAATGCCTGACCTGAAGGCATCAAGACATGAAGAACTCATTACTTTGGGAGCTCATTCCAGTGGTTAATCTCTTTCGGTGTTAACTAATGGGTATTCAATTCTAATTTGAGTTTTTCTGGCTTTAACTCTCAGCCACTGGCTCATGTTGTGCTTGTTTGTCTTGACAGGAAAGCCTTTGCTTTGTGTTTTCTCTCTAATGTACTCACCTGTGTTAGTCTGGTCACCCCTGAGAGGTTTAAACAAAAGGAGCTCATTAACACTTACTTCAGGGTTAAAACCAAGGTATCTTGGGTTTAGCTTTTTTCTGTACATTTTCCCATTTTTCACATTAAAAACACAGACACTGGAATTCTCCCGAGTAGCTCTTGTTTCACCTCTATGTACTCATTTATTTCTTTTTTATCTGCACATAAAGAATTCACATTAGACTTTTTTTGCTCTTGAATCAAATATTGGCTCTCTTGTTTGTTGCGATTTAGTATAAACATTAAATCCTCTTTGTGTGTCAGGGTATCCAGGAGCCACACTACAGAATATGGGCACAGACTGCATTATCATTTTATGTTTTGTTGACCTAAAATGCCATCCATTTGAATGAGCCCTAGTCTTCCTTTTTAATCAGTATCTTGTACATTACTAAATCATATGCCTCAACAAATCTGTAATCTCATTATAGGTTTCTTTGACAAGACACACTTCCAGTAAAACTGTTGTCACTAGCATTAGTCCTCTATCAAGTTTTTATAACTGTAGTCCCATATCTTTTGTAGTTTTCCTGCTACTTTTATCAAACTAGAGAATAGTTACCTAAATTTTCTCATTTCTCTCTTTTTTTCCTTTAATATTTAAATAATGCTAACATTATTTATGTCTTATAACATTTTCCTGTATTTGTTAAAATGTGCACAACAGACTGAGGATCTGCTCAGCCAGTTGTTATAAAACTCCAGGGTTCTGTGAGAACCTGGTAAATACCTATCTAGGTACACAAGTTTAAATCAGATTTTATGTTATTGCACAATACCAGTTATTAATAAAATGAAAAATTCTTTGACCACTCATGATGTAAGCAGATCAAACTAATCCCCAAAAATAAAACCCCTAAAATATTTATGAATCTTTTATCTCTTTATCACCATCAAAAAATGCAGTCTCAGCCAGTAATGACTTGGACTTTCTTCTCTAATTAATGTAGTTTAAAAATTGTTACAAACCTGGTTACTGATTTTTCCTGAAGCATGCATCAATGTTTTTATAGCCTGAAATTTCTACTACATAACAATATTTGTTTAGTCTTTTTCTACTTACTTCTACTCTTTTTTTTTCTATTCATCACTGAATCAGAACCAGATTCCAAGTACTATTGCTCTATTTTTGGTTACAGAGATGTGTCACATTTTATAGTCAGTAAAGAGCTCCCTATTTTCGTTGACATTTTTTCCTTTTAAGTCATGCTGCTTGTAATCTTAGTGACAGATAACAAACTGTGTGATTTCAGTGTATGTACAACAGGAAACAAAAGATATGGAAAGCAGTTTGCAGTTTCAAAGTCCAGTGGCCAATTGCAGATACTAATTATGAAGGAGCAAGTACTGAAAAGGAGAGCAGGCAGTAAATGACAGACAGTGTGTCACTGTAATGCTGCTAGAGAGGCTCTTAGCTCACATCCTCAGTCAGGCAATTCAAAACTGATCAATTGGAACCTTGGAAGAGGAGATATTTCCATTCAGATTTATTTTTTACCAATCATTAATCGTGTGTCATGTAGCTAACTAGGAAAAAGCAGCTGATTTTGTTCGAATTTAAATGTTTTGTATAGAAACATTGAACACTGATTTCCTGCATTAGTATTCTTCCAGGGTGATAATATCATCGAAAATAATGCATTACTTGGCTCAGATTAGATATGTGGTAAAAAGAACCACAGCCTCAAAAAACTGAGACCTTGCACAGACACAGCAATGTTTGTATTCAGAAATGAAAAGGAAGTGGTAACCTTCCAAGCCACTGAACAACTTCAAACAGCTATCATTAAAAATAAAAATACTTTCCCCCACTGAAAATATGAAATATTTTTAAGAAATGCTCCAGATTTCTGTGCAGTAATTTAAAGCCATGTAGTGGCTCTAATATTTTATCAATGTCCTACAATGCATCTGTGTACTTCAGTTTTGAATAAAAAGGGCAGGGGGAAAGCATCAGAGAAGACTTCTTCACTAAAAAGAAGAGTTTGATATCAGACTTTTTATTCTAGTGAGTAGATTTTGTATTACAGTCTGCACCCTCCTGTTTAAGAATCTGAAACAGGCATTTTCTGGTTTATATTGAAACACGGGAGTCTTGAATACCTCTTCAGCTGCTTCCTAATGTTTGTTCCACAGGAAGGGAGTTAGTTCGTAGCATAATGTGCTTTGTTGTATCTGCATCAGCAAAGCAGATAAGCTCAGCCTCTCTTCATCTGAAAAAGGAACAGAGGAGTAGCACCAGGAGACAGCGCAATACTTCAGGATATTGTGAAGATTTCAGGCAACAAGACGACTTTCAGGTAAGCAGAAAAGGTCCTCTGCTACTTACATTCCTGTGCTGCTTCCCAAACTGCTAATTTTGGCACTGAAAAACTCTGTCTTGGGTGTACTAACATAGATTTTAGTGCTGGGTATTCCCTTCATACAGAAGATGGCTCTTCACCAGCTGTTCACTGTGACACATGTGGACCAGCATTACATGGAAGGGGCCAAGAGGGCTTTTTCCTGAAAACCTGATGCTGAGATTTGGCTACTTATGTACTTTGATTACACCACAGTTCTTTCCATAGAGACCTTATCACTTGAAAGGGCAGGCTCCTCATGAGTCCCGGCACGTTTCTTGCTTTGGCAGATCCCTCCTTAGAATTCAGGGAGGCAGAAGATACTTTTCAGGTCACAAGCATCATTTATTGCTTCTAGGGAGTTTTCTTGGACTGTCTACACTAGCACTTAGTAGAAGGCCTGCTGCAGTAGGACTGATGGCACTAAATCAAAGCACTGACAAAGCTTCTGAAGTACAATTCTTCTGTGTGCTTCCTGTGAGCACTTTCTCTCCTACCCTCTTTTACCAGCTCTGTTCAGGGCTGAACTTTTGGTACAGTCATTGACACACAGCTTTGTCAAGTTGCAATTTGCTTAGTAAAAGTGTGGAAATACAGGATTAAAAGCTTGTTGATCACAGAACTTGTTTGCTAGCACAGGGCATCAAAGCAAGTTGTTCCGTGGCAGTGCTTTTTCAGTGTCACGGGGAAAGTGAAATCCATGCCAGACAATGCAGTGCATCAAGCCCAGGAAGCTGCAGGCGTTTTTCTTGTAAACTTCTCCTTTCATAGTCCAAATCCCAGACACTGCAAAATCCCTGCAGTGTGGTGTTTCAAATGAGGTACACCAAGAGTGACAAAAAAAGTGGGCATGCTCTGCTAATGAGGGCAAATTGTGCCAGCTCTTTACAAATAGCGTGTTTCCACCCACATCAAACCTGAGAGATGTGGAAAGGGAGGAGAGAGAGGAGAGGCTATAGTGCTCTTTGCTCTTTTCTGCTCACCTCAGTCTGGCATCTTGTAGAGACCATGGATGATATTGTATCTGATCTTGCCCCCGTTAAAAGAGGACACTATTTTGTGTGGAAGGTGGATTGCCTAAGGGGGGAAATGGCAGTAGTCAGATTATCACCACACATCCAAACGTGCTCTCAGATATTGCTGCTGGCTTTAACAGCAGTAGGACAATTGGCAACAATCAGTTTGCGGTTTTCATTAGGTTTAGGAGCCTGGCTGTTATAAATTATAATATTCTACAGCTACTATCCAGGGTATTTATGTGTGTTTTCAGGCAGTGCTGCAGTGTAAGGAGAATATCCATTTTGGGCTTTCCAGTTTATAACAAATTTTGTAGTTTAAATAGCATTCAACTATGCCAGACATTTTTTCTAGTATTAGACATTTTTTTCTTGAGTACTTTCTGTGGTAACTTAATAAATCATTCCTCATATCCTCATGTTTAAATTATATTCCCATACACACTGCATCTATCAGAGCTGATGAGAGTGCAACAGGGCGTGCTCTAACTTCCAAAGAGCTGACATCTCTCACCCTCATTAGCAGGAACGTATCTAGAAGCTATAAATGCGTTCTAAAGATCCAAACATCACAGCTCCCTGTGACTTATTCACTTCCTGCTTTCCTCCAAAAGCAGCTGAAAGAGGCACTCTGCACCTGCCTTCTCCTTGTGCTGACATCTGTTTTTAAATGAGAAAGGAGGCAATGAATGTTAAGCTGAAGGGACTTTATTTATGATTGCAAAGACTCTCAGCTTGAAGAATGAGTTCAATTCCAGTGCCTTTCACCTTCCTTGCTACACAGAGAGACAAAGAGAGCATTCATAGACATAACACATGTGACATGGGGCAGTCTAATGGCATTAGAACTGTTCAGTGAAACGTTAATGAATTTACAGTGATGACAGCACTCTGTGCTAAGTGGTTTTCATAAGTAACCTCAAACACAAAAAAACAGTGAGGACTAAAACCTTTCCTTTTCTGACAAAATATAATCAACTTTTTTTTCTTTTTAAACCATTAGTCATTCCCTTGGTGTTTCTCCAGTCTCAGGTTCTTCTCACCAAGCTCAGATAAGACTGCAGTTCTTCCAAGCATCTGATGGTTCAAATTTATTTTTGCCCCTAATCTCCTGTGCTTCATGTTGCTTGCCTCAACAGCTGCTTAGACTGAGATATAGAAAAAACTTGCACAGAAAAAAAAAATGTATGATCTTGTCAGTAGCACTACACCTTTAATCCAACCTTATATTCACATCCTTTTCTTCACCAGTATACCTTCTTGCTGTCACATATCTGTGCTTACTTAAGTATTTGAGTGAGATGGATATGTGAGGCGTTAGATCAGATGTCAGCAAGGTTCTTGAGATGAGGAAAGATGGGAGCACTGGCTGTTTACACAAGCTTTTATCCTGCCTCATTGATATCAAAAAGGTTATTGCCATTGACTTAAATTAGCATGGTGACAGAGTCAGAAACCTCTGCTAGAATGTCCATTTCCAGAATTGTGAAGAGGAAGGTGTTGGGCGTGAGGAGATAAATGTGTGTGAGAGCTTCTCTTCACAGTCTACCCAGAACAGAGATCATACTTTACCATCCATAAAATTATTCACAAGATTAGTAATTTCATTGTAGATATTCCCCTAGAAGGAGAACTATGAGTCTGTACTTCAAGCAAAGCAAAGTATTTCCAGATTTCTGAAATTTCTGTGGTTTTAAATATATCCCATGACTTTTCTCTGAAGAAATAGGTGTTCTTCCAAATGCTATAAAGATACATATTATAAATGACATTGTCCTTTCCAAAGAAAATGGGTAGTGATACAGACAAGGAAGGAGACAAAGAGGGAAATAAGTGTCTGTCTGTAGGTTTTCAGGGATCTGTTAAATCTAACTGAAGCTGATTTCAGGGAGGCTGGGGTGGGGAAACATGCACTGCAGTCTGCAGTGTTCATATAGAATGGGTAAATACAGTGAAGCTTGCCTTCCTTTAGTGCAATACCAGTAGAACCAAGCAGTGTGGGGTGCAGTGTAGACCAGCTAATTGCATAGACAGACTGGTGTAGCACAGCAAAGGACTTTCTGATCTGTACCCAAAACAGCAAGAGCAAAGGCAACTTTCATAGCAGGCAGAGTTCATTAGTAGAGCAGTAAGGTGTGAGACTGCACCCCAGATGCACTGCAGCAGTTTTCTTACAGAAAATGTTACTCTAAGGACATTGCCATGAGAGAGGAACTACAGAAGCAGAGCAGAGCAGAAGTGCATCCACAGAGGTTTATTTACTCCCCTGTCTAATTGTCAATTGATTTCAGTGGGAGTTCTCATGTCAGCAGGGATTCCTGGGAGAAGATAAATCTACCCTCTTTCTATCAGAAATGCTTTGAGAATCAGATTTACAAAAATGTATTATATAGGATTGATTGCCCTCATTAGCCTCATTTCAGTAATACTATTAGATATAAATCACAAGACAGTTTCTTATGGAATTACATTCTTATTAATATCACAACATCTTCATACCCCACCAGTTATCATATTAATCTTTCATATATTGGAAATCCCAATAAAATTAGCTAACTGGACAGCCATGCTAATTGCATGGCTGTATCTTTCACTCTCCCATATGTTCTGTTATCTTGTTTTTATCTTACTTTCTTTTTTATTGGGTTGTTTTTTGGTTTTTCTTTTCAGTTGTCAAATTGTATTGCAAAGCACAGAATGCTTTTCTGGTCCTTAAAATGTCTCATACATTAAAAATGCATTAGAGAAGATATCACCTACCTCAATTTGCTTTAAAATGTCTTTTCTTCATAGCTACTTAAAATAAGACTCATGAATGCATAAAGCCTAAACAGAGTAAGTGGTCTAGACCAAAATTTACTAGTAAAAGGATGATGTGAAAAAAAAAAAAAAGTATAGCTTTCTTCTTATTCTTGGTGTTCAAAACAATTCATTGTTGATAATATTCATAACAATAAGAGGAACTTGGAGAGAAAATAAAATGACTTTGTCTAATTCAAACCTGGGGAGAAAATTATTTTTCCTAAACAATGAAAAAGCTGCTTTCCAAAGTGGTTTTATCTCTATGGAACTGCTACAAAAGTCATGCTGTTACATACTCCTTCACTTCAGTATATAGAAGGCTGGGGGAGATATTTTTTCACACATATTCCCAGGCCTGCTCTATTCCCTTTGTGCTTTGTGAGATCAGCACAAAAGGTCTAGAAAGTAGGCTGGAAAAATCAGCTTCAGCTTCTCCTTGAGAGAAGGGCTCCCCAGGTGCCTCAATGCCAGCAGAGCCAGCTGTTCCCCACCAGAAGCTTGCTCCTGCTCTCCAGCAGACTGACAGACCAAGGTCAACATGCTGACCACAATCCCTACCTGGGGATGGGAAAGCCCAGCCTCTAGGGAATGCAGCTGCTGAGGAGCAGCAAAGCATCTTCCATCTACCCCAGAATCAGGCGCCAAAAGGTCCCTGCTGTCTCCCTGGATGTCAGGATCCTATGTGCACTTACACCCTGCGAGTTTATGCATGAATTCTTCCTAACAGAATGTATTAGCACCAGAAGAGCATGACTGCATCCAGACTGTGACATGGAGCTTCCTACAGAGCCAGCACTTTTTGGTCTATTATATAAGCGATAATTTCACAGAATGGCTGAGGTTGGAAAGCACCTCTAGAAACCAACTAGGCCAAACCCCCTGCTCAAAGCAAGGTCCACTTAAAGCAGATTTTCAAGGTGGCATCTCATTGGGTTTTGAATATCTCCAAAGATGGAGAATCCACCACCTCTCTGGGAAAGCTGCGCCAGTGTTTAACCACTCTCACAGTAATTATTGGTTTTTTATGTTTAAGTGGAATTTCCTGTGTTTCATTTGTTCCATTGACTCTTGTTTTGTCATTAGGCACCACTGAAAAGATCCTAACTCCATCCTTTTCAATCACCGCCTCCAGGTATTTATTCACACTGATGAGATGCCCCTGAGCTTCCTTATCTCATGGCTCAATCACCCCAATTACCTCACTAGCACAGCCTTTCCTGTTAGGGAAGACACTCCAGTTCCTTAACCATTTTCTTGGCCCTGCACTGGACTCTCTCCAGTAGCTCAACATCTCTCTTGCCTTGGACAGCCCAGAGCAGGACCCAGAACTCCAGGTGTGGACTCAACAGCACTGAGTAGAGGAGCAGGATCACCTCCCTTGACCTGCTGGCAAATCTCTTCCTAATGAAGCCCAGAAGGTCCTTTGAACTAAAGCTGCTTTTCAGCTCAGACCCAGCTTTTGTGGGTACCTGCAGTTCTATGGATTCCTTTGACTAGTCATTTCCCTTTTTTGAACTTCAAGAGGTTTTTTTCAGCATATTTCTCCAGTCACAAATATTTGGTATAGCAGACACTCATTCCAGTTTTCTATCATGTGTAAACTTGCTGAGGAAGCACTCTGTCCCACTGTCCAGCATCCTATGAAGATGTTAAACACTTTTGGCCCCAATATCAATCTCCAGTGTACACCTCTGTGTGGCTGATCACAGGCCTTTCAGCCCAGCAGTTCAGGCAATTTTCAGTCCAGCTCAGTCCTGTTATCTAGTCTGTACATCACTGATTTACCAGGAAGGATGTTACAGCCGCCAGTGTCAAAAACCTTGCTAAACTCAAGATAACAACATATACTGCTCCAAGTTTCTTCTTGAAGAAAGAAGTGACATTGGCTTTCTCCCAACCCTCAGAACCCTTCCCTGATGGCAATTCAAGAAAGGTCTTGCAGTGACATTAGCTCCCTCAGCACTTGTGGTTGCATCCCATCGGATTGACTTGTGTTCATTCTAGCTGGGTAAGGGTCCCCTAAATCTGGTCCTTCTCCAGCAATGGCAATTCTTGCTTATTCCAGATGTTTCCATGTCTCTAAGGTAAACAGGGAGATCCCAGAGATCCCTGAATGTTGGTTTTACCAGTAGAAGCCAATGAGAAAAGAGCACTGCAGACACTGGTCTTTTCTGTGTCCTCTGTCACCAGGTGGCCTGTCCTGTTCACCAGTTGGCCAACATTTTTCCCAATCTGCCTTTTGTGGCTGATGCACCTGTATAAACATCCCTTTTTGCCCTTCATGTCTCTAGCTAGATTCAACTCCGAGCAGGCTTTGACTTTACTAACCTGATCCCTGGATGCTTAGTCAGTGTGTCTATATTCCTCCCATAACACCTAACTACTTCCACCTCTTGAATGTTTCTTTTTTACCTTTGAGTTACTGTTCATCCATGCAGACCTCCTCCCACCTTTGTTTTACTTCCTGCAGGTGAGGATCAACAACTCTTGAGCCTGGAAGAGCTGATCCGTGAAAGCCAGTCAGCCCTCCTGAACTCCTCTTCTGCAAGAGGGTGTCACATGGGATTCTTCCAGGAAGGTCCCAGTGTTTGCTTTCCTTATGTCCAGGGCTGTTAAATTGCTGTCTTCTCTCAGGATCCATCTGCTCCTGGCATTCACACTCAGAGTCTGTGCTGAGGCCAGTTCTGTTCAATATTTTTATTGATGATCTGGATGAGGGGATGAATCCACCATCAGTAAATCTGCAGATGACACTAAGCTGGGAGCATTTGCCAATCTGTTGGAGGGTAGGAGGGCTCATCAAAGGGACCTGGGATGGTTGGATACATGGGCTGAGTCCAATAAGATGAAGTTTAACAAGTCCAAGTGCCGAGTCCTGCATTTTGGCCACAATAACCCTCTGCAGCATTACAGGCTGGGGACAGTGTGGCTGGACAGTGCCCAGGCAGAAAGGGACCTGGGGGTACTGGTCAAGAGCCAACTGAACATGAGCCAGCAGTGTGCCCTGGTGGCCAAGAAGGCCAAGGGCATCCTGGCCTGCATCAGGAACAGTGTGACCAGCAGGAGCAGGGAGGTCATTCCTCCCCTGTACTCAGCACTGGTGAGGCTGCACCTTGAGTGCTGTGTCCAGTTCTGGCCCCTCAGTTTGCGAAGGACATTGAGAGGCTTGAGCACCACCTGAGGAGGGCAATGAGGCTGGGGAGGGGCTGGGAACACAAACCCTGTGAGGAACAACTGAGGGAGCTGGGGGTGTTCAGCCTGGAGAAAAGGAGGCTTAGGGGAGACCTTATCACTCTCTACAACTCCCTGAAGGGTGGCTGTAGCCAGGTGGGGGTTGGTCTCTTTTTCCAGGCAACTACTGACAGAATGAGAGGACACAGTCTTAAGCTTGGTGTCATGGGAAATACAGGTTGGATACTAGGAAAAAGTTTTTTACAGGAAGGGTGATAAAGTATTGGAATGGTCTGCCCGGGGAGGTGGTGGAGTCACCATGCCTGGATGTGTGTAAAAAAAGACCGAATGTGGCAGTCAGTGCCATGGTTTAGTTGAGGTGTTAGGGCATGGGTTGGACTCAATCATCTTGAAGGTCTCTTCCAGCCTAGTGATTCAGTGTGATTCTGTGATTCTGTGGTTCTCAACCAGTTCATCTCTGTTTGTGAAAATCAGATCCTGCAGAGCATCTCCTCTCTTCACCTTCTCAGTCACATGTATCAGAAATTTTATTATTATTATTATTATTATTATTATTATTATTATTATTATTATTAGGAACGTTGTAATCCTATTTTTGCATTATTGTCCATCAATGCACTCTAGAGGCCTCTTGGATTGCTCTTGTCTAGCTGTATCCAGCCATTGCAGCACTCCAGCTCTGTGAGAGTAATTTGCCTCTTAATCAGAGATTTCAAAAATCAGGCTCCATCTGCTGAAGAATTCAAAGGTGAGAATTTTCCCTTTTCTTATTTCTTTTCCAAAAAATTGGCAACAAACAGAAAGTCCATTTCTCAGTACCACTGCAAAGCACATGTGTTATGGTCAAATATATCATACGCTACTGTTGATTTTGTAACAAAGAATTGTTTCTATCAAAAGGTGCTTATTAAAATTAAATAGAATCAATAAATAGCTTGCTAATATTTTTCTGTGAGCCAGTTTTTAAATGGGTCACATTGTTCTTTTCTTTGCTGGCAACCTAAAATAGAAGTTATTATATCAACAGTGGCTTGCACATAATAAAACGCTATCTGAAATTTAGTTTGGTAATGTTTTCACTTGAAAATTAAGGCTCAAGTAATATTGTTATTGTAAATTATCATAGTTTACTCTTTTTTTTCCTATTTAGAAGCTATATTCCTGATAGTAAAAATTGCAGTCAGAGTTCTGAAGAGAGAAAATGATTTTTTGGTACTGGAAATAAGGAAAATAAATATTCATGCTGAGAGTATATTATTGAGACTTCTTTTCCTTTCATGGGCCAAATTTTCTCCTGGCATATTTCATGCAATTACACAGACTCCACTGGGACTTCACCAATTTTTGTTACAGAGAACACAGGACATTTTTTATTATTGTTGTAATTTCATAAAAATAAGGATAAAATTGAAATAGAAGCATCAGCAGCATTTTCTTTTACAGATCTTGGATTTGAGAGGCTATTTATGAACATCAAACTGTGGTCCATTTCTCCCTGGAGTATCATGCAGATGTGCAGCTGTGCAGCTGCAGCTCTTCAACACCAAGGGAAGTATGAGCTATCCCCAGACACCAGTAAAAAGCCAGACACATGCAGGCCACACAAGGTACACAGAGCCACCCAAGAGTCACCACCACCTCCAGGGGAGGGTTTTGTTATGCTCACTGTGGATCACTCTGAGAAAATGGAAATTCAGATGTGCACAGGGTGCAGGTTGTTTGGCCCAGCTCAGATTTGTGGATCACGTCAGTGCTGGTGAGGGTTGTGCTCAGGCAATGCCACGTGAGGCTGCAGAGAATTCCTTCTCAGAGAATGGATTTCCTTACTGCTGTGTAAGCAGCTTCTGTTCCCACTCAGCCCTCAGTTTAGAATTAAAGGGCAACTCAGGGCTCCACTTCGGTGGCTGAAGTAAGACTAAAATGGTCAAAGCCATTTGCAACAATGAGAAGCATAATGAGGGAAAATAAAGAGGTCTTTCCACCACCTGCTGAGGAGAGGGGAAGTGCAGGAGAAAACAGACTCAAGTACAAGGCCCTGACTATTTCTGGCACCATGTGTTAGACTCTTTAGGGATTCTTCAGAGAGGTGAACTTCACTTGCACTGAGATCAATGAAAACCTGTGCATTCAATCTGTTTCTCATAAAAACTAACTCTGAGTCTCTCCAGTGTGCAAGTCAGAACTATCTGAAAGTCACAGGGAAATGGAGGGCTGAAAGGCCAAGAGTTTTGTGCTTCTTTTTCTTTTTATACACTTTTTATTCCCACAGATCCTATGGGAAGCATAGGACTTCAGCACAGGGGCAGCCAAAAAGATTCAGGGCTGTTAAAATAGTAGCTTGTTTAAATCCCAAGGTAAACTAGTTGTGCTAAATTAATCTGTGAACCCTCACATCAGATCTAGAGCCTCTGAGCAGTACAGATATTTTGAGATGATCTAATTGTGGCTGGAGAGAAGGGAGAGTGTGGGCATGAGTAACACTGTGCTGTGTGCCGCAGTGGGGTTGGCACACAGCACAGGGCAAAAAGCTGACAGGGGCAACACAGCCAGAACACCAGGGAGCAAAGGTATCTAGGCATTTCTAAAAGTTAGTTGCTGGAATAATCATAGAATAGCAGATTTTAAATGCTTGCTAGGAAACTCAGGAAGATGTGTAAAGAAAAACTGTGAGCTTTTGGAAGTGATGGTAGGATTAGAAAGAGCAGGGAAGGGCACTGTTGCCAACTAATAGATTAATAGACAGGAATTGTCTCTTGTGGGATTTTTCCCAGCTCTTCAACAGAAATCAGAGACACCCTGGGTAGCTTTGTTTTCTAAACTCAGGCAGTTAAAAGCAGTGCCTCTCACTAGAGTGAATTAGAGGATACAAATACTGCCATCTTTAACATGTGTTGGGAAGCAGGGGACAGGATTTGACAGGTGAAGGCTGTGCCTTGGAGCTGAAGGAGATGAGCATTCGGGGAACACCAGGGTCCTTCTGGACAAGGCTCTTTTGTGGGTCTGGGACTTCCAGATGCTGTAGAGTGGGAGCACTACATCCATCCCCACTCACACCCAGCCTAACAAGGCACCACAAAACTCCAGAAACCATCCTGGTGTTGCCAATATAATCACTAACACCAAACAAGAAGGCAACAGAGAAGACTTCTAATGTACTCCTGGGAAATGTGGAATATGTAGTATACTGCTAAATCCACCCTCATTGGGTGGATGACATTTAAGCACTGAAATGGATGTTTTTCAAAAATTCTGGACAATGCTTTTGTTTTTACCCTTCTGCACAAATGGTGGAAAACATTTTTTTAAAAAAAACACACTGCAGACAGAAAAAAAAATGAATAATGATTTCGCTGTTTCTGACTCCTTCAAGATGTGATTGATCATTACATTGTCACAGGTCAAACTCTGCCACAGAAAACTACAGATAATCCTCAGCTGCATTTCCTAAACCATTAATAGGATAGACAAGGCTAAGATAACAATGCACAATTTATTTTCCAAAAGCAGCTGACAGGAGGAAGTGGATACCAAATGAATTAACTCATTAGAACAGTACGGCACATTTGGAAATTCAAAACAGACTGCCTGGAATGATTTAAATCTGTCATGAGGTTAATGTCAGTCCCTTGCTTAGGCGTGTCAGTGTCATAAACTAGTGATCCAGTTTTAGAAAGGTTGATGTGTGCACACCCTGGGACTTGTGCCTTAGGGTGGCCTGGACTTAATTAATTACATGACTTGAATGCAATTGGCCCCCACAGGTTGCATAGTATGTTCAAAGGTTACATTCACAGGCATAGACACCCAAAAAACCACAGACATACCAACACTTTCTTATATAAACAAAAAATATTTGTTAGCTTGTTGAGAATCATTATTAAAAATAGCAGGTATCTTACAGGCTATAAATACATTCTGTCTTTAAGGAACTGCATCTGTATCCAGAGCAAAAACTTGGCAGGTGTCTCAAGGGAGCAAAGTTTCTCTTGTGCTTGATTTATAACCAACTGAGAATTTCTCAGAAATTGGGTTTTAACATTTGTCAGCCACAAGTTGTCAACCAAGCCTATTTTCTCGTGGTAAGCTCCCACCTGTGTCTCTTTCATGGTTACAGCAGTATATTTTTAGAAAATTGTGGACTTTTATTCAGCATACCAGACTCCATTAGAGCACTGCTAAGGTAATATCTACATTTATAGCTGTCATTAATATGGTATTTAAGAGCTTTAGTTGCTTTTTTTTCCTTCACAGTGTAATAAGCCATAATTAAAGGAGTCAGGGGCTGTATTACAGAAACATTTGCCACCCCATGTGTAGCACAAATATTACTTTGCAAAGAAACAACTGGGAGCTAAAGCAGTTCAAAGTATTTCTTCATATATTCATGGCAATAGCACAGTGGCACTTGTCATTAAAAGAGCAACATTCTAACCCCATAACTTGTTCAATCACTGTATCTGAAAATGGCTTGATTATTGTGTGCAGATAATGGGGACTAGACAACAGTATAGAAATGTTCCTGTTGATTTATATCTGAAGAGTCCACACACATGATCTACAAGCAGCAGCTGTATAAAGATCTTTGCTTCCCTTTTGGTGCAGAAATCACTTGGAACAAGGGTCATCCCAAAACAAAAGCAATTCAAGCAGCCTATCTGAGAGGAAGATGAGGAAGGAAGGAAGAAGGAAGGAGACTTATTTCATCTTCTGCACTGCAGATCGTTTTTACCTCATCCCGGATTATGCAATATACCATGGCAGGGACAGTGAAGCATGAGTTCATCGAGAAAGGGCACTTTCATTAGCACTGCTGCAGTGTGTGTTCTCAGATGTCTGAGGTGGAAAGGTCACAGTCACAGACTTCACAGCACCACTGTCTGGCCTGTCTACACCCACCCCTGGTTATCCAGAGCTATGGGGAAGAGAGGTTAAATGCTTTCATATGAGGTGTGTGTTTATCCTGGTGGCATACAAAGAAAAATCCCGTTAAATTAAGTAGCTCCCTTCTTAAGAATGACAATTACTGTGAAGCACAGATTAAAGTAAGATTCCATGAATTAGTGATCTGATTTCATTTGGCAGTGATGTTTTACAATGTGTAGTGTCAAACACTATATAATGTCAATGATAAAGAGAGCACATGAGGATTTATGATGTATAATGACGTGAAATGTCTTCGGTGCTCGAACTTCAAACTCTTGCTCCTTTGTTTGCATGTAAACCACAAACTGGTTTGGCATAAAGCACAAGATTTTTTTTCTCATTAAAAAAAAAAAAAAAAAAAAAAAAAAAAAAAAAAAAAAAAAAAAAAAAAAAAGAGGTCAGCTGTACTGGAATGAGGTAAAAGTACAAAGGTAAGGACAGGATTACTTCAGATCAGGGGATTATTTTATACGGTCACAACCCTTTTTTTCCTTGAGTATCTGGATTTAGTACAATTTTCCAATAACACTTCAGAGAAGTGTTGAAAGCCCATTTTTTAAACTGTATAGGTTTTTGCCCTTTAATTGAATTACCCACATACATGTGCGCACACACACACACACACACACACACACACACACACACACACACATGCACACACTCTTAACTCCTTTCATTGTGCACCAAAAGGCTTTAGTGCCCCAAGTCACAGCATTCCTGAAATCAAACATGTTGGTATTCGTTTAGAACAGATGTGTGATCCCAGTTCATGCAACCTGCCAGCTCTGTGAATTGAGGGTCTGAATCAGATATAGCCCTCTTCTTTTATTTTGTTCTGGCTTTAAACAGGTCCCTGAGATCAACTTCATCCATGCAATTGTCCCAAAGAGGATTGCTAGATTTAGCTGACAGATGCAAAAAATCTCATGTTGTCACAGAATTCCCCAGTGTCTACTCAGCACCAGATGTCAAAGAATGCAAATCTACAGCTGGGTCTGGTGTTCATTTGTACTCCAAATTCCTTCCCTCCCAGCTGTTGTTTTCCACTTCCATGTACATAGAGTTGAATTTTCTGAAGCAGGAGATAAACACTTATGGCTTCCTATATTTATATGAATATACAAGTTTGTTTATTTACCTGGAAAATATCTTTTTTAGTTGAATAATGGTTTGTTTGTGAGGGTGCATTTGAGTTTGCTTACCCATCACTATTGCAAACAACCTTAGTCATCTTATAAATACAATTTCTTCTCAGTAAGTTCTCTGAAGCTGGAGTTATCTTTCCAAGTAGCTGTTCAGAGGTACAGAATAGGATTTTCGCCCTTGCTTAGGCCTCTGGGCACCATGGAAATAATAAGCATGATCAGAGTAATACAAAACAAAAGACCTATAGTCATGAGGAACTGCAGAGCAGTGTTTATTCAGTCATCTGGGGATCCCTTTGATGGCTATCCTTTGTGCCCCTCAGAAAAGGAAGTTCTACCCTGGGACTACAATGATTGGTTTTAAATTTTGCTCTCCCTCATGTAGATATCACCAGCCTGCACAGCTTTTGAAATATTGACAATACCATGTCTGCAAGAGCTGAATTGATTTTTCCTTTTGATTTTCCCTAACTAAACTGGGGGAAAATTTGAAATAACAGGTAAGCATGACTAGAGCAGTCTAAATGAGCTTCCTGTAAATGAATTCAGAGGTTCCGAATTTCTAAGGTTCACCTGCAGTGACCTCTAGTGTAGTTTAGATTTCCTTTGCTTAAATGAAGATAGCTTGCATATGGAGACCTTCTCTCTTGCCTTATTTGTGTGATGACTTCAACTCACTGAGTTCTCTATTGTACAGATATTAATCTTAATCTAAGAAATTATTTGATTTATTACAATTCTGATTTTCAGCTAGTCAAGAAAGTTGGTTTTATCTCGGGCTAAGGACACATTACTGTGTTTAAAAGGAATGAGTCATAAATTACGAGAAAGTATGCAAAACACAGGTTCAAATTTAAATCAAAAGTCCAAATTAGACAATCACATGTAAATCCCCACTTTTTAAGGAAACCATAGCATACACTTTAGCATTATAACATGCCTTATATCAGACTGCAGTAGTTTTTCAGAGCATTCACCTTTCTGCACTGTTTTTATGCCCTCAGCTGGATGGGGATATTGTTGTCTTGGTTTAACTCCCCTGCATGTTTCAGTGCCTGCACAAAGTACAATTCACCAAACAGCATTGTCTGCCCAGCTTCACTGAGACCTGAGGTGGCAAACCCATGCTATGACCAGCAGTGCTGAACAGATTTCTCATCCAGTACCTGCAAATAGCACAGACTCCCCTCATTACAGCTACCACACACTTCCTCCAGTCACAACCTGGCTTGCATGCAGCTATCCCAGCTCCTTCTACATCCCTGCTCCCCAGTGCTCCAAGATCTGACCCTGGGGCGGGCAGAGCCAGGTCAGACACCTGCATCTGCCACATGAATACTCATAAATCTTCACACTGCCAACAAGATTGAATCCACAAACCTGACTACAAAATACTGAAAAGTTGATACCTAAAGTTGCCTAAGCTTGTGCCTAAGTCCTGTTATTGTCATGAAATGTTTTAACATAACTTGAGTGACAGTTATCAAACACAGAAGTGGAACACAGACGTAGAGAGAGTCCCCCGGTATTTCTGTATTTATTAACTGTGCCCACAAAACAGAGCAATGGTAATGAAAATGTTAAGTGTTAACAGCACTTTGGGGAAGTCTAGAAGTGTTTTGAACTACTATTATAACATATGTATCCACAATATCCATTTTTTAAGGTAGATAATAGTATCAATTTGGGAAAGCAGTGATTGAAGATAAAAGAAAAACTGGTGTTTTATAGTTTTACATTAGGCACAAGCAGAGCTATCCACCTATCAGATAAGAGGAAAGGAGGGAGAAGAGTATAAATACTTTGTTTGAAGCGACATGACCCGGCACAAATAGCCTCAGTGACATTTTAAGATCAAACAGTCCAAGCATCAGGTACATACACTTCAAATCACAAGAAGTTTTGACAAGTTGAGCCTGATCTGCCTAGCCTGATCTGAGCTAGTGCTCAGAGTGACAAAAACTTTTATTTAATTCTGATTTTTTGAAGTTTATCCTTCATAGATTTAAAAGTACCACCAGGTTGCATTTCCTTATTTATTTGACTTCTAACGCATTCTAGTGACAATATGCCAATGAAATATTTATTTAAAAAATCAAAAATGCATATACCAATTTACATTTTCAGACTAGTGAGTGTTGCCTGAAGGATTAGAAAGGAATTACTACTAAGGCAAAAGCAAATATTTTTTAACTTGATGAAGAAATACATGTTCAGATGTTTAAAAAAATTAAAACCCAGCCAAAGATGATATTTAAATATGATAATTCATAAAGGTAATGTTGAAATTTTGAACAAATATCAAAGAAAGAAGAAGTGCTAAGAAAGGTAGGGAAGTCAGGGAATTTTTCAAATGCTCTGTACTGTCAAGTATACCTTAAATTTAAGACTGCAAGATATTGAGAATTAATCTGTGAGAAGTCAGCAGGAAAATGAAGTGCTGATTGTGCCCAGAGTAAAGCACAGGAGATGCCCAAGGAAGGAGGATTAAAAGCCTCTCTGAAGGGATGTTTGGAAGGTTGAGGGAAAACACTGCTCCAAAGCAAATGGGCAGGGGGGCAGCAGTTAAAAAATAACTGGGGGGCAAAGCAATGTCACCTACAAAATCATTGGGAAAGAGCGTTAGAGTTTCTTATGTTGCAAAGGTTTTAATTCATTGGAAGCAAATAAAGGATATGTGTGCAGTAAAAAGCAGTCTGTCAGAGCCTGCCCTTCATGCTACAAGCATCGCTTCTGTCAGAAAGGAAACATATGTTCTCAGCTAGCCCCAGTCTCCAGGAGCCAACATGCTGCTGGAGATGGACTCTGAGCACAAGGCGCTCTGGCAGGACTGGTGTGGGAAATGGGGCTTGGGAACCACAGCCAGGCTGTGCAGAACAGCCATCCCCGCTCACTCTGAGCTCTCTGGGTAAAACCAGATACCTCTGGATTCATTATAGTGAGAATGTCTGCCTTATGTTCATTAACATAGAAATTTATCTCAGAAGCACTGCCTTCTGCCTGGAAAATAAATGTTTCTACTTTGCTTCATTGCCTAATAGCTGGAGGAGTCCATTACCTTGGGAAAACATTTTTTCCATTTACATTGACTCTTAAATATTTTATGATCATTTTTCTTTCTAGCTTCCACAGTAAATAAATACATGACAGACACAAGATGTTAAATAGTCACCAATGTATGTAATTTAGTGTATATATTGATCCTCACCTATTTTTATCCTGACTTTCTATAAATTGTACTATGCATTGCTTCCTTTAATTATTTTATTTACTTTAGACAGTGCTTAGTTTGACTACCTTTCAGTCTCTATCCTATAAATACTTCATAGTGGGCTTCAGGAGGTACAGCATTTGAACTAAGCAACTTTGAGACGTGTATCCTAGTGTTTGAAAGGCATTTAATTATTACTTCCCCTCTGTGAAGACTGTTGCAGTGACATTTCCATGCAGTACCTCTGCCACTAACTCACTTTCAGTTATTTTGGGATCAAACATTATTTCTATCAGTCTTGAAAAGATGGTAAAAGACTTTTCTTAATCATCAAATGTTATATATTCTGCATATACAGCCAAAATAATAATAAATATTAATAATATCATTAATTAACACAAATCATCCAGTTACATTTGTTGAAAGCAGAGAGCAGAGTGAGACTCTACGGCACCTCAGGGATGAGCTGATAGACTATATCCTTGAAAACTCATTTCTACAACACTGTTTTGCTTTCTCTGTTTTCAGGAATCACAATGGCATTAGAATTACCTGGTTTCCCTTGCATGTATCAGCTGCAAAGAAATGACCAGGTGTGTACAGGCAAACTGAGCCAAGACCTACCTAACACAGGAGGAGACCTTCTGGACTGAATCACTCCAGACTGGGCTACAGGTGACAGGCAGAGAGCTTGCTGTGTGTGTAAAGCACAGTCCCCATGCTTGGTGCCATGCAGCAAAGGGATGATGGTTGTAATAGTCACAAATGTTGTGCATTCTATTAAATGGAACCCAAATGCTGTAACATTGTGGGCAAATTATGCCTGGGGTTATTATGGTCTGTAGTATCCTGTAAAATCTAGCTTTGTTTTTTGAGTCTCAAAGGCTGAAAACACTTTGAGGAGATGTGGAGATTTTGTGAATTCTGTGATTCACAGACATACAAAATGGGCACTGCCCCACTCCCAGGGAAGGGACCACTGTGGGTCATCTGCTCCAAGCTCCCTGCTCAAGCAGGGTTGTTCCTAGAGCACATGGCACAGGACTGTGTCCAGATGGTTCTTGAATATTTCCTGTGAGGGAGACCACAACCACTCTGGGCAATCTGTTCCAGTGCTGGGTCATCTGCAAGTAAAGTTCTTCCTCGTACTCAGGTGGGACTTCCTGTGCATCAGTTTCTCTGCCCATTGCTTCTTGTCCTATTGCTTGGCACCACTGAGAAGGGGCTGGATCCATCCTCTTGACACCCTCCCTTCAGATTCTGACAGAGATTGATGATGTCTTCTCTCAGTCATCTCTTCTAGAGGCTAAACAGGCCCAGCTCCCTCAGCCCTTCCACATAAGACATGCTCCAGTCCCTTAATGCTCTTCACTTCTTGGAATGGAAAAAACTTGGGCCCCTTTAAACATTATATTTTTAATATCAAAGCCAAAAAAATTTAAGAGCTCCTGGAAAATGTCATTCTTTTCCAAAAAACCTCTCTCTCCATTTTGCACAAACACACATTAATATTGAACAAAACGATTCAGAAACTCTTCCAACCTTTGTGAAACATTTACTATGTGTAGGATATATATGACAGCAATTTTCAAAGGTCAGGATATGAAATATTATATTATTACAACATATTAACTGTACCCACTAACTACCACTGCCTATACAATACTGATGAGGCATCACAGCATTATTTTTTTTTTCTAAAAGGAAAAAAATACAGGTCTTGAGAACACTGTCTTCTATCAAACTACTTTCTCTGAGTCTTGCAACTTTTAGAAATTTAGTCTGTTTCCAAGGAGTAGTTACAAAAGAGGTGAGATTTAAGGCTGGCTTCAGAACTGGGCAAATATGCTTTGGAGTTGAGTAAATGAACTATGGAGGAACTGGAACTAGGGAACTTTGAACAAATCTACTAATAAATTCAGCCAGAAATGGGGACTGGCTAGGGAGAATAAAAAGGTCATAATACTTTAGTTTCATATTTCTTTGTTTAATGAAATTCCTTATTTGAAGGCACTGAAAATTTTTTATTATACCTTTCAAACAAAACATTTGACATCATTTTTTAAACAGTACTTTTAATTACTTTTTTTATTTTAATAAGATAATCAAAAAGTCCTAGACCAAAATCTTAAAACATCATTTGATCTTTAAAGAAAAAAAAAAAGGATTCCAAATGTGCTTCCCAAAAGCCTTAGCATATATATGTATTTTATATATATATGTGTGTGTGAATATGTGTATATGTATGTATACATATCTGTCTCATTCATTTAACTTCTGCTCTCACCAGAAATGTTTGCTCTTCAGACAGCTTTCTCAAAGTGAAGCATAGGGCATATAATCTGTTGAGTTGTAGCTTGCACTGCAATTGGATTTGCTTCTTAGAACATTTTCTGAAATTTCCTTTATAGATGTATATTTTACCTAAATCCCTGTGGCTGCTGTCTCCTATTGGCCAACCCTTGACCTTCATAGATGCCTTGTTAACAGAGAGCACTACGACTCAAAAATTTAACTGGAGTTTAAGCTGTTTGAAAGTGGTCCTAGATTTATTACTATCCCTTAAGCAACTTTCAAAAGTACTGTAATTTTTAACACAATACTTGACATACTTTGTTTTCCTGTCTGTCCATGTGTGGGAGCTCAATACATCACTCCTGATGTCCAGAGCTACTGAGAGAACCCTTGCGGGGCTTGGGAGTCTTGGAATGTTGCCAAAAGCACTTGGTGGCTTGATTTTGATCCATCTAGGGATGTGCCACTGATGTATGAGGAAATGAAACCTGTGAGAATCACTCAGGTGTGAATGGTGAAGGGAAGACATATTTATAGGGTAAATCACAGATTTTGGGGTTTTGGTACAGGGGGGTTATGGAGACAAGATGGAGGAATCAGGGCGTGTCACAAGGCTCTTCTTTCTTCTTGTCGTCCATCTTCTGTGGTGGTGTTGGCACTTGTGGATTGGTCTGGGGTGAGGGTGCACTTGGTGATGAGGGTGATAGGTATTGGGGATAAAAAGTAAATATGATATACGTAGTTTTTGTTATAAAAGATGCGGCCGCCTTAGGGGTGGTCAGAGTGCCTTTGGCTGCCGTGCGGGTCAGATCCAGAGTGGGCAGAGAAAGGACTTTACAGATAAGAAACAATAAACAATTCTGAAGACCAAAAAAACCTAGAGTCCAGACTCATCTTTTGAGGCCCAGCGTGCAAAGAACCATCCTAAGTGTGTGTGGGAGCAGAGACGGACAGCCAAACCCCATATCCATATGGTTCATTTATTTTTTCATTAAATTAATAGGAATATTTACAGGATTTTTGGAGCCTGTTTATTAAACCATCATACTTGTACACAAGAATTGTACGTCAAGAGCACACTTCCTTCTTAAGTCATTCCAAGAGGTAAGTGTTTCTATCAAGAAAATGAACACAACGTATCCCAAACATATATTCAACTAATGATACAGGTTGCTTTTTTTTTTGCAAGTCTGGAAAGAAGTAACTCTAAAATATTAGAACTTAATTTTATTTCTACCAAAGAGTGGCAATTTGCTTTATGTTATACCACCTTTGCATACAACTAAGGCATGATAAACAGTAAACTGAAGTCCCAATTGAAATACCAAAATTCCAGTACCAAAAGGAGACCTACAAGAGAGCTGCAGAGAGATTTTTTTTCTTTTAAAAAAGAAAATATTGTAATGAGACAAGTGGTAATGATTTTAAGCTTAAGGAAAGCAGATTTAGATTAGAGCATGGTAAGGCACCAGAACAGGTTGCCTGGAGAGGTGGTGAATGCCCCACTCTGGAGCTGTTCAAGGCCAGGCTGGATGAGGCTTTGAGCAATGGGGTCTAGTGGAAGGTGTCCCTGCCCATGGCAGGGGGATTGGAACAAGAAGACCTTTAAGGTCCCAACCCAAACTGTTCTATGATTCCATGATTTTGTTAGCACAGGCTGGCATGACTCACGATTTAGTTGCTGTACTGTCTTTAGCTGATGTACATCAAAGGCTCACACAATATAGCAAACGAGCTCTATCTTGCTAAAGCAGAGAAAACTGCATTGTTCCTGTGCAATGGTGGTAAGATCTGGGAAAGGAGATTCTTTTTTGTGCTTGAGTTTCTACATTGGAAACATTTCCACACTAAAGTTCAGGGTGAGGCAGCAGTATTTGCCACAACCTCACTAAAACTTTAGTCAAGGAAATATATTCAAAGTGGTGTGATTTCCTTTAAAATGTTTATTTTAGTGTATACTTTTTGTTCTTATTCGTACAAATTAATATTAACCTGATCAATCACTTCAGCAATTACCATTCATGGACCAACGTTTCATTCCTGCCTTCCATCCCTTCCTTCAACTCCTCAAAAGGAGTAAAGGACAGAGATGTTTTCCAGCACACCCCAAGGAAGAAAATGAGGCTAGTCTGAGGCCAAGAATAACTTCTAAGGTTGAGGGCATGCAAAAATCAATTTTCCTCTAGCCCCAGAATTCACAGATGCATATCTTCAATTTCAATGGGCACTGAGATTCAGTGCTCTGAGTACTGAGTAAAGCACAACCCACCTATTCCTTCATGCCAAATGTTCCTTTATGAGGCATGTTTGATTAGATTGGCCAGGGCATCTGAATAATTGAGTTTCTGTGCTATTTTGGTTCCTCACTGGGCTAAGAAGCATGCAGACTCTAAATGAAGAATTGTCATAACCTTACTATTACTTACTTGCACTATTTGTTTCTACACATGCTTTTTGTTGTCTTTATATCTTTAGCTAATGCAAAAAATACTTTTCAAATAGTATTCATGCAAACAAAATTCCTCTGGCTCATCCAGATTTGTCTTTGTCCTCTTAACTTCAACTGCTCCATCTTTGCTACATGCCCTCAGAACGTTGGTGACAAACCACTATTATAGATAGAAAAAATTAGCTGCTGATAGCAAGGCACCAAGCTTAGATTATGGGATTTGTCATACTGGAACTTAGTCCCGCTGTGTTTCATCTACCCTCTCATCAAGATATCTCTGCAAAAACCACTCAGCATCAACACTGTCAGTGCCTACAAAAAATTCTCCAACGTATGTCTGGTCAATTTTTATTCTCACAGAATGTTTGTGATGCAGACCTGTGAATGACTCTAACCAGAAGAGCATGAAAATCAAGAATATCATGAGCCAATTTTCCTTTTACCTCATGCTGTTTTGTTCTGCTAAGTCTCCTAGCTGGAATCTGCTTAGATAGATACAGTTCTTGGGGATTTGCAGAAAATGTCTAAACATTGTATGGCATCACAGTCTATATCAATTCTTTTTAAATATTTCCAAAAGAGTAGAAGCTTTGCTTTATCTCAGCATTAAAGATGGGCTTCGGGCTTTTGCAAGCCCTGTTGGAGTGGCTATGTCATAACTCAGGACGCAGAGAACAATTTTTGTTCTTTTGTCCACTGATTTCCAGTTGATATTCACTGCAATCTAGCTTCTAGGAATCCCATCTGTAAGAGTGAAATGACTACAATGAGACTTATAACTTTTTTTTCTACCTATATAGACAGATGACAAACTTCAAATAAGTGAAGCAAAGCACATGTGTTCAGTGTTTATCTTCTTTGACTGTCTTTCACAGTAAATATATGATTCAAACACTCAGTTTAAATTTAGGCAGACAGAAACATACTTATTACTACAAAGAAAAAATAAAAAATATCCTACATCTTGATCCACCTAATATCCTTACAAAGACATCCTAAATTAAAAGATATTTATTTCTAATCTAGATTTTATCCACTAAATATATAAAGATTTATAATAAACATTTATTATTATAAAATAATAATAATAATAATAATAATAATAATAATAATCTGTTTGTTATTATTAATCTTACACAGCTTAAGATAACTTGCAAACAAAAACATAATAGCCTCCCTCTCAGAAACATAAAAATAAATCACCACCCTATGTTGACCTGAGTTAACACACAAGCACATGCCTCATTCCTCACTGCCTAGTGCCTCATCCTCAACAGGATCTTTTCCCTACCTCTGCTGCCTTCCAGTGGCTCTACTGCCTTTCAGCTGTCAGCTACCCTTTTAGCATTTGTTCGTTTTTCTAGGATCTTTGGAACTCCTTTATTTGTAAGTCTTGCCTTACTCTGATTTGCCTGATTTACTTTATAATGAATGTTTGAGACTGTAGGTTAAAAGCTTCTTTCCCAGCTTCCCCTCTCATTCATTGATTTGAGATGTTTCTTTACAGAGGAAAATGAAAGGAGCTCAGTTTCTGGAATGTTTCTAAATGGACTAACGTTGCAAAAGTCCATTTTGTCCAGATATCTCAAATTCTTGATCTGCTCATCCTCACCATTATTTCTTTGCCATTCTCTGGCTACAAAAAGGCTCTTTGCCTGTCTCTCTAAGTATGACATCATTTCTTATATGACTCAATGGAAACATCCCAGTGTCATTTATCAAAATGCATAGCATAGCTGGGATCTTCTTTCAATGTTTTCTTACCCAATTCTGTCTCCTGCATTCACTTGGAAATACCCACCATCCTAACAACAAAACCCATCTCTAGATTTGTCTCTTCCTGATACCTGAGTGAATGGCTGTGAATGGTGTGTGACAGCTGATACCTGCATGAATGGTTCTTTCATATTAGCGGTAAGATAAACCTCTTGGAGAACAAGAACAAATTTTTTCACTAACAGAAGTATATAAACATCATAACTCTCCTGATGAAACTCAGCAAGGATTCATTATGCAGACAATACAAGCTATTACAGCAGAAAAACAAAATTAGCTCTTATATCATTCAACTGAGCCTGTGCCAAAACAAGAAGTAAATCACTGAAGTTGTGTATAATACATGAGGTATACAGCATTGTTGAAAATTGATTTTTTTTTTAATGATAAAAGGGAATTGGCACAGAAGTGATATGTAATTTTAAATGCTTAGCCTAATAACATTGCTAATTTTAATTGCTATTAGAAGAACCTTGTTTTCCTCTAAGGCATTATGTAAAGAATCATTCTAGCTCAAATATGCATGGGAAATGTTTAAGGGCCATTACAGAACAAACAATGAATACCAAAGCAACAGCACTAAACCAGCAAATATCTCGAGCTGTGATGCCAGGCCTTGGCTGTTTAGCCATCAAGCAGACATTAACAGATGACAGATAAGTTATTATTCACCAAAGTTGGATGCAAAAAGCTTAAATGCATCCAAACAATAATGTAAAATACAATCTAAAATTTGATGAATGGGAAAAACGACACATAACATAAAAACATAATTTCTGTGTAATATTCTTAATTATGAAATACTAACATTTCAGCATGCAAGGTTTTAGCAGCAGTTTAGAATCCAATTTATGAAACTGAGTCCCACACATTTACATATAATTGTATCTGTGCAAAAGATGCCAGCATGTTCTGAGGAGAGGATTTGGCACGCAGTGGCTCAGAGTGGGGCAACAGCACAAAGGCCACCACACTCTCTGTCTTGCCTAGACACTTTTCTGCTCAGAACCAGAACTGTCCCGTGTAACAATAGCAAGTGCCAGAAGCTCTTATCACCTTCCTGGAGGTGACCTCTGCAGGAAGGCAGAAAGGTCTGTGGAGGCACACCCTTTTCCTCTCCGACCTCAGGAAAGCCCTGCTCATGGCCAAAATGCCATTGGCAAAGGACAATACATGGGATTCCAAAAGTAGTGCTTGGAGACATACCAGCACATGGATAAAATGGAGTGGTTTGCAATAGAAGGGGATTTTAACACATCTCACTGAAATATATGCAATTGCAGAGAAAAAGGAAATGTTAAGTAAAAGTAGCATGCAAGTTAAATGTGACTCAATGATTAAACACATTACATTACTCTAGCAAAACTGGAGAGGCATGAACATACAACTAAAAGCAATGGAGGGATGCAACTATAAAGATATTTAATAGTGTTGTTGGAGATATAAGCAGATGCTGTGTTCACTTTGCTTCACAAAGAAGCAAACAAAAAGTAAAAATATTTTTAAGCAAATTTTATAAGCAAGTGTATCTATTCCATAAGGATAGGGCTCAGAATAAACCAGTGCACATAACGAAATCCAGCAGCAAGATCTTGGTCATTGTGACAGCACAGACTAAAATGCCATTCTGCAATGTATTTCCTGCATATGTATTATTAAATGAGAGAATAAGCAAGGAAAAAAGAATACAAAACAGAATCCAACTCCATAACCAAGGCAGTCTCTAATAAAGGACCTCATTTGTACTATTCTTCATTATAAATTCAGAGAACTATCCAAAATAGACAGATTTTAGGGTAATTTGTAAATCAATTACTTTCTTGTTAGCATTGCTATGAAGAACACTCTGGACATTACACAAACATTTGCTCAAAACAAGTAATTTGGGTTTAAAAGCAGAGAAGTGCCTGTAGGCAAACAAAAATGCAGGCCATATGTACAACAATTGAACAAAATTAATAACTATATTGAGTTAATCCACAATCAATTAATAATCATTTAATTTGAAGTAAAACTATAGTTTAAAATACCCCATGAGACATGTAGGTGGTAGAATTTTTCCTATATGCTCTGTGTCCTAACTGGCAGGAGCAATTTGGGGATAACAATTACATTTAGTAATGATATTTAGTAATAGACATTTAATTGCAAAACAAGGAAGTAATGTTAAAGGCATAATGGCAAGAACAGAAGTCTTGGCACAACAGTCTGAAGAAGAAGAACAAGTAGAAAGCATAAACTGTTAATAATAGTAGCCACAACATTTAATTTTTAAATATGTGAAGGAGTGAGAACAAAACTGACTAATGGCACAAGCATTTTTTTTCTGATCAAGCAACACAAGTCTGTTTACAGATAGAAGGATGGAAAAAAGTTTAGACTGAGCTGGATTAAATACAATATCTTAGGCTATAAAAACCTCCGATTTATGTTTTTTATCAGAACATGGGTTTTGTGTATAAATGCAGACTGATTTGTTATGGCTGGAAAAGAAGTCTGTATGCTAACTCATTAATTGCTTTCCAAGTGATAACTTAAAATTGTAGTTAACTATTTCCAAATGTTTTTAAGGAAAGGTCACTTTTGTTGTTTGACTTGGACATGCTTATTTTCAGTCATCCCTTGTTGCTCAGTGCTTTGCATATTTCAGAGGAATATAAGATTGAAAGTCTTCCCTCCCATTTAGTCACTAAATACATTCCCTGCTGGCAAAGACAACCATGTGAATAGTTTGCTATCATTCAGTTATTATTGGATACATTAGACAGCTTCCTTTTTCCTTTTTAATAATATTGTCCAGGGAACTCCTGTAAGTCCCATTATGTTGGGTTCACTGCCAATGCTCATGAACAAAGGAGAAAGACATACAATAAAACCAAAACCACATGTGAATTTCTGGCATGACCTGAAGTCAATGGGTCCTGTGACATTTGTTTGGATTTTGCCCTGCAATTACAGAAAGGCAGTGTTCTCACTCCTTAGGGATTTTCTCATTCAGCCATCAGAAGCTTGAGAGCAAGGACGGGAATGTAAGGCTAGATTCAGAAAGAGATCAGAGCCCAGGATCTACACACTGAATCTAAAAGTCACCTACACTGAATATAAAAGTCACCTACATGGAGCTTTTCAGCAGATAATTGCACTAGAAAAGTCTAAAGTTTACAGCTATCTAAAAAAAATAAAGTCAAATTTTGCTCTGGTGAAGCACACTCAGAATACTTATGTCCTCAAAGGAATTCCCAAATGATAGAAGTACCATTTCTTTCTCCTCTGTGAGGCCATACATGGTTGGTGTTCCTAGACAAAAATAATCCTCAAACTTTTTCTTATAAAAAATTAAGGGAAAAAAAAGTTCTGTATCTTTTGTCCTTAGCTTTTATTGTCCTCATATGCTCATGACACTCAAGGTTAACTCTCAGGAGGACTTGAACTACCTCACCCACTTCCCAAGGGAGTATATTCTCACCGTGTCTCAAATAAGCTGGAGTGAAATTATCTCAGTCAGTCCTATTAAACTGTCTCACACTACACACAGTTACTCTAGAGGAGTACAAAGATTGTAAAGATTTAAAATGTCTAAGTCCATCACCAAGCATGCAAAAGTTTCATCAGAAGAATTTATAAACCCCACACTCAACTCTCCCTGCACTGCCACCTACAAAGACAGAAGAATGACTCTGACAGTGAGTGTTTCACAAAACAGAATAAATTGTATTGGATCTGTTATCTCCTGCTTTAGGGATTTCTGAGAAAGGGCATCTAATTTTGTCAGGAGGGAGAAAGAGAGCCTTAGCTTTTTGAGGTAGTAAGGCTCATACTCACTTGAGATTTCTAATTGTGATTGTGTGCTCCCATAGACCCCACTCTTGCACACCTCATTCTCCATACATATATTATGATTGTTTAATGGTTGATTTCTCCACCTTGAAAAGCTGATCACTAAAAATTCTTTAACTGATGGAGAATACAGACACAAAGAATAGGAGGAATCAGAATTCCTCCCTGTCACTCAGCAGCTCTAGATTACTAATCTTACTGATTAAATGGGATATAATAATGCCAGTGTAAAACTGGACAGATAAAATATTTTCCTGGGGAAAGAATACTTTTGGAACTTGTATAAATGTTCTTGCATTCATGAAAACATGGAGTTGGTGAAGCACTTCTGGACTGAAAATCAGTATTTCCCTTACAAGTGATAAGTCATGAAGGCTCTCCTAAACAATTGCAAAATAAGCAAAAAGTATCAGTTGAAAACACTTGAATTGACAGGTTATGATAAAAGCTGCTTACATCTGCTGTCTTCTGAACACAAAATAAAGTTTTCACTTTCCAAAAGATAGTGGTTTTTCTTACACATTTCATTATGTTGTGCATTGTTGTTGCTGAAAGGACAGAGTTTCCAACCTTCAGCCTTGTGAGTTTGCAATTTTTCTAAGGATGTCACACTTTAAAAAAAAAAAAGCTCCATCATCACACCTGAACTTCATGTCCCATGATTTTATCTTTGACTCTGGACATCTTGGCTCTTGATCTCTTGTTTCTACCTTAATTAAGTAGAAAACAATCACTCAGAGTAGCCAGCCATCTGGAATTTTTCCATACAGAGATGTGGAAACTGCCTGACTCTCACTTCTCTTGCTTTGAATTACAGCCTAGATAAATTATTTTCTGTTCTCTGTCCATCACATAATATTTGAGAGTATGTCAGTCTCCTGTAGCCTTACTGTACTGGCACACACAGGCTGTTTCAGTGGTTACAAGAGCTGGCAGAGCAGAATTTACAAAGAATAGTCAAGGGAGGGAGGTTTTACAGGGACATGTAGTGGAAGGACAGGGAGGAATGGTTTTAAACCAAAAGAGGGTAGATTTTGATCAGATATTAGGAAGAAGTTCTTTACTGTCAGCTTGGTGAGGCACTGGAATAGGCTGCCCTGAGAAGCTGTGGATGCACCACACATGAAAGTATTCAAGGCCAGGTTGGAGGAGGTCCTGAGCAACCATGTCTAGGGGAAGGTGTCCCTGTCCATGGCCAGGGGTTAGAACAAGATGATTTTTAAGGTCCCTTCCAACCTAAACCATTCTAAGATTTTACATTTCTATGACATGGAACAGGGCTAAACTATTGTCACAAACAAGACACCACAAACATGGGTATAGCAAATACATCATTAAGCTCTCTCTACCTGTGTCGAAATTATACAATATTTTTCTCTCCTGATCAAATAATCCTTTTCAATGCTGCATCTTTTAAAAAAAAATCAATTTTCAGCTACTATTTCACTAAATTATAACTTTGGACAGAATATTCTTCCAAAAAGCAAATAAGGGGGTGGAAATTATTTGTAAGATATAAATACAATGGCACTCCTTATGGCTAACAGGTTAATTTGGTATGCTGACATGTGCCTCATTTAAACACTTCTGAACACTTCGAAGCACTTATGAAAACAAACAGGATATGGTTTTTTTCAGAAAGCAAAAAGGAAAGGCTGAAGGACTGTATTTCATTATCACCAAACCAGAAGGTGCAAAACTGGTACAATGCAGAAGTCAGAGGAGTTGCTGTGATCTAGGTTTCTGAGAAGCAATCTGCACTTACCAGATACAGTGATGGGTTGAACTAGATCTTTTTCCTGTAGTGATGACACACATCCCCCTCCTCAAAAGAACAAAAACACTTTTATAGTCAGAGATGTCAGCTTTCCTTAGAAAACTGATTCCTTTGGGTTTATTACCAGGCAACTCAAACTGATTCAACCAGGCAAAAAGGAAATTTTAAGAAGTATGAAATACTCCATTTGCCTTCTGTACCTTGAAGAGTGGTCTTTTTGTGTCCTGCCTTTGTGACAGCCAGCTCAGTGACCTTCAGAACTGAACAGAACTGCACAGTCTCCTGTGAATTCCATGAAATCATAAAATCATTTAGTTTGGCAAAGACTTTTAGGATAACTTAATCCAACTGTGAACACAGCACTTCTAAGTCCACCACTAGGCCATGTCCCTAAGTGCCACACCTACACATCTTGGAAATACGTCCAGGGATGGTTACTCTGCCACTCTCCTGAGCAGTTCCAGTGCTTAACAACAACTTTGGTGAAGAAATTTTTCCTAATAGCCAATCTAAATCTCCTCTGGCATAATTTGAGGCCATTACCTCTTGTCCTATCACTTGTTACTTGGGAGAAAAGACAAACACACACCTCACAACAGCTGTTTGTAGGTCACCCTTTCACCTTTTCACAAGGTAACAACAAACCAGACAGAGTCTGTAAGTAAAAAATCTGTTAATATTTTTCAATTTGTACAAGGAAAAGAGGGAAAATAATTATTGGAAATTATACAAATCACTAATGGTTGTTACAAACTAAAAACAGTATTAAATGGCTGGAGATATTCATTAACATACGTGACAAAGGACAGATACCACCCTCCCTAATTTTTGTGGTATCTTTTATATTGTGAGAATTGCAGCTCTGTCACAGACATATTTTATGAAAAATCCTTTTGCTAGTATTTTTTCTCCTGAGAAGCTGATAGGCCTTATAACAATAATTATCTGCTGCTGTGGAATGCAACAGGTGAATCTTTGATTGGTCTCATGTGGTTGTTTTTAATTAATGGCCAGTCACAGTCTAGCTGTCTCAGACTCTCTAGTCAGTCACAAGATTTTATTATAATTCCATTCTTTTCCATTCCTTTCTAGCCTTCTGATGAAATCTTTTCTTCTATTCTTTTAGTATAGTTTTAATATATCATTTTCTTTTAATATAATATATATCATAAAATAATAAATCATCCTTCTGAAACATGTAGTCAAGATTATTGTCTTTTCTCTCATCTTGAGACCCCTGCAAACACCACCACACAGATCAAGCAAAGAAAAGGCTTCCCACCACTGTCCAGCGCATGCATCAAGGTTTATGTTTGCATCACTCATGTTGATCTACATAGTTTTGATTGATTCTTCAAACAAAAGTGAAGCCTTTGATCAGCAGCCTTTGCTCTCTCTGCACCAACACTGTGGATCCACCAGCAGGAAATCTGACTACCAGCACAATCAGGGCAGACCAATCTTTTGTCCACCTTTCTTTATGTCTATTACCCTTATCACTGTTTCACCTGCATCTTGCAGTGAGTACTGCCACTCAACACATGAACCTAATTACTGTATTTAGGGTTATTTTCAGTTCAAAGTGTCCTTCTCACTGGCCACCAGTATAATACCAGAGCTATGTAGTGTGTCCTACAGAACAATAAAATGGGATTTTTTGACACAAGCAGGTACAGGACATATGTCCTGGCAGACAAAGTCAGATTTGAAGCAATCCTCTACCAAACTTTCTGGGAGGCACCCTAAAGAAAATAATCAACAGAGCTTGGGTGATTTAAATTTGGGTGAAATCATTGTCATCTTCTGAATGGAGGTGGACATGGCGGCTCATCAAGGAAAATGAGGGCCAGAAATGGAAACAAAGAATAAGCAAGACATACTTTCACATTCCCCAACACTAATGAGAGCCTTCATCATACCCACGATACAAATTCATACTCTATGAGAAAACCTAAGTGGTCTTTGCTAATGCTGTCACACACCTCTGTCAGATCAACTCCTGCAGTCCTTGCACAGGCTGGTAAAATCCCAGGACACTCTTGGGGAAGAAGGGCAGACACTAGCAGACTGTCCCATCCCATTCCACTACCGCAGACAGGAGCAGACATGGGCTGATCCTTGGCAGGAATTTCCTTTCATTAGTGGGAAGAAATTAATGTGGTCACCTAATGACCTATTCCCTCTTTCCACCCCAAAGAGCCCTACAAAAGGCCACAACAAAGGCAGATCTTCAGCTATTGAATTTCCAAATGATAACTCCAGCCCTACATCCAATCTTAAATATGTTTAATTAGACACGGCCTCTAATGCCAGTAATATCTTTAAGAAATTGCCCTTCCTAAATTCTAGTAAACATAGATAAACATAAGAGGAAAATATACTGTAGTTTCAGCTTTAGATTTCCAAACTCTAAATTTACTTCCAACTGTGAACCGAAACCTAATTATTAGCTGGAGTCCTTTCTACTGCTGTCCCCTGTATTATGTAATAATTCTTGAAGATTATTATTTTATACTAATTTTTACTATAAATAAATAAGAATTCTGTCTGTCTTTGTAAATCACACTAAGTGCAAATCCCAATGCAAAATTTAATTATATGAATGAATTGAAGAAAGACCAGAAGAAAATGAGAGCATAAAGCACTGGCCTAAGCAACTGTTTTCTCTATTTGTACTTATCTAGACCCTCTAGAATAAAAAAAGTTCTCTTTCAGTACTGAACCCAAAACTGTAAGCTTAACTCCAATACTAATATTAATATCAACACCAACACTGATCACATCAATGAAAGTGAAAGAAAAGCATATTCCCATGGAGAAACACATCATCTTTCTGTTTCCCTAGTCCCTGGAATATCCACCCATAAATTGAGAAAAACAGAGATCTGATTCCCTATTCCTAACCCTACCCTAGCCATGGCATCAGTACAAATCTCACCTCTACAAGATGACACAGAACATTCATCATTTCCAAAACCTGCCCATTTCCAGCCCTTCAGTAATAACAGGATGCAGCAAAGACCTGGGTTCATAAGAAGGAACATGTCAAGAGAAGAGAACTCCCCTTATCCTGAAATCTAATCTCAGCCCTAAACTTAAAGCAAGTTAGAGCCTTAACCTGATGCCACCACTAACCCTAACTTAGTTACAACCTGGTATGCATTCAGACTCCAAATTACACAGTACTTGCCTTTACCAGCAGCTGTTATCTTTTCTTCTGAACTTTGCAAGCCACAGAGAATCAACTGGAGTCTTGAAAACCCAATTCCAAACTCTGTGTCTGATGTTAATTATTTGAAAGGCTTGGAGCATAATGACAGAGTACATCCAATTTCCTATCCTGTCATCATCTGCCCTCTTTGTAACTCTGTCAGACCACCAGTGTAAAGACATGAACAAATATCCTGAAAACTTGAATTCCCAAACCCCAGTTGTAATACTTGTATTAATTAAACATATGTAAATACTAAAGAAGGATATAGAGCCCCTTTCAGCAGTCTTCTTGATTCTCCACTCTCATGAGAAAATCAAAAATCTCTGCAATTCTTTCTTACAGTCCCAAAGCCCAATTCAAAATCTACACCTTGAAGCCTGTTGGTTTGCATACCCAAGCAAGCAATGATCCATTCAAAATTTCCCCCCTCTGAACATGTGGTTCCTAGAAGCTTTATATTCTGACTCATACACAAACCATATATCACTTTTTAATTATTTTCAGCAGACAAATGTGCAGATTGCAAATTCCTAGCAGATTTGTCTCCGCAGATTAGTCCCAGCAGATTAAGAAAAAATGTCCTCTTTAGTTTTTATTCTCTTCCCAGCCATCTAGAACCTACTGCAATGCTACAGAATTCTGAATCAGCAAAAATTTCAGCCCCAGTCCTAATTTTGGTTGGGGCCTATAGCCAACATAAAAATACACATTAAAATATTCCCTTTTGTCAGCATTTGTCCTCTTCCTAGTTCTGAGGATCTTAATCTTGGTCGTGCTGACAAAACCAGGGAAACTAATAAAATATAATATTTCTTTAGTTTAATTTTAACTGGGATCCAGTTAAATAGGACTTCTAAAAATTAAATATCTGGTTTTGACCAAACTTTTTCATTTTTTCTATCTCTGGACAGTCTGCATGGTCAGCAAGTCATAAGAATGAGCTGGATGGTGAACAAAAATGTTCCAAATGATGTTCCAACATTTCACAGAGACGTTGACAACTACAGACAGCAACTTCTTCAGCTAATGTATCAAGATATATATGTTCATCCTTTTACTAATTTTTAAATATAAATTTATACAGTATTCTACAACACCACAGAATTTCTATACCACAAATTTAGAAGTGCTATACACCAGAAATGATAGACAGGAAGCATGATACATAAAGTGTTCTGTTATGAAGAGTTTAACTTTTGCAGCACTGCTAGGATTTCAGTTAATGCCAACATTTTTAGTTGCATACTTGATGCAAGTTCTCCACCTAGTGGAGTAATTTTTAATGCTCTAAAGGATCATAGTTGCTTTCATGTCATCATTTTTACTTCTGATTCATTTAAGGAGTAATAGAAACAGCTCCTTACCTAAGATTTTATAAATACTTAAGGTATATAATAAGTTTCTTCAAAATAAAACTTCACACTGACTGAAATGTTTACAATAGGTTTGGAAAACATAAAGATCAAGAGAACTATGAAAGTAAAACCAGTTACAGCAATCAACCTGTATCCACAAAATCATTTGAACAAAACAGCCCCACATACTTTACTCATCTAGGTTTTGGTAGTTGAGTGAAGTTCTATTTTTAGAAAATCTTATACCCTTCACAAATATTAACAACAACCACATTTAAAAGAAAATTTTAGAGCAGGCAACATAACTTCTCATAGAGCATTGACAAAACAGAACCCATCCAGGTTCCAGAGTAAAAAATAGCAATTTGAACAGCTCATCATGGGGCACAGGAAATTCCAAATGACTTGAAGTTCTTGTTTTGAGGCTGGATGAAACAGTAAAACACATACTCTGGTGTTACCACATACTTGTGCATGTATGTACATCATGCAAGAATTCATTGGGAAAGAAGAAGAAACATTGCCACACAGAAAGATTATATTCATCTAATCAGATTAATATAATTATCCAGCTTGGTTAAATGCATGGACCATTATAATATTCCTCCCTGTTCTTACAAAGCACAGCCTCCTAGAAGAAAAAAAATTGAAAAGAAAACCCCACAAAATAAGTGCTTATACAAAATACACAGTTCACATCTCAGACCTACTGAGACCAGCTCTGGCCCGCAGCTCCAGTACCTGTAATCACAACTGTAGCACACAGCACAGAGAATATAAAATCCCTTCAGGTAGGCTGGTCTTGAGCCACTTCTGGAGACAAAGGTCAAAACAGAGGGTATGAATTTCACCTCTGTTCTTGCTGGCGACAAGTGCACTTCCAAAGCAATTGGTATAATGCACTGTGCTCCTTGCATGACACATTACTTAATAATTGCACGGCTGCATTTCAAGTCACCTTCAGTTCACAGTAGTTTTCAGTTGTGACTTGACAGGCAGAGTGGGTTACAGTTATCCTGCACTTGAGATAATGAAGGTATAGATTATAGTTGAGAGCCCACATCAAACAAATTAGGTCACACATCCTGACTCGATACAGATCACCATTATAAACTTGGTCTCATATAACATTACCATCAAAACGGTGCCTTGACTTGTTCAGTGCACTTACCAGAACTCAATTTGCCAGTATTGAAGATCACATTCCCTTTTGCTGATGAAGTTGCAGTTTAATTTTCTCACTGTACCAGCTGAGTCCCCCAGCACCCAGCCCTGCAGATGCAGGTAGATTTACTTAGGTACCCTGTCTCTGAGTCAGCACACCATCCCACGTGCACACTGCGCTGCCTCCACAGCAGGGACATGTCCCTGCTGCACAGAGGAGAAACTGAGACAGCAGCAGGAGGCTAAGACTTATCTTAAACAGATTGCAAACTAGCAGCAGTGGAGGAAAGAGACTTAACTGAGATCTTTTCCTGTATGCCGATTACATACAGCCTTCAAAAGCAGTGCATCATACTTCCAAGCAGAAGGATGGTACTTAATCCACACAAAAGAATTCTTAATGCTAGATTAGGCAACCTAATCACAGTATCTTGCAGGGTAAGACTCAAGACAGACCAGACAGTTTCCTTGTGATCATGGGATATATGTAAATATATTGCATAAATATATGCAATACTGTCTTGTACAGTGTCTGAGTGTCAACTGTGGCACAAACCTTAGCACATGCATTTTGTTGTATTTACTCTTCCTTACAGAAAAACTAAAACACAGGCAAATTGCATTATTTATGGAATTGTAGAGCTTTCATTATTTCCTTTTTATGTTACTGATGTCTCTAAGCTTCCATGGCATTTTGGCCAGCCAGAAGCAAGGAACACTCACAACAACTTTAGTACACTTATTAATGTGATTCTAGTTTATGATCCATCACCCAGTGCAAACCACTTTTCCTCATTTCTGGAGATCAGAGTGCAGTGTTTAATAGTCCAGCAGCTCTTGACTGGAAAGAAAATGTTAATTGACCCCCTAGTACTGTCCAGCCCTTCAGAAGAACCTCAACCTTTTGGAGAGATGGGCAGAGGAGAACTGTCTGAAGTTCAGAAAAGGCAAATGCTGGATCCTGCACCTGCAGAAGAACACCAGCACAGGCTGAGGGCTGACCTGCTGGAAAGCAGCTGTGCAGAGAAGGACCTGGGGGTCCTGGTGGGCAACATCTGTCCATGAGCCAGCAGTGCCCTGCTGGCCAAGAAAGCCAAGGATATCCTTGGCTGCATTAGAAATGACATTGCCAGCAGGTTGAGGGAGATCCTGCCCCTCTCCTCAGCCCTGGTGAGGTCATGTCTGGAGTGCTGTGTCAGTTCTGATCTCCTCAGCAAAAGAGAGACATGGAGCTCCTTTATTTGGCCCAGTAGAGGGCTACAAAGATTATTAAAGGGCAGGATCATCTCTCTTATGAGGGACTTGGGCCTGTTTAGCCTCAAGGAAAGGTTTCACCTGAAAGGGAACTTTCCCAATATCTATAAGTATCTGAAGGGAGAATGCCAAGAGGATGGATCCAGGCTGTCCTTGGTGGTGCCAAGCAATAGGACAAGAGGCATTGGGCAGAAACTGGTACACAGGAAGTTCTGTGGGAATATGAGGAAAAATGTCTTAAATTTGCTGGTAACCAAGCACTGGAAGAGTTTGTCCAGAGAGGTTGTAGAGTCTCCCTCCCTGCAGATATTCAAGAACTGTCTGAACACAATTCTCTGCCATGTGCTCTAGGACAGCCCTGCTTGAACAGGAAGGTTGGACCAGAAGTGTACCCTTCCAGCCTGGTCCATTATATGATTTTGTGAAATTGCAGAATCTACCAAAAGCTCCCTAACTGGAGCCACAAGGAATAAAAGTAAGCAGCAAAGGCAGGGAGTGGAGCTAACAGGCCCCCAATGACTGTGCTTTGAAAGGTCCTGACCTCAGCAACCCTCACTGTACACTTTTCACTTGGTTTTCAGTGTACAAGGGGTAAATTTTGGGGCTGCCTGACAGCATGCTCAGCCAGTGTGCGTACCCTAAGGAATCTGCTGGCCCTTGGTGCACTCCAGTTGTCATTTGCATGGTTGAAGACAAAGAATATTGTAAAACAAATACTGGCATGCAAATACCCCAAGCACAATGACAAGGGAACATCAGACTTGGACACTTAAACATATGAATGTGGCTGAAACAGGAGGACAAAATTTATAACCCCTCTTCCTAATTCTTCTGCCTGGGAATATGTCTTCTGCTCTTCAGTTGTAGCTATGCTGGCCTTGTGCCAACATACTGCTTTCCAGTTTTTATTCTTCAGTGACAATACTCTACTGATTTAATCTGCTACTCTTGGCCTTTATTTCTTCCTGAGAATCAAAAAATATTACAGTCCTTCAGAGACAGGAAGATAGACTGGGTAATGATTTTCCCTGCTTGCCAGGTTCCTTTCACCGAGATTTTGACAGCAAGGCTTCTGGTAATGAGAGAGGAAACATCTGCAATACTCTTCCATCCTGCTGTCCACAAATGAGAGACTTCATGTGTTATTTGCTTATATTCAAATAGGTCCTAAAATTTTGTAGTCCAAACAAAATGAGCTTGTTACCTGAATGAAAACTGACCTCATGTTCTTTGCTAGAACACAGATAACCACAAGTAGAAAAATATATTCTCAGACATTTGAAAAAAAACCTTTAATTGAGGAGCGAGCCTTGATTTTTATACTTGTGCACACAAGGGTTACTAAGAAATCTCATCATACTGAGCAGCTAGTCATTTATAAGGTTGTAACTACCAAGCACTGCTTCAAGAGTAAGAACTAATGTAATTGCATGGCTCTGGGTTGTTTGGGTTTTTTTTTCAAATTCCCTCATGGAATTGCATGATGTTTTCAATATACAGAAAGGCAAACCAAAGGAATCAAAATGACTTTTGGGGGCACAGAGCTCCTACCTTGCCAAATTTCATCTTGTTTACTACCTACTGCTTTGGTGCTGGAATTGTAGCACATCTTGAAGTATATTATCATGGGAAGAAACTTTCTTTAGTAGTCATAACTAAAAAAAAAAAACAAACTAAAACAAACAAACAAAAAAGCTGAAGTCTTCTGTAAAATTTGTGCAAAAAGTCCCTTATGAATCAGAAAATGCAACTGGGGCAGTGGAAGTTTCTAGAAAATATTAATACATGGAAATATTTCCATCAAGGGAAATATTTAAGCATTGTTAGCCAGACTTGGAACTGCTACACCAGCATATGCAAGCTTGCTATATATTTTATTTTGGAATAAAGTCACAATTATCTATAATTCATATTATTATCCATGTTGGTGCCCTCCTGTATTTGGTGGGGGTTTTTTTTGTTTGGGTTTTTTTATTCATCTATATTAAATTAAACTGCCCCTGGTTTTGACTTTGGGCTACTTGGTACTTTTTTAATAACATGACATTCTCCTTTTTTAATCACAGCTCATGAGGGGATCCCTTAAAAAATAAAGTGCTATTACAAGAACACAGAACACAATTCACTGTTAGAAAACATATATTCATATATCTACAGCTGAAGGCAATTTTCTGCAGATTGCCACTGTGCAACTACAGGAAGAGAGGGAACATTTCTTCATTATATTATCATTATAATTAGGGTCATACTAGACACAGAATAAGTATCCATTGGGATTGGACAGTGATTCCAAATTCTTCTTTTTTTCTTCCTAAAAATGATAAATGCAAAACATTTTAAGTAGCTGTTGTTCCTTTTTATCTAGGGTACATGGACAAAATCCATCACATTGTTCTTTTATGAATTGACCATTTACTTCAGAAATTCTAAAATGCCTTTCACAGACAGGCATTGTTTATTGGCAAGGATTATATTCAGAGTTATGATTGTGGATATTGTTGGAGACATGCAGCCTATTTATGTGTACAAGATTTGGCCCTTTCCTCTCATCTGCAACATAATCTGTAATTGAAGATTTACAGGAGAAGTTTTAGAAAAATTAAACTTTCAGCTTTTATTGGATAGTACCACAGATCCATTATTTGTTTATTACCAGCAAAAATAAAGCCCAAGACACAAGGACATTGATTTCACATTGCCCAAATTAAAAATCATGGCCCTGTATGTAGTTTACAGAGCATGACAAACTCAGAGCAGGTCAGACTGGTATCAGAAGGAGCACTCTGATTTGCTTTCTGAAGATGTCTGTTTGACTAGAGAGGGAAGTTAGAAGGGCTGGTGGCTAAACCTACATAAGGAAAAGTTCCACTTTTTGGGGAAGATTCTGATGCAAATTAGGACAGCCTCAAGGTAACTGCTAAAATCAGTTTGTTATTGGGGCAACAACAGCTAAACATTTTTATATACAGGGTAGAGATTGTCTTTCTTATGAAACAGCAAGGGAAGAGTCAGTTGGGCAAGGGGGTGGTTGTTATTGTCATGATGTTAAGATTGTGATATGCAGATTTTTGGAATGTTCTTTCCATTCACAGTTGCAGTGGTACAGTTAAGCAAAATGGATTGCCATCCTGCCCTTTGAATTGGCCCTTCAAATCCTTGTGTTTTCCTGCTTTCCAAAGATAGGAAGGGATTAAGGGTGACTGACAGCAGAAAAAAATTATGGAGGCACATATATGTTAATCTTGCCATCTTTTCTGCCAGATTTGGAAGGAGAAGGATATTTATAACTGTTCCTTTGTCTTTCTTTTGGACTAGCCAGTGATTTCCCAGCACCCTAGAAAATATTTCTAAAGGTCTGGGACAGAAAAATAATTCTTTCAAGACAACTAATCTCTCCATTCATGTCATTCATATGAAAGAAATTCTACACCCTTAATATTGGCTAGAATATTTGGTCTTGAGGCTCAGGCCAGGCAAAGACTGGGAGGCTCTGATAAACATTTCCTTTATCACAGTCTGAACTAACCCAATTTAATGTAACATTTAAAATTAAATCAGTGTACTTTTGCATGTTGGCAAACTTGGGACAGAAGCCTGTTTCTGGTCAGAGGCTGCAAAGGGCTTTCTTTTGACCTTGAACACAACAAAGGCCTTATCTGAAGGCCTTCTTAACTGAGAGGGACTCAGAATCTTGCCTTGTATAATCTGACTAAATAACCGGTTTTAATTCAAAGATGTCAACCTGTTTTATAGAAGCTGACATACAGGGGAGGTTAAACAATAAGTTAAATACTCTTAATTTCTCAAAAAAATACTCCAAATCCTCTCTAACATTTGTTCTACATCATGTGGGTTCACCATTGCTAGGTCCCACTTTTTCAGAGTTTAGCCTCAGAATGCTGTTACCTCTGAATCTGAAACAGACCTTTATCTTTGCCCATTCAACCCCACACTGGGTACCAAACAGGAAAAGTAATCTGCCACATGTTGCTAACCATCATCATTTGTTGCTATCACTTTTTGACATGGCCTTATTGGATACCATGACAACATATTCTGCAGAAGAATGACAGGACTTAGAGGGAACACAAATGAATGCACTTTGTTCACTTACAACTAAGTATGATCACTTCAATTTTTCACTTTATTAATATTTTAAATACATAAAGACTCTTTTGTCCTAATGGATTCCAAAGCAAACCATTAAAAAAAGAAATAGGAGTGATTTAGATATTACTCCCCATAATTGGATTATATGTTTCTTGCTTCTGTGTTAAATTACTGTAGCAATTCAGCCTACAGATGACCAAAGTCTCAGATTTCTCAGTTGAGAAAGTCTTTTCTTTGAGCAACAGACTTGTAATTGTAGCACAGAATTTGTCAAAAGATCCATTCTATCCTCTGATGAATTAAACTCATAAAAGATGCAAGAACACATTTGTGCTGCTGATAGTGACAGCACTAGCTCTGCAGATGTCACTGTTGCTGTCACTTTGCCCCACATAACTCGGTCAGTCTTGGGTATTTTTCCAGAAACTAGCACAAAGCCTGATTCAGTCCTTCTCTTTTAAACATGGCCTTTATAGTACATGGAATTATAGCAAGCAGGAAAAGGAGGATGCCATTTGGAGAGAAGTTTCTAATAAATTTATATTTTCAATGTCTGAACTACAGTTACAGCAAACTACTGGTCCTTAATTTGGCCTTTTGGGGTCATATGCCCAGCCAGTAAGCTCAGTGTGAAGTGCTGACCAATTTAGAAGACGTATTTTTGAAAGACAGGCATCACAGAATCACAGAATGACTACGTTGGGAGACCTCCAAAATGATAGAGTCCAACCCAGCCCCAACACCTCAACTAAACCATGGCACCCAGTGCCACATCCACTTTTTTTTTTAAACACATCCAGCTGTGGTGACTCCACCACCTCCCTGGGCAGACCATTCCAATACTTTATCACTCTTTCTGAAAAAAACTTTTTCATTCAGCCTAAATTTCCCTTGGTACAGCTTAAGACTGTGTCCTCTAGTTCTGTCAGCTGCTGCCTGGAGAAAGAGACAGACCCCCACCTGACTACAAGCACATTTTATGGAGTTTCACAGTGTGAAAAGGTCACCTCTGAGTCTCCTTTATCTCCAGGCTAAACAGTCCCAGCTCCCTCAGTCATTTCTATGCAATTATATTTTAAAGGTTCCATATCGTAAGAGGCTAGTGGAGTAGCTACAGGTCTTCACAACATCCCTCTGGACAAGTTCTCCAACTGCAGGATGAACGGTTCACAGTGTGAAGAACTGGCTGAAAGGCAGAGCTCACAGTGTTGTATGAATGGAGCTACATCTGGCTAGTGACTGCTCTCTCGTGGTGTTCCTCAGGGCTCAATTTTAGGGCCAGGTCTGTTCAATACACTTACCAACAGCAAGGAGTAAGAAGCTGAATGCAGCATTAGCAAGTTTGATGATGATACCAATCTCAGAAATGCTGCTGACTCTGTAGAGAAAAAAGAGGCCTTGCAGATGGATCCAGATAGATTAGAGCATTGGACTGTGATTAGTGGGATAAAATTTAACAAGCTGAAATGCTGGATTCTGCACCCAAAACAGAGTAACACTGGGCACAAGTATAAACTGGAAGAGGAGTGGCTGGAAACACCCTGCAGAAAGGGGTCTGGCGGTGCAGGTTGGCAAGATGCTCACCAGGAGCCAGCAGTGTGCGTGCCCTGGCAGCCAAGCCATTCTGGGTGCATCAAACACTGCATCACCAGACGCTCAAAAGAGGCAATTATGCTCCTGTATTCAGTGTTGATGTGGCTTCCACTTGAGCGCTGTGTGCAGTTTAAGAAGAGTGTGGAAGATCTTTGGATGCATCCAGAGGACAGCAGCAAAGCTGGTGAGAGGGCTGGAAGACACTTCCTGTGAGGAGCAACTGAGGAATTTGAGATTGTCTAGTTTGGAGAGAAGCAGGCTGAGGGGTGACCTCATTATTATCTCCAGCTTCCTGAAGATGGGAAGTGGAGAAGGAGGTGCTGATCTCCTCCAGTTTTGGTATCCAGTGATAGGACGTGTGGGAATGGTTCAAAGCTGTGCTGGGAGAGGTTTAAACTGAACATCAAGAAACATTTCTTTACTGAGAGGGTGGTCAAGCCCCAGAAGAGGCTTCCTAGAGAGGTGGTTGATGCCCCAAGCCTGTCAGTGTGTAAGAGGTATTTGGACAGTGCCCTTAACAGCATGCTTTAAGTTTTGGTCAGCCCCAAATTGTTCAGGCATTTGGACTAGATCATCATTGTAGGTCTCTTCCAACCAAAGTAGTCCAGTCTATTGTCTGTTCTAAGGGGAAACCCAATTGTATTTACAAATATTGTATTTTATTCAGGATTTGAACTGAAAGAAAGAGATAAAGGGGAGCAAGCAGTCATGGTTTATTTGTTTTTTAGAAATGTGACAGGCAAGACAGGTACCATGCAAGCAATGATATGAGGGTTTTCACACACCTCAAGTTAATATACCTCTATTTTTAAATTGACACTTGTAACATTTAACAGGCCTGATAGGTGGAGCTGAACTATTAAAAGTCTCATTTACCTGATGAAAATTACTCCAGGAGAAGTTACCACAGAAGACTTAATTACTTGCAAGTATAATCTAAGGAATACTTGAAAGATTTTTGCATAGGGATAGGAGAACTCTTATATTAGCTAAAGAATGAATATTTAGAGAAGTCTGAAAATAAATGGCATAGAATTACAGCAAAAATCTATTTTCACATGATCAAATATTAAATTACCTAAAGAAGGGCTAGAAAATGGAATTGACTACAATATGAGTAAAAAAGAGAAGGTAGAATTCAGAAGCAGTAAATTGAAAAACTAAAATTTACATACTGTTCCAAGAAAGCCTGTCAGCAATCAAAACCAGATCAAATAAAATAAACCAGTATAAAATTACAGCTCCCTGTAAAAGGACAGATAAGTCAGTTTAAATCAGTTTAGTTTATCATAATAAAGGTTGGATTTGACCAGGGTATCCTGGATAACTGAAAAACGTGAGTGTTAATTCTGTGAAAGATAGATTTGGGACCAGTGACTGAGATACAGGGTTACAGAGTAGTATAATCCCAAATGCCATGCAGAAGAATAACATGTGAACAGACACAAAGCAGAAAACACTGACACATAAAGTACTGTGAATAAATTAGGATTACTAATTTAGTTGGAAATATAAAATGGAAAGATGAGGGAGGGATTTATGGGATACAGGAGTCCATGGAAAGATGATTTTATATGGATATGCCTCGAGAGTTTGGAGAGTAAAGAAACTGTGTCAGACTGTCAGTGGACATAAATATATCAAAAAAAAGTATAAAGGGAAATCTTGTTTTAATTAAGCACCATGGCTACTGAGCTGGCAATTAATCACTCCCAACTGGGCTTGGCACTAGATCAATAGCTACAATGTTCCTGAAATTATAAACAAAGTACAGTAAAGAACAGCAAGTACTATGACTGTATCAAAATTGAGTTTCCCAGGAGTGTGGAATATGTTCTTCATCAGTCCAGGACTTGTGGACATCATTACATTCTGATAATTTAGACAGACTGAAAAGGAAAGAGAAGTGTCTCCCCAGAAACAGTCCCTAGTGTGGCAGGGACTGGACATGGTTATTGAAAATTTAACAGCAATATTTTGGAGGAATGCTATTGCTCCCTGACTCAAGAAGAGAAAATTATACATAGTAACCTAAAGATTTTGAATATTATATGTTTGCTACTTTAAAAAGGCAATACTGCTGGCAAGTTTACAGATATGAAATTGTAATGGACACTCAGCATTTATAGATTGAATCCATCCAGAAAAAGTCTGAATTTGTGTCTTGGATTACCAACACAGAGCTGCTTTGAAGATGAGGACTTATTGGGGATGCATGGGAAAATAGCTTGGAAAATAGTTACAGGGGAGTACGCGAACATTTTTGAAGGTTTAAAATGGATCCCTAGTCTGCATGTGAGAAATTTGACCAGTAGCCTGCAGAGAAGACTTAATTATGTATTACCTATTACAGGAAATTATCAAGGAAAACAAAAAAAGAATGATAAAGTATACCAAAATCTTAGAAGCTGCAGAAAAACATAATGGTATGCAATAAATAATAGATGTCTCAAATACAGGCCTTTCAGCAGGTAAAATCTTGGTTCTCATCCTTAGACCCAGAAAAAAACTACAATTAAGGGTTAATAGTTGAACAAAACACCATCTTCTTTAGGCAAAAAAGTCCTGTTTGGTTGAGTAAACATACATGAAGATTCTAACAGTGGGTAAAAATAGCATGCAAAACTTCAGGTTGAGATATGTATTTCAGTGTGGAACAGCTTTATTATTGTCCTATCCTTAACTGATGATTATGAGATTCCTGTCAGAAAATGTTACAGCCATCATAAGAACATCTGGAACTCAGTGATTCTTCAAAGAAATCTCTGCTTAACAGAAACTTGCCTGAAATCCACCCTTATGTAAGGGATTTGATGTTCATTGGCATAGTATTGATGCAAGAGGTTAAAGTTGCTAACATGCTTGCATTGCCCCTGCTATGACGACATCTGAATTTTCCATAATCTTGACAATATTTAAAAAAGTGTGCAAGAAATTGCTAACCATAATTTTTACCAAGGAAACAACAAATCTGTTTGAGTAGTAAATTCAAGTCACAAGCTAGTGTTCCAGGTCTTAAAAGAACTTTCCATGATATGGCCTAAGTGAATTTAAACTCTCCATCCTATAAATATGAGTCCACTTTTATGTAAAGTTTTGGAGAAAGAGAGGCTGGCAGTTATAAGCTTCTTTACTGTTTTTACATTATTTAACCAGAAGATGTGACTGGGGGCATGCTAAGAATGATTTTGACACTTCTTTCAGTATAATAAAAGTAGATTTTGTAATGTAGCACTCTCAATGAGCATAGAATATTGCAAAAGAAACGCTGACTTCAATAACCTATGCTAGCATAAATTGTTCCTTTTGACAGTCATTCAAGAAAGTGATGGTTCAGCCATGACTGCTGACCTTCCTCAAGGTTTCTTCTAAATAAGTCAAAGCAAACTCTCCAAATATCTAGAAGAAACATGATGTCAAAACAGTGTGCTTCAGTATAACTGTCAACATGTATGACTAAATTAAATTAACCTGCACCAAAGATTAAACATCGTTGCTCTGAGATGCATAACAGTCCTTGTATTTTTACAGGGAACCTCACCAAAATAACCTTGATAATTTCTATGGACTTGGGAAGTAGGACACAAACATACAGATCTTAAAATCGGTGGTCAGCAGTCAGCGCTGGCCCATGGAAACAATGAAAAGCCAATACTGTGTTAAATGAAACATCAATTGTTTCGGTTTTAAGATTTCATATCTGAGGCATTGTCAATATTAACGGTCAATCATGGTTTGGAGAAAGCAAATCTGTGTTCTGAAGTACCAAATCACCATAGTTAGCCAATTGTAGTGGTGCTGGGGACATTGTTAACTGTTATCTCAGAATTTCTTTTTGCCATTAGCAAAAGCATCCAAAGACTGAATTGGTAGCTGGTAGGAAACAACTGAGTGAAGTTAGGTTTTAAAAGCCAATCATGATATTCAGATCACTTTCACTGGCAATAAAGTAATTACAGAAAAGCAGGAATAATCTTCACAGAAGACTAAATGATGGAGTTACTATAGCTGCTATTTACAGAGACAAAGTCTTAAAGATTTTATGTAGCTATTATTCACATATATGATCCTCTCCAACATTCAGGCTTGCTGAATGGTGTTGGAGTTGCAATGTTTATCCCTGAGTCAGTTATATAAATCTAAACTATTTCTTGTCTCTTTTAATTCAAATCCCTGGCAGTATAACTATGGGAATATATGTGTGCTTCAATACACATTTTTTTAAATTATTTAACTGGAAAAGAAGATACTGCAAATTGAAAAAACAATACATACAGTAAGCTGTTAGTTGGGAGACAGACATCACTCTTCAGTGTATACAAAGACAGGCCCGTTTTTTCCCTTGATGTTCACAGATAGGTTTATTGCCATTTAAACTCTCATGAATTCCTCCTTCCCAGCTCCAGGATCACTTAACATGCCGGAAAAAGTACATGAACCAAAATGCGTCTTCAGGGAGGTGTTATGCTGCCCTGACTTTTCCAACATTTAGAATTTATGCTTCAGTCATTACAGAAGACATGTACACCTTCAGGATCAGTGAACTCTTGAGGGTATGTTCAGTCCATTTTAAAAAAGGGAGCTATTGGTAAATTCTAAGTAGTTTTTTATCCTCTGTTTCTCAATGGAGGCTGCTAAATGCAAACTACTCCACAGCCTATTCTTAACCTTCCTGGAGTAACTGCAGCTCTAGGAAACGTTTGCATGCTGCCACAATCCATGTGGTTAAAGGAGATAAATTATTCATGAAGTATCTTCTCCATATTCAAATCTTGTCAAAGCCTGCTACTTTAGAAGCAGATTCTCTAAAACAGACCTTTGCACTCTGGTTCCAGCAGCTCCTCTTTCCTGTGGTTACTAGCAACTCTCTAGAAAAAGGCTCTTTCTCAGATTTGCAATTTCTTATGAGCTAAAGTGATTCCTACAGTCTCCTTACTTCCATATTTTTCATTTCTCAATCATATCAAAAAGTATTGTACCAGGCTTCCATTGACCTTCCACAGTTCTGCCTTGAGGAAAAAATACTGAGAAGCTCTCATTGACCTTGTTCCACTGCTGGAGGAGGGCTCTGGAGAGCTCACTCCCCCTTTAATCCAGCACTTCCACAAGTTAGCCTTCTCTGATGAGGGATTATGTTTGCCCTTGTACCTCCTTCCTTTCAGCAATGGATCCCGAGTCAAAGTCAGATAAAAAGACCATTATTATTTGGTGAAGAATTTAAACAGCTCTACTCCAGTCTAAAATCTAGTTTTGCTTCAGCATCTGGGGAAATTTGCCAGGGGCTTACCTGATTTACTTTGACAGATTTAGATGCTTAGTCAATAGTCTAAGTTCAAGAAATGCTAAATACACTTTGAGCCATGCTCATCACCTGCAACTGAAATCTGAAGTCCTTGGGCTGATGCTCCTAAGTTACTTTTTAAGGCATTTAATTCACAATGTGCACCTTGGTGTCCACAATGTACTCTCTGTGATGCTAAGTTTATCTTTACTGCAGTACTTATTATTTCCTCCACGAAGAGGCAGCAGTTTGTAAAAAGTATTGTACAAATATTACATGCTGCAAAAAGTACTGAAAGTACCTGTTATTAAATAGTTTGAAAATTAGATTCAGGATTAATGGAAACACAAAAAAATGGGTATTTTCAAAAGAGTGGGATAAGGAATATATATTTTTTTCTCATGGAAGAAAAAATTTTCCCATAAATAAAGATAATAAACATGAAAAATTTATGTAATGGATCCTTAATTGCAAACAGCTGCATTTATATATATATTTACACAAAATAGGTTGGGTAGAGAAGTTGTGGGTAATTACTTTAAAATAAGGCTCAGCTTGTCAACTGGTCAGTTTGTCACTTCAAGTCTATCTTTCTCTAAAACTCAGCTAGATCACACACATTACTAAGCATCAGCTAGACATGGGAGTCTCTTTTGCAGAAAAGGCAGAGCCCAACTTTTTAATACAAAAATGTATAAAAATTACTCACCTCAGAACATATGGTCAAATATCTGCTTACTGCAAGTCTGCTATTTAAACCTATTTGATCTACATATGAGGTGTAGGATAAAACGTTTGCCTGTTTAAGACATTCACAAACTTAGAGCTTGTAAAGCTGAACTACTGAACTATTCCAAACAATGAGACAAATCCATGTTTCAAACTGACTTACATAAAATAAATCTTTCCATTGTTAATACAGCAAAATTTTCATCTAAGAAAGTACACGCAGATAAAATCTTCATTATTTTTTCATAATTTAAATGAAAATTGCTGCCAGAAAAATCAACTTATTAAGATAAAATGTGAAAGAAGGAGACACAGAATGAATGGAATATTCAGTAAGCCATCCAGTTAATGTTCAAAAAGATCCCAATTACAGTTTTTTCCCAATAAAAGTGGAACAAGAAGCAGGCTTAATTCAGATAAATTAGGCAATAATTTACTGGGATATGGTAATAAGACTGTGAATCTCTGTATGGCCCCTTTGTTTTGGAAACTGGCCTATTTGTATAATTGATCTGTAGTTATCTTTCCTTTTTCTTGTCTTCTTCCTTTCAGTGTCTAGTGTAATCAACATCTTTTTTTCAAAAGCAGTTGTATTTATTTTATACGTTACATTATACTACTTAAACTGAGCACTGCATCACTTTCTCAATTTACATTTGCCATAAATATTATCATTGTTCTAAGCCTTTCTATGCACTTTCTCTGCTTCACCAGACATTATACTAGAGGAACTATACATTTTCATTGCTTTCAATTGAGGCAATAGCTTTAATACCTTGATTTGAGTCATTAGAATACAAATATCTTGATTTCTACTAAGTCTAAGCCACATGAATTAGATTAGTGCTGCCATACCTTTCTGGGGAAGTTGGCTGTTTCATTCCTTTCTGTGCCAAGACAAGTTGCATTCCCAAAACATGGCAGAATCTTCAGCATGGTAAGTCTGATGCAACGTGGCAGCACCCCATTTACTGAGTAGATAAAAACCAATTAACTCTGTGTTACACATGATGGGGGAGAGGATGGCTATGGCCTGACTGCTACTGCCAAAAGAATTTATCAAGTATGGCCATGGTCACTCTTTCTGTCAGCAACAGCTCTGCTTTTCCCCTTCATGTGGCTGATTCATGTGTATGGCAAGAAAAACTATGGAAAATTTCCACATAACTGCTGATTATGGAAAAATTAATTTAGACTCTTGCCTGTATACCCCTACTGCCTCTGTCAAAGAAAACCACTACAAGGAGTACTAGGAGTAGGCTCCCAGTCCCTACAGGACATAAGGCAGCATGCTGAGTCCATTGTTTTATGGCCTTAGCCAGTTGTTAAATGGCTGATTTTCTAAAAGGAGGAAGTTTGGGGTTTATTTCTGAAACACTAGATTACTTTTCATAATCTGTAGACTACTCTGTGTTCATACTTCCTAAAGTACTATATACTGTGCATTTATTTCCTACGGCACCAAGAAGTTCTGTAAAAGACTGGTCGTTGTACCTTTTGAAAACATGGGAAGAAAATACCATGACAGAAAATGTTACCCAGAAAGCCATTTTGTCCATTTTCATGTAATTTTTATTACAGAACTGAATGTAAAGCCATTCTGAAGAAAATTAAGAAAATAGGATCAAGATGCACCACAAGGAAAAAAGAAAGGTAAATAGGGTAGGCCTTTGGAGGACTGTCAACATACCACAAGACAAGATTTATGATGATGAGGGCTTGGCACTGCCACAAACTGCAAACATTTTCCATGCTAAGTAATTATGATGACATGAAGGTTGAGATAACTAAACAAGCTTCACTGTTAAAAAAGATGGAATTGCAGTGGTTATTGATATAATCTGAGTTCAAGTTTCAGCAGACAAGACCTTCCTTAAGTACAACCCTTCCTTCCATTTTGAACTGGAAATAAGAATTGAAAAATCCCACTTTTAACGTGGTGAAGTATAGAACTGTAAAAGAGAACTGTCTGCCAAAGAGAAATAAGATGAAAATCAACTGTGCCTTGAAGCCAGGAAAATTGTTTTCTGCTGCAGTTTTTGCCATGAAACATAAGAATACTTGACATCCAAAATTTCGTACTCCTTTACATATCATGACCATAGCAACAAGGTGCTCCCAATAAACATGTAGGAATGAACACCTACACCCATTTGACATCTAAAATGAATGGAAGCTGATGGCTGGGGATGGTGGGGTGTGCCCCATTGCAATTCATTCTCTTGGGTTTTTTTCCATTCTAGGAAGTACTGTTTACCTTTCTCAAACACTGTATGAATGAATAGAGGCATCTGAGAAAAAAGTCAAAACCTGCCCACCTTCTGATCTATGGAATTAGAGACTCCCTAGCCTACAATGGAAGGCTACAATGGCACAGCTCATGTGGGCAATAACAGCTTAGGTGTGACCTTCACAGCCTGAAGACAAGTGAGGGAAATTGGGCAGAAATAACCTTTAGATGGCTGGAGTTTTAAAAATAAGTCAACCAAATTAAGGGAAGTACAAGCAGAAGCAATGCTGCCCTCTACATCAACAATGGTTGAATATCAAGGGAGCCTACACATGTATTTTTAAAGTAAAACATCTTCTGATTAAAAATATTTATGACAAAGCTTATTCAGAGGAATGCATAATGAAGAAGTACTTAAACAAGAAATAACTCTAGTTTCATGCTATCTTGTTTTGTTTAATTTTAAGCAGTTTCAATAGAAACTTAAAGCCTTTAGCATCATTTTAGATATGGTTTATATACAAACAGTTTTATTAGAATTACCAGAAATTGCTATTATACCTTTTAGAAAAAAAAAGTAAGGTAGGTTATCTGCTAATATCTCATTGGAAAAAGATCACTTCTGCAACACCATCCCTAATGTATCCTCAGCTCAGATCCTTTAGCAACTCTGCTGACTTCCAGAGTCTTAGACAGTTCCATACTTTCTACAGCTATCAAAAAACATCAATAGGGGTGTATGGAAAAGAAAAAAGTCATTACTCGTGGAAGAGAAGATGAAAAGAAATTTAAAATTTTCTTTTTAACCATTAAATATATCTGACTAGAAAAGTGTAACCAAGCTTGCCTGCTCCTACTCCTTTTCAAGCAAACCAGTTTCCCTAAAGTTTTCTCACTTCCTGCTGCGAGTTAACAGGAAGTCTTCATGATTATTTTCACTTCTGTGAGTCTGTGTGGTAACTTTAGCTTCCACTTTCTCTTTCTGAAAGCATCGCCAAAACAACTTTTAAATGACAGCTGAAAAAAAATTAAGAAAAAAATGTCTCTAAAGTAAAAAAAATACTGAAAATTTAGCTTGATGGCAGTTTAAGCAGGCTTCTGCATGGATCTCTGATATTGTTTAGCACTACTACTGGATGCTTTTGTGAATCTTGTTACACAAGCACATATTTTCAAATGTTCCTGAGAATAATTTTTTAAAAAATCAACATATTTTTTCAGTTAGTTTTTTAGGCATTTCAAGGTTATTTCAAGGATCCTATTGTTTTCCCTGTTTTTATGGGAAAAGTGTATTAAAATTTATCACATGCTGCCTTATCAAACTGTTTATTATTACATCAAGGCAGTGAAAAACAAGGTTATTTGCAAGGAAAAACAGAGTGAAATGATAACAGTGGCAAAGGCCATTAATAAATAAACAGGGATAAAGCAGAGGTCATGAAAATATTTCCAGGGGAGCAAGAACCTAAAATATGAATACAGTTGGAAAATCTAGAACTATACTTTACTTTTTGTTGCACTGCCTTTAATCTCAAGATTATATTTTGAAAACAAAAAAATGCTATTAGGACTGAATTTTTCCTAAAAATTACTTATCAATTTAATTGAACTGTAATAAAGCATTCTATAATTACAGTGACTGGATAAATGCGGCATTTTATTTTCAATGTTTAGTCAAGAACATTTAATTTAAGCTGTTAGTTAAATACTACACTATTGTAAAGGAATGTTTGTTTTTTTAAAAAAAAACCCTAATTTCCAAGCCTCTTTTTCCACCAGATCAAAAGTACCAATGTAAACTGTGCACACATATCCAGCTGTTAGCTGAAATCTCAGCCAAAGCTGCCTGATGTTGGACCTGCAAAACCCAAGCCACACATCACTCATAGACATGGATTTCTATCTACTCAACTCAGAAGTTGTCTCCAGTTCACCTTTACAGGCTTAACATGTATTTAAAAATTATCTTTACAAAGGCAGATCTTCATTGAGATTTAGTTATATTTGTTTTCTTGCAGGATCTGCTCTCTATATGTATTTCCATATGAAGTGGGGTCCCATTCTCAACCTTTATAATAAATAAAATATTGCCTTGTTTGTATATTGTCTTGTTTCTCTAAGTATAATACAAATCTAATGCTAAAATTCACAAATAAGAAAAAATTATAGCATATACTTACTGTTCAGAAGAAGTATGTGCAGACAAATTAAATGACAGGCACCAGAAAATAACATTTCCTACTCGGCATCTGTAAAGAAAATTTAACCATACAACTCAATGATTTAAAAATTTTAAGCTAGACTGAAGTGTGGGTGGAGATATACTTCTAACAGTTAAATGATACTACTGTACAAAATATAATTAAAGTGGTTGTATTCAAATGTTATGACAGAGTTCTGCTTCTGTGTTTTAATTTCCATTGAAAAATCCACCCTAATGCTTTGGTCTGCGAGAGCTTTGGATGACTCCAAGCCTCTTCCCTAAATAGTATTTTTAGTGGAAAGGGTCCTGCAAAGCCTAAGGCTTTTCTATAAACCCCAAGTGAGTTTGCTAAGTGGAAAATTCAGGAAAAAACTGAGTGACTCAGAATAAACAGCAAGTTATAGTTTTCCAAAGTGTATCCAGAAACTTTCCCAAATTTGCAAGAATATAATCCTGACACAGTCATCACAGTGAAATATTTCATCATGTGATGTAAAATCATTAACAGATGAGCAGTCATGATAACATTAACAAAAAAAAAAAAAAAAAAAGTAAAGAAAAGAAAAACAATCCTCTGCAATTCTTCAATTCAGAATTACCAATGTTTCTTTTATATCAACTGGCTAATATTTTTTTTAATAAGTGAGTCTGACTACATGGTAGCCTTCTATCAAAGTAATAATGCTTAACAAAAGAATACATTAATTTCTCTGGAAAAGGTAAATTTAGCAGGTGAGAAGTAAAAAATAAAATGATTACAGTAGCTATTTGCATGCCTCTTACTAGTACTTAACATGATATATGGTACACATAACTTGGAGGAAAATCAATTTTGCATTAATCTCTAGTTGGAGGCATCTCAGATTTGTAGAACAACTGATAACATTCAATAAGGAACAGTCTCTTCTCCAGCAGCAAATTAGCTTGTATTTACCACGGGATAGCATAAGCAACAAATTCTTGCATATTTTCCTGGCAAGCCTCTACCGAACACTGATTCAAAAACTATCCCTAATACTGATCATCAGTGGTCATCAGTGATCCTAACCATCACAAATGACTGAAGCACTCCATAGAGCAGTTTGGCTGCCTGGCTAACCAGCAGAGGCCTGGTTATCTGTCCACAGTGCAGCTGTTGGCCCAAGCTGAGCAGCCACTGAAGTCAGTGGGGCACTGCCCTGCCATGTGAGTCACCTGTAAGCTGGTTACTGCCTGGCTCACCAGGCTGCCAAAGCACAAACAGGTAGGGCTGCCTTCCCTCTGAACTGAACCCACCTGTCTGCTGTCAGCCAGCTCAGCTGTGATGTTGAAGGCACCTTCCATCTCACTGGGCATGCTGCACTGTCTGTACTTTTCCCCCATCAGCAAATCTAAATTCTACAACACAGAATTCCCTTTTCTTACCAGATCTCATTCAATCACATCAGGCCAATGTGGCTTGTCTAGAAGTCTAGCAGATTGCATGATTTGGGAACTATGAGACCAAATCCCATCAGTGAGGTAAACAGAATCATGTACTCATACAGTGATAAAATAGTGTGGTCTGGAAAGAACCTTTAAAGACAATTGAGCCCAAACCTCCTTCCAATAAACAGGGACATCTTCAACTTAATTGGGTTGCTCAGAGCCCTCTCCAGCCAGGGATGGGACTTCTACCACCTCTCTGGGTGATCTTTTCCAGTGCTTCACCAATCTCACACTAAAAAAAAAATTCTTACACACACCTAGCCTGAATCTCCTTCTCTTAGTTTAAAACCATTACCCCTTATCCTATTGCTACAGTCCTATTAAAAAGTCTGTCAACATCAAACACACATGAAACAACACCCTGGGATGTTGAGGACAGAGTGTCAAGACTTGACCAACCCTCAGGGTAATACCCTTCCTGGTTCAATCATGTAGGAATACCCAGTAGTACTAATGGAGACTTGGAGCATGTCATGAACAGAACTCTGAAGGAAAACAGAAACAAAAACAGAACTCTGAAGGAAAGGTGAAGGACACGAGAGCCCACACAGTTCTACCTCATCCTGCCAGTCACAGGGGAGGCAGCTACAGGAGAGAGCTCCTCCTGAGAGTTGATACCTGTCTGCATGACTGACCTCATAGAGTGAGCTTTAGCCTTTACAACCACAGGACCCTTTGTGAGCAGTGAGGATGCAAGGACAGAGGTGGGATCCAACTGATGAGGTTATTCAGTTTGTTGGTGTAGCTGTGGGACTCAGGATGATTTTGCCTGAAAGCTAATATGAAAAAATGAAAGCTTAGCCACTTCAATTCAGCAGACGACTCTGACAGTGCTAGAACAACGTAGGATCCACAAGCAGATTAGGAGGAGCAGAGCTGCCCCATCCCCAGCAGAGCAACCTTTACTTATACTGGATGAGATCTTATCTGCTTATGGCCTGATCTCCTACAGCTTTGTCTCCAGTGGTTGAGGTCACACAAACCCATGCCAACAGCATGGATTCAGAATGCCAGCTGAAGGGCTTAGCTGCTGAGGGAGCACTTGAGAAGACTTGTTTTAGTGTGAATTCTTGATTTGGTTTGACAGCTGACCCCAACTGCAGCCTTTCCTTCAGCTGAGGTACCCTGCTCCATCCAGATGCCAGATTTCATGATCATTATTAGGGCAGGATACAGAGACATGCAGGGATATGTGAAAACAGAAGCCTAATTTTCATAGGAAGCAGGGCAAAAACCTGCTTCTCTGAGAAAACTCATTCTGGCTAGGAATTGTTTATAAACAAAAATGTATATCAAAACTACTTGCAAAAAAATAATAAAGAAATGTCTCTTTTCAGTGTGGAGAGGGATTTAAACTAGGAGAAAATTTCACATGCCACTTCTCAATGTCCTGTCCTGTCCACGCAAGATCTCTTCAATACTGTCATGAACAGCCTGGGTAACAAAATGGCAGAGATAATATGAAAAGAGAAAAAAATAAAATATTTTTGCTAAACTGAGTGATCAAAATTATTGAAATTTAGCACAGGAAAAAACAGTGCTAATAGGGAAATACCAAATGTATGGATACATTTGAATAGTAACTGTCTAGAATAGAGATCTAATATCAAAAATTAAATTCAGATGTTGTTGATTAAAAAGAACACAAACACATTCAGAGAGGGGTAAGACTGGAGATACTTGTTTGCCAGTTTTGAGGTGATGAGGCTGGTTAGAGACACATGAGAACTGCTGTTTTGGGCTCTACACTTAATAAATAGTGTTGAGAAATTAGGTGAAGTACAGAGGAGAAAAAAAAATAGGAGGCAAACTTCTGACAATGGCAAACATCTGAGAAATTTTCACGTGGAAAAGGTAGATATATATATAGAATATAGAATATATAAAGTAGCTCCTTCCACTTTCTAGTGTTGTTTGGGGCGGGGGGGGGGTCACACATCCACAGTAGAAAAGATTTTTGATTTTTTTAAAAAAGCTTCATTTTAGGTTTCAGGTCATGAAATATGACAACAGGATTTGGCACAATAAGCTTTATTGAAAGTTTTTACAACTAAGTTGGATCCATACCTGTTAGAAGCCATGTAGGTCAATGCTGCCCAACTGTTGACCACAAATATAAACCTCTATAAAGTTAAAAGACACTCCCATCCTACCAGACAGACAGAAGGGGAGTAAAATGTCAGTTTATTTGAAGAATGTGCCAATGGCTCTTGAGCAGTACCCCCAGCCCACAAACAGCTGAGCTGAAGGGAATCCCAAAGCATCACCAGCATGACCTGACTGGAATGTCCTGCCACATTTACCCTTGCTAGGCATCTGGTGTAGCCTCAGTATGGATGTGATACATGAGCCAGGCTGCCTTTGACTGCTCCATGTCCAAAGGTCAGGGTACACCGGATGATTCATGAAGCAGCTGAGGCTATGGAAGACCTTGAAGCTTCTTCCAGCTCACCAATCCCATGTGAACTCTATGAAATTAAAGTCCTAAACACCAGCTGTGAATTTAGGTTACTCCCCTGGCTCGTTGCTTTCAGTTCAGTGAGGAAAGACCGAAACAGAAAGGAAAAAATCCCTTTCAGGCCAGAACTCATGTGATGATGATAAACTTCTACCAAACAGCTCATTGCTGGCTGTTTTCGGAGGGCTTATGCTTTGGCCTCTCAGTTTAGGAAGGACATTGAGGCACTGGAGCTGGTCCAAGGAAGGGCTACGAGTCTGGACTACCAATCCCGTGAGGAGCGGCTGAGGGAGCTGGGGTTTAGCCTGGACGAAAAGAGGCTCAGGGCTGACATGACTCTTTACAACTCCCTGAAAGGAGGTTACAACCAGCTGAAGGTCGGCTTCCTCTCCCAGGCGACCAGCGACAGTATGACAGCACATAGTGTCAAACTGTGCCAGGGGAGATTTACACTGGAGATTAGGAAGAACTCTTCCACGGAAAGGGCGCTTAGACATTGGGATGGGCTTCCAAGGGAGGTGGAGGAGTCATCGTCCCTGGTAAGAAAAGACTGAGCACTCAGCGGCCCGGTCTAGTTGACATGGTGGTGTTTGGTCACGGGTAGGCGTCGATAAACCCCAGATATGTTTCCCAGCCAGAAGGACTCGAGACTCAGGGACAGCAGCTCCCGAGGCACCCGCCCCGGAGTCACCACCGCCCTCAGCCCCGCGGGGCGGGGGCAGACGCTCCACCCCGCGCCCGGCGGGAGGCGGCCTCGCGGCTCAGCATTTCCGGGTCGGAGGCGGGGCGGCGCGAGGGGGCGGGCGCTGACGTCGCCAGAGGGTCCGGGGGCCGCTCGGCGCCTGTTTATTGTTCTCGCCGCCGCCGCCGCGTTCTGGCTTTCCCGGCGCCTGCGGGGCCGTGGTGGGAGGGAGCGAGGGAGGGCGGACAGCAGGACCGGGCGAGCAGAGCCCCTCCGCCAGCGGCGGCGCGGGGGCGGAGGTAGGAGGGAGCGAACGGGCGGAGGCGCCGCCCGGGGGCCGTTAACCCGTTTCCGCCTCTCCGCAGCGCGAGCCCGGGCGGCGAGCGCGCGCGTCACGCCGGAGCGAAAGCGGGACAGCCCGGGAGCGGCAGCCCGGGAGCGGCCATGGCCTACGCGTACCTCTTCAAGTACATCATCATCGGAGACACAGGTGGGTGAGCCCGACGCGGGCCGGGCCAGAGCGGGGCGGGAGAGGGAGAGGAAGGCCCGGCTCCCCGCGCCCATTTCCGCAGTGTTGGCAGTGCCGCCGACGTGGTGGCTCCGCGCGAGGAAGAGGCGGTGTCTCCCCCCCGCCTCTGCGCCGGGCCCCGCCCGCGGCCTCTGCCTTGTCTCCCGACGGCCTTGGGCCGCTGGTAGCCGCCTCCGGGCCTGGCTGTCGGGCCGCCGGGCAGCTCGGGCTGTGTCACGGCCTTGGCTGCGGCGGCAGAGCGGGCCAGCCGAGAGGGAGAAGGCACTGTCACAGCGAAATCTAGACCTGGGTAGTGCCCGTGGCTTGCAGCCTTGTGGTAGCGAGGCCACACTCCTCTCCGCAGTTTTGTGATGAGTTTCCGTCTCATTGCTGCGAGTTACCTTCAGCTCAGGCTGCAAGGATGCTCTTTCCCGTCTCGGCTGGAGCTGCTGTAGCATACTATGGGACGACACGCTGTCAAAGGAGACTTAAAAGCTCTGGCTCTTCCAGTCTAATTTAAGGGACCTCTTTTTTATTTGTATGTATGTACACACACCACTGCTTTTTCAGATATTTCTTGTCACTTTTTAAAAACATATTGAATCATAGAATGTCAAGGGGTTGGACTGGGGCTTAAAGATGATCTTGTCACAACCCCCCCGGTGTGGGTAGGGGCCACATCCACTAGACCACATTGCTCAAGGCCCCATCCAATCTAGGCTTGAACATTTCTCAAAATCTTACTCCATTCTGTTTGTAACTGGCTGCTGCGTGACAAATAATAATGCTTACAAATGCTGTTGGCAGAGCCATATGCTGATAGGAATTGCTGCTTGAAGCCCCTTTGCCAATATGTTTTATGCTTCTTCGGCCTAGTGTGGATGAGAGTAGCATACTTTGTTGAAACTACTGTCAGGACAGGGTAGCTAACTTAGTTAACCATTGTGCCTGTGTATTATGTGTTTTCCTTGTTGTTTTCCTCATACTTGTCTAAATGCCTTCTTACTAAGTTTGATGACACACCTGTTTTTTTAGGTGCTATTCTGAGGGTGCCTTCATAATTGTACTTCATACCTATGAACCAAATTATCTGTTGGTGGAGTATAATTATGCATTGTAGTTGCATTACACATGAGGTTATTAAATACACTGGGTGCAACTACTATGTGACTTTTATCTGCTTTTTAAATGTTACATTTAAACTCTGAAAGCATTTTTTAGGCTTCTGCAGTAGTAGCTGTAGTAGAGGTGAATAGTTAGAATTATATCACAGCTATAATGACCATGTTGGAAGCCTTAGGTTGTGGATGATAACTGAAAATTCTGATTTTTGTGGAGTGTTTACTTGAGTGACATCAAGCCAGGACAGGAGGACAGGATATTACCTGAGCAAATTCAGGAGAAGTAAGAAGAGGTTTGTCAGGTTGGAGTGATGCAAGATGGTAGTGCACAGTTCAGAACAGGTGGCCAATTCTGGTGTATCTCTAAAAACTAGTCACTAAAGTGGTAGACAGCAGCTTACAGTTGCTTTGGTATATTGCTTGTGTACTGATTAAATTTTTGCAAAGAAATATCCTCGGTGTAATGGTCTGTACTCTACTCTTGAATTTGAGTTGCTTGAAATGTGAAATACAGAATGGATGTGTCATTTCTGAAGTTGTTGCAGCTGCTTAAGAGCCAAATATCAAAAGAGTAAGAGAAAGGAAACGCAGAGAGGAAAATGGCTCACAGATTTGCTGTTGGCTTTTTGGTTTTGGTTTTTTTTTTTTTAAATTCTCGTGGCTTGTATTCTTGAGTTGCTACAGGTAGCTAATTAAAACTACTGGAATGATTATTTTTGAAGTGAATTGAATATGTCAATAGTGGTAAGTTGGTTGTGCTTTTATTTAGATCTCCTGTGAGCCTTTTAAGTATTCTAATAGAGCTAGTACTGAAGAGCCAATTTATGTCGTGCACAGTTGCCAAGATGATGATGGTGATAGTCTAGGTATTACTGCTCTTCCTCAGATGAAGGAAATTGAACTCAAAGTTCTGACAATGGAAATTAAGAGTGGATGGTGACTGTCCTCTTCAGTTCCCGTGGTGCTTTCTCACAGCATTCGAGCCAGTGAAGATATACCACTGGCTTTGCAGGCCATGTAGATTTCATAGCAATCAAGAAATTTGTTTCTGCTATTTGATTTAGAGTCTTTGGAAATGCCTCAGCTGCCTGGTGACTCAGCAGATAGTTGTAAATAACCTGTAGGAGAAAACTAAGAGACTCAGCTGAGGACTGATGTTAACATTTAGCTCCTCTTTCTGCACTGAAAAACAAAGTAGGTTGTGCAATCCATAAGCAAACCAATGAAACCCTCCTGGAGTTATACAAGACACCTGTATGTGCCTTCTCTGAATTGTGGTTCCACATGCTTTCATTTGCTTAAACACAGGAATTCAGGATGAGCTCAGTCTCTTAAAATGACAGCCACAGAGACTGACTGTGCAAGATTGCCTTGTGCTCAGCTGCTCTTCTCCCTTTGCATTCCCTGTTTCATTGGTCATTGTCATTCACTGACTTTTTTTTCTTTTTCTGGTACTTCAGACATGGTAGCTTTATGAACATGGGATTGCTTCTAATCTGGTTCTCAACTGAGTTTTTTAATATATAAAAATGGTGTTTTGTATAATTGGAACTGGTTTAGGATCTAGTTAGTTTTCTGTTATGGGAGAGACCTGAAATGGCATGGCTGTATTCCAGATACTAAAAAACATTGCCATAAATCTGTGTGGTTTTTACATTGTAGCAGTGGGACTGTAGCTGTGGAGTTTTAAGAGAAAAATGCAAGTACTGTGTAATACTGACTACTATGAGGGTTTACCAGGAAAAATCATTTGATCTGGCTATTTCCAAAGCATTATAGGTGTTTGCAAATGAATTTAGAAGCATGAGTGGTTCATGCTGCATAGGGCTGTACCTCTGAGACCTTTGCCTTTATGGTTGATGGTGTCTTTGATTTTGATTGCCAGTAGGAGTTGTTGTCTTCATCCACTCTTCCCTATACATCTGCCTTTGGCCACCAGTGAAGTTGAGATAGTTTTTGGTCTGAGCTAGGATAAATACTGTTGGCATATGAGAATTGTCTGTTTGTGCAGTTGGTGACTGAAAGTCTGTCATTTTGTTTTCCTTTTAGATTTTTTTCTATTTAATGGTAAAATCTTTACTTAAATGTTTGTTATCAGCAAAGTACCATGTGGTAATAAACTGGGAATGATAAAAAAGCAAACAACTCCAGCTCTCATCCTCACAGAAATCTTGTTTTTTTTCAGAATAATACACATTAACCAAAATTTTCTATATTAGAGTGTGTTTGCTAGATTTCAACAGAGAATGCTCCTGTACTTTAGGATACCTCAAGTACTAGTTTTGCAGTGGTCAAATTTCTTGCCACTAACATAACTTTTCAGTTGTAGCCTATCTCAGTGTCTTTTTAGGGTCAGTGTTGCTGCATTTTCCATGAGCAGGTCCACCTATTTTTCTTAAATGTGTTACTGTAGAACTCTGTGAGCTTTTTGCATAATGGATTTTCACTCGCCTTTCAATTTCAGCAGACAGTTGCTGCTCCTAGACCAAGAGTGTATCTAAGTTATTCCTATTAGGAGGTGATGATGAAAAAAAACATAGTTGCTTGGTGATATAATTCTCACTCTCTAGAGTAAAGTAAGCTGTCTAGTCAACCATTTCACTTGTCTAGGAGACTTTCAAATGTTGAAATTAAGCAATCGACTTTATTTTTCAATCCTCTTTGTGAAATACTTCTAGTGTCTTTGCACTTTGCTCTGGAGCAGCAGCTGTTATGAGCTAGTAATGTGTATGATTAGAGTCTTTTGCCCTTATTTTCTCTAAGTATGTAGTGGTACTTCTTTGCTAAACTGGTTTTCATCTCACCAGAGCTGGTGTTAATATCCTTTGATAACACGAGAACTTGTTTGTGCTGATAAACCAGAGTACTGGTCTGTACTACTTACATCTTGCTTTGAGACCCTTTCCATTATGCTTTAATCCCAAAAGAACAGATATTAGGTGTTGTATAAGAACATCCTCTTAGCCTCTTACAAGTTAGCTAGAATTAACAAACTATATGTCCATACAAATGGTTTCATGAGGCTGCTAGTGTGCACACTTATACTAATTCTTAACACTTTCTTTAAAAGAAACCCCAGACACCTTGCCACTCAAAAAAATCTTAACCCAACCCCACCTCCAATTTCTTCTAAAACCATGTTATTATGAATGGCTGGCAGTTTCTAAGTGGTTTGTGACCATGCAGAACATGAAGTTTTTTTATAGACACAAATGTAGCTTAATTTTGTTTGGAAATAATTTTTACTTACTTTTAAAACACAGAGTTAGCAGTGGAGCAGTGCCATACAGACTGAAATATGGTAAAGCTGAACAGCTCCTTTAACTATGTATGCTTGTGCTAATTGTTATGTAGAAGGGAAAAATTTCCATCATTGGCTTAAAATATGCTATTGAAAATGTTTACATGTTGAAGCTAAATCAGCTTTAAAAGAGCCATATTTATTACTTTTCCTGAAATTACATAGGCAGCATGAAGGATTTTGGAGATTGTTTTTCTTCTGTTTTTGTCCAAGCTTACATTTGTATGTGAACTCCCTTTGCTCTGTACGTGGCAGTTCGAAATGTTTTAGTTTGTCCTTCAAATAAAGCTTTCCCACTTGATGGTAGAGTTCTGACTAAGACATAACTGACTGAGAAGAGGTTAAGAAAAATCTTTGCTTTAGGTTCATGTCTTGTTATGCCTAGGCCCGTGAAAAGGTAATACTGCACTTTCCAGAGTTTGATAAAGCTGCTGTGGTTGGTTGGAAAGGGAGGAGAGAGGGAATGAATTGCAGCCTGTGATAAGAAAGGGGCTTATGAAACATCTGGAAGCTCTGCAGACTACTGAAAAGAACTAAAAGTATCTCATAAAGCAGGTTAAAGGTATATATCTTGTGACATTTGTAATGTGTAATTACCTGGTTAAAATCAAAGTTAGTTTTAAAATCTGGGTCCTTATATGTATCATCTAGATAATAACCTATTTTTATGTATAATATGTATATATATAATAATCATACAATCTTGTCCATTATTTGAAACTGTTACCCTAATTTTAAGATTTATTTTTGTCTGTTTTTCTAAAGGAAGGTAAGAAAGCAAGAAGCTTGTTTCAGCTCAGTTGTTATTGTGGCACTGGTTTCATGGATATCCAAGCTGACATAGTTGGTTACATGTGAAAGAAGGAGTTCTTCTCCCCTTACCTTGCAGTGATTTTGATAGTCTGCCATGATCTGGATCCACCCACTAATGCAGTAGAAAAGTACCTTCTTTCTAGGTTATCTTTTCACTTAGTGGCTGAACCAGGTGATTTGGTCTTGTGCTTTCCACAGTCTGGAGTACTTTCAAGGAAGGAAACTGGATCTAGAAATGTTAGTGAGAGCAAGATATCAAAGGGGAGTAGGTCTTCATCTCTGTGTGTGGTGGACTGATTGATCACCATCAAGTACGAGAAAAACAGTTCTGTGAGACTTTTGAATTAATCCAGAGTTTATCTGCTGCCAAAACGAGTAGACCTTGTTACCACTTCTTGTCTCAACTATGAGCTCTGCTGCTTCTTAGCTCTCAGCCTCACTTCTTGTGTGATCCTTCAAAGAGCCAGCTCAGCTCACGAAGATGATTTGAAAAACAAAACTAAACAAATAGTAGGTATGCTTAAAAGAGTGCAAGAGCCCTTTTGGGTAAGGAGGTGGAGGTGTGTGGGAAGGAGTGAGTCTACTCACCAGAGACAGCAGGCAGATTAACATAGGAGATTTTTCTTTAGCATTCAGTTTTTATTCCACAGTTGAGAGGACTACTACTGCAGTTCTTTTCCTCTGTCACCTCTCTGGGGCTATACTGGTGCCTAGGTGAGCAAGTAAGGAAAGTCTTAACCTCCCCCTACCCTCTTTATTGATGCATTTTTAGTTTTGAACCAGGTCAGCTTTTCAAGGCAAACATCACTGTAAGGAACACTGATGAGTTTTGTCTAGAGGAAAGAAAAGCCTGAAGTTTTCCTCATATTCAGTAGTACACACCTGACTCTGCAGCCAGTAATTGAACTTTCTTTGCCCTATTCACAGGGAAACGAGAAGGGGAGAAGGAAGCAAGTCAGCTCTCTTAGCCCAAGACTTGCTCAGCTGTACCATCACCTGTGCTGTGGTTCCAGAGCTACTTTTTTTTTTTTTTTAAAGTGCTATAAGTGCAGCCTGTTACTGAAAAGAATAACCATTCTCTTTGCTGTGTCTTCTGTAGTCCTAGTCTCATGCATGTACTGGTGTTTTGGATGAGTGTATACTGTGCTGGATCCATTTCTTGTTGCATATGAGTGAGATGGGTAGCTCTACTGCTGAGCCCTGAAATAAACACAAGTATCTAAGGAAGGGCTGTGTTGAAGCTGGGCCAAAGTGGACAAAAGCAAAGTTCTGGCAATGCCTTGTGTAAGGAAACTGACTGCAGAGTTACACCCAGATTAAGAGGAAGCTGTTAAGGGAGGTAGAGGAATTTAGAGAATCAACTCAGTCTGCTGTTTCAGAATTTAGAGCTGGAGGGTAAAATTACTGTAGCACAAGTTCTACTCCTATCATTGTTTGAGTGCTAAGAAGCAATGAAGGGATCCTAAAACAGGCACTTGCAAAGAAGCAAGCCTTCCCTCTGAGCACATAGTCCATTGTTTTCATTTGTTCCTAAGCAAGAGCTTTTGTTTACTGTCGTTGTTGAAATGTATCCAAGCTCTCTCATATGAAAACACTAGATTTTTTTTTTCCTGGGGTGGTTTATCTGAAGCTATATTGAAATAATTGTGGCAGTAAAATGGAGAATGGATTAATAAATAACTGAATCTATCCCTTTTGCATTCTGCAATTGACTGTCATCAAGACGTTCTCAGCTACCTCTCACAATGTCTGCCTCATTTCAGGTGTAATATTTACAGTGATATCTAAGTGAACAAGATTCCTGGTAAGCTGCCACTCTGTTCTTAGAGTTAACTGGTGTAGTTATTTTAAACCACCTGCATGCCATAGAATTAGCTGCCTGCAGCTGTTAACTGATCTTTGCAGCATCTGTTTATGTCACAAAGTGGTAAACTACTTAGGCATTCATATAGAGCTCCTGTTTCTCATACATGTTCCTGTCTATGATAGGGGAGTTAGCTCAAGCCCTGGAAGTGATTTGGTCTACAAACTATTTTCATAAGAACTTTTGTGATACAAACGTGCAATATCTGAAAACTGTAAAATTAAAATGAAACCTCTGTTTCAGTCAACAGCAGTATGAAATGTAGGGACTTTGAGGTGGGGCTTTTTGTTGGAAGGTTCTGAACCAGCAGGAATGGCATTAAAGAGAAACTAGTTATTTCTTTTGTTTCTCTGTGTGAGCCCATCAGTCTGCAGTCTGCTCCTATAAGGCCTGCTATGGAGGAGTGTCTAGAAGTGCAGTCATCTTGTGCCTGCATCAAAGGGGCTGTGCTTATTTGTCATCTTCACTGCTGAAGCTGGTATTTGTATGCTCAATTCAACCAACTTGGTCACCAGCCTTAGAAGGAGAAGAAATACCAGATTGCCACTTGAGAACTAGCACTGGAATACCTAATAAGACGTTATTTTGTTGATTAGATTTTGAAATACTGTTCCAACATTTGTGAGATCTGTGCAGGAATATTGGATTGGTTTAAGGTTTTGGTTTATCCATTGAAACTGAAATCACTTTGCAAGGTTAATGGCAAAAGCTATTTCTGGTGTGACTTGCAGGTTTTTTGTGAGGTGGTGATTATGTTCTCCAATGGGATACTTTTATTTAATTGGTGATATAAAAGTTACCTTTGTATATAAACACTGTTCACAGAATCACCTAGGTTGGAAAAGACCTTTGAAATCATTAAGTCCAGCCTATGACCTAACCTTACACCTCCTCATCAACTAAACCATGGCACTGAGTCCTGCATCCAGTCTTTTTTTCAGCACATCCAGGGAAAGTGACTCCACCACCTCCCTGGGCAGACAATTCCATTGCCCAATCACTCAGTGAAGAATTTTTTTCAGATGTCTAACCTAAATTTCCCCTGATGTAGCTTAAGACTGTCCTCTCATTCTGTCACTGGTTGCCTGGAGAAAGAGACCAACCCCCGCCTGTCTACAACCACCTTTCAGGGAGTTGTAGAGAGTGGTAAGGTCTCTCCTAAGCCTCCTTTTCTCCAGGCTGAACCCCCCCAGCTCCCTCAGTCGTTCCTCACAGGGCATGTGTTCCCAGCCCCTCACCAGCCTCATTGCCCTCCTCTGGACGTGCTCAAGCCTCTCAATGTCCTTCCCAAACTGAGGGGCCAGAACTGGACACAGCACTCAAGGTGCAGCCTCACCAGTGCTGAGTACAGGGGAGGAATGACCTCCCTGCTCCTGCTGGTCACACTGTTCCTGATGCAGGCCAGGATGCCCTTGGCCTTCTTGGCCACCAGGGCACACTGCTGGCTCCTGTTCAGTTGGCTCTTGACCAGTACCCCCAGGTCCCTTTCTGCCTGGGCACTGTCCAGCCACACTGTCCCCAGCCTGTAATATTGCAGGGGGTTATTGTGGCCAAAACGCAGGACTCGGCACTTGGACTTGTTAAACTTCATCTTATTGGACTCAGCCCATGTATCCAACCATCCAGGTCCCTTTGAGCCCTCCTACCCTCCAGCAGATTGGCAAATGCTCCCAGCTTAGTGTCATCTGCAGATTTACTGATGGTGGATTCATCCCCTCATCCAGATCATCAGTGAAGATATTAAACAGGACTGCCTCCAGCACTGATCTCTGGGGACACCTCTAATGACTGGCCGCAGCACTGTTCACCACCACTCTCTGGGCCCTACCATCCAGCTAGTGGTTGACCCAGTGAAGAGAGCACCTGTCAGAGCTGTAGACTAACAGATTTTCCAGGGGGATACTGTGGGAGACAGTGTCAAAGGCCTTTCTGAAGTCCAGGTGGACAACATCTACAGCCTTTCCCACATCAACCAAGTGGGTCACCTGGTCATAGGAGGAGACCAAGTTGATCAAGCACAACCTGCCCCTCCTAAATCCATGCTGGTTGGGTCTGATCCCCCAGCCATCCTGTAGGTGCTATGTGCCACTCAGAGTGATCTGTTCCATAATCTTTCTGGGCACTGAGGTCACGCTGACTGGCCTATAGTTTCCTAGATCCTCCTTTCCAGCCCTTCCTGTATATGGGCATCACACTGACCAGCTTTCAGTCATCTGGGACCTGCCAGCTGAGCTAGGACTGATGGTAAATGATGGAGAGCAGCTCATGTGCCATTTCCCTCATCACCCTGGGATGGATCCCATCTGGTCCCATGGATCTGTGAGCATCTTAGTGGCTCAGCAGGTCTTTGACTGCTTTGTCCTGGGTAGCAGGGGGACTGTTCTGCTCCCTGACACCAGCTACCAGCCCAGGAGGACAGTTGTCCTGAGGACAGCCTGTCTTTCTGTTGAAAACTGAGGCAAAGAAGGTGTTAAGTACCTCTTCCTTTTTGTCATCTTCAGTTACTAAATTCTCTCTCGCATCTAATAGAGAATAGAGATTGTCCTTGCCCTCCCTTTTGCCATTAGTGTATTTATAAAAATATTTTTTATTGTCCTTTAGAGAAGTGGCCAGATTGAGTTCTATCTGGACTTTCACCTCTCTAATTTTTTTCCTACATGACCTAGCAATTCCCTTAAGCATTTCCAGAGATATCTGACTCTCCTTCCAAAAGTGATGCATCCTCTTTTTTTTTTCTTAGTTCCTTCAAGAGCTCCTTACTAATACAGGTCATTTTCCTTGTTGGCTCCTCTTTCAGCACATAGGGACAGTGTGTTCCTGTGCCTTCAAGATTTCTGTTTTGAAGCATGCCTGTCCTTCCCAGACTCCTTTCTCTTTTAGGACTGCTTCCCAAGGAACTTCCTGAATAAGTCTCTTGAATAGGCCAAAATCTGCCATCTGGAAGTCCAGTGTGGAAGTTTTATTGATGCCCTTCCTTGTTTCACCAAATATTGAAAAGTCTATATTTCACAGTCACTGAGCTCCAGATGACCTCCAGCCACCATATCTCCCACCAGCCCATCTCTGTTTGCAAACACCAAATCTAGCATAGTCCCTCCCCTGGTAGGCTCACTCACCAGCTGTGACAAGAGCTGTTTTCTGAGTAGAATTATTAATATTTTAAAATTTCTTAACAGTTTTGTGTTCTGTCCCTACAGCTCCCATACTCTGCCTTTCTGTTTCTTTTTTACCTGCAGTGCTTTCCCCCACTCCTCCTCAACTTCTCTATGTTAACTAATTTTTTAGGGACAGAATTTATACCTGCTTCAAAGCTGCTTGTGTTCTGACAGCTTGCCATCCTAAGCCAGAAAGCTTAAGAAAATAAATCTAGTAAGGCAGATGCTGCAAATTTTGCCTTGGACTACAGTTCCATGCCACTCTGTTATTGATCTGCTGGCTGCTGCATTTCTTTTCCCTCATTTGAACTAACTCTTAGGCTTGTCTGACCCTGCATTAAGCCGTTTCTGTTTGCTTTGTCACTCCTCTTGTCAGATTAGCATACTAACCCAGTGGATGACTGAAATTGCTTCAGAACTCATCTAAGCTGTGGGGAGAAATGGGCAGGAGCATACTGTAGGTTAGAAAGCAGAGAAAGCAGCACTAGCAACTGGCTTAGGCTGTTGGAATTGCTGCCTTGTTTGGGATATTAATCTGAGTGCCATCAGTTGGCCACAACTCATTTTGTGACAAAACTAAATGCAGGTTTCCTATTTCTGTTAGATTTAGTTGAAACTGGCTACTGGTCTTAAAGTCCAAAATAAGATATGCGATGATTATATTTCTGTAGGCTTTGTTTCCTCATTAAACCATACTAAAAAACTTTGAATTTGGTACTTGAAAGACCAATGCCACTATATGAAAACCTCTGGTATGTGTATCTTTTGTCAGTAGTGTGGCTCTTTTCCTTGTCTCTTTCTTTCCTATCTTTTATTACTAGATATGTCTCTTATGATGAGTTGTTGCTGACCTCTAGTATATGGCTAGAATAGCTTTATCTTGCTGGACAGATAAACCAAAGTACAGCAGGAACTTGGATGCTACAATATAGTATGTTATGTGATTATAGCTCAGAGTTTAAACCAAATATATTGCTGTCAAATTTTAAGGGCTGAAAAGATGAAGTTTGCACAGAACAGGAAGAATAACCCCTTCAAGTAAAAGAAGGAAAAAGTAACTGTAAAAAGAAGTATATTTACAAACATAGGTAGTTTGAGTACTCCTGCTGACTGCATTAACTTCTACTTTTCTGTCCTTTCACATACAGAAGAAATTGCCCATTTGCTGACCAGTGTCCATGTAATGGGAAATAGTTGTGATGATTTCTTACAGGAGTTGTCTGAGGGGGGTCGGTGTTTGTGTTACCTGTCTGACTGTAATGTAAACTCAGTTGCTGCCAGTTCTTCTTGGAGTGCCTTTTGGCCTGTGGGGGACCAGTGGGCAGCAGCATATAATGGTTGTAAGCAGCCACAGACCTGCTGTGGTTACCTCAGTGAATAAATACAGAGATAGATGGGAGACTGATGCTATTGAGGAAATAGTTAGCTTGGGAAAAAGCTGAAAGTGCTGAAGGAGAAGCAGATAAAGGGTTGTGAGGAGTAGCAAGCCTGTAGTTATTGAGGCGAGAGGATGTAAAATGGTACTTTGAAGGTCTGTTAGAAAACTTGTTTTCCACTCAATTTTAAAGCAGAATAATTAATTTTTGTTCAATTTTTGAAAATAACTGCTTTGACTATAATGCTTCTAGAACTTTAAAAGCTGTAATTTAAAAGTTTCATACAATTCAAAGTATGTGAAATCTAATACCTTCAGTTCCAGTAATTAATTTTAAGCAATGTGTAATATTTCATTGAATTAATTTCTATTAGTCCTTAACAGACGTCTTTAAAAATCTGTTTAACACTTATTTCTTTTCTTTCTTTAGGTGTTGGGAAATCATGTTTATTGTTACAGTTCACAGACAAGCGGTTTCAACCAGTCCACGATCTCACTATTGGTAGGTCCTTTTTGTGCTGCCCACTATTAGTAGTTAAGTGGTTGGGGTACCTCAGCATGCATTTATGAGTTTGTTCTGCTGCAGAAATGCAGGATTTTTGCTGTATTGAGGTGGCAGTGAATCTCTAGCTAATGAGTATTTTTGAGCTCGTAAAGTCAGTTTGGGATTTTTTATTGGGAGGGTACAATCTGAAACAATTTAAAAAGTTCATAGCTGCAGTATCTCAACTGTTTCTTCAGAAGAGCTTGTACAGTTGTACAAGCTTGAAATGCACTGATGGTGATGGAAGTGGTATTTTTTCACTAGGGAACGTAATACTACCCTAGCAAGAAAACCTTGAAGACAAATTACAGATAAATTGTAGCAAAGTTACCCTTAAAGATGAATAAAAAAAATTATTTGGGAAGACTAACTTTTGAATAGAGGACTGAAGTGTGAATGTGTTTGCTTTTGGAAGGGATAGGAATTTTCTTTCCCAACTCTTCAACTAGGTGTGGACCATTTGTGATAGGTATAATTTGATACCGGGGGAATGAATACATGTTGACGCATGGTCTAACTACAGTAAATGGTACAAGCTTTTATTTATCTTTCCACACAAAATAAGAGGAATTATGTAGTAGTAAATTCTTCTGAGGGCAGGTTTCTTCTGCAGATCATGTTTGCTGTTAAGCATAACAGATGCTAGACTCAGAGAAGGTTGCAGAACCTTTCAACTTGTTCATGTTCTTTCAAGGAACCTATCAGCTTTAATCATGAGCCTTGCACAAACTGTATCATAGTCTCTATTTTTAGTTTGTGCCCTGGAATAGGTAGGCTTCCTATGTTTGGGAGTACTGAAATAGCTGCTTGAAATATAAACAGATTTTCTTCATGTAACAGAATGTATCAGGTGGTTTGATTATGAATTCTCTTTCTTTTGACAGTCCTTCCGCACCTTGTGTGTGCCTGTTGTATAGTTCATATTCTTTGGCTAACATGAGTTTTTAGACATTTGTGAGGTCTTGGCAGCAGATAGGCTGGCTGAATAAAGAGCCTGAGTACTTTAGGGAGGTATGACTTACTATCATATTTTCTTCTTTAGGCCTGCCAAATATATGACACCTTATATATCACTCATACATTTGGCAGCCCTGTCACCTCAGACTGATTAGGCACTGGGGAGCAGCTTCACCTCAGCAGGGTGGTTGTAGTGCCAGTTCTTTGCTTGGCATACAGTTAGCTGAAATCTGGGAGCAGGGCAGAAATTGAAGCTAGTAAGATGGGCGGTGAACCTAGAAGCAACATAATGAGGAATGTGGTAACAGAGCCTGTGATGCTGCTTGAAAAGGAGGGAAGAAGGATTTTAGCTTTTATATTTTTCATGTATTTGTAATCCTGCAATTCTTTAGTGTGTAACTCTAAACTCTATATATATGGAGTGTTAGCTGTTGTTTCCAAATTTTGGTCAGACAAAACAATTCCTCTCTAAGTCTGGAAATCAAAGACACCTTCCTGTCTTAGGCCCTGAAAATGTAAACGGAAGTGTTTTGAGGAGGGGAACAAACTTGGGGTTAATGAGTTCATTACCTGAAGCTGTAATTGGAAGATTAACCCCCAATATGCAAATGGACCAAACTTAGAAAAGTATGAAAACCTGTGACTGGTCATCCATTTTTGGGTGTAGCCCCTGGGGCGGGGGGGCATCATCTGCCCAAAATGTACCTCAAGACCCTTCCAAAAATATAACTGCTTTTTATTCCCCTTGATTTTTCTGGCCTTTGTTTTTAGGTAGTCCCTAAAGGCATCAGAAGAGGCTGGAAATGCCTCCTTAACTGTGAGGGCATGTGTGTATTTTGGCCAGGTTCTCCCAATTACCCAAACAGATTTGGAAAGACAGATAAATAAAGAACATGGGTTCAAAGTCATATGAATACCCCTGTGGGGGAAATGGGGTGGGTTGAATTTAACTAATAAATGCCCTAATGGTTGTATTAAAAGTCCTGAAAATGCGTTAATTAAATAAACCATTGTAAACATTCTAGCTCTTTTGCCCACTGCCTGTAGGACATGCCCTTATTGTAAACATGATCAGCTTCTAAACCTTCTTTGAGAACAAGCTTGCTGTCAAGCTGTTTGTGTTTTTTCAAATTCAGTATTTTTTCCTGGTATGTATTTTGATGGACTAAGATAAATATATTTTTAATTTTTTATGGGGTTTTTTGCAGAAACTAAACATTTAAGATGATCATTGATTTTAAATCAGCAGCTCTAGAGTCACATTTTGAGATCAGGTGATCAGGTGAAACCTTCAGTGTTTACATGTGTAGTAGTCCAAGGACCTTCTCCTGGCTTTGGAGTGAACTTCAGGAAGAGCAGTGTCATTCACCTGCTTCCTCCTTGCTGTCTCTCCACCTGCATTCTTTCAATTTCTTTGCATATAGTTGCTGCAAATTATTTGGTTGCTAAAGAGCACAGTGGTCTTTGGCCAGTTGCTTTTATTTGGCTCCAATATCCTGTTGGGGATCTCTGCCCCTTTCCCCTAAAGTCATTCCACAGGAAGCAACACTGCACCCTCAGATATTCTAAGCAAGCTCTTGAAGAGACATTTGGAATATTTCAACTCAGGGCTGCATAATTGAAAGTCTTGGGTGCGCGTCTAGACAATGGCCAATTTTAGCTAAATTTCAGCTAGGAGATCTGTTTTGGTGGGGTTTTTTTAAATAATGGTTATAGATTAATGGAAACTTGATAGTATTTAAATATGTCCACTATCTCTAGCCATTTGTTGGATTTTAACTGCTGCACGAATGGTCTCAATTCATACTTAATTTTGTTAATGATCTCAAAAGGGCTTTAAAAAATGGTATAGAAGGCTGAATTTTTCACCGAAGAAGTTACTTTTTTTCCCCCTCAATTATAAAACTTCATCTTTAACCAGCTAAATTTTTGGAAAATTTTTTTTCATAAAGATGGGTGAATTTTAATTAATACAGTAATAAAGTTTATCTTGTCAAAGGTGACTTTGTATGCTCCCTTAATAGATCATTTTATTGATAAGGACTTTCTTCTAAACTGGCCCCAGCAATCTGTCATTGGTAGAGTGTTAAAATAACTGTGACTCTTCAATTTCCTGTTTACTTTGAAAGGGGTGTGTTTCTCCCTCTAATCTGGAGCTACTAAGTGGTTTGGAAAACTTTGTTGGAAATACTTCCCAGACACTTGGACAGTAACAGTTGCCTTTCTTCTAGAAAGCTCTTTCAAGCTGCTGGAAAATTGGCTGAAAGCAGGTTGTGAAAGAGATTATTTTCCTACACTATTGACTGAACTTAAACTTAGGTTCTTGCTTTTGTAGTACTTGTCATTCTTCTTTCTGTTATGTGCTAATGATGTAATGTTTTGTAAAATCTGTTCAGGTGTAGAATTTGGGGCTCGAATGATCACTATTGATGGAAAACAGATAAAGCTTCAGATATGGGATACGGTAAGTAATCATAAAAATTGGTTAAAAGTATTGCTCCACTAATTTTTCACTTTTCCTTTATTTTGGCTAAGCTCTCTATCATCAGCATTCATAGACTATGTACTTGGTCTTGCAGCTTTCTTTGGTTTCTATGAAGTTAAAAATTTGCTAATATATCCTTTTCTTGTTGTGATGTATTGTTGGGCACTGTAACTTCCTCGAGCTTTGTCAGATTTGTAAGACTGGAATTCATACTGCATCACGTATTAGATGAAAGTCTTCTGTATTACCAAGAACTTCCATTTCTCTAAATCTTTCTTTGTGCATTCAGGCAAGATCTGGTAAAGACAAAATCCTCCTGTGAAATTGTGATGTGTCTGCTACCTTTAATCAAGAGTTCTCCAGAGGAAATGTTTGCATTTCCAAGGTAGAAGAAAACACATGCCTCACTTTTCATAGAGAACTTAAAAACACAAGTTCAGGACAGTAAATATTTTGGTCAAGAAGGGACTGGTTAATGCTTTAAGTTTCAAAACACCTTCCAAAATTCAGACTTTGACTCTTGAGGGGGTTCATGTTAAGAGCATATATTGGCTATTCTTGTATTGTCAGTCACTTTACTGTAAAGCAGTCAGCATCACTGTCTATATTTGTGATGAAGCAGGTTTAAGATGTTCATACCAGTAGCTATATCTTTTAAATGTATTTGACTATTCCCTAAGGCAGAGTTGCCTGTTTCGTTTTCTAAAAGCATTTTAGGATACCTTTAGAAACTGACAGGTACATGATCCCTAGCCTCATGTATGTGCTTTTTTTTGGCACAGCAAATCAGTGGAGGGACATAGATTCATATATGCATGCCTACATATGGGCATGTGTATATAAAAATGTAAATAAATGTAATATTTCAGTGAACTTCATAGATAAGATCTTATTTTACAGGTTCTTCCCTTGAAATGGTGCCTAACACCTGTGCCTTGTTGGAAGTTCTAAGAAAAAGGCATAGAAAAATATGAACAGCTTACTTTAGGCTTTTTCAGCTCTGGGCATTTTTACTGTTATAATTGTGGATTGCAGATTACCGAGGTGGCTGAGTATTTTTAAGTTCAATAAACAAGCAAATCTCTGCATAAAAAAATAACTTTATAATCAAACCTTTAGTATGTAGTGTGACCATGTGACTATATACCTATATTGGTCCTTGTTTTCTAAAATTGGGGCAGATTGTCTGTAGGCAAAAGTACTAATTTTACTACTGGCTTTGAAACTGATTCTGTTAATCTTCTTAGATAACAAATGAACTTCAACTGTGTTTCAGTAGATAATGCTTTTCCTGGTGCCTCTGACTCAATGGCTCTTTGCTGTCTGGTTGTTGTTTTGAATGCATGCAAATTGTCCAGCCAAAATGGCAACCCAAATGCTTTTGACTATAATTTATAAACTTTATTTGAACAGGGAGTTTTTTCTGGCTAGGTTCTTAAGTATATAGTACATAAATTAAAAATATTAATTGAAGATTTTATACACTGAGTCCTTATGTTTTATACACTGTATGCTTATGTTGTATTTAATAATTTATAAATTGTATGCAGGGAATGACAGTATACTGGCCTTAGTTAAAAGTTTAACTGTATGCAGAGTGATTTCTAAAACACAGGATATTTCTGTTCTAATCCAGTCTTGGTTTGTCAGCATATCTGAATTCCACTGTATAATTTCTGATCTTGGGTACAAAGGTGTTGAAGGAATAGCAAAAATAAGAAACATGATGAGGTAATTCTATGAGATATTTTTCTTACGAGTAAAATACACTTACAAATGTCCATAATGAGTAAGGTTACTGTGTTCTATCTGCATTGAGCATTTTTTTGTTTTCTGTTAGCCAAAACTGGTAGGTGTTACTTGTGCTATCTGTGTATTTATTAAGCTGTAACAACTTCTGTTTGATGAGAGAAGGTTCATTTTACACCTGTTGCTAAGGAAACACATGAACTATTTATGGTTTTGGTTGGTGCTTATAGAGTCACGGCACTAGCCCTTCTCTTATTTGGTGCTAGCCTTATACATCTGCTCTTAATCCATCACTGAATAGGATGCATCCTGAGCAGAGGCATAAGAAGCAGAGAACTCAATAAAATTTGTTTGGATTGCTTAACAATGAACTTGCTTGCTTAAGAGAATGAAACTCTAAAATTCAGGTTTTTCTGGCCAGATATTTCTGTGCAACAGTGCTCATTTTGTGTTGTCTTCAGCAGATCACTGCAGCCCCAAGGAAAGCCCTGTTGTAGTAATGGGAATACAAGGAAGCTGCAGCATACCTCACTGCAGGAGTAATGTTGCACCCTACAGGGACAGCTGAAGCTAACACTGTTGCATGTCTGTGAGATCCGTTTGTGTGTCCTTCTTGTATGATAAATCAGTAATATTTTACTTTTTCATTATCATCCTAGTTTGGATTAGGAGCATGTTATAGAAGTTAATTCTATTTACTGCAGTCTGTTTTCCATGTGGGAGTATACAAACTGAATTCCTTTTGAAGGAAGCCAGACTGGAAGATATGCTTAAAGAATGCATGTATGCCTGTTAGAAATTGTAGTCCAGTATTTGATCCTGTGAGCTGGTAGTCTAGTAAAACTACTCTGGTGGAAAGACACACCTAGCCCCAACCCCCTCCTCTCCCAAAAACCCCACAAACAAAAATCTGCATTCCATGAAAGATACTCAGTGTGGCCTTTGCATTCTTAATGTTCTGTGTAGCAGTCTCAGCTCTACTGCTGTTCATATCTGCACAAGCGAATAGTGTCCTGTTGTTCTCTCCCAGCTGCAGGCTGTTCTGGATCTCCCCAGTGCTGGGCTCTGCAAGCTTGCTGCTGTGTGTGCTGTGGCACGCCCAGGTGTTTAGCTCTGTGAGTTTTTGGGTTTCAATATTCCTTTTCAGTGTTTTTTAGGTCTGTAAAGATGAGGTGTTGGACCAAATTGTTTGTGTGTCTTTAGATTATTTCTTCTCTTGCATCTTCAGTCTTAGTAATGGCTTCCAGTAACTGGATGGACTGAGAAATACTTTTGTCCAAGCTGCTTAGTTGTTAATTGCCTATTATGATAAGTTAAGTAACTCTTATGTGGAAGTGTGGTATTTGAGCTAGTGTCAGCTGCGCACGTAACTTTTAGATAACTAGAAGTGGTTTTACAGCAGCAAGTAAGGATTAAAATTACTGTTCTGGAAGCTGTTAAGCTTTTTGAGTTTAAATCAGCTGTGTAGATAAGTTTGGTTGTCTTATGGCAGCAGCATAACACTAAGAAATATTAAAATTGCTTCTCTTCAGAAAAAGTTCATTGTTGTAGAGAGATAACTGGGCTCGTTACCAGGCTGAGTCAGTGGCCTTGGTTTTGTTGTTGAGGGGGATGTTCTGTATTGCATTGACTGTTACTAACAAGTCATTGTTGATGAGAAAAAATAAGCAGTAATTGAAAGAGGATATTTCTGTCAGACACTGCAGTAGGAGAGATCTGTGATGACGCTAAGTAATGCTGATGTCCTCTAAATTTGTATGAATACGAACTTCTCCTGTGTACTTGAATAGTACCTATTTCAGCTTTATTTCATGGAAATTCATTATTTAAAAACGTAATTCATGTAGCACCTTAGTCCTGCTTAGACAGACTAAATATCTGAAATAATTGGTTTTTATAAACTAATTTCAAGTAATTTCATGATTTCCAGACAAGTGTACTTTCTAATTGAATTGATAGGGTTTTCTAGTGGTTTTGAGCTTTTATAAAAAAGCATGTTTGTGGAAGACTGGAGGCATAATTGTTAAAGGCGTAATTCCCTTTCAGATACTCTGAATATACTGATTCTTCTTGGAAATGAAGATATTTTTCTTGTGTTTGCAATTGATTTGGACCTATTAGAACCAAATAAAGTTCTCTTCATTCATTAAATGAATATTCTTCCTCGTGTCTCTGACAATTGCTAGGATATATGGTTCTCCCCCAAGAGCTCTTTCCTAACTGTTGATTTCATGGTGTTTTCTGCTTGCTTTAGTAGTCAGAGCATATTCATATGTTTGTGGGCCGTTGGTGTATTCTTTTACTACATTTTTACTAATTTGACTCTTTAACCATGGTACCTACATGCATATTGCTGCATCTCATGCCCTCTATTACACTGCTGGTGTGAAGTTGCAGGAAGAACTTTGAAAGAATCTACTTTCGTTTCTGAACCTAATCTGATCATCAGTCACAGACTGTGTTTGCTGCCAGGTGGGAGGATTAACTTATTTCTGGAACCATAGATTGAAAGGTGAGGCAGGGAGATCTGTCTGTTTAATAGTTATTCCTGTTGCTGTTTGTTTAATATGACCATCATCTGAGCTTCAGTGCCAGTAGCTTAAGCTACTCTTCACACCCATGATGTCACTTTAGGACAATTTGAGGCAATTTGATATGCTTTCTAGCTTAGTGTTCATAAACCTTTGTCATGCTTAAACATATTTGGTTATTGAAATGCTATAGTATTGGCATGTTATTTTCTGAATTGTTTTTTGATTTATCCATGCTTTCTACAATAATTACAAGACTTCTACAGGAGCAAGCTCTTGCTTAGGGTAAGGCCTTAAATGGGCCTTAATCACTCTTTTGCACAGTAAAACTCCTATTTTAGTGAGGGTTGCTGCTTAAAACCTAAAGGTTTCAAATACAGTTTCTTTCAAGTTATAAGTGTATTTCTGATAATGGAAGGCTAAAGCTTTGTTTCTGTGATGTTGGGAATTGCTTTTGCTGTCTAAGTGGCATTTATTCAAAACCAACAGAAGAAAAAGCAGATGTACAAGTTACGTGTATTTAGACATATGTACAGTTGGAGATCTTTAGTCCTCTTGAAATTTCAGTTCTTACTGCATACTTACCGGGTTATTCTCAAGCAACATGTAACTTGGCTAAAGCCGTCACATAAATTCTGAGACTTTTATATATTATGATAGATTCTTCTTCATAAGCATTTTTAGTTCTGTTTTTGTTTGGGAATCTCTTTGCTGGAAACAGCGGGGTTGTTTTTTAATTTTACACTGCTTCTGTATCTGTTTGTCCTACATGCTAGTAAATCACCTTAAAATTGTTTCATTTTCTGGACTGGAGACATGACTGCAAGAAAGATTAATGCATTTGTATAAACAAGTTGACATGTGACTTAGAGGCTGTTAGTGTATTTATAACTTCTAAAACTATATTTAAAGGTATGTATTGCTCCTCTTTCTTTCTGGAACATTTTATTCCAGGGATCAACTTTGTGGAGTAGTTCCCAGCTGGCAGCTGTCACAGGTGGTGTGACAGTTTCGAGTTGCTTATTTCTTAGATGTCTTTTTAGTCTTCTTTGTAGTGTAGGAAAGTGTAAACATGTAAATAATAATTCCCAACATGAATGAAATGTTCTGTCACCTGTTTTGAACATACTGCACGTCTGTTTTTAGAGTGAGGGAATCTAGAGCCACTAGCTAGGTGTGTTGTAGTTTCATATTGCATGTGGATGTGTAACATTCCCTGCTAATAAAAAACTGTTGGTCAGCTTAAATGCTGAAGGCCTGCTGGGACATTCCCAGATAACTTGGTCCTTGAAGAAACTTTGAGTTCTTCAGCATTGAGAATGGAGAATCCAGCAAAATTAATGAACTGTTTTCTAGGGAGATACACTGTTGTGAGTGCTGTTTTTTTAACTACTTTGTTCTGCATTATGGCTCTTTTCATTTTTCCCCTTACTTTATAGATTCAAAAATATACAGTTAAGGCACTTGAAAGTAACTCTCTTGGAAAACAAAGGCTTGCCTGTGTATTTTGCAACTGATGCAACTACACCGCATACTTGGAAATTACACCGAGATTTCCTGTGGGAATAGTAACACTTGGAGTATTTTTTTAAATGTGCCAGAGATACTGTGTCCATGATAACAGCTGCATAGCTTAAATGTTACTGAAAACTCTAGTATAGGTACTAATCCTAAATCTCATTTTATTTTAGTAACCTGAGGTGGTTGATAATGCTTCGTGTTCTGCTTACATTGTTGCTTTCAAGTTGTGTTTTGGTCTCTATACTGAAGTATACTTTGAAAATCACATGGGATATATGTCTGTGCTGTTGAAGCAGGGATGAAGATTTTTGTACTTGCTTGAAGACCTATGACTTCCAGAACTGTCTATATAGACAAGTCTCTGCTATCAGAAAGTTTGCTTGTTTCTTTGAACCATTATGGTATGAATTGTAAAAGCTTACAGAGTAGAAAACAGCCAGAAGAGAATGTTACTTACCACTTAAAACATTTCTTGTTTATCAGAGGCTCACATTTTTTCATGATTAGTGCACTACTCATGTTTCTCTGAAGAGAGAGGATGCATGTTCTAGGTTCCTGTGGGCAGCCATGTCTGAGCTGGAGTTTCTGTGTGTGAAGTAGCTGTAAGGTCTGGCTGTTACCAGAAACGTCCTCCATCTTCCCATTTCCCCTGAAGTGTAACTCTCACAGTGGGTATATCATGGAATTGTCATGGAGCAAAAGCTTGTGTCACCTGTACTGGATGTAATTTGGCTTTGGCAAACGCTCTGTTTGTTTCCTGACCATTGCCCCTGCTCTTCCGAACACCACAGCCCCCTGCCTCCCCCACCATCTGGATGTGGAAGTCAGCAATCTGCTTCAGATGGCCCTACCTGAGCCAGGGAGGTTGGAAAAGGGGACCTCCAGAGGTCCCTTTCCCACCTCAACTGTTGTGTGAGAAAAAACTTTTTAATATGAAAGAGAGATAAAAACAAGTAAGTGCTGGATTTTGCGGAAACAGGAAGGGAATGGTAATAACAAAATTATACTTAAGATAAAGGGCCTTTCTTAGATATTGAAGCTGATTTTAATTTATACTGAGCTTCTATACTGCTGCTTCTATCTGTTGCTCCTTGTAACAAGCAACTAAACTTGGGTAGGTCCTTCTTTGTAAGACTGATAAAGTATAGTTATAGTACACTTGTGGTTTTTTTAAGTCAGTTTTGGCTATTAGCCTAGACTTTCTTTCAGTTTTGACTTCTTTTGACTTTTGAAATAGCTTGTCCCCCTTGGAAAGAAAGGGAAGTGGACAGAGAAAACTGTCAGATGAAGATATAAAGTAACACTGATTCTTAAAAAAAAAAACTGTGGAATGTATGCTGCATGCCTAACCCTGTTTGACCTTCTCTATTGACTCTATATTGACATAGGTCTCATTCAGAATGGTACTGTTAAAGTAGCCAGTAAATTTTATATATAAGGGGTTTCTATGATATAATACATTTTTATGTTATAGATAAAATAAAAATTAGTACTGTGGAGCTTCTTTCCAGAAACTCAGTTTTCTTTTGCTTGGAATGGAAGGGAATTGAGTTTGTGTTGTCCATTGATATATGTAAGCATAAATTCATTATTGCTATATGGAAAATGTGATCCCTTCACCAAAGGAGGTACCATTTTCCACCCTTTCCTTAAGGAAGCAGTGGTATTTAATTTTCACCATTTTCAAGTGAGACACAATTAAAATTATTACAGTAGTTTCAGTATTTATATACTGAACTTTTGTAAGTGATTCTTTAACGAATTCACTATTCATACATTTTTGTGAGATCTGACAATGTTGCTTGATCATGATTAATTTACTCAGGGAGATGAACAATTTCACATGTCAGGATGGAATTTATGAAGGTTAAACAGGCAATCTTAATGTGTCAGGTGAAGTCCAGGTCATGTGTAATTTTAGACAATGTATGGAATACCCTGGTAACAGTAAGTTGTCGGTTTAGCAGGGAAATGTTTCATTTGTCTGCCATACACTTGAGCTACTCACCACACCAAGAAGAGGTGGTAAAGCTTCCTTGAATTTCTTTGTAGGAAACCAGGTATTACACTAAAAAACTGTTGGTTATTTGTTTTTTACTATTTCTTGGTGTATTCTACTCATTGTCTGTGTTTAATTACCAAAGTTTACATGAAGGTGTACTTGGACTCTTGGCCAAGAGCATATGTGAGTGTATTCTGAGTGTATTCTGAAACTGTGTGTTATAGTGTATTTTATAACTGCTTCCTCTGGAATGGCTACGATAAAATGTTTTCTTAAATAGAAGTTACTGTTTATTCTGGAAGAGACAGATGCTTTCTGAAGACTAAACACATCTAAACTTATTGTGCCACTGTTCTTGTTGAGTGACAGTATCTAGATCAAGTTCTCTTAGAATTTAAGAAGATGTAGTATTAAGAAAAGTACAGTAACTGTGAGAAGAAAAAGTTGTCTATGTACTAATTCTGTGGGCATGCCTGAAGGGTTCCTTGTATTTGATAAATATTTCATTCTTGAGTTTAATGTTTTTAAATCAGGGCAATTTCCTATAGTTCTACAGATTTACTGCACATAGAGTTTTTTTCAGCATTAGTATTTCTTAAGCATGTTTTGTGTTATCTGTGAATTATGCTAAAACATCTGTTATTGCTAAATATTAGAAGTAAATATTTCTTCTAGCAAGTGTCAAGTGCTAGATAGCTCTTCTGAAAAACATGAGCATGAAGAGCTCAAGATCTGCAACCATGAATATTTATTTTTCGGGACTGTATTCTTTTGAACATGTTCTTTTAGGTGCTCAGATTTTTACAGAATACTTTTCTGTGAGAACTATCTAATTTATGTAGACTGTGAAGTTTTTCACAGTGTATATGAAGATGACTCTTGGATCCTGTAGCTGCTTTGACAAGCATTATTTGTCAAGTACAGAGGAAATTGATTAACTGTGGAGCAGAATTGTGTAAAATTGAATTCCCAACCATTTTCTGGTTTTTCTTAATAAAATGATTACTGAAAGAATTCCATCTGAAGACTGTTGAAAGCTGGCTGCAGTTTATGATATAACGGATAAAATCTGCATCCTTGGCCTTCCAACAACCTTTACACCAGCAGATGGTGGGCGTAAAGATGTCATTCATCATTTATTTACAATGGACTTTATTTATTCTAGTGTCAACAGCTGCCCCAGGGAGCGGGTTATTGAATTCAAATGTGAAGCTCTGGGTTATTTGCTTCCTTTCAAATTTGTCTTCAGAGCTTAGTTGCTAGGAGTCCATTCTGTGCTCTAATAATGATTCATGTATTGTGAAGCCATTCAGTAAATTGGGTTGTCAGGGATTGCCAAAAAAGGTTTAGAGGTCTTGTTCCGATTTTTTTTTCTTTTTTAACAGCGCTGTGCTGTAGTTGGTGTCTTCTCCCTATGTGCCTTCTCTTGCTGCTGTTGGTGACTTTGTCCCAGTTGTCCCCTTTCTGATTTCCCATCCATACTCTTCCTTATCCCCTTCTCTCAAAAGTAGAATTCTATGATCCTGTGATTCTAAGTTCATGGTTTTGAGGAACAAAAAATAAGTATTAGATATGAAGTAATGAAACTTTGTGTTCTACAGGCAGGGCAGGAGTCCTTCCGTTCCATCACAAGATCGTACTACAGAGGGGCTGCAGGGGCTTTGCTAGTGTATGACATTACAAGGTGAGAATACCAACTGGATTACAATGATATGATATGTCTTTGTGAATTGTGCTATGGTGTGCAGCAGTGCTAAGTGTCTCATCTAATTTGGCTTTTTGTATAGATACTGGTAATTTAACATTGTATCAACTTTCTTTAAGTGCTCTAATAAGATATAGCATATGTAACCTATATACTTTTAGTTTTCTCTGTATGGTAGTTGAGAAAGTATGCATAAAATCTCAGAAAGAATGAAATAAAATATTTTTATAAACTATTGACCATCAACCTCTGGCTTACCTTTATGGAGAAATACCTGAAAATATTTAATTAATTCCTTTCTAGCATTTTGTTATCATGAGGGATATCTTCTTTAATTATAGCAGATTCCTTTTACTTAAGTTCTATTCTGCAAGTGAATGAAATAGTAAAACATAGAAGTTTGGTTACATAAAGAATACCAGGAAACTTGTACCATTGCTGTGTTTATGAGATTTGGAAAATACAGGTCTTAATCTGATACTTTTTTAGTAGGTAGAAGTTTACTAAAGTTTCCCTGCCATATTAAATAAAGTATCTATATGCAGTTTATCTGTAAAACTGTGGGTACTCTGGCTGGTTTATGAAAATGTTCAGGCTCCAAAGTCCTATTAAGCTGTGTGCCTCCTTTTTGTGGGTCTTGGCTCTTGTTGCACTGAGCAACCGCTTGTACTAGAGATTTCCTAGACATTTTTTCTTTTGTTCCTTTTTAGATTTAAATATCAGGAAACAACATATTCTTTCCTTTGGATTATCAGTAAATGAATCTTTGATTAATAAATAAAATACGATATCTTAAAACCACTCTACAAGCATGGGATTTATTATTTAGTTTACACCTTCTGTAAAAACTGTGTCACATTCACGTACCTCACTTTAAAAGATTTTACAGCTAAATTTATTATTCAGCTTTTAAACTCACATAAAAATTATCAACCATTTTCTGCTTTCAGTAAAACAAATATTGCTATATGAGTATGTGTTTATTTGTACTGTTGTTTGGCTTGGGTGAAGCTGATGGGTACTTTTAAAATTCTGTTCAGTTTTTATATGTATATAAAATTACAGATTCTTACAGCTCTGAGAATCCTCTTTACTCTTTGTAGCAAACATGTTTTCAATTACTTTTTAGGCAGAGTTCATTAGCACTGCTTGTTTGCTAAATTTTTGTTTGCCCATTCTCCCTCTCACAAAGGGATTACTAGCTTTTATCCCTAGAGCATGTGCACTAATAAATGAGTTGGTTATTCAAGTAGAATAGTGGACTAACAGGGGAAAGATTTCTTAAAATACTGCTTTTAATGTTCATTCTCTTCTATACTTAGGAGGGACACTTTCAACCACTTGACAACTTGGTTAGAAGATGCTCGTCAGCATTCCAATTCCAACATGGTTATAATGCTTATTGGAAACAAAAGGTAAAATTGTATTAGCTGTTATTTTGTAAGAGGGAAATATTTCACTTCTCTGTATTTCAGCTTTTGAGTTTTCTAATTTGTAGGGAATATGTTAACTTCAAATTCCCTTCTATAGTTCTGTGGTGAGCCTAAAACCTTTCTTACTCCACTTAGACTAATACAGTGTGCAGTACATGGATCAGCTACGTTATGTTCTGAATATCTATTTTAGAAGTAATTTGATTCCAAGGGATTGATTGCAAATGCTTGAAGCAATGGATTATAAGAGTTATTTTCTATTATGCTTTTTTGTTTCTGGAATTACCAGTTAGGAACACCTAGATCTCTCCCTTATGATTCCTAATTTGAGGTGTTCTAAAGTGCTTTAGTTTTTGGTTAAGTATCACATCAGAGAAAATGTCATTTCAAAAACATAAACCCATAGTACAGGATTCACATCAAAAACTCTCTACAAATTTAAGAAGTGCATACCTCAATGATTGAGACATTTCTGATTTATGAGCCTCTTCCATATTCTGTACCTTTTAGCTAGGATCAGGGTCAGAGAATGCGTTTTCACTGTTTCCTGGTAAATTCATTTACTTGGTCTTCTCATCAGCTACACTGTCTAAAATTATAAAATTATTCCCTGTTGATGCTGAAACTTGGTAGTGAAAGTCTTACTAAAAACACATCAGTGAATATATTGTCAGTAATTCTTCTAGTTCTTGATCCAGTAAATTATAGCATCATATCTAGATTTTTTTTTTTCTGGATGCAGAATTTTTTCAAAATATCAAAAGCATCAGCTCAGAATTCAGTAGTCCATTAATTATGGGCCTTTGTGTAATTGACTGGAACTTGTGTCCATGCCTCAGTAATTCTTGAAGGTAAAGGTGCCAGTTGAAATAATGGTGTGTACGCATGCCCCTAAAAATTTCATGAGCAGACACATCACTTCTTAAATACTACTGAGAAACAGCTTTGTGATAGTGAGTCTGGGTTTGCTGTTCGGGCCTGTTGAACTTTTATTTTCTTCTTCTTCCCCCTCTTCTCCCTTCTGTTTTTCCCCATTGCTCCACTACCCTCTACTTCCTCCTGAAAACTGTGGTACATATTAAGTAATTGTTAAGTCTGTCAACTTCTTTTTACATTATCTGGTAAATGACTAACAACTTTCTTTTTAATTGAGGAATGTGTCAAGCATAATCGTGACAAATTATTATAAAAAATGTAATCCTGTTTTATTAAATGAAGCTTTGGTAAACCCGTGATGGCCCTGACCAACTGTTTTTGTTACTTGTGTGAGTAAAAATATGCCACTGAGAAAAACAGTAAAGTGTACTATTTACTTGAGATAAGTTTTCATACTTAATTGACATCTGTAGCTCTTTCTGATTATTCTTAGCTGTTAAACTAAATTTTCATGTCTTGTATTCTGCGGATGCAGACTCATTTGCTACTTTCAGCTAACCCAGTAACTCCCAGTTACAACTAGGTTTTATTCAAACAATAAATATGCTGAAAATGTGCACTGTAAATTGTTACAGATTAAGGTGCCACATGAACTAAAAGTATTAAGAGTTACAATTTTAAGCTTTTTACAGGATATTATTTTCAAGTAGGGCAGGAAGAAAACTTCTTCAATTTTACTGCATTATCCTGAAAGAGTTCTTATGGTAGGGCATCTTGCTAGAGGTGGGTGGAAGGAAGAATGTGTGTGCTAGCATAGTAGTTTTGAAGGAATAAATACTGCTCTTATGACTCCCAAAAGTGCACTTGGCATAAGTTTGTACTACTGACTTATTGCTGGATTTGAAGAGTGTTCAGAATTTAATTTGAAATATGATGGCTGTTTGTTGAAAACATTACAAATACTAGTGTTAAAACATTACAAATACTGTACTTAATCTTCTTTCCAGACCAAAGCATAGCTATATTGATCTAGTAAGACCAAATGCTTCGAATTATTGGAATGGAGAGAGGAAGACAACTGTGGTTAGTAGAAGCAGTTAAAGATCTTTAAGAATATGTTTAGGTATCAGTTTTGAGTTTTGATTGGGCTGTCATTGCAGTTTTTGATACAACTGCATTATTTCAGCTGAAAAGTTATTTGTTTATAATCTCTCATGGAGATAACTCTGCAGTGAATCAAGGTTTTAAATAAGGTATTTTTGAGAGTAGCATGGTAGTAACAGATAAAGACATTGCTCAGGTTGAAAAAGATAATGTCAGCTAATACTGGGAGTGCTTAAATGCAATGAACATCAATTTCAAAATTGTTTTGAGACAATATTTCTTGTATCCTTATCTTCAAATTTTTTAAATATTTAAATAATGTGCTGAATTGTATTGACTCTAACTCATCTAAGCTAGCATATAGTTAAAAATTACAAAACCCTGCTTTGCTGCAAAATAGATGCCACAGTGAGTATTACATATTTTTAATATATGTGTAATTACAAAGTTGGCAAACACTGAAGTATAGCATGATACATTTTATTTGTATACTGCCTGCACATTAAATGTATCTATTTGTATGCTGTTTAGTTAAAAATTTTTATCTAAAAAGATATTTATGCATGTACAATTTAGATGAAAATTCATTGAAATATATATCTTACACTTATGCATGAGTAATAAGTATATAATTTTTATTGCTCAAGATATAATATACCTACAAAGAAGGACAAACTGTGAATTCCTTGTTAGTAAAGAAGCTTTAAAAAGTAAGGGTGAAATACTTGTGTATGTATGACTTAGAGAAATCGATTTGTCTCTAGTTGTCAAGTCCAAGAGGAGATTTTTTTCTGCTATTTTGAGTAATAATTTTGAATTAAATTGCTTGGAAAGCAGGAACTGAGAACTTGTCTAACCATCACTTCAATTTCTTTTGCTGTTGGAGGGAGTTTCACAACCTAAGTGCTAACTTACTGGGAGAGAACAGCTAATGCAGTTCAAAAGAATTTAATTCTGCTTTTAAGGGTTTTTTTATCAGAGAAGAAATAGTATGAAGTTTTGCTACTGAATAGAAAAAAATACCTTTATATTTTAAGTTATGTTTAATATAAATAACTCATTTATAAAGTTCCTTTATCAGCTCAGCTTTATAGTATTGAATTGTTAGATAATACAATAGAAGAGAGTGATATATACTGAAAGTACAATGTCTAAAGTTGGTTTTCAAGGAATACCTAGATAAATACACAATCATCCTGTAGAAAGTTATTTCATGAAGTCTTTGATAAGATTTATGTCAGCTAGGGTGTATAGCTCAAATAAGTGTGATGCCTGTGGCTATTCCATGTACTCTAAGTGCAGGGCTTAGTATAATTCTACTTTATTTAAGGGCTTGACAAGTTAGATACCCTGGTTCTGATGGGGGCTCTTGGCTTCTCAGGCTTATAAGCATGTCTGTGAATGACAATCATTATATGGGCATGTTAGACCATGTAATTTAACTTTTATTTTTTCTTGTATCTTTAGTGATTTAGAATCTAGACGAGAAGTTAAGAAAGAGGAGGGTGAAGCATTTGCACGAGAACATGGACTTATCTTTATGGAGACATCTGCCAAAACTGCTTCCAATGTAGAGGAGGTAACTTTGCTCAACACTGACTTTTTACTAAAACAGTTGATATAAATTACGCTTGTTTGTATAGATACTCTTCCTCTAGATTTTGGGTTCCTTAACTTGAATTATCTACTCTTTATATTATGAGAATAATGTATAGTATATATTTTTCCATGTTGTAATTGATTACACAGCACTAATTATTTTGTTGAGACTTCCTAATTAATGTACTTGTGGGTTTTTTGAAGTATTTGATCAGAGAAATGGCTAACTTCTGTCTGCTATGAAATCTAAGAAGTAAGGCTAGGATAGATTTGCTAGTCCAAAGCAAGCCAAGCTATTGGTATTCTTGGCAGATGTCACTGTAGCCTGTTCTAAAGGCTCTTGGTATATCACGAGCTCTTCACAGCAATCTCTTGCAGTGCTTTGCTATTTGTACTATCATCTTTCCTGTATACTACCTAGTAGGAATCTTCTTCAATTTGCACGCAGCTTCTATTTTCTGTCCTCTACAGAGCTGCTGAAAGGATCATTGCCTTGGTTACTGTAGTCTGCTGTGTATCTGAATAAGTTTTTCAGTTCTTGCTACTTTAAAGAAAGTAGGTCTTTTCAAGTTTGGCTTATAGTTCACATTTCTGGACGCATGTGAGAGGTGCAAGAACTCATCTTGGTTCGCTGCATTCCTTTCTTGAAGGGTAGTCATGTTGGGCTGAGCTCAGCTGCAGCTCAATACCCACCAAGTTGCTCACTCAGTGTTTCTGTCCAGTTGGATAGGGGAAAGAACCAGAAGAGCCAAGGCAAGATAAAACTCAGGGCCTGAGATAGTTTTAAATATTAAGCAAAGAGATGGACAAAGAGTGACAGAAAGGCAGTCACTCACAACTTCCTACAAACAAATTGAATTTCAAATTGAATTTAATTTCTCTGAGAACCAGTGACTTTGACTACCCTTTGGTTTTTATTCTTGAGCATTATATCATATAATATGAAATACCTCTCAGGCCAGTTCTGGTCAGCTGTCCTGGCTGGTTTATGTGCCCCCATGATTTTGCCTACCCTAAGCCTAATCGCTGTTAGGAGAGGGCAGTGTAAGAAATAGAAAACCTTGACACTCAGCAGTAGCTAAAACATCAGTGTGCTATCAACACTGTTTTAGTCATAAATCCAAAACACAGCACTATGCAGGCTGCTGTAAAGAAAATTAACTGTGTTGTAGCCAGACAAGTACAGTGGTGGACCAAGAGCTCCATCTGAGATGCTAGTGCTATATACAGCAGAAAGATGGCTTCACATGTCTTTCAAGCCCACACTGACCTTATAATGACATAGCTTCTTATACTACATAATACATCCCTATTCATTTCCAAAACTATCCTAAATTCAAATGGTGTGTGACCAATGAGGTATTCTTTTAGTGGTAAAGCCTTTTAGTTATAAAATATTTAAGTTTTTTGAAAAGTTACAGTAAGCTACAGATGACTTTCACAGAATTCATTACTACCTGATTCTAAAATTATCACCTCATTTTGCATCAAAAAATACATCCTAGTGAATGAATTGTTCAGTATCTAATGCATCTCTGATTATCAGGAGGCAAATGAGCATGAAGTTCTTTATCAAAAAGTTCACCTAGAATCCTCTCCTTGTGTGAGTGATGTGTGTGTGTGCTAACTTTGTAATTCTGGTGGAAAAGCTTTAGGATGTAATCCTTTCCAGTGGCGGTCAAGTGCATACCTTAAATGATGCTCTCAGTAAACACAAAAAAAGTGGCATGATGTAGAATAGTTAACAGCTACGGAAGCAAAACGCTAGCCAGTTTTTTTATATGAACAAATCAGCTTCTGTTGGTAATGTTTTTTTAAGCTGTTTCCCTTGTTCAATCCTGATTTCCACCATTGTGGAATACTTTAGTAAATCCGTAACTGGAGCAGTACACTGACCTTTTTGGTGCTTGGATCTTAAAACAGTTTAAAATTGTTCATTGTGTTCTTCAGGATTTTGTCTCTTACCTATGTCTTGAATAGAAATGGATGATAAGAAGTGGAAAACATCCTGCTGGCTGTTTGTTTTGTGCAAGGCTGTTGGAGAACTTTCCACCCTGTTTGCATAATAGGTAATAGATGGTAGGGAGTGGGCAGTAGGTCCTTCATAGTTACTTTGGAGACTTCTAAGAATTCGCTGTGACCACAGGGTTAAATCATCATATTTCATGTGGAATGGGATTGTGTAAAAAGAGCTTCTGTGTCACTGAGAAGATAGAACGGTTACTGCAGGGAGGTTAGGCACAGGCTTATAATCTGACTGCAGTGCAAGGACAGTTGATGCTAGTCTCTTCTGCAGTATCATATTTATTTGAACAGGAGGTTGTTGTTGATTTCCTTTTAGCCTCTGTCTAAAGCTGTTGAGGTATCCAGCTATCAAAATATTACTGACTTTTTGTGCTTCTCTTTTTTTTCTCCTCAGTGATTGCTAAGGTGATTGCAGTTAGAGCAGTGTACACTTTGTCATGAATGGCTGTGAGCTTTCTCATGGTAGAGTCTTGTTATCTTTTAGAATCTTGGTTAACATATTTGCTCTACTGTGGATGGGTGATGTGCGCTCTGAAATGCTGTTTTCAGACTTCAGTGTTGCTTATTTACTTTTCTAAGAAATCACTGTGGTGTCCATTGGGAGGCTTTTCACTTCTACACATGTAAGTCTGAACCCCAAGCAGGTTGCACTTGTTTTAATCATGGCATCCATTACTTTCTGACCTCTCATTAAACCAACACATAATACATAAGAATTTTTTTTGTCTCATTTGCAAGAGACATTAGCAATTTTATCAAATTAGTTATTTTCATTGGTAGTTCAGCAGTAGATTGTGACTATTAATTCTGCTCTTACCTGCAACCTGCAGTTGTGAGTTTGCTGAGAGCTAACTGCTTGGGCAAGGGCAGAGTAGAATCACCAGCATGACCTCAGGGTGACCAAGTAGTCCCCTACAGCACATGATGTTTAACTCTTTGTCCCTGGCATACCATGGCTTGAATCTATTTATGTGCACTCATTCTCAAGAAGTAAGGATACCTAGCTCTATTTGGGAAGCTACAGTAACTTAGTGCATTACTATTTCATTCCAGACTGCTGCTTTTAATAATGATTAATGATGTGACCAATCCTAATCCAGAAAGTTTTCTGGATGCTGGTCAAAGCAGTGCTAAACAACATCGCTGTTCAGAAGCTGGTCTCACTTGAGTTGTGCCCGTGTATCACTGACTCCTGGTGTGGGAGTTGGTTTTAGTAAGCTGTTTCCCTTATGGAGGGGTGCCTATGCCAAACTTAAAAGCATTGTTTGTGTTATTCCAAGTTGTCTGTACATAAATAGAATGCAATAATGAATTCATTATTTAGGATTAAATCTGAATAGACTCATGGTTTTAACTGTGCCATGGAGCACTTCCGCTACATGGAGCTTGATGGTCATTCAGTGGTTCTGTTTCAGTTGTAACTTAATTTTCTCTTCAGGCAGCTTCTTTCATGCTTTTGCTTAAATGAATAACAAATATTCAAAGCTCCTGTAGCTTAAACAGTGGCACAGATAACTGAAAGGAGATGCCCTTTTGTAATATTCTCTGAAGGGTGAAGGTGAAAAATCTCATGGAAAGATTAGACTTCTAGAGGCATCTAAAGTTGAACTGATTTTTAGAGTGTGTTTTATTTCCCTTCCAACCCTCCTTGAACACAACTAACACCTGAGAAACAAACAGTTGTTTGACATGGTAATATAGTAAGCAGGAATTTAGTTAATAAAACTTAAAAATTGTAGGATGTTAATTATTTTCGTAGCAAGGTAATCTGACTAGCACTTGCAAAAGAGCAGGATTTCTAGGTCATGAGTCTTTAAAAAACCCAAAAACCACCCACCCAAAAGTTAGGTTTATCTTAACTTGTATCAAAACCAGTATTCCTTCAAGTTCTTGGAAATCAAAGTTCTGTGACCTTTCAGCTGTGCAAAGCTGACATTTTAGCCAGTTTCTCCCATGAGAAAATGGGGTTGAAGCTTCTGTCAGTTCAGCTGAGGAAGGAAGAAAGGGCAGGACACCTGGCTGTAATGAGGATACACAGCTTTTAGCTGCTTATGGCAAATCCTTGGATTGTGCCCCAACTTCCCAGTAAGGAGCACTGGGTCTGCCATGGTTCTTGGGGCTTTGTGTTGTCTCATGGTATGATGAGAATAAAAGGTCTCAGTTAACTGAGTGTTTCAGTCTTTATAGAAGAGCATGAAATGTATGCTACTGCCTGCCTGACCTAGAGATTCCTGGAGAAATGGATTCTTAGTTCTGGGGGAGGGGTCTGTCTTTTTTGTTTTCCCTCAAGTATTGTGTCCTGTGTAACTGTTCAACAACAGTTACAGGACTTATTCTGTCAGTTTGAGCTCTAGTAATATGTATGAGCTCAAGTCTGTCAGAAAGCTTGTGCCTCAATGGAGTCATAAAGAAATTGCTGTCAACTTCTGGTTTGTCTCTTTGCACCTATACTTCAAATATAAGGTTACAAATGTGTTGGACTGCTTTTTGGGTGTGAGTTCATTATATAGCACCTTATTATGCGTACTAACCCCTCTGCATCCCTTTTAGTGTGCTGGGCTTCTTCCTGAATGATAATTTACCTGTAAAAAGCATTTCCTTACTGTGGGTGCATAAAAGAGCTGCTCAGAGCTTTGGAATCTCACTTTATTAAGTGGCCATCCAGTGCCACTTACACACTGGGATGGTGAATACTTCAGGCATAAATCCATTTGTTGTCTATGTTGTTACTGTTTCCAAATGCATTCTTAAAGAGTAATTTAACTATATCATATCTTACTGCTTAAAGATAAGATAGGAAGTTGGAGAGGAGGAGGAAAATTCTAGGTATTGGCTGGGTCATGCTTCAGAATTTGTGGTACATTTAACCTTTAAGCATTCCTCATGTAATTGTAAGAAAGAATCCAGGAAATAATGATTGCCCAATTTTTTATTTTCACGCATTAAATTTAATTTTAATATTGCCACCAGAGGGCAGCATGTTCCACGAGCTAGCGGTGCTGAACGTGATCTCGTACCTGATTATAGGCAAAGATGAACTTGTGAAGTCTTCAGTTTTGAAACATATCAGTGATTCATTTACAAGTTTTTTCCTGCTATGCTCAGCTTATAGAAGAGTCCTAAGATTGTTGTCCTGCCAATAGCTTTCCGAGAAAGACAAGTGACATTATTGACATCTGCAAGTAAAAAGTAAATGTAGCTGCTCTACTACTCTTGTGCCCCTAGTTTATTATTGCTCCTGCATTCAGCTTCCATGAGACAGAGGTATCAGGAACTTACTCCCTTACCTGTTTCTTGCACTGTTATTACCAGTTACAGAATTCATTCTTCCTGGATTTGTCTCAAGGGTGGTAAAACTGTATTACTTGTTTATTTGTGTGATGATATGGATGTTGAAGTTGATTTAATTCTACATTTAGTATTTGTAGGATTAATTTACCTTAAATGCAGTATCTGTAGTGTTTTGTAGTTGCTGTTTTGGGTTGTTGGGGGAGTTTTTTGGAGCAAGCTTTGTGAGACGTGACTTCTTGAGTCTCATTTTGCTATATAATCTGGGAAACTCCTTATACAAATAATCTAAAGTGATAATATACTGATATATTGTGATTTAAAGGCCTCTTTTGTTGGCTTTGGAGTAGGTGCAGGCATGACACAACAGGCAGAGCACATCTTGCAAGACTCACTTTCCCACTTGTACAGTAATGCACTTTTCCTCAAAGGGATATTGCTATTATTTGGGAACCTAGTGATAATGAGCACACAAGTGGAAAACACGTTACATTAAAACAAGTCACTGTGAGTAACTTGTATACAACCTTTTTTAATGCTGTGGTACAACTGTATTCAGTGGTCTCATGCAAAAAGCATCAGTAAGTTGGGGTTTAGAAAATGAACAGAGTTAAACATTAAATGTAGACATTTTCCTGAAGGTACATTGTTTTCTTGAATTTTCCCCAAATGTAGTCAAGGATTTTTATATTTGGAAGTCTAATGTACTGATTTTGCAAAAGTCTCTCACTTCCTTTTATGAGTAATAGAGGTACTATGTACTAGGGCATTGCCATCTTTCAGGTGATTATGTATAAATGCAGGGTGAGTCTGGTACTGCCTCCCCTGCAGTGGTGAAAATGAGCCTGGACCTGATTTGGGATGGAAAAGCATGAGTATCTTTGTCTAGTGTTTTAGTATCAGCAGCCTTATAGGAATGTACAGTGCAACTGCAGTAGGCTTGGTTGGCAGCCAGCTGAGTCCTTGTGGGCTTGCTGGTGAGGTCTTGTGTAGAAGTGGCTAAACTGCACCTGGATCCAAGCTGGCGTGTGAGGTCTACAGCTGTGTTCTTGCAGTCCCCTGCATGTGGTCTAATAAATCTAAACTGGATTTGAGGGGAAATCATTCTGTCTTTCTGCATTTATGGCTCAGTTAATCTGAAAATACGATAAACTGCCCATAAATAATTAAGAGTTTATAGTATACTGCATGTTCCAGATAAGAGTGAGAACATGCAGTATTAAAAGAGATTTTTGGAAGAAGTCAATTCTACCAAGTTCACCTTCTTGTCCTTGATAATTGGGGCACTAGCATGCAATGCCAAAATCTGATGAGATGGTCTTAAAGCAGGTAGACTGCTGTTTTAGTGACATTCTCAGGTGATTGAGTCTGCTTACACTTTGAATCATAAGTTAAGATACATGGATCTGAGAAACGAATGGAAGTATCAAGGGATTCAAGTCTCTTTTCAAGGCTGATTAGTAGCAATTTTTTAGAATACATACAAAGAAGAGAACGTCAGATAGACTTATTATGTGGTATGTTCTTATAATTTGTTTTCAAATAGGAATTATTTCTGTACCCCAGAGCAACCTGGCATTTTGCTATGCAAAGTAACAGTGTGTGCTGTTTTAACACTAAGTATGTCATGCACCAGAATCACTGATGGGATGGGGTAGTCAGATTATGACTTCAAGAGAATGGAAATGATAGAACTGAGATTAATGGGATATTTGGTTTTTTCAGATCAACAGTTTTTTGGCCAGTATGTTTAATATTAAAATATACTGTACTGAACTCAGTATGCTCTTTTGCTTTGTACGGTACATGTGTAGTAACAGAAGGAATTTTATGTTTGTGCAATGCTTTTTTCCAGTGTGTTTTACGGGGTTTTGTGAGGATAGATGCATTGCGACAATGACTGCTCTTGAGTGTAGTATCCAAAAGTTAATTTATTTTCAGTTGTATCAGTTTGGAATCTGTTAAAATTCTGGTTGGTTGCTCTAAAGCAGTTTTTTATAGATTTAATGTAATTCTCATGAAATTAATTTTAAGAGTCTTGGTGTACTTAGCCAACATCTTCTAGAAGAGTTAGAAGTGCCAATTGTTAAGTGCTTGTTTACATGAAGTTATCATAACACTTTTTTAAGACTTCAAGTTCTGTTTAATGTCCCGCTGAAACAGAAGTAAGGATCCTCACAGAATCCAGCTGTGTGAATTTTCAAAGTTGACTTACACCTTTCAGTGGTCACATGTATGAGGCTATTACAATAATTAGTATGTTATCAGGAACAAAGATAAGTCTGAATTTTTTTCCTTACTTAGAAAACTTCTGTTTCTGAGGAATTTGAATCAATTCGTAGTTGGCCAAAAGCCAATTTTTCTTCTCAACTGTAACACGTGTTTGAAAAACGAACTTGCTTCCTAAGTGCCTTGTGAATCTGCAATGATTAATTCTTCTCATTATTTTGCTGCAAATTCTCATGACCCTTTGTGATGATTCGATCACCCACTTAGAGTTTATGCATATTCATATCTCTCTGCTCCTGCTGCAGTCGTTCAAGTCTCCTTCACTGGCTGTGGTGTGTGCTTGGTGCAGTAATTGAGCTGCAGTAGATTGATTACTCTGGGGAGCTGTAAGGCCTTTAAAGGTGAAAACATATCAGTCCTGTTAATTAGGAAACAAAGCTCTGGTGGCAAGTTCAGCAGTCAAATGCTTCCAGTGTAGAAATGAGGAAAGGTATGATTTGTTCCTCTCCATGAACCCTGTTTACTTTTTTATATTTGAATTAGATCTGTATTTGCCATAATGGGCTTGTGCAGAAGGTAGCATGCCTTGTATGATCACATGGTGTTGGTATTTTAAAACCAAAAGAACTGTATGTTTATTGTAATTACTAGCAGCTGTTAATCACCTCCTAATTTATGCATTATTTTAGGTGTTACTTGACCTATAAAGCTAAATGAGAAATGAAAATGGAATCATTGATTGTAAACTTAAACCAAAAACATCTATATCAGTCACTTGTTCAGACCTGAGTGTCAGAGTATTTTCTCTGAATTAAAACAATAGATTTTTAGAAGTCGTTACAAAACCTAAGGCCTCTCCTTTCTACTATTAAGATGTCTGTTACTCACTGTGTGCAAGATTAATTAAAGAGAATACGTTCTTAAAATTAGGTGAATATTAAATGATAGCGTAAGGTTTCAGCCAGCAGACAGCATCCTTACATCATCATTGTAAGTACCCTGTGGTTTTATGTTGCTAAGCACTCTAATCTAGAGTGGCCTATTACAAAGATATTAAGGGTAGGGGAAACCATCTGCCACACAATCTATCCATAAGGGTCAGAAATAAATAATTTAAAAGTAATTTATATATCTTAAAAACCACTTTTTCCCTGTAATTACTGGACAACAGATTGTAGAATACAGATGTTATGAAAATGCCACTGTTTTTGTAAACAGCGTGTGATCCATTGCTGCTTCAGGGTGGGTTATGGGATGCTGTTGTCATACCTGTTTCTGCAGAGGTCAGGAAGGAAAGTCTCACTGAAGCATCTGCACATGAGATTGAATTCCAATTAGTGCATCCTACACTGAAGGATATCGCATTCATTGTGTCTGTGGTCTTTTTTCCTCTGTTTTAGGCATTTATTAACACTGCAAAGGAGATCTACGAGAAAATCCAGGAAGGAGTTTTTGACATTAATAATGAGGTAACTTTTAGTACTCTGTACACTTTCTGCTTTTTTAAAATACAGAGTTCACCTTCCCTAGAAAGCTGGACAGTAAAAGAATTGTCTGTTCCATTTGGCTGTAGAATTGTCTGCCATTGTGATAAAAATGGATTAAAATAAGTGACCCTATCCATCCATGAAGCATCGCAAAATAATATAAATCCCCAAAAGAGAAGAAAATCCACTTTCATCCACTTCTCCATATGGTGTCATCTGTTTTCAAAGATAATTTTCCACTATGTAAATGGAGGACCATGTTGATATGCCAGATGCACTCCATGAGCTGTCCAGTGTAGGGGAGGGATTGCTTTGAGAGTTACATAAAAGACTTGTGAAATGTTCCTGGTTTAGGTGGCTGGATACTGTAGGGAATAAAAGATTAGCCATTTTGCTTATGCACATTAGTGAAATTAGAGATTATTAGGGCCTGTGCCTTTGCTTGTTTGGGGTAGGGCTGGAGAGCTGGAGAAGGGGGAACAAGAGCTAGAAAGACAGATAATGTCTCTAGAACTTTGAAATGACCGTGGTGTTGAAAATTTTGCTTTGTAACCCTAGTATTATATAAGCTCTCTGTTAACAGTCTCATAAAAATTTGACAATGTGAGGTGATCAGTTTTTTCTGAAGATCAAGTTGGGTTGTTTATCCTGCATGTCCCTGAATATTGTTGCTGAGGCGCTTAGTGAAACCACATGTGAAAATCCGCACCACCACCCTGTTCTGTTTGTGCTCTGTGGAGACTGTCAGTGTGGTGCTTCTCTTAAACATTACTGTCCTTGCAGGATTGTTCAGAGTAGGGAGGGAATTGGCAGGACTCAAATTAAGTAGCTTCATCTCTTTACACTCAGTATATTTCAACATGAGAAAATTGAGCCTATTGAAAGTATTACTCATGACTTCAGAGAGGAAAAAAAAGTCAGAAACTACAGTAGTATGCAGAGTAATGCATCAGGAAACTTGTAGCTAAATAAGACATGAATAGTAATCTAAACTAATTCTGACTGCAAAGTGTGTGCACATGTTAGTGAAACACTTCTTAAATTCAGTTCACTGATGAAAAATTTAAGATCATCTTTCACATCCTTCCTGAAGAAAATGCAGTTGGTAGTGCAATATAAATTGGAGAGCAGAGTGTCTGAAAAAGCATGCTTGTTGTATCTGTCGAGTTTCATATAGTAGCTGACTGCTTTACTGTGCCTTACCGAGCTTTGATTGCAATATGCTGTCAAGAGCCAACAGTCCGTGCTACTTATTTGGCTTTATGCCAAGTCTGGCTTCTTGATTCCTCAAGAAGTTGCTATCAGCCCAGAGGGGGCAAAACCAATGAGCCATAGGGCATGCTTTTTATTAAAGGGGAGTCAAAGAGCGAAAAGAAACCACATCAGCTGCTGTCAATACTAAGCGAGTGCCAGAAACCCGAAGGCTACCACTGCTGCAGAACAACTGCCAAGCACTATAAATCTGAGATTTGCTGTGACGCAAAGTTTCCTTAAGAGCTTAATTTCTGAAGCTACTGTATTACTTTTCTCAAAGTGGTGTATTTTTAGGTAAAATCCACTTGAGGGAGTGAGGGTTAAGATATAAGTGTGATTTTGATGAATGAAAGAGCTACGCTGTGTGTGGGTTCTTGGCAAGTAGCCATGTCTTTTGGGATCACAGAAATTATTGATGACACAGAACACTCGTATGCCCTTAGCCTCTACAGCTGATTCAACACAGAAAGAAATGTTGTCTAGAGAGGAAAAGTTTTATATTAAACTATTAAACTAGTGGAGATTTTGGCAAGAGGGGAGAGGTTATACATTCTTAGCAAATGTTGTGTATTTTTCAGCTATATGCCAAGTAGTATTCAAATACAATTCTTGCTCTGTGTTTTTTTTTTTTTTTAATAGGAGTTTAAGCTACAGAGTGTAACATGGAGATAAAATTTAAATGAGAAGGAAGGCATCTTACTTTAAATAATATTTAATTGCTAAGAACATACTGGGAAGAATTACGAACTTTGATGTATTTATTGCATACATTAGGAGAACTTGTTATGTGATCTTCTAAATATGAAAAATAGCTTTTCAAGTATATTCTAAAATATTTACGCTGTGTACTTCATTTGAACTTCATTTCAGGCAAATGGCATAAAAATTGGCCCTCAACATGCTGCCACCAATGCAACACTTGCAGGCAATCAGGGAGGACAGCAAGCTGGAGGAGGCTGCTGTTGAGCCTGTTTTTACTTTCTAGCTGCCTGGATGAGGCCTACTTACTTGTTTGTTCACCCTTTCCTCCCCCTGCCCTGCTCGCCTCCACTTCAATTCAACTGAGACATGAAACTTGTAAGTTGGTTTCCTGTTGCAGAAGACTTTATCCTTCAAATTCTTGTATAACTTTGAATAAATGGTTAATGTTCACTTAAAGACAGATTTTGGAGATTGTATTCATATCTATTTACATTTGATTTCTAGGTCAATTGATGTGATTATTTTTGTTAAATGTTGTCTTGTGCCCTTGACTACGAACTGAATTGTATTAAACACTACAAAGTCATCTGAGTATTTTAATCAGTTTGTGTAGTTAGGTTTCCCACCTCCTGAGGTTACCTAATGTTTAATATTGTAGAGCTGTCCTCAAGTTTTTTGTCAATTTTCAAGGCTATGAAGAGAAGCAGAAGGACTCTTTTAATTCTGTATTTATCACTTTCTGTATATATAGTTTAATAACCTGCTTGGGTGTACTTGCCAAGCTAGAATTCTTAAATGCATTTGCATAAAATCTATACTACTTAGAGCTTGAAAACTACAAAAGCATTAATAGGAACTGCTTGGATGCTAAATTTTAAGCCTTTTTGACATTGTTAGCATGTTCATGCTCCCCTGTCATTATCCTGAAGTCCAAGAGAGATGCTTAATGTATATTACTAGAGGCTACATACGTGCTATCTATTTTAATGCCAAATGTTTGCTGTTTATCCACAATTTCCACAACACCTCTTCAGAAATGGATTAGCTGTTTGCCTTAACAAATACTGTAGGTGAAAACAGAGTATGGATGAAAAGTAGAGGAGGAGTTGATAAATTTAAAATGGCACATTTTAAAAACATTAATCTTCTCAATGTTTTTTTTCTTGTTTACCACTTGATTTCTAGGTATATTTTTCATGCAAGGACAGTTTTTCAACCTAAATGTATAGTGGTCGTGTAAAGTTTTCTTTTAGTGACAACTTGTAATCCTAAATATATGGTAAGCATCTTGTCTATTGTGAAGAGGGTGTGAAAATAAAATCTGCCAGTTTGGAAATCTTGCTGAAAATCAAAACTACAAATGTTTTGTTACTTATTATGGTGATGGCTGGGGGGAGGGTCATATTTTTCCTTAAATGAAAGGGTTGCAACACGGCAAAACACAATCCTGTGTTTAAGTGTTTATTTGTTAAAATACAGAATGTTCATGTCACCTTTCATACAAATGTGCAAACAACTGAGTTTCCATCTCATCCTATTTAAATAATTGCAGACAAAAGGGTGATGCTAATGGTAGGCCATGCTTCATGTATTGGGGGAAATAAAGGGGTGGGGGCAGGCAATGACTGCAAAACTTTTGTCTTACTGGACCAATATTGACTGCAACACAACACTGGAGGAAAGGGATCCTCATGTCACCCATTCTAATTGTCAGAACTTGAACATCCAGAGTGAATAAATTTCAGCCTGACGGGTGTAACGTAGCAGTGGTTCTGAGATTAAATAAAATTTGAAAAAATGGTGTGGAATGTTTTGTTGGTATCTCAGGGAAGGGGGAGCCAGTATGGATTTATGTTAGTTGCTCACTCGCTTCTTTTTTACATACTTAGTAACATTTTCAGCAATGTAATATAAATTTCAACCTTTAAATTATTAAGAAGTTACTACATTTACATACTTTCAACTGTTACCTGTTTATTATACAGAGTTTGCACTTATAACGCACACTTACTGTTTCAGTTGAAGTTTGAAAATTGCATTGCATGGCAGTAAAACCATAGGACTGAACTGCATATATGACACAGGAAAACTGGCATGTCCTAACTAGCTGTTTACAAGAAGGAGTGAACGAACAAGACTATTAGCTTGGATTAACTGCTTGAAGTTTTTTTCACTTGGCAATGTTGTAGAATTCAGTTGCTTGAGATGAGAGAAAAATGTGCTCTTACACAGCAGCCTGAGCTTCATTACAAAGGGGAATAAAGTTAGCCATAAAAACTGTCCATTAAGGGAGTGGGGGAAAGATTTGTACCCTGCCCTGAGGAGCAAGAAAGTTCATGCTGTCATAGCAGTGATGATTTGAAAAAGCGAAAGCTTCTGACAGTCTCATTTTCTGAAAACACAGAAGAGGTATAGAATTGCCCAGAAATCCAGGGCTACTATAGTAAAGAAACACCAGGGCTGCTTTTTGGGTGTGAGAGGGGCAGGAGGAATATGCTGTGACCTGCTAAAGTCATGTCTGCAGTCAATTGCTGACCCTGCTGGTTTGGTCCTGGCTCACATGCCAGTCTTAGACTGTACATTATGTTAAGACCATGGTACTTTCAGAGTAGCTAGAACAAAACTGAAATTTCCATGCATTCTGGCTGGCTTTTTTGTCACAAACTTTATGCCCAAGTAAAACTTTTGTTGCTACAGAAATCCTGTATTTTTGTAGGGATTCTTTTTGAGAAGTCCTGATGCTATTTTATCCAATTAGAATTTGAAAATTTTATAGCACAGAACCTAGCCGGAGGGTTTACTTCTAAAACAGTTGCTTTGACAAGATGATGCTTTCACAGGTTTCAGTTTTACTTGTGCATGAGTGACTGATAACTTGCTGAGATTCCATGTTGAATTCCAGTTGCTTTTGTTGTTTACATTTTCACAACCAAAGAACCAAAACATGTAATTGTTTGCCAGCAACTTGTACAGCTGTTACATGTAATGTGTAACCATTGATACAAAAAAATCATACCAAGGTGCAATTTTTCCCTTAATCCCAGTTTAGCATATGGTAGAAAGCATAGTAAATTTAAAAAAAAAATAAGGTGGCAATTGGTGTGATAAGACCTCCAAGCATGACTAAAAACTTGTCTCTCCCATTTCTACTAAAAATGAAATGCTCCAGGAATTTTGGCAGTCATTGAAGAAAGATTAACAACTCCCCCTCAATCTTAGACGTGTGCATCTCTCTTGGCTTCAGTCATTCTGATTTACTCTCGTGCAGATCGGACTCAGCAGTGAGTTAGTGTAAAACAACTGCCAAAACACTCGCTGATAAGCTCAAGTAGCAAGTGTCTGAAGCCCCTGGCAAGCAGTGAGAGCTCCATCCCCTGCTCCAGAGCTGTATCCCTTTTGCTGTGTTACACCTTTTGTGACACTTAGTCTCTTGTGATGGCCTTTGAAGAGCCTTTGGCTGCAACATTTATATGTTGTTTGGGTTAGAGGGGCACACTAAAAGATGTACATTTAAATGGGGCAAGTTTTTTCTGCCTGAAGAGTTTACCTGTGACTGTGCTAGGGCACTAAATCTGTTCTTGGGAAGAAATTGAAAGTTCTTTTCAGGCTCAAAAATACAGATAAACTGAATTGGAATTTTAAAAAAAGTATATTAAACTAACTTAGAAATATCGGAAGACAATTTTGAGCATTGCATGATTTTTATTTTTTTTAAGTGGTCTTTCTTAAGAGGATACCCCAATGTGCCTGTATTTTTCTCTTAGTTATTACCAGCTGGGTATTGCTTTTGTAAATGCTTAGGCCTGAGGTAGTGATTCCTCTTAACAGACTGCTCTTTTGATACTACTGAGTGTCCTACAACTTTCCTCTTAGGTTTTTTGGTTGATTTGTTTGTTTGGGGGTTTGTGGTTTTTTTGTTCTAAATCAAGTTTCTCCTGGGCATTATCTCCTTTTTGTCTTTTCTGTTTTCATATTATTTCATTCAAACTAAATCCTGTGAGCAAAATGCTGCTCTCTGTCTTTACTTGCTCTACATCCGTAACTCCCACACTTACAGGAATTTGCCCAGTATGGGGCATTTGTTTTAGGGGTGGAAGGGTGGGGCAGAGGGAGAGAGGGATATGTGTGCTATCTGGCTGCATGATATAAAATCATGAAGGAAGTATTGCACAGGCTCTGTTACTTGTTACACCTACTGTGTGTACTGGTTTGCATGTGTGGGGGGATATAATTTGCCTAGTCCTCCTCTTCCACTGTTGCATGGGAGGAGATAGGGGAGACAGAGGAAGACTAACAGGTTTTATTTGGATATCTTAATAAATTTGTTTGCTGGGATCATCTGTATGATTTGTGTATAGTTAATGTTCCTCCCCCTAGAATCTCTGGGTTCTCTTTGCCACATTGCTGCAATGTAACTTTAGCAGTATGCAGTGGTGATTTATTGTAATACACTACTGAAATCTCCATTTGTAAATAATCCAGGCTGCTGCTGTGTAAGTAGCTGATGAAATGTCTTTACTGGGTCTGCCGCGTATGAAAGAAACCACAACATTAGGCAATAAAAACTACTAACAGAATGTTACGAAACCAAGACCATGACAAAAAAAGCAGCATGTTGTGGATCTATCATTTTTATTCTTGGGACAGATTTTATTATTTTTGGAACTATTACAAGACTTATGTTAAATATTGTGGATGATAAGAGGAAACAGACTCTTGGCAAACATGGAAAACCAATTACAGCATATTACCCTATTCCCCTTCCAATAAAGGAGGGGCAAAGCTAAAAGTTTATTCTTTGCTTAGCAGCTGGGGGGGGGGGGAACTGTTGCTGCTTTAGCATTGGCTTGAGGAAAGAGATTGTTGCTGTAGCAATCTTACCACAGGCAATCCAAGGTGGAGAAGGCAAACCCAGTGTGCTCCACAGTCAGTTATACCCCAGCCTGAAAACGCACAGTTATGAGAGTGCTCAGTTAAGAAATGGCTATTCTGTGCCATCAGGTATACTGTTCAGTTAAAAATAAATTTTAAAAGCTTGTGTTTGGTTGCAAATCTCTGTTGTGGTGATAGGCATTTGACTTAACATATAAACTGGAACACATCTGATATTTACACATGGGATTTAACTGCAACATCCCATCCATGGCTCTGTGACACAGAGGTGAAATAAGGTATAGGAAAAACCTACTTCAAAGTTTATTTAGAAGTCTGCATGACCGTTGGTACTCCTCTCCCAAATTACAGTCCTTGTAAAATTATCCATGGCAGCATGAATGTAGATGAATTGATGCATCAGTATGTTTGTTGGAGCTCCTCCCCACCCCCTCCCCCCCAGCATAGTTATGATTTTTAGAATTCCTTCATTAAAGAGTCAGAGATATAAATGTTTATATTGGGCAGACTCTTGTTGATGGTTGAGTCTATGGTACATTTGCTGTAAATTACAGCAGGATCTAATTAGCCTTCTTAAGTGAAACCTAGTTCCATTACTTTTCCCAGATTTAGGCATAAAATACTAGGAGGGAGGAAAATCTTATAGTGTGAGGACAGTTCAAAAGACATCAATGTACTATGCTAACAGTTGTCAATTTAACATTGTCTGGGTTAAAGCAGTCAAGTAAACACTGCATGTTCTGATTATGGCATGGGAAAACATTTTCAGATGCAGGAAATGTCTGAAAGAATGTGACTTAAAAACCAGTTTAAATAGCAAAGATACTTGGGAAAACAGAAGTCCATGGGGTTGCTTGTTGTCTGTCCAGATGAGGCAGGGAAGGCTGTCAGATTGAGGCATTGCCCAGCACCTGAGCCCTGACACCCACACCTGGGCCAGTGCTGCTATGCGAGGACTGGACCAGCTGTGAGGAAGGAACTTTTAAATATGGACATTGGTGAGAGGTGCTCATTTAACAGCACTGAGACTGGAGCTGAGGCAGTGTCCAGAATTTGTAGGACACGTGTGAATGAATGGTTTTTAGAAGGAGGGACGGGTACAGAGACAACAGCAGAGGAGATGGGCAAATTTACTTGTCGGCCGTTGGCTCCAAAAAAAGCCCTGAATCAATGTACAACACCTCTCTGTGATTGTTGTATACAAATGCAGCAAAGCTTTGTCTTGAATGTAGTTAGAAACAGATTGTCCTGATGGGGGTTTTTTAATCCATTTTAATTTATGAGGATGACTAGACCTTGGGTTGCTGGTTAGTGTCATGTCTAAAGTACTTAAGACAGAGAATATCAGAACACAAAAGAATTCCTGTGTCTGGTGCCCTTGAGAGTCAAGTCAGCCACTTCTAAGCAAAAGGTGACTGACTGACCTAAGCAAACTGGTCACTGATGAAGGTCTGTCAGCCATCAGTGGTGCACAAAAATCAGTGGATGGGCTCTGCTGCTCCTCCTTGCCCAGTGTTGTTCAACTTTCATCTCAGAAGTAAAACATTCCTGCACAGAAACAAAAACACTTGTGGTGCCTCCCATAGTTACTGCTATGAAGCAGAAATTAAGTTTGTGAACTCATGTGCAATATTGTAATTCTGCCTGGGAAGTTTTTTGAAAAATGCACTAACTCCAGAGAAAGAGGCATCCTCGTGTGCAGGACTGACCACAGTGCATCATAAACTAAGTGCTTTCGCTTTTCCCTCGGTTCCTATCCAAGTTAAATTTTATTTTCTTTCCAGTTTACTTCTCTTCCTTTTTGTTACTTCTACCTTATTCTTTCCTTATTGGAGTTTGGCTGTTTTTTTTAAAGGAAATTATTCAAGAAAGAGTAGCATACTTACAGTTCCATATTCTTCTGGAAGACCTTTTTTAACTATCACTGGTAAAACAAAACACTTTCATCTACTTTGGATGAAGCAATGATTGCTTTTAACAATGTCACTGTGTAAATTTAGAGACATAGTTGGTCACAGACCCACCTATTTAACTGCTAAATCCCGGCTCCTGGATCATCCACCAGCAGTAGAAGGCACAGAAGAAAAATGCAGTTGCCTATTAGTCGTGTTTTTGGCCAAGCACCATCTGAATGGTGAGATTTTGGTTGGTTTGGGCTTTGTTTTGAAGGTGTTTGTAACTTCATTTCGTCCTGGCTTTCCAGTTTAATTCAATTGCTATGCAGGTTGAAAAGCAGCTTTCTTTTAATGAGCTCTGAAATTCTGAAGTTGTGGGGTTGTTGCTCAACCAATCGAAAAGAGGATCCATGAGAGGAGAAACCTCTACTGAAACTGCTGCTTTGTGAGCCAAGGCATCGGCTTGCTTGCTGCAGGAAGGAGGAGACGGCTCATTATCTGGGTGCTGGGAGCCACTGCGTTGGAGTCTCCTCTTCCTGCTCCTCAAGGACTAAGGCGTCTCTGAGGTAAGCAAAGCAGCAATGCGATACTCCCTAGGCTTATCAACCACTATCAGCTGGATCTCCTGTTTGCTCCAGACTCCACCTTTACTTGGAAAGTGCTTGCAATTCCATGAGGTAATTCCTCCTCCCAGCGCCGCGGCTTGTTACCACGACCATGTGCTCCTAGCCTGAGCCAGGACAGAAAATGGAAAGAACCTACCCCGACGTCCCTGTGCCATAACTTCCTCTTTCTCCATCCTGCCGGGCACGGCTGTTCAGCCTCGCGGGCTTTGGCTCTGACCATCGCGGCAGCTGTCGGTCTGTCCGGCCGGGAAATGAAGGAGGGAGGGCAAAGCAGAGCTGCCCGGGCAGAGCCATCGCCCGCCCAGCTGCCCCGGGCACCGGGGGCGGTCGCTCCCCGGTCGCCCCACGGCCGGCTTAGCCACAGGTGCGAGGTAGCACCTGCTCGGTTGGCACCGGGGCCGGTATAAATCTGCGTTATTTTGATTAAGCTCGGATTGATTAGGAACAGGTCCTGGCTAACATACCATAAACACCTATTAAACGGAAATAAATACGTCTACAGGGGGCTTAGCTTAAACGGGTGCAGCTTTGCCTGCACGAGGGGCTTGGAGGTGGTGGCGGGCACCGCACACGGCGGTCCCGACGGGTCTGGACACACGGCCCCGGTGCGGGTGCCCGGGCGGTGACGCTGGCGGTGACCGATGGCGGCGGGCGGGCGCCGCCGGGGCAGGAAAGCCGGTCCGAGCTGACGTCGCTGCGCGGGGGCGGCCGCGCTGTCGCCGCGGGAGGGGGCGGGACGGGGTTCCCCATGGGAGGCGGGAGAGCAGCGCGCCGTTCCCGTGGCTCCAGCGGAGCCCTGTCCCGGGGGATGGTGTTGATCCGTCGCCACGGCAACTCCGACCCGCTGGGGGAGGGGGCGCAGGTAGAGGGCTGCGGTGGCGGGGTCGGTCCCGCCATCGCTGCGGGGCTCCCCCCATCGCCCCGGGAAGCGCTCGGCTCGATCTTCCCTGCGAGGCAGCCCTGCGAGGGGGGCACCCCTCTGGGCCCCTCCCCATCCCGGCCGCGATCCTGAGGCGGTGTCCCGGGGCTGCCTGCGAGTCCCTAGGGACACGGAACGGCGGAGTGCGAGCTTGTCGGGAGGGACGGGGCACAGTGCTCCTGCCCCGCTGTGGCCCGGGGAGCAGAGCTGCAAAGCAGCGGGACCTTTCAAAGGAGCGAAGCCCTCCCGGAGAGGGAGCGCGCAAAGGCGCGGGGAGCCCGCCCCGCCCGGCGGACAGGGGCGCGGGATACGCGGCGTCCCGTTCCCGGAAAGAACAATGGCCGTGCGGAAGCCAGGCCGCTTCTCCAGCCCACCCGGGGCTTCCCTCCGGGATGCGTTCGCCTGCTCGACCTACGCCCTTGCAGGCGGCCGCGTCCTCCCCTCGCTGCCCGCGTGTGGAGCCGCACCATTGTGCGACTGCACGGAAGCGTGGGAGGGGTGACTGCATGAGGAAAATCATTCCCTGCGACCAGGCAATGGGTTTCTGTGTCACTCCAAGGGCAAGCCGGCCTGTCGCGCCTCCCTGACCCGGCAGAATCTGCCTGGAGCCCGTCCCCGAGTCCCTCCTCTGACACAGCTCCAGCGGGAGCGGTGATGACCCGCGTGTTGTGGTACCGGGCCGGCTCTGAACCCGGTTAACAACTGTAAACACAGCACATAACTGTTCTGCTTAGAAAAAGAATAGGAAAGCTGATGGGGTTTACTTCTTTCACTGCATATTATTATTTATAGTGCTATCCAAAATAATTCCAACTTCTACGTTAAGAAGTTACTGGAGTGGAGGAAGAACAAATTCTTTCACTTTATTTTTGTACTTGGCAAAATGAAGGTGAGAAAAAAAGCAATGAAAGTAAATATTTTGGTCTTTAAGTGGTTTGACAATAGAATTTTTATGTCTGTAATTTTTTTCACAACATGAGCAACAAATCAATATTTTTCCTGTTACCTGTTTTACTTGCAAATGCAGCATAAATCTCTCTGTATTGTGTGCCTCTGTGCATTCCTTCTCTACAGGCACTGGCTTTCGTTTTAGTATAAGTTAGACTGGCTTCATGTAGAGAAAATTGAAATTCCTTATAAAGTCAGCTTTTCCTTAACTGAAGTCTTGTGTGAATGATTCAGTACTGAATGTGATGATTAGACAGCAAATTTTATTGTTCAAAGGCAAAACAATTTGGGGTTTTTTTCCTCTAAATCTTACAACTCAACAAAATGCTTAAACGTTGACAGTGGGCATAGCTGGTATTCACCTCATTGAATGCTTCAGCTTTAATTTGCTCTTTGGACAGGTGAGAGTGCACCACAGACACGCCTGGACATTTGGCCCTTCTGAGCAGTTTGTCATTGAGGAGGCAAATAACTAAACTGTAAATGCCAAAAGAACAATTTCAACACTCACAGAAGAAAACCTCTTCCTTTTTTGACATCCCTAGTTTAGGTGGGTTTAAATAAATGGAGAAACACATTTTATGCAATGCATGCTTTTATGTACATACTAATAGAAAGTATACATTGAAATACTATTTAATAGAAAGACAAGCAGCATCTGAAAAGCACATAAGCCTAATTGATTCCAGACACAACTGGCCTGGATTTTGTTTCCTCTTATTCCAACTTTCTGACCTTGTAAAAATTATCTTGATTGTGTTATACTAAAACAAGGCCATGATCTTGCAAAAACTACCATGTGTGCAGGAGCTGAGAGGTGCCCAGTAAAGCGCTGCGTTCAGAGCGAATGCTGACAGCGTTAGGCCCCAGCACTGCCTGGTTTGTTTCCCCTTGCTTATATCTAATCATGGTGAAGCAATAGTCTCACTTCTGCTGAAAGCTGGATCTGGGTTTTCATTTTTAAAGGGGGTGAAAAGTGTGTAGTGAAACTTACGCCTTGTGGTGAATGATAGGTTTAAAACTCTCAGAGCAGTTTAAACTACTGGGATTTTATGGCATTTAGACCAGGGGAAAGAACAGGGAGGGTTTAAAAACATGCATTGCCTATACTTTTTTTTCAGTTGTGTGTGTGCATGTGTGGTGGTATCTCTGTTTTTCAGAAGATTGTTTCTGGGGATTGGTAGGAGGGTTGAAGGACTTACTGGCTTTGATGATAACCCTTACAATACCGTTGTGCTTTTGTATAAACATGCACGGAAGACCCAAGACAGCAGAGTGTTCCATGTGCTGCTGGCACTGGAGAACTTCTAATAATATTTTCTGCTTGAAAAAATCCAAGGCCTGGGAACACTGATCCTTTTATTACAATAACTGCTGTTGCTCCTTCTATTTGGGAATCTGTGTCTTGCTAGCCTTAAATCTCTGTGGAGGGTAGTGACAAAGAAAGGTCTTTCCAGCATATTGAACTGATGATCCCTCTCCTTATTTCTCTGAAGGCTCTGCTTTTGGTTTTTTTTCTGGATCAAGAATAAACTGTGTATTTGGGCCTTTGTCATCAAGGTTCCCATGGGACAATCATTGTAAGCACTGGGATTGCCTGTTTAGTAGCAGGGAGGCTTATAAAAAGCAACTCCAGGTGGAAGTGGGCCTTTTCCTGCTCCTCCCTTCATCCTGCTGCAATTCCCTTTCATCCAAGCCCTGAGAACTGCCTGCCATTCAGACTAATGTACAAAACTAAGAGAGGTGTACTCCCTTGACTGAGATATTAAGAGTGCCTACCTTCACTTATATTGATTTGTTAATGTTCTGGGGAGTTTTGTGGTATACAATGCACTGTGTCAACTTCTGGTGGATGTACAACAGCAAATACAACTCAAAAAGCCAAGCCTACCTCTGAAGAAAGCAAGCAGCTTTTATGCATCATGAAACTTGGTTTCCAAGAAGTTGGCATCAACATGACTGCCATCACATTTGGGATTTTTTCAGCTACCATGTCAACGTTTCTTATTTCCCAACAGATTGCAAGGTGGACATGCTGTGTGGTACGTTACTTATTTAATAAAAAAGCCTGAGAGCATGTGCTGTGTTCTGACTCAAAAGTCATGTTAGTAACCTGCTGCACCAAAGATGAATGTTCATGCCAGCACTGCATCTGTTATCTTTATCTTTTAGCAACTAGTTTACAGCTTTTCTATTAAGTTATAGACAAGTTCCAGGTAAAACCTGCTGCCTTGGAAGCCGTGATACAATCTGTGCGCTCAGTGCGGAATATTCGGCGTGTTCTGACTTGTGTTTTTTAAGAGAGAAAACAATTGGTCCGTTGCTGCTGAGCTGTGCTGTTCTGTGCAGCACTGCCAAAGTGGGCAGCCTCTGGAGTGGGACCTGTGGCGTTACAGATGTGCCTCAAATCCCCTCCCTTCTCAGCCCCCACCGGATGAAGACACAAGATCTTCCTGCCTTAACTGAAACAAGGTTTTGTTCTGTTCACCAGAGTGTACCAGCAAATACAATGGTTGTGTAAGTTGCTTGTCATACCCGAAGTATAAACAAACCTGTGCACAGGAGAGGTGAGTTTCTAGGCAGCTTTCAGGGGAGTTCCCTCAGTGCTGCGAAGCCAAGGTGTTCCTCTTAAAGGATAAAGCAAATTTTAGATATTTATGCAAAATAGAAACAGAAAAAGTGCAGAATGGTGCTTTAAACACTGACTTGTAGCTCCAGCTTTATTTCTTCATGTTTGGCACATCAGAGAACACCTCTGCTTTCAAATCATGTCAGCATGAGTGACGAGTATGCAGCACCTCGTGGAATCAGAACTTATGTGTCTTCTGTGAAATGAGGTACTCCTTCACTTGTGAGTTGGTATTGCCAGAGTACCTTTTCTTAAAAGGTTCAATTAATGGTGTATTTTATTAAATACTTCACTGATTAGAAGGTTCTATTTACAATGAAAGTGGTGAAGTACTGGCACATGTTGCCCAGAGGTGGTTGATGTCCCATCCCTGGAAACATTCAAGGTCAGGTTGGATTGGGCACTGAGCAACCTGATTGAGTTGAAGATGTCCCTGGACATTGCAGGGTGGTTGGACCAGATGGCTCTTGGAGGTCCCTTCTGACACAAACTATTCATTAGTTCTGTGATCAAACTGTGTCAAGCCAATCAGTTGTTTCTTCTCTTGCAGTGAAGTGCTCAGCAAAGGATACACGTTAGCCTGGACTGCGAGGAACTGTGAAGATCATACAAGGAAGTTTAAGTCCTTACACACTTGATGAATATATCTCACACTTTTTAAATGTCCCTATACCCACAACAATTAATAATAAGTGTGAGTGCATTCTCCTTTTCCTCCAAATTGTGCTGTTTCCACAACTGAGTATTGATTCCTATTTAAATTTTCGTCCCTTAAACTGTTTTGTGTCAGTGAAATGAAGACCACAGCTGGTACCTTTGCTACTCTGTAACAGAAAAACATTTCCATAAGCTTTGTACTTAACTGCCTATGAGAGTGTTTTATCAGCTTCGCCATGGATGAGACTGATCTCTCAGAGCTGGGTCTGAAATAGCAGAAGGAGAAATTTATTATCCTTTTTTCCCTATATAAACATACAGTGACTTTATTTATGTCCCTATATCCTTCTGAACCCAAATTTTCCATGCATGCCATTCTAGAGAGAAAAAGGACAAGACAGAGAAGGAAAGAGACAGGCAAGATGTCACAAATTCCTCTGCTGTAAGGCACCAGCATAGCCCCATGAAAAAGCCAATGTACAAGAGACAAAGAATAAACTGAACTGGTGTAATGCAGAGTGTGTTTGTGAAATGTCTCAATTGCACCAAGCTGGGAGGACAGTGACCACTGTAGATGATCAGTACAGAAATCAAAGTGAACTTCATATAGGAAAAATAATTCATCAGTTTCATGGAGAAGTCAGGGTAGATGGTTATAGGGAGTTTGTAGGGCATCACTAACAAAATTGCAGTGGACGATGCAGTGCTCCTGCAAAATGCTCTCTTAGGATTTATCAATAGGTGGCATATGTAAGTCATCAAGAACAATGTAAAGATGACTCCACTGAGCGCCAGTAAGTTCCCAACTGCCACAATGTCCTTGGTTTCATGGTGCTGAAAAATGAAGTACAGAACAGGGAGAGAAAGGCAGTAAGAGATGTAGAAAACAAAAGGAAGTGGTGAAAGAAGGAAGGATGCTGAGCCTTAAAAAAACTTTCAGAGGGAATCAGATAAATTTTCCAATGTGTTAACGGTTAGGAGAGGTTTGATCACTTGTTTTTGCATGCTGGTGAAATACCAGAACAGGCTACCTAGGAAGTTCAGGTCTCTGCTCTGCAGAGGGTTTCTAAGAACAGGTTAGACAAACATCTGTTGGGGATTGTCTGGGGCTACTTTATCCTATCTTTGTGCAGCCTGGAGGGACCAGATGGTCTCTTCAGATCCCTCTCAGCCCCCTTCCTATAAGTTTACCAAGTGGGGAGGGGAGTGGACCTGAGTTTAATGAGAAAACAGTATCATCCTATTAGTTGATCCTCTTTCAGAATAGAAGAAGAATCAGAAAGAAACCACATTTAACTTACAAGAAACCACATTTAACTACATAAGTAAACAGATTTTTTAATTGTTGTGGACTTGCAGTTTTATGAAGTATTTAGGAAAACAAACACATGGTTATAGAAAAAAGTTTTTAAAAAGTTATAAAACTGAACATTTTTAAATGCATCTTTTTCTAAATGAACATAAGCAGGAAAAAATAGTTTATAAGCATTTTTCAAGGATAGTTTCTAAATATTTTTCAAGGATATTGTGTGTCTTTGGCCATTGGTTTTACATTGCTTCCCATTTCAAAACAAGCAATGACAACATCTGTAGTTACATCTGAGGATGTCACACCTAGGTGCTCCTTGCATATGCAAACCCAGGAAATAATGCTGAGAAATCCCTCTTGCTCTCCAGTCCACAGAAGGAACAAGTTATTCAGTACCTGCTCTGAAAAATCTGTCTGGCAGGACAGACAAATGGAAATGTGAAAGTCAGTGCCTTGCCTCCTCGGCAGGTGAACTCTGTGACTGCGGCAGTGTTTCCTCCCTCCCTCCCTCCCTGCCTGTGTGTTGGGAAGTTCCAGTGAAATGCTGCTGCTGTGGAAAGTCCTGTTCACAGCGAGGAGACGTGACCTCTCAGCGAGTCAGATCCAATTTTACGGGCGGCTCTGAGTCAGGGTGGAGCCCGCGCACTGAACTTTGTGTTTCAGGAGGAAGTGATGTTGGTGGCAGCCCGTGTTGCTAAGCAGATGAGTTGCAGTGTTTTTATTTCAGCTGATACTTTTGGCGGGGGTGTGACTTCATTCTTAGATATGATGCCTTCCATTTATTAAGGACAAAGGTCAGGAATTGCCAGTGCTGCCATAGCTGAGGCTCTCCATATAGGAAGAGGCACGTTCTGCTGAGCCGTCAAAGATGGAAATGGGAATCCTTAACGCTGCTCCTGCACGGTGAAAACAAAACCGACCGTGAAGCTGTCAGTTCATGTCACGGACCAAGAGCAAACCTCCTCACCAGCAGGGATGATGTGGAATAGGTCAGTTCCGTGGCATTGCTCCGTTTTTATAAGAACTCACTACTGCTCCTGAATAAGGAGGTGGCCTGGTCTTGTCTCCAGTAGTAGTGGGAACCAGGAGCCTGAGGTGAGCAGTCATGCACTGGCCTGTTAAATCAGAATTTAGACAGAAAGCAAGGTGATCCTGCCTCATACACCAAACTAAGGAAGGAGTCTGTTTGGGAGGGTCAGCGAGTTGTTTGTCACTTCTGTGCCGCTGGCACTTGGCTGGGTGCTGCCTTCCAGCTGTCCAGATCATCATAGGTAAGTGGCAGTACCCGGGCAGCCTTTTGGAGAGATTGAGTGGGACAGTGCAGACAGGCTGGGGACAGCTGCCCACAGCTGTGTGTGCACCCACAAGACCCACAGTGACGTGTCACAGTGTGCTGTGTCAGACAGCCTTTTCACCTATTCCCCCCTAAAAGTCTTTGGTTATGCCATTAAGTTAGCCTTGAGAGAGCTGTATGTTGTTATGTGAGAGATACTGCTATATCAGAACACTTCCACATAAAAGAATAAATCTTGGGAGTAGTATTTCCCTCTTGTTGCTGGATTCCCAAGGATGAGACATCAGGGAATGCTGGTGCCCCTCAGAGATCTCTGCCCCTGAGAGGCCTGACAGGTGAGTGGCATGTGGGTAAGAGCTGCTGGAGCTCGCTGCCCCTCTGCTTTTCTGGTTCAGTTGCTCAGTTAAAGAGTTCCCTGCCACAGAAGTGGCTGTTTGGGCCAGTTCCAGCTTTTGTCACTATGGCTGGCTTGAGTTCCAAATAAAAAACCCGACCAACCCACACAAGTGTCTACCCTGGCTTGCCCTCTGTTCCCTTAGCTTGCTGGTGCCACAGGGTGGCTCCTTGTAGCACTTATATTTCCAGCACTTTTAGCTCTTCAGCTGAAGTCGTTAAAGTTGTTCTTTCTGATACGAGTCTGTTGCTTCCTGGTACTTGCCAAAATCCACGTGCTCTTGGTATTTCAGCACGCTATGGGTTAGTGAACAATTTCTTCTGAAAAAATATTGTTTTCCTTCAGCTTATGGCATATCACTATCACCTGTGCTCTGTTGGCCACTACACATTCTGTCTTGTGTGCTTCCACTGCTCTGCAAATTTTAAGAAACTTTGAGTAAAACTTTCACTTGTGAAAGAAAAAGAAACCATTTGACTTTTTTCACTTCATTTGACTGAAACAGTGTTCAAAGATTAATAAAACGTGTGTGTCACGGCTGTGTGATGTTGGAGCCACTTCCCAGCAACCATGGGACACAACACGGTGCCTTTGCTGGTCTGAGGCTCTGAAATGGCATCCTGAACGCTGAGCCTGAAGTGCTCAGAAGGCAGTTACTCCAAGCACAAGCTTGGGCTCGCTGTATGGTTTCACATCTCTCCTTGCATGAATAAAAGTAAAAGCAAGCCTGTGAGAGGAGAAGTTTTTGAGTTTTGGGTACATCTGTACAGAATTTCCTTGGGAGCTGCAACTTCCTTCACCAAAGCAAAAAAGCTTTCTAGAGGAAGCCACCTGGAGGGCAGGGCAGCAGCACAAGTACTTTCTGTCGGAACTGATGCATGGCTTGGACCTTCACAGTGCTGAGCAGGTGAGGAACCAGATGTGCTTAACAGAGCTGTTCTCCAGCAGGGTGGGCTGCTCTGAGCCCTGTGCACAGCCCTCAGCAGCTCTCCAAAAAGCTCAATACCTGGACTGGGTTGTCAGGAATGAGGCACAGACTGCTTGGCCCTTGTAGCCTGAAGGCCTCCCTGTGCACAGCCTGTCTGGGGACTCAGGACTTTGTGAGGTGTCATCTGCTACCTGCAGAAGTGACAATGTCTAGATCTTAAGATCACATTTTACTGTACATGGCTGTTAAAACAGATGCTGGTTCTTCAAAGTCTACTGAATAAGTAACCTGCCTTTGTATTTCCATGTGATGCTAAATCATTTGCATTCTGTAATTCTGATATTTTAAAACAGGTTTAAATGCTGCCCAGTAATCTCAGTGCTGTACTTCCTACAGAGTACATTAACTTATCTCTGCAGAGCTATGCCTGTCATACACGGTGACTTGCTCAGCTTGGTACAAACTATCCCCACAAACTTGAGAGTTTACCTGGTTAGGTCAAGTGTAGCAATTCGCTGGGGTTTTGTTGGTACACATATCCTTGTTCTGCAACTGCTGTTGAAATTCTCAGCCATTAATGCAAATTCTTTCTAATCTGTGAGCCAAATGGCTGCCTACATCACATGGATTACTTCTTCCCCACAGAACACAAAGGGTTGGGTGGCTGGCTACAAGTGAATTTTCATCCCTGTCATCTCTTGGGTATTTTAATAAGCTGTTACCAATAAGGTTAATCATGAAGATGCTGTGTTGCTGTTTCCTCACTCTCCTCTGAAGCTGCCTCGTTGGTAACTCATGGAGTCACAGCTTTCTCTTTGAGGACTGGCTGAAGCACAAGTTAAGGTTTCAAAAACCTTTCCTCTGTAGCAGCTGCACAGTGATGTATTTTGTCCATGTCTGGTACTACCACTGAGTGTGCTTGTGTATGAACTTGTGCCACACCGTGACGATGTCCCACCCTGGAGCGGTGAAACCACTGCAGCACTTTTCCTTACTCTCTATTTCCTGTTATTGAGGAGTTAGAGAATGGCTGTAATCCTCCCCCTTCTGTGAAAGTGCTATTTGCAGATTCTGTTTCTTCTGATGTTGGAAAGCGTTGGGAGACTCCCAGCACATTTTTATGACCCGAGCAGTAAGCCAGCTGATTCCATAGGCCACAGCCTGAGGATGATTTATGGCACCTGAGGAGCTGGTTCTGTGCCTTCTACAAGACACAGTCGAGACTGGGGCATTTTTTTTCACGTGGAACAAACATTTAACCAAGTACCTATCCATGCCCCCCCCCACTGCTTCTGCCATGCTAATATATTTCTTTTTTTAAAGAAGTGCAGCATTTCTTTGATTGGCTCACCCTGGCACCACGATACGCTTTGAACACTTTTCATGCTTGATAGCTTCTCGCTCTGATTTCTGCTCAACAAGAAACTGAAACAAGTTCTAGAGGGAGCACTGAGGCTGCTGGCAGTTGGTCTCAGTATGAGTTTCTTGTGCCCCTAAATCTTGGAGAACTTAAATCTTTGAAAGCAAGGGGAGTTCCAGGCAGGCTTACACTACACCAGGGTGCTTGGCTGTCAGACTAGGGGCACACTTAAATGATGCACGCAGAAAAACAGACTTGGGGTAAATGTTTCTAAGCTGTTTTCTCTTTGGTCTGTCAACATATTGCAAGAGAGAGATGAAACTGATCACATTTAGTAACTTGCGAAAATACCTCTGTGTAGGTTTGTTGTTTTGTCATTTGTTTTTTCAAAGGGTACAGAAATGCAAATAAAAATAGAACGATGGTAAACTGGGCAAATTTAGTGAAGGTATACTTGGGGCATGTGCTGCTTCAAAGTGCTTTGTTTTTAAATACTATTTCCACTTGCTATTTTTAACTTCACAGAAGACCTTGGCGAAGAACAGGGAGTGTATTCTACTGCACCATCACATGCTATCAGCTTTTCACTGCATTTTTCAGCTGAAAACCTGGGAGAGGTACACCACCCTAGCTGCTGGCCCCTTTCTGGGTGATTGCACGGGCCCAGCTGCATGGAAGATGATGATGTCTCTCAAACTGCTAACCTTCTCTTCTCCCCTTCTCCCAAAAGGTGCCTTCCCCTAAACCCAAGAGAGTCTGAGTAGGCCAGATATGAATGACACAATGTGGAAGAGTGTCATACTTCCTCTGAAAAAGCCTGAAGTATTTTTGCAGCTGTAGTGGCCCTCATGGCCGTGGAATCAACATGGACACCTGGACTGAGGGAGCCAATAACCAGAGAAGCTTTTGACATTCACGTTGTCTGGATCCAGCTCCCAGCTTACTAACTGTGTGTTAAAAGAGCGTAGAGGAAAAGCTGTGTGAGATCCTGTGAGGACAGGATGCCTTCTCGCTTTCCCACGGAAAAGATACGAGGGTGGGTGCAGTGAACAGCCCCCTAAAAGGAGCGGCAGGAGCTGCAGGGGGAGGGTGTCTCTGCTCAGGAGCACATGACTTTGTTTTTCCTTCTCCAACCTGCCACTAACAATGATGGTAAAAAGTTATCTCGTCAAATGACTCGCTGAAAATTCCTGTAATGCCGAGTATCTTTGCACTGGGTTTACGCTTTAATCTCTTTATACTTTTAAGACGCTTATTTAGTTTCCAGAGCAGTGCGGAGAGGACCGCTAAGCGCGCTACTGGTAATCACTTTTGGGTGGGATTTGTCTAATTTACTTACGGAATGAGTTTGTTTCGCTTTGTATCACGAATTCGAATGCAGCGCTTACAAACTCGGCAGCGGCAGAGCAAGAGCCGGAGCCGGAGCCAGTGCCGGTGCCGGTGCCGGTGCGGTGCCGGGGGAGCGCGACCCCGCCGGGACGGGGGCGCTGCCGCGAGCGGACGGGCGGGCAGCGCTTAATGGCCGCTTCCCTTTGAAAGCCCGACCCGCTCGGGACAAAGTCCACCCTAAACCGCGGTGTCGGGCGATCCTAGCCGCGCCCCGCCCCACCCCGCCTCGGTGGCCGGGATGAGAGAGGCGGGTGGGGGTGCGGTGCCCGCTGCCCGTCCGGGGGCAGAGGCCGGGGCCGGGCGGGCGGCGGGGGGCCGGGCAGCCTCTCGGGACGCTTCTCGGTTTCGTTTCGCCGCCGCGGTTGGGAAGTTTGAAGAGCGGCAGTGACACAGTGACACCTCACACACAACACACCCCCCGGGCTTCACCGGGAGTTTCCCGGGACGGGACGCGCCAGGGCGGGCGGGCGCGGCGCTGACCCCGAGGTGCGGAGCGGGCCCCCCTCGGCCCGGTCAGTGCGGCGGGGCGGAGCGGAGCGGCGGGGAGCGCACGGAAGACGCCGTGCCCCGCCGTGCCCCGCGGCAGCGCACCCTCGGCCGGCGGGCGGCCGGAGCCCCGGCGGGGCGCTGGCGGGCTGCGCGCAGGCAGGTTAGTGACCCCCGCCCTTCCCCCGCCCGGGGCGCGGGGGGGTTTCCTATTTTTTTTTTTTTTCCCTCCTCTTTTTTTTCTTTTTTTTTTTTTTTTCCTTTTTCCCCCTTCTCTCCTCGTTGCATAAATTATGCCGGGCGGGGCGGTGACGTCGCGGGGGCGGGGCGCGCGGCGGCGCTCGCCCCCGGGGAGGGGGCGGTGTCGGGGGCGCGCCTTGTGGCGGCGGAGGGAGGGAGGAAGGAGGGAGGGAGGCGGCGGGGGCGGGCGGGCGCAGGGGGCGGCAGCCGCCTGGCTGGCTGGTGTCGCGCTCGGCTCGGCTCCGGCGGGCGCGCTCGCTCGCTCGGGAACTATCGGATTAAACTTGAATCGAGTGAAATTACACAAAGGAGCGAAGCGGAGCCGGCGGAGACCCCGAAACTACCCGAGACCCGCGCTGACCCTTCCTCTCCCTCCCCTCCCTTCCACCCCTCCTTCGCCTGCCCGCCCCGGTCAGGGATCCCCCTCCTCCCCTCTTAGCCCAGCCCCGGTGCGAGCGAGCAACTCCGTGCGTGTGTGTTGTGTGCGTGTGTGTTGTGTGCGAGACCCGCACCCCGCCTCGCCCCCCCCGGCCGACGGCACCAACTCCGGAGCGTGTCCCCTCCTCCTCCCCGGCCCTTCGGCGGAGGGCAGCGAGGGAGCGAGCGGGGGACACCGGTCCCCGACGGCCACGCACCGGCCCGGTGAGTGACCCCGCACCTCACTGGGCGCGGACGGAGGGAGGGAGGGCGGGCGCCGGCCATGGAGCAGAGGACCCGCGGCAGGTCTCTGTCCCCGGCAGAGCGGAGCGGCGCGGGGGTGCTCGCTGCCGGCGGCGGTCCGGGGGGGGTGGGGGATGCTGAGCCCTGCCGCGGCTCCGGGCGAGGCGGGGCGGGGGGGTGTGTGTGTTGAGGGGGGTGTCTCAGCGGGGCACTTCCCCGGGTGTAAATGGCTTTTTGTTGTGCTGCGGCCGGCCGGCCGCCTGCCTCGCCTCGGGGGAGGGGAGGGCACCGGGGAGCCAGAGCGCCGGCGCCCCTTCCCCTTCCCTTCTTCTCCCCACTGCGCTCCTCTTCGCAAGTTTGGAGGGTGACTAAAAATCCGGGAAAAGTTGAGCGAAACTGCGCGGCGGGGGCGGCGGGGCCCAGCGCCGGCCGGGATGGCCGCGGGAGCGCTTCCCCCGCTGACCACGCTGACGGCTCCCGGCGGCCGCGTCGGCACAACAAGCGCTAACAAAGTGAGGGCGCTTCCCTGCCGTGCACGGCCCGGCCCGGCTCGGCCCGGCACCGCCCCGCTCCGCGCAGGCACATGGGTCGCCGGGGCCGGGGCCCGGGCCGCAGCGGGGGCACCCCCAGCGGAGGCCGGGCGGTGGGTGGCGGCGGGCGGCAGGAAGGCGGGCGGGGAGGGAGGAGAAGGAGGAGGGAGGCGGGAGCACGAGGTGCCGCTCCGGCCGCCGGTGCGCGCGGCGGGGGGATCGTCCTGCCCCGGCGGCACCGGGAGGGGGCAGGGGGTGGCCGGCGCTCCCCGGCGGCCGGAGAAGAAAGGGGAGCGGGGGAAAGAGGGAGGGGACGGGAAGGGAAGGGAGAACGCTACCCGAGGCAGCCGGAGCGGTGCCGGCGGACGCCGCATAATAGGGGTTTCACCCCGCCGAGTACCTTCGCTCCGCCGGCGCGGAGCTGGGGCGGGCGGGAGGCACTGCCGCCGCCGCCGTGCACATGGGGTCGGGGCCGGGGCGCTCCCCTCGTCGCGCTTCCCCCCACCCCGCTCCGGGCCATTTTGAGGGTGAGCGGAAAAAGGTGGTTTGAGGCCAAAGCGGTCAGGGCGCGGAGCGAGGGGGGGCCCGGCCGCGCTCGGTCCGCGGGGCGCGGTGGGGAGCGGAGCGGGGCCGGCGGCGGGCGCTGCGTGCGGAGCGGCGGGGAGCGGGCAGCGCCTGTGCGTGTGCGCGGGTGTGTGTGAGAGAGCGGTGGCGGGGGGAGGGGGGCAGGGTTGTTAGTGAGTCTCAGGGAGAAGGCGCTGCAGGCAATGAGCAGCCATCATTACGTTGCCTTCATTTATCCCGGTAGCGCTAAATCAGGGGACACGCTCCCACGCCGGGGGAGCCCCTCCGGGCGCGCCCCGCGCTGTCGGGCCGGTCTTCGCGGGTGGGTGTCCGGGGGGGGCGGGTCGGGGTGCTGGGGAAGGGGGTGGCCGTGGGCACGGGCTGGAAATGGAGCCGGTTTCCCCGGCTCCCCCCGACAGCCCGCTCACGCCCGGGTTTAAAGTAGTTGTTTTTTAAACAGACAATGGACAAAAGGAAAGTAGCGATGGATGCCCGGGAGCTCCCTGTCCGCTGCGGGGCCGCGCGGCGCCGCGCAACTCTCCCGCACTTACCCACTTTCTGCCTTTGTTTTCGTTTGGGAAGGGGCCGAGCGTGCCTCCCCACTACAGAAAAGGGCGATTTTTTTCATTCGCGAGAAGCCTTTTTTTTTTTTTTTTTTTTCTTTTAATTTCCCGTGCCACTTGGGCTTCCGCGGGTGTTTGGTTTGGGGAATATCAGAATAACCTCGGTGGGATAAGTTTGTTTCTGTGTCGATGTACGTCTCGATTTTTACTCTCATCAAAGCAGATCGCGGGCAGTGTTTATCCTGGAAGATGGCTTTCGGGAGAATGTGTTAGCCTTTTTTTTTTTTTTTTTTTCACCTTTTCCTTTTTTTCTTTTCTCGTGTTATACGGGACTGGCGGAGGTACAAACAAGCAAGTTGAACAAAAAATGTTTCTGTTCATTTCCTCACAGATCATCCATTCTAACGACGGCAAAAAAATCTTAATGACTATGACCTTAGCAGCATGGGTAGCTGATTTTTCCCAATTATAAATCCCGTTAGTTTGCGGTAATGTGTGAGTATCAATATATAATTCATATTAAAAAGCATGATCCGTAATTATTCTTCTTCCTTCTTTTTTTTTTTTTTTTTATAAAAGTTGAAATCTATCATTTTCCAATGAGAGTGCTGCATCTGTCGCTTGGAGTGTTTTTGTCTCGCTGTTGCACAACAGAGGCTCTCCAGTCTTTAACCTAAAATGGCAGCTTTAATTTGACTGGGGCCCATTCATTGACAATGATAATAAAAAGGCTGAAAGCTAAATGTAGCTGGATGCTTGGGGCACGTATGCAGAACACTTTACTCTCCATTGCTGGGCGCTGCTAAGAGAGGAACTTCCAAGCTCTCTAGTTTCCACCGTGAAAGTTTCCAACACTTTTTTTTTCTTATTAACAAAATAAAAATAATAATAAAAAACTCACATTGCTCAGCATAGATCATATTTTAGATGTCCAGGTTGCTTACAAACTTAATGGTGAGGTGACAGTTAGAGAGAGCTCCTTTGAAGAGGTCTGCATTTATAACACCAGCAGAAAAATTCTAGTAATCGCTTCTAAAATAAGATGCAGTCTGGGGGAAAATTAACCATTCCTTTCTGAGGTTTGTAACAGGTGATCAGAACAATTACATTCTGTATATTTTCCTATCTCCAGCTACCAAAAGTGGGGAGTATGACTTGTTTCTTCTTGTTTGGTGTTGTAAATGTGCTCAGGGTTTTGCAGAGATTCTTATGATAGTGTACTATTTTCCTCTACGTTAAAACCACAGCTGCTTAGAAAAAAGTAATTATTTTTGGTCTTAGATGTAATGTGAAGTTTGAAACAGTTTCACAAAACAAAATTTCCCCTACTAAAGTATTGGTGAATGCCACAGATTCATGCATCTTGTCCTGTATTTCTGTTAACCTGAACTGCTTATTTTCAGTCTCTTTTGAGCTGTTTTGTAAACTTTATAAAGATCATTATTAAAGCCATTGCACAGGCTCTTAGAAGAGCATTAAATGCTTGTTATTGCAAGTGTAACTGAATTACTAATTCACTGATACTAATTGGATAATCATATTTGACCAAATATCTTACTAAATATTTAACAATGTGATGACATTTCTGTTATTGCTTGTAAATCATGCTTAGGTTATTTAAACAGGGGAAAAAGCCTCATATTTGCAACCCAAAATTATTTTATTACCTCTTCAGTAATGAAGGAAAGTTTCAATCACAGGCAAGGATCACACAGTTCTTTTAGGAAAATAAAAATTTCTAGGAATTTTTCACTGTTACAATGTCAGTAAAAATGAGGGTTAGTGGAACACTTTCTATTGCAATCAAAACTCTGTGCAGTGATGGGAGATTTCAGTTGTGACCAGTTCCTTTTGCGTTTGGTTAATGCAGAAGCCTGAAGATTTGTGTCAAAGGAGCACTGTAAAGGTTTCCCTGTCCATGTAGAGGGCTCAGTTAAGCTGAGGGTAGTTTCTTTCCCGTGTGAGTTATTTACTGTTTTGAACTGAAAAGCTTCTGATGAATGTTCACAGTATTTCCCATTAACACTCAAATAATATTAGGACTTTTATAAGATGTAAAACGAGTTGTTGGCGAGTCCAGGTCGGTCAGGCTGATGGCAGAGCTGCAAGCAGGTACTGAAGCAGGAAGTGCTGCTCAGTCTGGGCTTGGCATGGGTGGGTGGGTGTCGTGCTCAGTGGGCCTGTCCTGCCCAGGCACACAGGGAGGCTCTGTGCCAGGTCTGTGCCAACAGACAGCGGCTCTGCGGGCAGGAGAACCTGCAGTGTGAGGATACAGCAAAACCTAAACAAAGGCAACCCAGACGTGATTTTCTGTCAAGCTAGAAAGGTCTGAGTAATAGAGGCTTCTCAGGTTTTCTCAGAGCTGCTGAAGTGTGGCGGTGAGGCTGCATTTTGCCATGGCCAAGGCATCCTGTAGCAGCTGGCTATTTGGGGTTTGGTTTTGTTTGTAGCCTATGGTGTGATAGGTGGAGCTTGCTAAGGTGGGAAGAGGTGGAGGAAAGTAACCAGAAAGAAGGAGGGTGGAAAATAATGCAGGTGTCTCCTTGAATCCTGTGCCTTACCTCCAACCCTTATTTCCCATTCATTTTTACATGAAGTTTCAGATGGAAAGCCTTTAGAATGTGCTGGTCGATATTTGCTCTTGTGAATCTGGTGTAATTCAAAGAAATGTGTGTGGCTACCAAGGGTACAGGCAACTGTGAGACAAGTGGTGTGTGTGTCTGAAGGTCTTCCTTCCCCCAGTTCCCTTAAATCCTCACTTCCAAACCCTTATGTATTTGTCTGCTGTGAGCAAATCACTAACTGCTCAGATTTATGAGCTGGTTAACTGATGCCCATAAGTAACATGGGTGATACTTTTATGTTACTTTAATGTTCCCTGTATACAAGAGAAAACTGCAAATTTTAGTAAATAATTAAACTGTCTTTCTGACAAATGACTCTTTTGTGTGTAGGTGAGGCTTTTGCCTTCACTTTTCAAACAGAAAAGTTACTGTATTAATTTAGCTTCAACATTTAGCTTCATCATTAAGACAGACATTAACTCCATCGTTTCTCATCATTTCTATTTCCATGAATAGCTTGTTAGCACAAATACTAATGGATTTTAATGTAAGAAAGTTTAAAATACTGTCTGTATTGTGATAAATACAGTGATAAAAAGGCAAAGGGAAACTCCAACTATGATTTAATTTTTAAAACTCTTTCAGAGGAAGGAGTGAGGTACAATATGCAGAAACTTCCCATGTTTTTGTTAGGGTGCTGATGAGATACTGAAACCTGATGGAAGATTTCTACCTGATTTCTTTCTGCCTGCACAATCTGACTAACTTTCAGTGATTCTCATCTTAGCCAAGATCAGCAGTCATAGAAATGCCATGTCGTAGTTGTGCACTAAAATCTGTCTTGGAAAATGAGGTTGGAAGGCACTATGCAGAAAATAAAAAGGAGGTTATGACCTAAAGGACACATTCCAAGAGCCCAAATATGACAACAAAGCTCTTAAGGGTATTCTTAAGTATATAAAAGCTGATTAGCCCTTAGTTTCCAACATTGTGACTTTTCTGAGATGTAAACATGCACCTAGAAGAAACCAAGCCAAAACCAAGGATCTTTGTACTGCTACTTGGGTTCTCTGCATGCTGTTCCGTAGCTGCTTCTAAGCACTCTGGTTCCTTTGCTGCCCTTATGCTAAATGCATTCTCCTTTAAAAAAAAGAGAAAAAAAAAGGAAAGAAAGGGAGGGGTGCAACTTAAAGCATTTTCTTTTGAAAGTTAGGATTCAATAGAGGAGTGCTAGTTTCCATGTAAGCTACTGTTTTAGTAGAGCATTGTAACACATGACTTTGAAAGCTTATTGGCATGTGGGAACTAACCAGAAGCCCTTGCTGGCATGATGTAGGGCTCGCTTTGCTCTGTAGTGACCTATATAGCTATTTTGGGTGTGGTTTTGCTTGGCTTTCATGGGAGCTGAGTCCAGCCTTCCTCTGACATTGACAATTGCTGTGACGAGAGGGCCTTGAGGGGAATGGTGGGGAATAAATAACTTTGGGAATCAATTGTCTGGAAAAAGTCATTGCAGCCAAAATGTCTGCCCTCTTCCTAATGGTTCTGAGGGGAAAATAAAATTTCACTTATATGGTCCTGATCCTAGAGGTTATTCTGTTCAGGTTTCATTTAAATATGAACTTGTGTTTGGGGAGAGAGATGCAGCAACTTACCTGCCTGGGAGTAGCTGACATATGGCAAATCCAGTGCTGGATAGTTTTGCAAGCACTTTATTTTAATGTCCTTGAGCCACTTTTTAAGCTGTTCAGCTGAGCTTTCTGCTTACTGCTAGAACTTCAACAGGTAGCTGGCTTTAACATTTCTTGGTGATTTTGAAAGCAATTGACCTCCCCACAGTTTATTTTGATCTCTATCTACAAAGCAAGTGTCACTTAAAACATTTTGTGGAGGTGTACATCAGATGTACAAAGTAGGATTCCTTCTGTGCAGCAGAGGCAGTCCTGCTCTGAAAACAAAACTTTTTCTCCTTCCTGCCCTTTCTACTCCCCTCCCCCCATCTTTCCCATACATTTTGTTCCTCTTCAAGTTCCTTTCCTGTTGGGTTTTTAATCTTTTTTCCAATTCATTCTGCTTTCTGTTTGCTTAATGGAGTTGTGTTTTCTTGCCAGCCCTAGATAATGAGGATATGTGGCAAAATAAACACGCGTTTCAGCTCCTAATAATGCTGCTTTCTACCAAAAGCTAAGGAGGATGCCTAGGCTGGTGTGGGGAGTGCTGGCTCCCTGCACCAAAGCTTGATGAAGTCTCATGTTGGCCCCTGGATGCTGTCATGGCAAGGGGATGGGCGGCAGCAGACAGCCAGAGCAGGGGGCTGCTGCAGTGTGCTGGCAGCTTCCCAAAGGTTCTTCATGACCCTTTGAAGAGGAAAATCCTCTTGTTTCAAGTTTTGTTTTCATGAAAGTGACATTCCCCCATCTTTTAATAGTGGATAGATACAGCTGTAGTGGTTTCTCTTGCTCTGTACTCTGAGTAGCTGTTAGTAGAGAGGGTCTAGTCCCATGACAATTTTGAAATTGACATAGCCATTGTGGGCTATCCTTTGCCAAGCAGAAAAGTTTGGGGTGTGGAGAGGGGCTCCTGATGGGATTGTGATATTTCTGAAAGAAATAGGAGAGCTTTGGAGACCAGGAACTATGTGACCAGTGGTAAAGCAGATCAGAACATGGAGCAAGGCCAAGGAAGACTTTAATAAAGGCACTTTTGTCCTCGATCTTAAAATAGGAAGCCTATGGATTTATTTACAGGGTAAACAGGATTTTGTTAAGTGGGTAGTTGCTATGTGAGAAGGAATACTGGTCATTCTTTGTGAGAGAATTCAGGTGAAGACTAAAGCTGAGCTGAAAACTGGAATTTTAGAAGTTTAGACATCAGTAATAGGACAAAACATGGAGAAAGTCTTCATCACAGAAAGCATTGAGGTAGGTAGTGCTGTTCTGGGAGAAATGTGAAACAAGCTCTTATGTAATAGAAACTGAGAAACTCAGTTCAAGTCTTTGGTATTAACTTGGATGAGCTAGTAAGTGGGAAGTCTGAGTTGATGACAAGTTATGAGAAAATATTCTTTGCTTCAAAGAGGATCCATCAATATAGTTGTTGAGATTGAAATCCAAAGCTGAAATGCTACTTGGTAAAGGGTCTTGCAGGAAAGCACGTGTCAGTCTGGACTGTAGAGAAAGGCAGTTTAGTATTTCTTCAAGTTGAAGATTAACAGCCAGAAAGGCAATACAACTGACCTGGTTTGTAATGCTCAATAGAAGGAGGATTGAGAGAAGGAGAGTAATGATGAGGCTAATAGATGTTCAAAAATAATTCAGATAAGGCTGAGATAAAAGTGCATGACAGTGAGAGACTGGTGAATTTTGAGGATGCATCTTAATTCGTTATTCAGGGTATAACAAATGTTTTCAAAACCTTACCTGTTCCTGGACAGGAGAGCCTATCTGAAGTCCAGGAATCAGGCATCCCAAGTATCCTGCTGCTTGAAGTTCTGTATTTGAATGTGTATTGTTTTCTCATGTGGGATAAGAAATACTGAAATACCATAACTGCAGTTACTGTCTTGACAAGAGATCTAAGATGATGATTTTATATTTTTGGCTCAACTGTCTGCTATATATCTAGGCAAGCCCTGTGGATTCTTGAGAATGTGCTCTGGTTTTTGCAGCTTCTGGACTGAAGCAGCTGCTTGTTGGATTTGGTGGCTTATTGCAAGGCAAAAAGCAGACAGCTCATCATCTCCAGTTCTTAGTTTGAAAGGTTCCGGGACTGTGTTGCTAGTTCCTGGAAAGACCAGGCAGCTGCACAGGGTGGTGTAGTTGTCTCAGGATGGCTTAAAGGAAGGCCCTCTGACGTAGTAGCCAGTGCCTATGTGAGTTCAGAGATTCCTTTAAACTCTGATGAGGGGACTCTCACTAAGAGTATAATTCTTGCCTTGAGTTGTTTTAACCATGAAGAATTAAACTGAGAGTTTATAGTGAGCAATTTACTATCTCTCTTGATTTAGGAAGGAATCATTCAGAAAGTGAGTTAAATAGACATTTCTGGACTGCCTCAGGATGTTAGTCTGGGAGAGAACTGCTAAGTAATTCAGTTTATTTATCAGTAACATTGTGAGGTGTCTGCTGTGCTTTGCATTCAGTCAGCTCTGTAAGTGGAGTACAACCTCACTCATCTTTACTTTAATCATCATTGTTTCATTGGGGGGAAGTGAATAAGCAGGCTTCAGCTTCACTTCCCTCTTATTTCTGTATTGATCTCTACAAAGGTACATTGTCATTTTCACGTGCTTCTTTATTTCTGTTGTAATCTTTACAGAGGTTACTGAAAAAAATTTGCCTGTTTTACCTGCATTTCTCCTTACTACAGTTCTGCAGTATTCCCCAGCCCACACTGTTTTCTCTCACAGAAGTGATTCTTAGTGAACATACTTTCACAGCTCAAACAGGACTTGAACCTTGTGGCAGCCATGCTGAAGGAAGGGGTTGTTTGGTAGAAATGGCACGGCTATTGGAAGAATCAGGTTGTTAGAGGCAGCACTAGAACAGAAACATGTCTTACAGCTTGGGAATCTTTGTAGTACATAGCGGCCTGAGAAGTTGAGCATATTAGATGTTGCACTGAAACTATTAAAAAAAAAAGAAAAATGGAAGGAGGGTGTTTGTGTGGCTTTGCTGTGGTTAAGGTGACTGAAGTCTTGAACGGTGAGTTCTCAGGGAAGTAAGTTAAGGCCTCACACCCACTTGCTACCCCCTGCCCAAACCATGACTACTTAAATTTGTGAAGTTAAAAAATAAAACCTTGGCTACAGAAAAGATGGCAGGTGAAAGCAATTGCTTCCATAGCTCTTCTCATAAGAAATTTCCTTGATGGTGTGATTTAAAAGATTAATCTCCTTAATCTCTTTCTCTTCTTCACCTTTCTCTGTCTCCTCTCCCAAAAGAAACCAGGATGCGTACCTTTCTGCCTGCCTCTCTGGGTGGACAACCTCTGGCTTGTCACTGGTTCACATGTGACTTCCCTGAGATTGTCGCATGACCAGTGGCACAACTGGACTGTGCAGTAGGGGCTGGTTGGGCAATGCAGATTTTGGCTGTCTGAGGAACTGGACTAGGAGGGGTTCTTAGAGGTGAATATTAGTGTCAGCTGGGATGCAGGCTGTGTGCCTGAACTTGTCTCCTGGTGGGGCTTCTGGGATCTGCTGCTGTCTTCCTTTGTGTGCCTGTGTGTCGCTTGGAGTTTGGCGGTGGGTTCTGTGGCTGCCCAACATTAAGATTTTTGGAGGGAAGCTGGTAGGGTCAGGAAAGTTTAAAATCCATTCTCTAATTTGACAAGGTGTGACAATGGTGGTGTTTTGGGGCAGGGTGCATTTTCTCTTCAGCATATGCTGAAAGCAGCTGTTTCTGTGTTGAGCCTCCAGGTAGGCAATGAACTTTGAATAGCGAGATCGATTCAATGTGGCTGTGGGAGTGATACCTTTGATACACCTTGACTTCTCTCTTCTGGAGTGAAACAGCACATTTGCAGCAGTCATTAGGCAGTCCATCCTAATGAGGCAGATTGATCTATGGACAAAAATTTCTGGGCAGAAAACCTGGGGACTAGGCAGCTGTAGCACCTGCTTCCACCATGTTGGCTTGACTGCCTCCTTCCCTCAAGGTGCTTTTTCTTAGGCACATAAGCTGTCCTCTGGTAGGTTTGTTTTGGATACTGGTGACAAAAGTTTTTTCTCTTTTCTGCTTATCCAAAATACTTGTTTCTCCATCATAATGTTTATTGAGATTGGTGGCTGTTCCCAGGGTTTTTTGGATTTTTGATTTTTGTTTGCTCATTTTTTAAATTAGAAAACTAGAATGAAATCTGCCAAGCCTTCTTTACCCTCCTTGTCTAGGGTATCCTTATCTTGATATTATAGTTGTAAGAACTTTTTTCCTTCTGATAGAGTAGTATACTTAAATCTGTGTAAGAGTACTTTTTTTTTGGGATGATAAGTTTTTTGTAGCTTTGAAGATAGCTGGAAGCTGTTGAATGTTGTCTTGTGGTCCCTCTAATCATTTGTAAGCCAGGGTATGGTTTGAGAAGTGCAGTGAGCTAATTTAACCAGACATTGTTCTGAAAGGAGAAGTTTCCTCTCTGCCTTTGTCCCCCTGCACCCCAACTCACAACCACACGGCTCTGCTACTTTTCTCTGGCAGCAGTGCTTGTCAGGTCCTTCTGTGCGCCACTTTAGTTCACCAAAATGGCAGAAAAATAACTCTGTAAAATGGAGAGCATTTTGCTGTTGTAATGAATCAAACTAGCTCATAAAAGGATCTGATGAACACCAGAGCTGGTACTAAGGACGAGGGGGGCCGCTGGCTTGGAGAGCAGCAAGCCCTTTTCATCTTTTCATTTTGGTTGCAGTGAGCAAGTGGATTGGATCAGTTGCCTGGGAACCTTCATGGGAGAAAGAGAAATAGAGTAATCATCTGTGAAGCAAAGGACACAAAAAGAAAAATGTGCTGGCCCGAGTTAAAATGGATATTAAAATTTGTTTATTCCATTGATGCTATGGATTGCATGCTATAAATTGGTTAGATTTAATAATCCACTGACCAGAAATCAGTTTTCCTCTTCAGGTAGGAAAACAAAGGCCTAAAAGATTTACTAATGTATAAATAACTTGTTTGCTCTTTCAAATGTGAAGTATTTAATCTTTGAAACAATTTATTCACAAGAAAAGGGGGAGGGGGCTGTTTTGGGTTGGTGGGTTTTTTTGGTTGTTTTGTTTTTTGGTTTTTTTGCAAGATTGAAATCCTCCATTAGGTTCATCAGCTTTGAGTCAATTTGTCTGTCTCAAATTTTATCACGTCAGTGTTGTTTCATTGTCATCAAGTTTCATCAGTCAGTAATTCAGTGGATTCCATTATTCAGAGTATTCCCAAGTATTTATATTTTCCTTCTGGTTTGAGATGGAATGAGTGCTTGGTCCTAGTAGGTGGCTGAGGCTGTTACTTCCTATCATAGTCTTAAGCTTTCTGATAGTGAAATGAATGCACTCCTCCTTGTTAAAATTGGTGAAAAAAAAGTACATTGCTAGTCAAATAACATGCTGCTTGGTCACTTCTGTAATACTGTGCTCTTGCTGCTCTCCAGAGAGAGAAATGGGCAGTTTACATTGTGTAGCTTAACAGAGGAATGAACACCTTACAAAAACTCAGGGGTTCTGACTGCAGCTTCTGCTCAATCCACCTGTCAGCTTGAGATGACTCTTTCAGCATAGCAGCAACGTGCCATTAGAAGCTGCTTGCTTTCTGAAGAGCCCTGGCTTTTTTGTGTTTATTGCCTGCAGTGTGACAGAAAGGGACTTCTTGGCAGGTGGAAGAGTAGAAGCTCATGCTGTCCTTCCTGTTTTTCTCAAGATTTGGGCAATTGCATGTGTGTTAATAGAAGGCAAATTCTTGCCATAGTTACAAAACCCCCAAACCTTCATGTAGTGCATCTTCTAGATTCCTTTCCTTGGGTTTTACATCTAAAAAATTATTTTTCAGGGTCTACAGGGGATGTCAGGAGGTGCAGGAGAGGGGATGTACAGATTCTATCTTACGGGCATTGTAAGCTGCATTTGGTGCAAACTGTGAGGAGCGGTGGCCCTGACTAGTGTTGTGTGTGTTCAGAGTGAATATAGTAGTTACTAAAAGCAGCTTGTTTACATTAGGAATTTGTATGTGCTAGCTCTAATGGGCTTTAGGAAGCCCAAAGCACAGCTGTGAAACATCTGTCTCTGGGACCAGATCTTGTCTGTCTGATGAGTTGTTGTCCTTCATTTCATGTTCAGATTTACACAAGAAATAAAACTTTTTTTTTTAAAATAGAAAAGTTCTTCAGCCGTCCTGCTTGAAGACTGGTTTGTACTTGAAAGGCTATCATGCTGTTGTCTTGAACACAGAACTTAAAATAGTGACTCAGTATTAACTTAACTCCACTTCCTCTTTAATCCGATCATCTTGTTGCTATATGACCTTACAACACCTTAATTTAAAGGCTGCTTATTCCAGTGGATTACATTTCGAGGTGTCTGGTGTGGTAGGCATTGCTACAGGAAGGGCTTAAAAGGAACTTAAGCATTGCCTCAGAAAAAAAAAAAAACAACCCAAAGTGTTGGAATAGGAGCAGTGAAGGTATTTTTCCACTTTGGGATGCTTGCTGTTGCTGGTATATGGACAAGGCTTGCTCTGAAAAGAGTGGGAGAAATTTTGGGCATATAGTTCTGCTGTACCATAAGAAAAAGTACATTCTCTTCCAGTGAATGTGATGCTCCCTGTGTTAATTACACATGGAAGTGTTAGAAGGCAAAATATCTGTTAAGTTCATGCATCTCTGAGTGCTTGGATGGTTTTTCTTCCTTTCAAGGCCAGTGACCTGAGCAGGTGGTTGGAAGGCTGGAGTAGCACCCCAGGTGCTACTCCAAACTGGTGTGCCAGGTTTGTAGTGATGGGCTTTGTGTCTGCCATATTGGGATGTGTAATAGTTGCTGATTACCAAGCAGCATTCGGTAGAGGATCTTGGTTCTTTACCAAGTGTTAATTCTGTCTTGCTGCTGCTCTTGTGAAGTAGATAAATGCCATCCTAAAAAGGAGAGTTGGTCTGACATTCAGCACTTGGGACAGATTTTTAGTTGGTTTTTTTTTTTTTTTTTAAGTGTTTAGAGCCTGTGTCTGAACAGCCTGCTATTTTTCAGAATTTATCTTCTTCCTTTAAATATTTTTCTTGGGAGTAAATTCTAAATTGTATTTTTTGTATTGAGTTTAGGGACCATAAGCTTCTTCCTTGTCCTCTACAGTTTCTTAAACAAACTCTGCCATAATATCTTGAGCTTTGACTTAGCAGTCGAAGAGTTCAGAGAGTGTACTGTCTACTCTGTGCTAGTAGTCATTTTGACTCGCATTTTCTGTCAGGTTTTTCTTCCATATCAAGTCAGGTATTTAACCTGACTAAACTAAACTGAAGCCAAGTAGATTATCTGTTGACTGTGATCTGGGAGTTATGGGGAGTTTTACTGTACCTGTGAAAACTAATCATTTAGGGTCCTTGAAAATAAACCACTGGCATGTTCTTTTCTGTCTCTGACAGAGGTCTAGCAGAAGGTCTGTTCTACATTGGGAATATGCTGCGGCCTCCAAGCTTGGGCTGTGCCCAGCACAGAATGCAACAGCACCTTCCATGGACTGGAGAGAGCAGGGGTAGGCTGGAAGGTGCAGAGAGACTGGTTCTTCCATTGTTTACAGAAGCAATTGCTGTGCCTTCTGTATTTGCAGAGGAAAAATTCTGTACCCCCTGTTCTGGAGATGGGCATGGTCCCCACTTTATAGGTAGTAGAGAGGGCTTGATTTCAGCAGCTAAGATATTGCACAATGACTTGTGGATTGGAACCAAGGATTGAATTCAGTCTTCCAGTAATTCCTTTAAGTGCTTAACCTAAATATGTTGTAGTTATTTTAAGTACCTTTTTATAACAGTTGTAAAGCTTCAGGCCAGTGCTTTGGGCTGATATTATCTTTTACAACTGCTGTTTAAATCAGAAAAAGTATGAATATTTTAATTTTTTCACCACTTAGTGCTGTTTTTAAGTCTTTTTCCTTCAAACATGAAAAGATTGTTGTAGTAAAAGTTCAGCATTCCTAATATTTCAGTGTATAGCACAACTTTAATTTATTAAAATCACACCTTTTTCAGTTGTTAAAAAAATGAACTTAAAACCCACTGTAGGTACTGAGTATGTCCAGAGATGTACTGTATGTGCTACAGTATTTAGTATTATCAGTGTTTCTGTTTCTTTTGTTTTACTCCTTTAAGGGGTTACAACCAGATCATATACTCTCTCTAAATTTTCTGTTGTTGGAATAGGGATAATCTTTTATATAGGATAAGTAGAATTTCAGCAGACTCTAATACAGTTTTGGGTGTCCTTGTCTCTCTCATGTTGTGGTCCTCTAAAGTGTTGTAATCTCACTTACATTCTTGAAGTACTGGTAACATGGATTGAAATACAGTATCTTCATGAAAGGAGGTGAAATGCTATACTGGAAATGGTGTATTATTGAAGTAGCATAGTTGTCAACACCTATTAAAACCATGTTGTGAATATCATCTTTCTTTTATAGTACCAGAGGTCTGAATCCTATTTCATAGCGACCAGGGTGGAGGCTACCCAGAAACAGAGCAAACCCCTTAGCCTCCACAGCTCTGCTGCTCAGAATTGTCTTGGAAAAAGTGATAGGTAATGCTTAATGAATTTCTCTTGCATGAATTCATCTAGTTTTCTCTTGGTCTGTGTAAACTCTTGGCTTCCATTGGGACTGTGGCAGAGTTCTGCAGCTTAAGTACACATTGTATGAAGAACTGCTTCCTTCTATTTGTTTTATTTTGAACCTACCAGCTGCTAGTTTTGTTTGTTCTCTAGTTTCCGTGTTAAAAGAGGAGAACAGTGGTTCACTGTGTACCTGTTCCATGCTGCTTGATTTAGTATACTTTTTTATTCTCTCCCTGGTTGGCCCTGCTTGAGGCTGGAGATTCTGAAGGGTATTCAGACGCCCGTCACCCGTCTCTGGTCCATCAGTAATTTTAATTTTGAAGTGGAGGTGAGAAGAGCAAACACGGTCACTATAAGCACCTCATAGACTTAGGTATCCCATTTCTTGTGCAATTCTGTGCTTTTTTTTTTTTTTCATCTCTTTTTCTTTAAACATTCTTAGTGTTCTGTTTACTCTTCTTACAAATCTTGTTTTCCTAGACTATTTATTCTAGCTCCCAAATCATGTCGGGGCTCAGTAAAATATATATAAAACAGTCAGATTGTATTATCTCACGTGCATTGCTATCAATTTCCTTTCACTGCATCTCATCTGCAGTTTATTACACTTTCAGTGGGTATGATGGTCTGCTGCTTCCTGCATAGTTGATTTTAATTTTTAACAAAATGAACTTGTTAATACTATTAGCAAACTCACTTCAAAGTTCACCTGTTTCTAGGTCTTTTATGTGCATACTGTCAGCACAGGTCTGGAAAGGGGCTGGGTAATGTTTCCCAATGTTCACTTCCTGATTTAACCTGGTTACTTTAATCCATGAGAAGATCTTCCTTCCTTTGCTGTTGTAGCTTAGTTTCCTTAGGAACCATTGCTGGAGGACCTTTGTTCAGCAGCTGGCATGTGTTTTGGTCATCCAGGTTAGCTCAGACTTTGGCCACTTATCAATTGCTTCAGTGAAATCTCCTGTACTGGTGAGACAGGACTTTGCTGTGGGAAGGCATCAGTGTCTCTTCTGTAGTCTGTACTTTGGGATGTGCCTGTGGTTCTTCTCTTTTCAACTTACTTGCCCTGCTGGGACATTAGATTTGCAGGCTAAAGGTATGACCACCTTTCAAAACTGATGCACAACTGGCAACAAGGCAGTGTTGGAACCAGAGATCTTAAATGGCATAGTGGACAGATAGGCTATTTTATCCTTCAGCTTGGTGAATGCCATCCAGCTGTTGGTGAGTACATTGGTGACTGCTGCTGTTTGCTTTGGTTTGACCAAAACTTCCTCTGAAGATTATTGTGCCAAAAAAGATGAAAGCTTGCCTTAGTTTCTTCAATGACAGCAGATGTAGAAAACTTGTAATTTTTATTTTCTTGGAATAATTCTTTCCTGACTTGGTTATATGTTAGTCCAGTGGATTCTGTAGGAGGCTCCCTGTACCTGGCATTTGTGTAAGGACCTTTTATGACTTCGCCCCTCTAGGAGCAGATCTTTGTTTGCAATTTTTTTGCTAGTTCCTTTGGTCCCCTCTTCTTGAGAAATGTTCTTACTGATAGCCTTCCCAGCTTGAGGTTTAACTTTGATGCATTTTTTCCTCATCTCTGCATTTTCAACCTAGTATTTTTTGTCCGTTTTCTGTAAACGTTTTGTCAAACTGCCTGATTTTGCTTCTCTTACCAAGCTCTTCCTCATTTTAATGCTTTTTTCTCTTTGAAAGTAAGCACTCCAACGATGCATTTTTTGTTGTTAATTCCTGTTTAAGGAATGCTGAGCTTAAATATATTTAATGGATTTCATTAGCAGTAGCCATGAATCATGATAAAGTTAAGTCAAATATGACAGGAACAAATCTGAATCATAATATAATTTTGTGGATGTTTAAATAGTCCATGTTCTAGTTAAAATGTGGCAGTGTTGCCCCTTGTGCTTCAGTGTAACTTCATATAAATACTTTGATACATACAGTTTAAATGCTTTTTTACTGTAAATCCTTCTTGCCAGCAAACCAGTCACCTTACCAAGTTGTACAAATGGGATGGAAATTTATTCTGAATGCCACTGATTTATTTAGGAATGAGACAAAGTATGTGACTGTGTCCTTCAGTTATAATTCCCCATCAATTGTAAATTGATGCATTTGTTCAAATACACAGTATAAAACAGTGTTACAATCAAGCTGCAGTTATCATGGGAACCATAACTTCTACTTTTCTTTTTCTTGGCTCTCTGTGTAAAAAACTGTACTGTAGTATATTATTTAATTGTTTAGTACTAAGGTCTCTCTGTTTTATCATAGTATGTGACATGCTACAGTACCAGCCTGTATAAAAGCCTTTGGTGCTTGAAGCAGTGGTAGAACAGTAAGAGTTTATTCATGTCTTCATGTATAAGTGTGTGAGCACCATATTTAGAAGAACTTTTGCACAAATCATATCCACTTCGTACTGCAAGATTTTTGAGAATTATGTTGCTTTGCTTAGCTGAGAATGACTTGGAAAGACCTAAGTCTATAAATCTGAAGGGCATCACTGTTACTTCTGTGTTTCTTTTGATAACTTGTGTTAGGGAAGAGGCTCTCCTGAAAGTTACTTGCTCTTTCAAAGTAGTTTGTATCATGCAGTCACACAGTATTTTAGCACAAGCAACTGAAATTTGAGGAATTTTATACTAAAGTAATGGGGAAAAATGTTGGCTGTGTTAAGAACATGAAATATTTAAGAACTCATGGTCATGAAAGTAGGCAAACTGGTTTTATAGAGAAGCGGCAGTTACATTTTCGAAATAGATGCTCTGAAGGGTGCCAAGTATGAGTTCATAAAATGAAGAAATAAACAGAATTTTAAAAGAGATCTTACAAAATTAATTTTTTCCTTAACAGGAATGCATGTGTCATGAAAGGCTTGTGCCTTTTCAATTGTTGAGGAGTCATGATCCTGCTTTGCTAAGTTAATATTTAAGCTTTCTCATGAAACCTACAACAGCTTCAAGATAGCATGCCATATGTACAAAATAAATTAATCAGTTGTTTTGTTATCTACTTAAAAGTTAAGTTGCAATCAGTGTCTTTACAGGTAGATTTGCTGAGGGTAACAGGAAAAGGAACTGTGCAGAAATACAGGGTTTGTTTTAAGAAAAAACGTAGAGGAATTTTAGGATGTGGTCATTTCTTAGTTCAACTAATACAAGCAAAGGACCTCAAAGAAGGTGGAGAGGTGTTTTTCTGTTGCAAAGAAAAGGTTGGTAACAGAATTTGAAGTAACAAGAGTGGAAACTAATCCAGCCTAGACACAATTAAAAGCAGCATGTTCTGGCATGGTAAATTCTCTTAGGTGGTGTTTAGTGAATGGCTGCTCTTGCCATTCATTTTTGTATCTCTTCCCTAACTAATACATTTTGAATTTTGCCTCCTAAGTAACTTTTGTGAAGAATAGAGGGGAAATCTAGAATTTGTGTAAAAGCTGAGTAGTTGTGCAATAGTAGGATGTATCTCTGCTATTGGAAGATCACAAACTATCAGTCATTTAGCACTGAGTTTTAAATGGAATAGGTGCTTTTATAGGCTGATTTATTAGAATGCATTGCTTATAGGCTTGTTGAAAAATGTCACTAGCAAATTTGATGTGAAAAAATGGTGTGAATGCTGTTGGGGATTTTGTCATGGGCTTTGAATAGCTGATAAGCAAAATGAGGTGCTGTAATGCTGTTGTTTTCTCTCTTAACCTCCCTGTCCCTTATCCCCGCCCCCACAAAGGATTTTGAAAGTGGCACTGAGAAGGGGAAGAAGGTCTTCATCCAGTAGCATGAACAAAGCTATGGATCTTAGATTTTGTTGCCCCTATTTCTTTGAACTTTCTCAAAGGCATATATCACTTGTGTTCCCTCTGCCCCCAGTAATAAGGCAGTATCATCTTTTGGGGCCTTTTAAAATGCCACCTTTCTGTTCACCAAATGCATCTTTCAAATAAGCTTGGTGTTGATGTTGGTGATGTTGATCTTTTAGTAGTACCTTAATTTTAATCAAAAGGAGGGATGCATTGATGAGTGGCATGAGATGAAATCATGTGTTTGTTTTAGAGGACTGGAACTTAATGATCTTTAAGGTCCCTTTCAACCCAAACTATGATTCTGTGATCAGTGAAACAGTTATGCCTTGGCAGAATGGAGTTGCACTGTAGGGTTTGTTGTAGGAAAACTTACTCTTTGACAGAAAGTTGTCAGTTTTCCTTTTCTTTCCTTTTGCTTTTTCAAAGGCCTGGATATATATTTGTCATTCTGCTCTACCCTTAATTTAACTACAGTAGCAAACTCTTGGAAATTTTATGTGGAAAATGCTTTAAAATGTTCATGAAGATGGACAATCCCATCATGGGTCTGATGACTCCTTTCCACCTTCGCCATGGGATTATTGATCTGGATCAGACATTTGCCCATCACTTGGCCACACATTCTTAGTAATGAGATAGGTAAGGATAAGAAGTAGGAATCAAATTGTCTGTTTCTGTGTAAGCACAGTTTCTGTATGGTCATGAATGATGATTTTTCTTTCCTCCAGTCTCCTTTTCCCCATGTATGTCTAGAAAAGAAATAGCCAAACTACCAGTTAAATGTTTTTCTTAGATAAGTAGAAGAATAATGTGGGCATTTAATGTACTGGGCATAAAATAAAAATTATTATCTGAATATTCAGGTAGATTTTAATGTAATACAGAGAAGTTGTATGTTGAAGTAACTTCTGAAAAGCATGTAACTGCAAGGAAAAGAAAAAGGCAACAAAACAGTATGGCAAATTTGAGTGGGTAAGCAAGTTGGGGCCTTAAGGTGAAGGGCCTGGATAATTTCAGAATATGTGGACAGGATTAATGGAGGCATGTTTAGAATTGGTAACACTGTTGACACCAGTGCTACAAACACTGCATTTTTATAGGCTGGAGCCCCATCCATCATCTCTAGCCATTTCCAAAAATCAAGAGATCTGAATTCTCTTACCATATTCTGTCTTGTGATACATTTGATTAAACCTAGCTATTCTTCTAGACTTGGAACATCATTACCCTGTGAGATTATGAAGTTGCTGTGCATTACCTAATGGAATCCGTAATATGTTTAAATACATACATAACTGGCATTTTCCTTGTCAAAACCTGCAAACTTCATATTAGGTTCTCTTGTGTCTTGTAATATCTCTTTAAAATGTTTGTGGAATTGGTACCTTGGATCTTCTGTGTAATTAACAGCATCCATAAAAGTTATCTGTGAAGGCAAGATCATTGATTGGGGTTTTGTTGCGGGTTTTTTTGAGATGAACAAAATCTAAAGTAATACATGTTGTGAAACTTAGTCCAGGTCAGGGTTTCTTTAATATGAAATGTCATTCACTGGAATTAGACTGATTACGTACTCAAGCTTCTGTTTTGAGATACAGGTATTTTCAACAGTGGAAGGTTAAAAATGGTATCTTGAAATATGCTTCTGTTATCTTGAAATATGTCTTGAGTCAGCAGCTAAGTCAAGTTCTGGTTTTGAAACCTGATAGATCCCAGCCTCTGGTATTCCTTCAAATAAAACTGTCTTTTGCTTAGAGATTGGACATTTGGAGTTAGTCATAGATGTGAGCTTTGTGAAGTTGCAAAAGTGAGGCTCGGGTTACAGAGCCAGAAATCACTCTGTTAGAAGTTTAATTTGTTCGTTCAAGAGATTTGGCATAGTTGAGGGTAGAAACCTGTTCTCCAGAATAGCGTTCACTTTCCCTAAATCCGTGTGTATATTTCATTTTCTCCTGGCTAGATAACTGACTGCAGCAAAGTGATTATGTGAGGGAAAGCTGAAAAATTACAAAAGAAAAATTGCCCACTTGCACTAATTTTTTTATATTAATTACAGGTTATTCTTCATTTATGACCTTTAAAATCCATATTTCCTGCAAAAGAACTAATAACTCTTTAGCAGATCAAACCTTTCTCTCTGGTCTGTAATAAATATGGCTTATGTTGTAGATACTTGCTGTAAGCTTTGGAATCAGATTTCTCTCAGTCTATACATTTTTAATTTTCTTATACTATTTGTTGAATATAATTATGAGTTAGTTGATGATCACTGAATAATTGCACTTGATAGACTGAGTGAATCCACTATGTCTAACTTTTGGTAAAAGATCATCTATATAGTGATGCTGAATGATAAAGACATTCTAATGCTAATTTATTTTGCTTCAGGAATAGTACTGCAATCCAGTCATATCACACTTGCTCTCCCTTTAGAACAGCCTCTAAATTGTTGGAGAAGCATCCTGTGTGATAGCTCTTGTATTCAATGAGTTCTTGGATGTTTCTGAGAGATTTATAGTGAAGTCCAAAGCATTTCAAGGCCAACTGTAGCAGTCTTGTCAGATGCAGCTTTACAGCCTAGTGACTTATAATCAGAGTAGAATGTAATTAGAAATTGTCCGTATCTTTACTGGGTACTGATGAAAACTATGGCTCAAAGGTTAATTCAAATAATAATTAATATTGGTTTCTGTCAGAACAGGGTGGTAATGAAATCTCTGTTGTACAATGACTCTGATTTTAAGAAGAGGGTGCATAAGAAAACTAGAGTTTACCTTTTCTTATTATATTCACTTATCTTACAATCAGCATGATGGCTTGATAAAGCATAATTTGAGAGCAATTTAAACATACTCAGAAATATTACAACCTACAGTGAAAATCATTTAATGTGTTGCATCTGTTTATGGAGATAGATTTATGGCTAGATTGCTGAAGTAGATGGATTTACTACAAATGATCCTTAAGGACTGCATATGAATATTTTGTTGTTGATAATTGATCAATACCATGTGTTTGTGGAAAGTCTTCCTGGTAAGATTTACTAGCATGAGAAATGTGGGATGTTACATTGATGTTTGTTTAAATTGGACTAGTTTCAAGGAAAGCGATAGACCAGGTTTTGCTGGCAACCAAAACAAATTCTGTTCAGTTTCTTTTCCCAAGCTGAAACTTTCTATTGGAAAAAAATAAATGCTGTTAGCTTTGCTGAAGCTGAACCCATAATTTTTCAGTTGCCAGTAGTCAGTAAGCTACTAGGCCTGTTATTTTGAGAAGCATTTAATGAATACTTTGCTGTCACCTGGTTTTCCTGTATCTGGTCTGATCTTGTTCTTAAAATTTGCCTACCAAAAAGCTTCTCTAGAAAGTTACAGCTGTAGCTTGGGTTTATGGGTCACATAGTTCTGCATAACTTGCCTTTCTCACACCTTGTATTCTGTCTGTTTGCCTTAAATGTTACTGCATTGCCTCCCACAATTTAAAATTTGCTGTAATTTTAAGGCTGTTTCCTCTATCGCCAAAAAGGAACTCTAAATGCCTCTAAATTGGATCTGACAAAGATCAGGTATTTTCATCCTTATGCATGTGAAAGTGATCTCAAGACTGATTTCTTTTTCACTCATCTGGATAATGCTTTCTATACAAACTGCTTCAGTTTTTGGGAAGCAGAGAGTCCACAGTCAAGATCAGACTTCTCTGGAGTAGTGGCACCCAGTAGGGCATGAGCTACATGGCAGGGGTGGGAGCTGAGAAAGGGGATGTGCATGTGTGTGTTTGAGGGGTGTTTTGAACTGTGGAGATGAGAGATAATGAAACATTATGTTGGTTTCTTGGAGCTACCCTGCTGCTCTTTCTTCTTTCTTCATACATTTTCTCAAAAGCCAGGATAAGAGAGTTCTGTGCTGCACTGACTGTGCTATGCTGAAGTTTCCACTAGATGAGGTAGCAAAATAACCCTGGAAATTTTTATGGTAGCACTGGAGAAAAGCTCACTGTGCAAATTAGATGCTTACATTTCCTCTCCCTTGTTATAAGCAAGGAAAGTGGCTTGGGAACTGAGCTGCACTTAAGAGTTTGAGACGTCTGCAACATTGAAAACTCCAGTGAACAAACTTGACCAGGATATAGAGATCTTTTATCTAAAATGCAAATTTTTTATCTCCATGCAAATTTTTGAAAGTTAATAAAAAAAGAATCTAAGGGATGGCTATGAAGCCCTTCTTAGTGAATCCAAGTTGCATGCTTTTGCTTAAGATTTCTTCAAGAAAATCGTTGTCTGTAGAGTTGATCTGGCATCTGTAGAAGGTCTGCTCTAATGGCAGCAGAAAAAAAAGTCTATCTAAATTTGAAATAGTGTTTACAGATTTACAGAAATGTAAAAGCCTAATAAAAAAAGCTTCACTTGTTACAAGACCTAAATGTGCTGAAATTTTTGCTAGTACTCAAAGTGCTGAAACACAAATGTGAATGTGAATAGATAGAAATTTAGAGAGAGGTGCTTTGTTGAACGTTAGAAAAAACATTTTTTTTCTTGTTTCCATATATTCCTCCAAACATTCTGAGCCACATTAGGTCATTCTCCGAGTTCCTTTCTGTGACAGATCTCTGTGCTGATGTGGAGGTATCAATTGAGACCAGTACGTGGTTTAACTAGAGATGCAAGTGCTGGTGCAAATACGCCATCTCCAAATACCAGTGAGACTACATGGTGGGGAGGGGGGGATGGGAAAAGGATGGTGGTTGTTACAGTTCATCTTTTTTAAAAGTGGAAGTGGCAAAGTTTTTGGGTTTAGGTCTGCTTGAAATATGCCCTGGACTGTCCTGCAGATTGCTTTCTCCAACCACTCAAAATTTTGGGGGAAGGGAATCTTCCAGAGGATTGTATGTGTGCTGTGGAATAAACAGTTGTCGTGTGAAACTGATGTGAGCCTTAGTTTTACTCTGCCTCCACTAAAATACACTTTTACGGTAGTTTGTGCAGGATCAGCACAGAGGAGTACAAAGAGGGAGCTTTTCAGTACAAAGGCTGCCTGTTTGGCCTGCCCAAACCACCGTGAATGTGTTTAAAGGGGACTTTTATTACCATGGAAACTCTCAGACAGGAAGGAATTTGTCCTGCCATATCTAGAAAATAGTCTGTAATGGTCAGCTCTTGGAACAAAAGTGTTTCGAATAGTGGGATATATTTAAAAATTCTTGTGGTGAATATGTTTTAAAACCCCCCGAATATGTTAAATCCAATCTTATGCTAATGGACTTGTAGTATGGGGATTTAGGAAAGACTGCAGACAAGTACAATGTGAGCAAGAGAAGTGTAATGAAAAATCTAAGAAAGTTTTACCTCTCTGTCCAGAAGGCTTCTTAGGTGTTGAATGGATGTCAATGAAATACTCTTCCTTTAAGTAGTGTGTTTATCCATCACAGCCATTCATTGAAGGACTGTGTGTGCTTGGCTTGAACTGCTGGAGACTGTCCTCTGAGCACCCATGGATTAATTGCTTTTGGAATGTCTTTACTAAAACCTGTAATTTGAGTCTCTTGACAAATATCCTTAGTATTCACAAATGGCCTTTATTTTTGTAAATCATGACGAGATATAACTTTTTTTTGTCTAAAAGAAATTCTAATGCCAGATTCCAGAATATTTGCACATCCTTCACTGGAGTTGTACATTGGTATGAAATGGCTCTTAAGTCAGCAGTCTTCCAGTCAGCAGGAGTAGCTAGAGGTAACTGCAAGGTTTTCCATTCTTTGTGTAGTCTTTGGTGTTGATTTGTTTGTTTCATCAATGGGATGAAAAATATTTTTTCACATATTTGACCAAATCAGAATTCCTTTATTTTTTCTGCAAGTCATATCAGCAGACTCTTTTCTCCTATCTTTCTGTACAGCAAATGTCTGGCTTGTTTTACTGCTGTGCTTTTCAGTTTAAGTTGTTGAACCACCTGGCTGTGGCCTGAAGGCAGTTTGAATTCATGGTATAGTAATAAGCTGATCCAATGGGTTGTGATGCTTGAAATCAGCCGTACCACTCTTGCTTCTTCCCTTGTGCTGTCATTGCTGTTCAGCTACCCCCGTGGTAATGATCTTCTGATGGCAGCTAATGGTTAGATCAGCTTACCTCTGGTGCCAGACTGCACCTGAACAGTTTCTTGTCTGGGGTAATAGTAGAAAAAAAGCATCATGCTTGTGGTTAGGAAGAGGAATAACTAAGGAGGAAAAATCGTCATGAAAACTTTCCACTGCCCTGTCAATTTTGCAGTTGCTTACAGCTGCTGGAAATCAATGTTCAAAGTCTAATTCTACGTGGCAGGCCAGGTAACAAACAGTTTTATATGTGTGTATATATATAATGGAGTATTTCTGTGTGCCTTTTACAAGCATTGACTGACCTTGTTTGTGTTATCTGGGTTAACGCTCTAATCTCCTGCTCTAATATGAGGACTTCCGTCTTACAAGTTGATCAGTTTAGTTTCTTGTCTTTTGACTTGGGGAACCAAAAGGATTGCAGAAGGTAGTTCCAACCAAAATGAAAGGAAACAAAGAAAGAAGAAAAAATCCCCCCTCACTCATCCTATTTATAATAAACTATCCCTGCTTAATGGCTGGGTTTCCCTCACAAGGCTTGGTCCCTTTCCCTCCCTCATCTGAGAACTGGGGGTAGGCTGCTTTCCAAACTGTGTCAGGGGATGGGCATCTTAATCATGGACAGTCATTTGTCTTTCCAAAAGTATAGAAACCCCTGTTAGATGTATTTCCCTAATAGTTAACCAAGTTGAGAAAGAAAGGAAATACTGGTGACATCATGTATGACTTAATATGGTTATTAACTGCGCAGGTGTTGTAAAGCTGTGAATCTAAACTGTAATAGAATAATTGTACCATATGGCAGGAGCTTTATCTTCAATTCTTATTCTTCCACATTTACCATGTTTTTTCCTCTCTAAAAATATCTCTCTATGCCATTTTGGTAATACCTCTTACTTAAACCTTGACAGGTTTGGATATCACTGTTTCCCTACTTGTTTCTCCAGTATTCATTTGTAGTTTTGTTTCCTTCCTTACTGCTCCAGTTCTTGGCTTTCTCCAGCTGGCAGTTCTTCATCTGCTGTGCTTTCCATGAAGAAGGCAAATGCTCAGCTTGCTCTTTTCCACTATCTCCTGTGTCCTTGAGGGGTTCACATCCAGTGCTTGCAGCCCTGTGTTGCATGGCTCAGTATTGTTCTCCCGATGGGAAGTCTGGGAAGCACTAAATCATCCGGCCACATACTGCTTCCTTCAACTTTCTCCCCAGCAGATCTGTGGGCTGAGTTTGCAGTAGGGCGTGATGGCTGCATGCAGCTTTAAAGCTCGGGAGTGGGGATGGGCTTTCTGCCCCCACCCCCTCACCCACACAGACATTTCCCTGCTCTCCAGCTGCTCTGGTTTCCATCTGTTACAGGGCCTTCTGGTGCGACTGTTTCCTCATCTGCTGAGCCGAGTGCAGTGTTGAAGGACCAGACACTGCGCTGACCTGGGGAATTAAGGGGTTGTGGTTTTGGAGAAAATGGCTTGCATGCTTATTTTCCTTTTTTCTCAGAAACCTGGCATGCAACACATGCACATCTAATATTTTGAAAAACCTTGTTAGGTGCATTTTCATTTCTTTGTCGTAAATGTGTTTGCTCATCTTAGTTGCGTATGTGATGCTGTAGACCGACATGGCAGCTGCCCCCTGCCCTGGGAGGGTCTCTGTGCTCCTGTCTGCTGGGCTCACAAAATGTTCAGCAATGGTAAATGTTAACTTGCAGCACGCAGACAAGAGAAATAGCAGAACCTGTATTTGTGAAGACAAAAATATGCAACTAGTGAGAAGTACCAGGGAGCCAAGGGAGGTGTTAAGAAACCTTGGAGTGGCCATCACCTTCTTGGCCCAGGAGCTGGGGAACTTTACCCTGTGAGGTGTTTTGCTTTTGGCAGGCAGATGCCTGCTGCCCATCCTCAGACTGCTATTTTAGGCTGCTCTTGTCTTAAGCACTTCCATTTTGCAGTTGCTTAGATTATGCCTTTCACAGATCGCTGGGCTGTTGCTCTCTTGTGAGTGACACCGGTGAGTTACCAACATCAGCAGAGAGAGTGGCGGATGCAAGCCTGCAACAGAGTATTTCTGTAAAGCAAAATAGATGGATAACAAAATGTCCATGTCATAAGTGAAGAACTGTAGCCACTTCTGACTTGCTACTAGGCAGAAACCCTACAAAACTTCATTAATTATCCCTGCCAAAGTATATCAAACTGTCAGAGAGCAATCCTTTGCTAGTCAACTTCTCCTGGTGGGTGAGCGTAACTTCCTTTTTTCTGACTACTGCATCATCTTCTTTTTGGAAGTAGCAGTTCTTGGCTTTTAAAATTTGTTTAGACATCATCAAATTTATTTGGATTTCAAAATTATATGTGTAAATGAGAAGTGTACCTAGCACCCACTTTAGTAATTGAACAAAGCTTTTATTTCCAGAACCTGACTACTACTCAGTGTGTGGGAAAAGTGTGCTCTGACAACTTAGGTTGTTTTTTGAGGACTTCTGTGATCTCACTGAAGGGTTTTAATATTAATTCATTGCTAGTGTTATGGTTATGTTTTGATGATAGTCACTTAGGAGATGGGTGTTAGGCAACCAGTTGGAAATTACTGTAAAGTGATTTTTTTAAAGTGGTTCAGACATTCAACTTGAAATCCCAGAGCACATTAAAAGTGCTAATTTTCATTCTCCTGAAAGCCAGGTTTCTATGTATTTCTCAAATTAGCCCCCCCTCTGCCCCCACATCCTGGCTAATACAGTATATGTAACTTAACCACTGATTTCTAACTAGGGATCATACATTTATTAGCTCCATGTTGGCAGAAACTGATATTGAAGAAATAAAATATTACAGAGTTGCTGATAGGAGCAAATGTTTGCATTTTGGGATGATAGATGTATTGCATTAACAGAAGTGTAATATACTTCTGAATGGTTTTCTGTGCAAGTGCAGCTGCCACACATTGGCAGAGTGAGAACAGAAGCTCCCTGAGAAGCTCTGTGCTCATGAGATGTGTTGCTGTCTTGAAAAACATGAAGCAGATGAAACACTGACCAAGAAGGGGAGGACTTGGTGAGAAGAAGTGTTTGCATTGATTTGCACGACATTTGCACAACTCAGCCTCTCAGCTGTGCTCACTCATGAGCAGTTACCATGTTCATAGTTTGGAAGTTCAGCTGAACAGTAAGAGTGTGTATGGAGAAGTCAGGGAAAAGGCTCTGCAATGTTTTGGAAAGAATCTTCCCCACCCTGTGTTCTGCACTTGGAGCATTACTAGGAAAGACACAAGATCAGGGTCAAGGGGAATCCAGCTTGTGATTTCTGAAGTTTGGGAACAACAAACAGTGGAGTGAATGTCTACAGATGGTTTAAGGAGTTTGGTTATTTGGTATGCTAGTCTGTCTGGCTATAAGGCTCTCAGATTAAGTAGCTACAGTATGGTGCAGCAGAAATAGGAAATTAATTAAATGGATGCTTTAATAGTTATCTGGGTTTTAATTCATTCAAAACTGCAGATGCCTAGGTCAGAAAAGTAGGGGAAACTGGCTGGTTGGTCTCTGGCTCCTGTGAAATGTGAAGTTTGTGATAGATGCTGAAATCTTCAATCTAGTTCTCAAAACTGTAAAAAGATTTCAATGTGTTCTATAGCACTGTTTAATTTGTATCAGTTACCTTAAAAGGCACCATGTCTCTGGTGAAGTAAGATGGACGCTGCTTTTGCAACAAAGTATAAATGATTGGACAATATTGCCATCACAGGTTTGAAATATAGGTGCTCCACAGACTTCTATCTTGTAGATGTTCCTTGCATCGCTGCTTTGTTGATGTATACTTTCTCCTTGCTTCTCAAATGAAACTCTGGTTTAAACTTGTTTTAGTTGGCTCCAACTCTGCAGAAAAAGGCTTTTCTGGTACTCCTCTGGACCTAACTGTCAATCTACACCAGCTTTAATGCTGGTACCTTATTCAGTGTTTTAGAAGGTATGAGAGAGAGAGCTCAGTTTTGTCCTTGTTGTGAAGAAGACATAGGGCATAAGTGTGAGACATGAAAAATTAACTGTTGATCCTCAGGTGAAGTAGCATGTCATGGCCATGGCAACAATCTCAAATTCTCAGATTATCAACAAGGGCTATTTGTGGACCAGGCTGATACTGTGGAGCTGACTCCTCTGGTTTAAACGAACTAAATTGAATTACATGTTTATTGCAGACAGAAAAAGTGATTTCGCCTGTTTCTTTGTAGAGCATCTTGATGTTGTGAAAAATGTAATAATCCTTCCTGTATGTGATGCTGTTTACAATCTTGAGATCCCTAAAGAATAGGGGAATTTTTCCTTTTAAGCACACAGATGTTGAAGTGGTTTTATTTGGGTTTTCTTGATGATTTTTCTTTTTACCTAATGCTTCAATTACTGATTACTGAAAAGGTTATAAATACACAGTAATTCTTGTTTTGTAGCATCTTCCATTCATTCTAAAGAATCCATTTTATATGGAGGCATCAGGAGGAGTTACTAGAATACATACACCATTTAGCATTTAGTGTTACTAACACCTAACCAGTGCACTTTTAAATGCAGGTGCCTAAAAATGTAGGTATTAAATAATCAGAAAAAGGTCTGATGCCATTTCTGGTTTTGCATATAAGTATAGATACTCTCTTTTTTGATAAGAGACTGTCAATATTGTCAAGTCTAAAGCTTACAATTTGTTCAATAAAACCTTCACTTAGCCTGCTCCTAGAAAGTTAATTTATAAGCAGTCACAAATCGAACACAAGTGCAGCCTTCCCCAGAGAAAAGAAAAAGAGACACACACAAAAAGAAGTCTTAATTTTAAATAAATACTTCTAGTTTTTGGTAGCAACAGGTTTTGAATATGATCACAGTGCAGCCTGTTGTGTAACTGTGATGCTGTGAGAGGCTGGGTTGACTAGTGAGGAGTGCACATGAAAGGGAAGGTGGCAGCTGGCTTACCTGGATGCTCAGAAGGAGGATGGAACTTCCTGACAACCCCAATGAGCAAATCTTGTTGACAGCTGTTGCTATTGCTACTGCCTTGTAGACATCTCAGTGAAGCTGGTTCTAGTACCTTTTGCTTGACTCTTCTCTTTTGGTTTTTGAGCTACACAGAATGTGTTGAGTGCTGTGGCAATACGATAGGTGCAGTTGGTGTTGGTGTCCATTGCTCTGGGAAGTAAGACCTGGCTTTCAGGGAAATGCAGACAGAAGAGCCTCATTTACAGTTCATATAAAGACCAAGTGGTAGAAGATCAGTCTATTAGGTCTTAATTTATTTGTGAGTGTTAAGCACTGAAGTTTCTCAAATAGCATTTTCTTCCTAAACAATTCGTTCCTGTCCAAGCTTGGCACACTGGTATACAGTGTCCAGAGGAGCCTGATTCTGATGTCTGGCTGTTATTGAGGTGTGCTGGTTCATTGCTTGCTTTGCTGTGAAGCTGCAGTCTCACTTGAGGACATAACATGGGCTTCTCTGAGGTGATCTCTCTTGCTTCTATTTCAAGTCTAAACTTCAGAATAACTCTTATCTGAAAACACAGGTACATAGATTTCAGGTGCTGAGCAGGATAGGAAAGGAAGAATCGTGCTTTCATGTGTTGCAGATTTTTGGATGATGCTTTGTAACCAGATACAGTAATTTAAAAGGTACTGTAAAATGTTGGTTAGGAAAGCTCATCGTGACAGCAGGCAGTTCATCCTCCCTTTCAAGTAGCTTTATGTACTTTTACTTTCATAACTAGTTTTATATAGTAAATGTAATTGGAGGGACAAGGAGCTAGATTTTATTGCTTTGCAAGCATAATTAATTAAAGTTACCTGAGTCTCAGCTGTAGATCCAAATAATATTTGCTAATACAGCATAAGTATTTAATCTGCCACTAATTCCTGTGACTTCTAAATCAATTGATCTCTAGCAGAGCCTCATCCATGCTTTTTCCTCAGCTGTGCACTTGATTATTGGGTTCAAGTGATCTAAGTCTGTACTACAGTAATGCCATTTATAATGCTTAAGTAAAACGTAGTATAATCTTTCAGTCTTTTGGTGGCTATCTTATTCTGGATGAGGCTTTTTTTTTTTTTTTTGTAGAGCTAAAGTAACTTTGGAAATGTTTAGCAGTGAAAATACAGAGTTCTTTGTACCTGTTCTAACTGTCCTCACTACATAGTTGATAAGCAAAGGAATATACTTTTAGGTGTTGGAGTTTATTCACCTTTAACTAGCAGGTTTTTGACTCTTAATAGGAAAAAGATTTTCCCAGTAGTGTTTCTACGTTGCACTGTTTCATGGATAATTCACTAGTCATTGTAGGTCTTGTTCTCAGAACTGGATTCTGAATAGTAGGTGAAATAACACTGAACTTGGCTGTTTACAAAAATCTGTATTGTAGTAGTCTTCATATAATACTTGTTTAAGAGTCCTCAATTCTCTTTTGCTGGGATCCTTGCTACTTAACTGGGTTTGCTTGGGTTTTTTTAATGAGCCATTTTCTTGGTCATACTTTCACTTTTCCAGGTATTTAGAAACATGAAAGAAATTGCTAGTTAAGCAAAGTTTGCAATCAAACTCTTCCAAAATTTTTAAACTAAGCCTTCATATTTACTATGCTTGTAAAATAATACTCTAATCTTTTAGGCAGCCTGCCCACTCCTTTAATTTTCTTGCTTTTCCTACTTCAAAAACCACAACAACGAAAAAAACCCCCACAAAATAACAAAAAACATACAAACCCTCCCCAACCCTCTACCCTGAATTTTTACCTCAGTTTTTTATGAGTAGAAATAAATTTTTTGGTTTGTTGAAGGGACGGCAATGTGGAAGGTTTTGGTTTGGGTTTGTTTGGGTTTTGGGGGCTTTAGTTTTTTTTTAAGTTTATTTTAACTGAAAAGGGCAGGGAACGTTCTAATTCTCTGCAGATGCTGCAGTAAAATTGATAAGCTTAACAGGTAATTTAAATAGGCTGTGAATCATTAGGAACAGTGAAGATAGTGCTTTCTATTCAAAAATTAGGTTTAGCCCTGCTTTTTGAGAGAAGGTTTCCAAGTTCAGTTCTAGATGAGTAAATATTCCCTTTCACATCTAATCTGTGAATGCAGCGCTGCTCTCGTATGTTCATAATTTATCTCTGCAGAGCTTGTGGGGAGTTGAAGATAACTCAAGAACTTCCCTGTTGGGTATAAAAAAAATGTGGTAGATGAATGTCAGCTGCTCCTGTTGGTTGCAGTAGTTTGAATGACTCTGGCTCTGGGTTCTGGGTCAGCAGTTTGCACATCAAAAGACAGTTACTTCCAAGTTCTTAAAAATCTTGATGAAATTTCATACTTCTAGAATTTTACATGACAAATTTTCCCCTGGAAGGCTCTTTTTTTCATTTGAACTTAACTATGCTGGAGTAATTTTAGAACTGCAAATTGATTAAGGAAAATGCTTGAAAACATCCCAGTTGGTTTTCTTCTGTGTGAAGAAAAAACTGATGTCTCGTATAAGTTTTGCACAAGAAATTTTGGTTGTCTTCCTTTTGAACCTGCTTTTATAGAGGAGAAACACTGAGCTCAGTCCTGCTTAGACAGAAGGGCCACACTGCACATGAGGACTGACAAGGGTTGCACTCATCTGACAGTCCCCAGTCCAATTTTTAACTTTCTGGCACTATTGTTTATGCTGTCTGGGCACCCCTTTTCCCTGTCCAAGTGAACTTGAGCTTACTCTTAAGTATCGTAGTCTTATGCACTAGAAGCTGTTGAGAGCTCCTCCCTTGGCATTGTCCACTGGGGAGAACAGCTTGGTATAGCTGTTCATATTGTGGTTTAAGTACTGATGATCACTGTGAGCCAGGTGTTATATTAAAAAAAAAACCAACAAAAAACCACAAAAAAAATTCTCAGACTTCATTTGTATATGCAAGAGCCTGCTTCCATTGCACTGACCAAGAATAAACCTCTTTTTTTTGACATATCCTTCTCCAAAAAAAACAATAGAATGTTCAAGGTGCATATGTTGATTTTGTTAAAACAAACAAGCCTCTCAAATTTAAGTAGTAGTCCAATTAAAAGTAGTTGTAAAAGTTCATTGGGGTATCTATCCTGTATTTCAGCTGTCCCCTTTATTCTGTGGGACATTACTGGACCCACCTATGAAGGTTTCTGAAATCTATTTACTCCATGTACTGGTACTGTCTGTCTTCACACCCTCCCTCCCCAAACCTTTTTCTTTGTGGCCGATTTTAAGTTAGTGAAATAATTTAACATTTCTTTTAAATAGTCTATAGCATATGATAAAATACACAATTAGTTTCATGCTACAGATCTTTTTTGTAACTTAAGTTAAAATCTGTAAAAAAAAAAAATTAAATTTGTAAAATCCAGTGTTTAGGTCTTGGGATGGTCTCCGAGGTCCCTTCCAATCCAAGCTATTCACTGTGTGATTTCATTTAAAATACATTAGGAAATGCTGATGTTATCTTTTTCTAAAAGAAACAATTTGTAATATTTTCCTGGTGTAGTCCGTAATAATTTTTTTCTTTGCTGAAAGGGTCAAGACGGTATGCTTAAGTGTATGAGGCAGAAAGGATCATCAATACTGGAAGCAGAGTGAGAGCTTAAGTTCAGATGTAGGATGATTCATCTTGCCACATGTTAAGAGTGTAAGGGGGGAGCTACCATTTTGTTCCTGAGTCCTGAATGGGTTCTCCTTAGTCCTGTGAAAACTGGCCTTTCACTCTGGGTGCACAGGGTGTATTTATCTTCACAGCAATGAGTGTGGATATGTGGTTCCCGTACGAGCGCAGACTGCGATCTACCACTATTTATGAAGAACACATGTACAGGAAAATGACTCTTAAGTACAAGTCATAAATTGAAATGATTATAGAATATACGTGGACAAATATACCATGTGTGGTATCGGTAGACTGTAATTTCATCAAGTGGTTTTTCAGACTTCATAAACTATGAATGAAACATGATTGTATTGGCCTTGTAACAGGTAAAGTAAAATATAGAGTCTGGCTACTTTAAAGCGCTCATAATTCTAAGGCTGGAAATAGCCTTTTGGGATACGCTTAAGTCTTAAAACCTGACTGTGATTAAAAAAATACATTTCGGTGAAAATCACATGTTCAGAAACTCTGGGAAACATTTGAGTCTCCACCTCATGAATTTTTACAGTTCCCAACTTTCTGGGTGTAAACACCATGAGCTGCTTTCGGCGAAAGTAGCGGGGAAAGGCCCTGTGCAACTCAGAGCTTCGTCACCCCTCCAGTTATTCCGTTGTTTTCCGCGGTTTTTTTTCCGGTTTTGGTGGCTCGGGCTTTGTTTACTCCGGGGGCCGTGCCCGGCCCGGCCCGGCCTGGCCGGGCGCTGTGGTGCGGCGGCCATGCCGCCCTGCCCTGCCCTGCGCAAACCCTCCCGCTCGCCGCGGCGACCTCTGCCCTTTTGTATCCTGTGACACTCAGCCTGTCTTTGTGCTCAAGTTTATCCGTGATGGATACGTTTCCCTCCCAATCGCATATGCCGGGAGCCCGGCGGAGCGAGCAGATAAATTATTTTCAGCTGCAGGCCTGGGCTGGGGGAGGAGGGCAGGAGGGTGGCGGGGCCCCTCCGCGCCCTGGCCCAGCAGGACGGGGAGCAGCCTCCCACTCCCCCGGGAATATGCAAGGGGATGACTCTCGGGCCTCTCAGATCCTTTTTAAATGCAAAAGAATGTAGGAAATTGCCAGATCAGTTGGTTAATCAGTGACAACTGCAGTAGGTGCACAAAAAGCCTGGAGCCATCGCTTGCACGGGGTGTTTTTTCAGCGCCCCAGCGGGGTCGCCGCTGGCCCCACCTCTTGAACACCCGGGCCGGTTTAGTGTCAGCTTGAGAAGGGAATGTAATTGCGGGGAGATTTCTGGGTGACTGATGGCGACAATATAGGTCTTCGTGACACCACCGCCCCGCTGGCCCTGCTAGCGCTTTGTGTTCGCCTGGCCATCGCACAGCCGCGGAGCGCTGAGCGCTCAGCTCAGTGTCCCCAGCCCGCCGAAACAAGGCAGCCGTGCAGCCCATACAATTTTCCGTTTTTTTGTTTAATGTCGGCTATACTGCTGCCTTGTCATGGTTAAACCTCATTAAGGGCTCACGATAAGCATGTTACCGCTCCCCTTTATGGAGTTATTTGTGAGGTTAGCACCTCTGTCAAATGTTTTAAAGAGTATTCCTGAAATATTTTTGTGACAGCAATTGTTTCTCTTACTTATCTGGGACTATTTTTGGATGAACCATCTCACATCTGTGTTTTAAAGTTACCTTGGGAGAGAGGGTGGTCATGCAATGAAAAAGGCCTCTTAAAATTCCAGATTATGTAACACTAGAAGTGAAGTATTTCTAGATTAGGCTTGTTCCCTCTTCTCTCACCTCATGTTTGTAATGTACTCAAATGTAAAAAAATGCTTTTCTTTTTTTCTTTTTTCTTTTTGTTTTTAAATTTTTAATTTTTTTTTTATTCCTCTGGTTACCTCATTGAAGGTCTCCAAGTACGTCCTCTAAATGGCTCTAAGCTTTCCTCTTTTTCTTTTTATCAGGAAAGAAAAGACATGCTTCTTCTGTGATATTATAGGTGCTGGCTTGAAATTAGCAGTGCTGCCGTGTTAGGGTGAAGAGTTTGCAGCCCAACTGGTGTGGCGAATGCCTTCATGTGATGTAACAGCAAGGCTCAGTGGGTTTGCATCAGAGTCCTCCTAAGTGACGCTTTTGTGGTCTCCTATCAGAGCTCCTGTGAACTTGAATGACGTAGGATATTGTTTCCAAATGTGTGGCACAGGCTGAACTCTGGGCTGGTCATTCCTGCATCAGCTGCTTGACAGCAGCAAGCTGCCAAATATTCGAAGGCTGTGGTGCCCTCAGTTGCCTCGGTGAAAGCCTGTTTTTGCCAACGTACATCATACATTAGGGAAATAAAATCCAATCTGACTTTTGTGGAATGATTTTATGAGAAATGTAGGATTTCATGGCAAAAAAAATGTTACTGAATATCATTCATGGCATTTTAGCTGATTGCACATTGGCAAAACCTGTGACCTTTGAGGAAAGGCACCTAAGGTTTTCTCTCCCCCCTCCCTCCCCCTCTTTTCTTTATTTAACAAGAGACATTGACAGCCTTTAATTTGCTACTGCAAATTCTTGTAAGGATGTATTTCTGTGAAGAACTAAGGCAATTCTACTAAGATACAGGTGAAACCAAACTTTTAAGAAATGCTTGAGTAATATTTGCTGATGCTTCCCACTAAGTCAGAATACTCCTGAAGTGCATCAGGTCATTCTTTTCATCTTTGCAAGTCCTGTCTTCCTTTCCTGGGACAAGGGGGAACGAGATTCCTGCCATCCTTTGATGTCTGAACTGTACGAACTTAATTTTTAACACAGCTGTGCTGTGTGAAGTGCATAGTAGGAAAGCATTTTAAGTGAATAATAAAAAAAAAAAAAAAAAAAAGGTCTTCAGGCATTCAGGAAACCAAGTTTCTTTGGATCCTGCGGTCAGAAATGATGTTGCAATCACGTTACAGGTCTGGTCTTATATTTTGGCTAATCTATATGCAGAAGGAACGTACCATGCATGGCGTCTGTGGCAGCAATGAAAAGTAAGCATTAAGCACGTAGGAGACAAGGCATGCTTCCCACAGACGTGGTCAGGCACTTGCATAACTGTCCTGGCATCAGCAGTGCTGTGTGCTCAGTAGGTGAATGAGGTGAAATACATAAGCCTCACCAGCCTTCTTGCTCAATTTGAATGCCTTGTTGTGGCTTTTTCTATATTGTCATGGTGTTACATGTGTTTATGAAGTTTTTGGTGAATGTTTTCCTTCAACTTTGTGAGTAAAATAAGAATGTGACTTTCATTGCTGTCATTTATGTCATGTCCTTCCATGCGGCAAATGCTTAAATTACTACCCCTAACAGCCAGCAGGAGCTTAGCAGTTTTGAAAAGCAGTTTAAATGTGCAATGTTTAAATGCAGATTTAGTAGCCTAATGTTTAATCCTACATTTTGAGGCTCTGGTCTCAAAATGACCTTTGGCATGATGGTGTTTTTAGCACGAGAGGGCTGTTTAGCCTAGTTCTTCAAAAGAGCACGGTATTTGTGGTGTTTATTGCATCGTATGTAAGGGCATACTTCCATTATGTGAGTAGCTGGTTTGTTTGTGTCTGTCAAGTACTTCAGAGTTTTGTCAGAGGTATCAACTAATAGCTGTAAAAATATAACTCTGCATGACACATGTCATTTCAAGCTTGGAGCAGTCAGTATAAGTTGCCTTCTCACCTGTTTATTCAGTTTATTTGCTGCACAGACAAATGCTGCTGAATTTTTTCTGTAGAACGGTCGATAGCTGAATCAAGGAACCTGTTGATTTACAAAATGTTCTTTTGAACAGCTGAATGTGAGGATGGTGTGGGGGGCATGGTCATCTGTGTGCTGCCCTTGCTGCTTCCTGGTCTTGACTGCCTGCATCTGCTGCTTTGGAAGCAAAACTAATGAAGTTCAGGTTTTTAGTGTCTGCAGCCCTAGATAAGTTATGTGTATGCAGCAGCCAGTTTAGTTCAACTTATAAAAGTGGGAAGCTGCTGAAGGCAACTGAGTGCATGAGGCTTTGGAATATTAAGCTGGACAATGGTTAACTACTACTTAAATTTGAGATTTAGCTGTTTAAGACTGGAACGTTGCAAACTGGAGTAAATGTAAGCTTTGTCTGTTGAGACAACAGGGTTGTTAAGCAATTGACTGTGTCCTGGTGGTTGGGATCACACCACTGCTTTGAACAGAAACAGGCTGCCTAGGCAGCCTTAATGAAACATATTCATTGACTCTTTAGGTCAGTCTTCTTGGAGCCATCTTTCATGTTCAGGAACAGAAAAGTGATAGAATTTTATAGCAGAACCTGTGTAGTTTAAGGTGGTAATAAAAAAAAATCACTGTCTTTTCATACATTCATACTTTGTTTCAGCTATCCACCTTTCTAAAGGTTCAGATACTCTTCACTTTGTACCTAACAAACCCTGCTTCTGTGTATGTTGATTTTAAATTGCAGGAATGTAGAGAAGATGTGCCATTGCTTATTTTAAACTGATTAATTAAAAAAAAAAAGACTATAAGCTGAGTTTGTCACCGTTAGTCTTGCTGTTAGTATATCTGCCTTTATGGGGAGGGGAAGTGAACAGTGGTGCTGAATGAGTATTTTAACTAGAATTATTGCTTGATGCAGGTTCTACTTTTATTTATGTGTGGGCTTTCTTTTGTTTTGAAAGAAGCAGACATAGTTGCAACTTAAAATAAGGCTGTGGCTCTTGTGGCTTGCTAAACTACCTAAATGTCTACCCTGTTGGAATAGAAGGTTGAGAGGTTAGTAGGTAATTCCATATTGACTATTTCCTTATCAAAACATCGGTTAATTTATTTTGATCAGGCTGTAGCTGCTACTGTCTTTCATGCTTCAACAGCTGCTGTTAGCCATATATCACATCAGAGGTGTGACTTTTATTGGGGAAAGTAGAATAAGGTTTGGCGAGAGCACAACTGACTGTTAAGGGCTCTGGTCATTAAATTTGAGGCTGGACTTAAATCTGTAGAAATACTCCTAAAATCTGAGAGTTCTTTACCATGGACTTACGCTGTGTTTCAGACATAGTAACTTAAGCATCCAGAGCTCAAACATGAAGTTGATTCATGCCTCAGATAAAAATGCAGATCTAAAAATCATGTAATGGCAAGCAGTGTTTTTGCTCTTAATTTAGATGATGGATTTGTTTGTTTACAAGCTGCATCATAAACATAAAGGTTACTTTTCTTTTGAAAGAGTGTGTGCTCAGGAAGCAGGGTGAGTGCTAGGTTCCCTAGCACATCTCCTGCATTGTGAGGGACAGTACTTAGCCCTAACCTGCAAATTGGAATGGTGTGAGTTGAGCAAAGTGTGTTTAGTAAAGCAAAACCCTTACCCTATTTTAATTTGGTTCTCTGGATATAGTAGCAGATCCAAGTTTCTGTGAGCTGATGTTGACAGTTATCAATGGCTGATGTGCCTGAATTTTATTGGATATTTGTCAGCTGAAAAACAGTAAACAAAACAGGTTCAAACGCCTGCTTGATGCTTGTAACCTTGTTTCTGGAGGTGCTCTCTTGTTATAAAGTTTCATTAGTGCTTCAGGAGAGTAGAGCCTTCTTGTCTTAAAAAATGGTTATTTTAGCAGGCATGATTTATATAATAAAATGAGTGGAAATTCTTACATGTTCATAACTGTGTGGCTGTTTCTAGTGGATGGATGAGACTTACTCGGCTCCAGTTTGATATTGCCCAGATTACATCAGTGCTTGGGAGGTAACAGTATCTGTGTGCTCTGCTTTTTAGCATTTCCAGGCGAAGAGACTGTTCTGTTGGAGACTGTCAGTACACACTGAAGTCTAGCTTTAACAGCTCCTGATGGCAGTGAGCATCAGTATTTGCAGTGCCAGACGTCCTTGAGCCATCAGGGATCTTCACCATGACTGCAGTCTGCTCTGGAGCAGTCTAATAGCAAAAGCTTCTTTTGGTGAAGGGGGCTCCTTCTCACCTTGTTGAAACTTCCTTATGGTGTGCTCTAATAAACTGAATGAGGTGGTAAATATTACAGATGGCTTCTGCCTAATAATTGAAATGAAATAAAACCAAATAGATATTAGAGATATGAAGATGGCTCATAGGAGTTTACCTCCAAGTGATTTAGAAAGTGTTAATATCCCGGCCAAGCACTAAAGAGATTTAAGTGTGTGGTTTTAAAGGTGACATTCAAATGCTATTTTAAGAGGAGTGATAAATGCTTGTGCCTTTCCTCTTGCCCTCTGCTTCATGCTGTAGAAGGTCCTCTTGACAGTGGCTACAAGAAGGGTAATAAATGTGCTGATATTTTTCTCCCTAAAACTTGTTTGGGACAAATCACCTTCAGTCAAACAGTCTGGCCTGGCATTTGTGTCCAAAGTGACTGAAAGCATCTCTCCTCTACAAAAGAATGCAAGATGTGAAAGCATAAACTTATAAATCTTCTTTACTTTGGTTGCTGGTTAAGGGCAGTTGGTATCTGCAAGCAGAGTGGCCACTGAATTACAGCCAAGATACAAAAATAGTTTTACTTGCCAAGTGTATGGGCTCCCTTCGCTATTGTATTAAAGTTTATTTTGCATGTAAGACACAGTGTTCAAAATTTTTATTTTTAAGAAGAAAAAGACAGCATTAGACTACCTTTGCTTATAAAAAATGGATCCAAACAAATCTTTGGAGTTCTTGCAGGAAGAGGATAGGGGACACATTTCGGAATAGAGCAGTCTTCCCTGTGGAAAACCTGAATGAGAACTTTTCTGAATCTGTTGTTACTGTGTTGTTGCTTTTTACTTTTTATTCCCCAAGTCCAAATGTGTACCTTGTTAAGTTAGCTTTTTGTTTAGTCATTTTGCCATTACTAATTCTCTTGAATGAGTATTCAAGTTCTGGAGACAACAGAACTTCCGTGTGGTCTTGCAAAGTGCTGTAGTTGCAGTAGTAGCATGATAACCTGAAGATGAGTAATGAACTTCATTGATACTATTCTGTGTAATCATCATAAAGGAAATTAGGAGAAGGATTGAGCTTCATATGATGAAGCTTGTAAATTTCATTTTCTTACACAAATTGAGCATATAGCTTTGCGGAAAGGGGGAGAACAATTGTGTGTTTCACTGTACAAATTCATTAAATTAGGCTACACTGCATGTTTAAAAATTTTTCTTCAAAAAATCCTGTCCTAAAGGCTAAGTCTTGGAGTTTGGTCTGTATTTAGTGGGTCATCTCTGTATGGATTTGAAAAATCTGTTGTGTGTATAACTAACTTTAGTTCATCATAGGACCTGGTGCTTCTGCTTGCTCATCTGATTACGCAGCTCAGGGGAATAAGGTTAAGGACATGCTGTTGGTAACTAGAGCGTTTTCAGGGCTTTAGTTCAGCAGATGGGCTGCTCAGCTATATTCATACATCTGCCTACCTGCTGTGGCAGCTGCTGCTGCTGCGTGTTGTGTTCTTTTGTTCTGTTCCACCCAAGAAAGGAGCACTAGGAAGTGTAGTGAATGGATTAATTTAAGGTTAAGACTAGTGTTTTGCTTGCTTCCTAACTCTCTATCATAATAAAGCTTTGGATAAAGCTAATGAATCCTTCGTAATGTGAAATAGATTTTTAAGATGTGTTTCAGGGGGCTAAAAGTAGCTAGCATTTAAAAACCAGTCAGGTATGTTTTCTTTATGTTGCCTGATGCTAATAATTTTAATATCTTCTTTTCTTTCTCCCCCTTCCCCTGCTTTTTCTAGGAGCAGTAACCAGACTTTGCCTGACACTGCGTGGTCCAAAAGAATTAAGGAAATATGGAATGACATGAAGGAGATTAGTTGAGGATTAAAGGCTTTGAGGACAAAACACCTCACCGAGGTGAAGCACAGACTAACATTCTGGTTGTAGCTCTAAGGAGCTGTGTGCTGAAAAAAGATGGCAGATCCAGGAATGATGAGTCTGTTTGGAGAAGATGGGAATATTTTCAGTGAAGGGTTGGAAGGTCTTGGAGAATGTGGATATCCTGAAAATACAGTAAATCCTATGGGTCAGCAAATGCCCATGGATCAAGGATTTCCCGCTTTACAGTCATCTCTTCATCATCCTCCTGCAAATCAAAACCAAGCCAAGTTGACCCATTTTGATCACTATAATCAATACGAACAGCAGAAAATGCACCTGATGGATCAGCCGAACAGGATGATAAGCAATGCCCCTGGGAATGGTATAGCGTCTCCTCATTCGCAGTATCACAACCCTCCAGTTCCTCAGGTTCCTCACAGCAGTGGTGCTGGTGGTCAGATGGGAGTCTATCCCGGCATGCAGAACGAAAGACACGGCCAACCCTTCGTAGACAGTGGCTCCATGTGGGGACCACGGGCAGTTCAAGTGCCAGACCAGATAAGAGCGCCATACCAGCAGCAACAGCAGCAGCAGCAGCCGCAACCCACACAGCCGCCACAGGCACCCTCCGGACCCCCTGGGCAGGGCCATCCTCAGCACATGCAGCAGATGGGAAACTACATGGCTCGTGGTGATTTTTCAATGCAGCAGCACGGTCAGCCGCAGCAGCAGAGGATGAACCAGTTTTCTCAAGGCCAAGAAGGCCTCAATCAGGGAAACCCTTTCATTGCCACCTCAGGACCTGGCCACTTGTCTCATGTGCCCCAGCAGAATCCCAGTATGGCACCTTCTTTGCGGCACTCAGTCCAGCAATTTCACCACCATCCCCCTACTGCTCTCCATGGGGAATCAGTAGCCCACAGTCCCAGATTCTCCCCTAATCCTCCCCAGCAGGGTGCTGTTAGGCCGCAAACACTTAATTTTAGTTCTCGGAGCCAGACGGTACCCTCACCTACTATAAACAACTCAGGGCAGTATTCTCGATATCCTTACAGTAACCTTAATCAGGGATTAGTTAATAATACAGGGATGAATCAGAATTTAGGCCTTACAAATAACACTCCAATGAATCAATCTGTACCAAGATACCCAAATGCTGTCGGATTTCCATCAAACAGTGGTCAAGGACTAATGCACCAGCAGCCCATCCACCCTAGTGGCTCACTTAACCAAATGAACACGCAAACTATGCACCCTTCACAGCCTCAGGGAACTTATGCCTCTCCACCTCCCATGTCACCTATGAAAGCAATGAGTAATCCAGCAGGTACACCTCCTCCACAGGTTAGACCCGGTAGTGCTGGAATACCAATGGAAGTTGGCAGTTACCCAAATATACCCCATCCTCAGCCGTCACACCAGCCCCCTGGTGCCATGGGAATTGGACAAAGGAATATGGGCCCCAGAAACATGCAACAGAATCGTCCATTTATGGGTATGTCTTCAACACCACGGGAGATGGGTGGGCACATGAGACCAAATGGTTGTCCAGGTGTTGGCCTTGCAGATCCACAAGCAATACAAGAGCGACTAATATCTGGCCAGCAGCTTCCTAGTCAACAGCAGTCTTTTCAACAGCAAATGCCAACCTGTCCTCCCATGCAGCCTCATCCAGGGATACATCACCAGTCTTCACCACCCCCACATCCTCATCATCAGCCTTGGGCACAGCTTCACCAGTCACCACAAAACACACCACAAAAAGTGCCTGTCCTTCAGGTAAGCTATTTCCAATTAGTAGAAAATGTTTTAAATTACTATAAATGCCTTTCAGGATACGCAAGAACTATGGTTTCAAAACTGTTGCCCCTGTTCAACTCCCTTGTTTGTTACTGCTTACGTGGCTTTTTTGGTGTACAGAGGCTGAAGGTAAAATGGTGTTCAGGTATCTTTCTAACATCCTCATGGTAATTGTTATAGGATAACATTGTGGATAGACCAGAATGTGATACAACAACAGGACAAGCAGAATACGTACTATTTTTTTCATGTTGGTTCCTTTGGGAAGAAGATGGAAAGCATGTGTGAGAATTGTCATTCAATTATTCAATTTTTGTATTTGCCACTTGGAAGAAGTGTGTGTTATAATGTATTTGTTTTGGCCAAACCAAGATCTTTTTTTTAAATCCTAAGGGAATGTTCTGTGGTTTTAAATTAAAGCTTAAATTGTTTCACGTGAAAAAAAAATCTGGCATAAACTTCTTTAGCACCAAGTAATGAAGCTGAGAAGTGATGGGGAAACAGTTTATACAAGGAGAAGACAACAATGTGAATCAGTCTGAAATTAAATCTTCTGAGGGTCAAATGAAATGTTAAATAGAATGCAAGTTTTATTTTACTGAGGCTTTGGTCTGCCAGGTTACGATGGCCATGTATTGCTTCTATGTCATTTTTCATTTAAAAGCTAAAAACGGTAAAACATTTTGATCCTCTGTAGCTTAACAGGTTTGACTACATGCTAGGATGTTAAGCTTCAGCCAAAAAAATGCTTTTTAGAATCTTCACGTTTGCTGTTGTTTGCCTTTGACTCAGTCAGTCAGAATTCAAGAGGTTTTGGTACCAGATGAATTAGGGGTCAAGATACCAAAGATTTCCTAATTTATTTTTTTTTTTCCGATCAGGCAGTAGTTAATGCCAAGTAGCTCTTCCCATAAATATTTGGAGACAATTGTTGGAATGTGGTCGTAACGACACGATGCTACAATACGCTTAATAAATCATAAAACCAGCTGTCCTGGGCAGTGTCCCGGGCCTGTGCGCACAGCAGCTGCTCAGCCGAACCCTCCGCTGCTGCCTGCCGGCTGCTTCGTTCGCTGCTCCGCACAGCGTGAGCCGGCACTGCGAGTCAGATCCGTGCTCTGCCGAGAGGCAGCTGACAAGGAGTGGTAGATGGAGCAGCTCAGCAGCTGGGACAGGCTTCCACATTCCCCGTGGAAGAGAGGAGGTGGGGGGGGACTAAGCTGGGCAAGGGGAAAAGTGCACTGTCTTTCTCTTGAGGGAGGAAGAGGCTGTCTTGAAGAGGCAAAGTTTATCTTCAAGACCGTCTTTCTCTTCCCTGCCTACCTCAAAGTTAGTTTGAAGTTTTAGATGCCTGTGTTGGCCCTTCCTCTCTCTGCATTTCCACACACAGACTTTACTTGGAGAACTTAAATTACAGTTCTTGTATGCACGTGGAGTTGTGTGTTCCTGTCTGAGACAGCAGCTCTTCCCAATGCCTCCTGTTACCAACTGTGTGGGTAAGCAGGATGAAAAGGAGAGAGCTCAAGACTATAGGGAAAAAAATTTTAAAAATGAGTGACTAATTGGGAAGGGGGTAATGACAGCACAGAAAAATCAGTACAGAAAGGGTAAGAATGAGAAAAAGAAGTATAAGACACATTTTTTACTCTAAATATGAGAGCTGAAGCATCTAGTAGAAAAAACTTGAAAGAAAATTATAAAAGTAGTAACGGAAGACTTTTAAGGCAGTAAAGGAACAAAAACCAGTGTCACTAGGATCTTTCATAACCCATGGTGGTGGAGATGTGGGAGGAAATACTTGAGGTGGACTGTACCCTAAAGCAGTGGTATTCTTCACCAGTGTGAATTCCTCATTTTCATCTGCCCATCCAGTAAGCCTATTTTTGGCATTAAAAGGTGGTTTGGGAGAGGAAAGTTTACTTGAAAAATGTACAAGCTTGTTAAATGTTCTTGGGACATTTTTTTCCCTTTAATCGGTGAAGAGGTTAAACATAGACAGTTCAACCCTTAAATAAGCTAAGCAGCCTATTGCAAAGTGCTGAACTGCAAATGCATAGCTTGAAGAAAGGTAAGTGCTGAAACGAAATAATTAGAGGAAAACCACATGATAACTCCAGTTATTTGATTAAAATCAGTAATTCAGGCAGTTGTAGCAAGCCAAGTAACTTCCCTGTTAGCTTATTTCTGTTAAGTTTTTATCTGGTAAAAGTTACTGTTCGTGTACCTTCCCATTAAGTAATTAGTTTGAGCCCTGACTGTAGTAATGAAACTCTTAACAGGCAGGCGTTTCCCCCTTGAAAACTGTTTAGTTGAAATGAGGATTGTTCAAATCAACGAAAACTTAACCCCTCCTCACCCCCTGGGGAAAAAATGCAGATGTGTGAAACCCCTGCTCTTAAGCCCGACTACAGAGTTGGTAGTTCTCCTGTGTCATGGTTTTCCTTTCATGTCAGTAGGTAGAAAACTATTCACCAAAGAGCTGTTATTTAAATGACTGGTTTGTTTTTATTTGTATAAAATGAATCAACAAAATTAATATAGTTAGTGAAAATGGAAATCACTATGTACTTTAAAATCAACTGAAGTCATCTTAGTAATTATTTTTCAGTGATTTGAAGCTAGCCTTATCATGGGAAGGCTGTAATACTTGTGGTTAACCAAATTACTGTTTTGTTGTTAGATATGTTGGAAGGAAAGTGAAGTTCTTTTGCTTTTAAGTTGAAAGAAATTGCTGTGTTGATTCCAAGGCTTGTTATTTATTTTTTTGTGTGAAAAACTGCAAATTATTTTGGCTGTGAGATGGAGCTGGTGATTGACAATTCATCTGGTTTTGATTAATAGCTGAAAACTAGACATGGTTATTAGGACCATGTTAGCAGTGAGTTGCTGGCTTCAGTGGAGTTAGACAGACCCATAAGAACCACTGCAGTGTTGGAATGTTCAGTCAGTGTGCTTGGTTTGTCAGGCACTCCTTTGAAACACTTTTCACTAAAGGTTTTTGGAAGAGCCTTGTGGCCATGGGGTGAGAAAGCTGGTTCTGCTGTTCCAGAGCCATCCACTAAGGGGAAAATCAGGGATTGGGAGTAGCTTGCCTGTTTTCATAGGGGAGGCATCTGTGTTGGGCTTGTGAGCTTGTGTTCTCTAAAATACTCATAAAAGATGTGGAGAAGAGTGAAAAGTCAGATGGCAAAATTTGCTGCTGCTGTTGATGTACCCAAATCAGAGTACCAAATGCAGATGTGGTGAAGAACCTAGTAAGAATGAAATAAAATAAATAGAAATATAATAGAAGAGTCAATTACTTGGCCACTAAGTTGTGAGTCAAGACATGGCTGGGGAGGTTTAGATTGGATATTAGGAAAATTTTTGTCACAGAAGGGGTTATCAAGCACTGAAACAGGCTGCCCAGGGAAGGTATAAAGTTACCATTTGTGAAGGAATTTAAAAGATGTGTAGATGTGGTGCTTACCCATGTGGACATGCTTTAGTGGTGGACCTGACAGTCAGACTTTATGATCTTTAAGGTCATTTCCAACCTAAATGATTTTATGGTTCTGTGGTGCTTGAGCAGTGAAGTGGCAGGCAAAACCATTTTTTTAGGAGCAGGTCTCGGTGTTAGACGGCTGTCCGAAAATGAGCTATAACAGTTAAAGAAATAAGTCAGTATGAATTGCAATGAAAGTAGTAGAGAACAAAACAAAGATTATTACCTGTATGTATGGTGTGCTGGTGAGGCAAATGCTGTGAAGTTCTGTGTTCCTTCCTCAGTCCTCAGAAAATACAGCAGCACTTGAAAAAGCTGGGGTAGGGGGCAGGCTGGAGGGTGTTTTAGTGGGGGAAGGAAGGAGAGAAATGGTGAAAGCCTCTAAATTGTCAGTGATACAGGTGCATGAAGAGGATGAAATGTGAAGTAAGGGTTGTTTGTCACCTGTTTTTGTCTCCTTGAATTCTTTTTAGGTATTCAGCAAGCTGTCCATGGTGAGTTCAGAACTGAACAATAAGATGCTGATCTCTGAGATGCTTCACAGAAAAATGCATCATCATTTGATAAATATAAAGGCATCACGTTTGGCTCAGCAGATCTGTGCCATACATAAGTGACTGAGTATTTGTTACTGAGTTGCATCTCCTGTATGCATGTCTGGTTCTTGTCTTCTTCCACACGCTTTATCAGAGGTGGTATCAGGTTAGACAGGCCTTTGGAGGCCTAATGCTATGCAGTTGTTCTTACATATCGTTATTTTCAGGGCATTTTATTGGTGATAGAGGAAGTGTAGGAGTTTTCTTTGCCAAGAATAGGCTGTCCTGGGTGTGTTGTTACACACAACTTATTTACCCACAGCTACTGTGTGGGCTGAAGTTTCGAGTCGTGTTCATTAATCATGTTCCACAAATGCAATCTACATTATTTATAGTCAAACACAGGAGTATTTAAATGACAAACAAGTATGGTGTAGCCTCCATGCCCAACTAAATGGGAGAGCTCCACAATGGGCACAGTGTTGAAGAATTCTGGGTTGCAGTGTCCAGGTTCTGGTGGAGAAGGAACTAATTTTGTGTGTGTTACTGGTTCACTGCCAGGTTGTTCTGCTGGCCTTATTATCTGTGGGCATGTGACTTTGCTTTAAATCATAACTCATAGCTGTGTTTGGTATGAACACATTCTTTTGAAATTTCCTGCCCTCCCTTGCAGGGGAGGAGGCAGGGAAAGTCCTGCTGAGTCACCAGCTGGGTCACCCCTTTCACAGGCCCTTCCTGCAATTTCAAACTCCGTGTTGCTGCCTCAGTTTAGTTTATACTTGGATATACCTGAATGGAAAGGGATGTTAGTGAAAACTATAATTAGCTGTATTGGTTTGATGCAATATTCTAACCTGGCAGAAAGTAGAGGTTAAATCAGTTTCTGCTAGCACACTAAAATGAAGTTGATTCTCCCCTGGGTTTTTGTTTTAATGGCTAAGAGTAATAAGAAGTGATTGACTACTTACTGTCTTCCCATTAATTATCTTTCAGTGTTTCCTGTAACTTTACATAGTAACAAATGATGCCACTTGAATAGTTAGGATTATGCCCATAAATAATATTCATAAGCAATTTCCCACATCTCCAGAGAGAGCTGCTGGCTTTTTAATCCCTTGAGTATTTAACTTTTGGACTATTTTCCTGTTGATAAGTAGAACAAATCAAATTTATTTTTAAAAACCCCAAGAAACACTATTGGGTACTTTTTGTTTTGATGCAGAGGCTATTTCACATGACTGCTAGCTGGTCTTTTGGGGTACTGTGTATGCTGCATGTTCAGCAAAGTCTCCTGGCTGCCTGCCCCTGGAAATTCTAGTTTCCTTTTTCAAGTAGTCACAGACCAGCAAAACAGTGTATGTTGGCAAGATTTTTGAAACTGCCAGACTAAATGGAATTAAGAACCCCCTAATACTGAACTTTTATTAGCTACAATTGTATATTAATTTTATGTGTAGATAAACATGAGTGTGTGTGTATTTCTATAATATATATGGAGAAAATGTAGGCAAAATAAGAGGTTGTTGATAGTACTGGGAGAGAAAAAGGGAAGAAAATCCATAGTATTCATATTAAAGTAAAGGTTGATGGCAGTATTTTTGTCTTTAGAGTTTACAGGCTGTATTTTGTTGGGGTCTGAAGAATTTTTGTATTTGAGCAATGTAAGCAATGTAATTAACTAAAATTTTCCAACTAAAAGAAAAACAGACTGTAAAATCTACCTTTGGTCGGAAGTGTTGAAGTTATTTCACCCCTGTGGAGTAGAATTTTCTGTTACACTGATAACTTGATCCATCTGTGAGTGAGTTTCCATGCAGGTCTCTCAAAGGATATAATATTATGAAGTACTGTGTCCAACAAAAGTTCATATTCTGAAACTTTGCAGTTGTTTTCCAATCTAACAGTTAATATTAACATATCCAAAGGCTTATTTCTTCATCAACCTTGAAAAGGCTATTTGTGCTTTTGTAAATAAAGTGCTTGAAGTGATTTTTCAGTGAATAGGCCTTTGGGCCAAAGATTTGTAGTTTTGAGGTGGTTTTGTTATGAACTTTTTGGTCTTTTTTACTGTTGAGGAGGCACAAGCTACTTCAAGAATACTTCTTCCCTCAGGTGCCATGATTTGACTGTGATGAAAATAATTTGTGCCATTAAATTGTCTTCTCTGAAGTTTTGGGTAAAGCCAGTTTGTAGCATTAACATGAAAACATAAGTCTGCTTCAGCATAGTGATTTGTAGGTTTAAGAGTTACCCAACTTGTTCTTCAGCGTGGGTATTTTGAAAGTTTCTGTGAGATGTAGATGACCTGAATGTATTGTTTCCTGAAATCATTAGCATTTTCTGAGGTATCACCCAACTAGAAAAATTTTTAAATTTATGCTGCTTGTTTAGTACTTCAGTATTGTGTTATCTGCTGCTGATGGTCACTTCCAGTGGGACTTGACAGCTATCTTACTTTCCCATGGTTGAAGATGTTGTCCTACTTTATTTGAACAAATTTAAATCTCTTGTTTCAGAGAAACTTTTTTTCATGATTGAAAGCTGATAGTCTAATAAAACCACTCATGTCTGTGTCATCATCGACCTACAGAGACAATGATTGAAAATATGGGCAAATGAAAGGAAAATGCTTGGTGGTTTTTGGGGTTTTTTTGGTGTTTGTTTTTTTTTTTAAATTTTCATTAAATACAGTGGCAGTCTTAATAAGGAACAAATTGCAGGTGAAGAAATAATTTCCTATCTTTTTACTGTGGATCCTTGTTGTGGGATTCTGTCCGGCTCTTTCTCATGGAATTTGAGGCATCCATTTATTTTAAGCTATCCTGTCCTTGCTTGTATCTTGAATCAAAGTGTCACAAACATGCATAAGTGTTCTTATTTCCTCTGTGGAGTAAATTGACCCTGTGGAGTGTCAGTTCCCACTATGATGGGACACCATCACTTTGAAGTGTAATTTATAGCTTTTGTCTGTAATTGTTTTCTCTCTCAGTTCAGTAAGCCAGTGCTTTTCACTTTTGAGTTGTCAGATTTCAGTTCTTTTTAACTGTATGATGATACATGTATTTTACTGGTGATAATGTAGTCTGGATTTGGGGGAAAAAACCCAAACAAAATGCTTGTTTGGTTTTTTTTTAGAGATGCTATCTGTAAATATTTATAGACTTCTCAAAAGAGTTGTAAAGTGTGGTAGCTAAAGAGCAAGGTTTTACACCCGTGAGTGGTTAAAGCATCTATTTGTACATCTGTTCTTTTTAAATATTCTCAAATTTGCCAGTGTGGTTTAAAGATAGTGAAGCTGCTTCTTGCGAGCTGATAGGAGCAGAGTAGGAAGTGTGGACAGGAAGCAATGATCAGGGAAGGGGCAGGGAAGGGCTGAGCTGATCTGACAGAGCAGTGCTGAATAGTAGGAACAGAGAGGAAATGGCCAATGTCTGAGTTAAAATGAGGACAGAGAAGTTTAGAGAATCACTCCACCTCTCTCTGCTTGAGTCACCTGCCTCTTGAGCCCTTGCCAGGGGCAGCCATTTGGTACGGTGGTGCCTGTTACTGATCTTCTCCCTGTTTCAGGGTGTACCTTTGTGTCACCCTGCTGTGGGCATGTAGCCCACTGACAGCTTCCCAGCATAGCTGTGTGAGCTCAGTAACTCTCAATATCTAATCTGCTTTAGAAAAAAACCCAAAAAACATGCAGATGAAGGTGGCTGTGGTCTGGGATACAGAACCTTTGCTGCTTCCTTGCACCTGCCTGATCATTTGGTGAATGGGCTTATCTGGCTAGGTCATGTTCCTGGCAGCTCTCTGTTGTGTGACCACAGAATCACCCAAGTTGGTGGTGTAGGAGTGGGAATGCTTGCTGGGGCAGAATTGGGACTGCCCCTTCCTCTTCCAGTGAGCTTTCAGGCCCTTTAATACCTTTACACAGCTTGTTTTTTTTTTATAGTACCTGCCCTCAGTAACCAGTCCTAGAGTCCTCCCTCATATTTTGATAAATTAAAACTTTCATTAGAAGTCTTAGAAAGCTTTATCTTTATTGAATTAGTGACAAACAGGCCACATTCCGGCTTCTCCCAACTTCCCTCTTACTCCACACAAATATGAATGACTAATTTGATTTCAGGAGTGTTTTCTTTTTTAGAGATGTGGGGCTGTTTTCCAACTAAAGTATTTGCAACTGTTTTGTTATTGAAGGGATGAAAGAATATCCCCTTTCTACCAAAGAGCTTGGCACAATTTCATTTGGTGTGTGTCATATTGAGGATGCTTCCAGTCCCAGTTAGTGAATTGTCTTCTTTGAGTACCAAATGGGATTTTTTTCCCTAGCATACAGAATTGTTTAAAAGCATGGCAAGTTAGAAATAAAACTCAGATTAATTTTTTTAGTCATCTTTTTGAGGAAACATAACTGAGAGATTCGATGACTAAGTGATCTGAGTGTGTGTTTGCTCTTTCCAGAGTTTATAAATCATTCTTTTTGATTTTACTGTGCTTTATATATTACCTACTTAGTTACAATTTTCTCTCTTCCTGGCAAGATTGGTGTAGCCAATAGTGTTGCCTCTGTTTATGAAGAGGAACATAGAGATGATGGCCTTGAATTTTGTTATTTATTCAAAACTAAAATTCATAAAACCCCCAATTTTAATTCTTACTCAGGTATCTGTTACTCTGAAATGTGCCACCTCTTTGCTCTCTGTCAGTCCTTCCAGTATTACTCTTGCATTAGAGTGCAGCTCAAGAAGACTGAGACTACCAGTCTTAACAGTTAAAAGCAGAAAATCCCACTTCTTGTGTAGGAATTTGATAGTTGTAGAGGTTAATGTGACAGTAGTGCAGTTATACAAGATGTGGAAGAAAAAAGTGGATCTCTCTGATTTTTCACTGTTGGGCTGGGAGGAATCTTTGTTCCTTTGCTTTTGTTTTTCCTTAGTACCAAGGATTGGGATCCAGCTCTTTCCTGTACTCCTCCTCAGTGGTTTTACTGTGTTAGCCAAGCTAAGGAGAGAGCAGCTCCTGTGTTAGGCTGAGCAAGCAAAATATTAAGAACTTCTGGGAATGGGTTCATATTGCATGGGTTTCTGCTGTAGAAATTAAATGTTAAGAAATTGCAGGATGATAGAATGACTTGCATTGGAAGTGACCTTTAAGAGAATCTAGTTCCAACCACCCCACCACAAGCAGGGATGCTGGAGTGGGTTAACCCTATGTGGGTGCCACCCACTGGATCAGGTTCCTCAGGTCCCTATCCAACCTGGCCTTGAATGTTTCTGTGGGTGGGGCATGCACAAGTTCTCTGTGCAAGCTGTTCAGTGCCTCTGTACTGTCTTGAGGAAGGAATTTCTTCTTAACATCTAATCTAAATCCTCTCTTATAGTTAAAACAATTCCTCTTTGCCCTGTCCCTATCTGCCTATCTAAAAAGTTGCTCTTCTGCTTTTTTTATAAGCCCCCTTTAAGTACTGAAAGTCCATAATCTTAACTTTCTAAAGTCATGATTTCTGAATCTTGGCAGGTTACTATGGCATATTATTAACCTTTTCATTTTGGAAAACTGCAAGTATTTGTCTTCATGAATGCAACACTTATTCTATAGTATGCAAAACCAAAGGTGCCATTGATATATTGTTATAACATTGTAGGAAGTGGCAAACATTTATTTAGGTTTCAACTTCCATTTTTTTAGTATTTATGTTAAAATATGAATTTTTTTGTATTTTCTTAAATGTAGTCTCTTGTTATTGTAGTCGTAGAGGAAATTTTCATGTTATACTTGAGTTCCCAATATATGCCCACTTACAGTAGACTTTTCTTACAACAGACTGAATAATTTAATTGGTTGAATCAGAAAAAAAACTCCATGTCAATTGTGCTAGTTAAATTGTGTTCTGTTACATCTCTGTAACTCCTGCAAACAAAATAACATGACTCGACTGACTGAGAAGTTAATAGTTCCACAGATTTTTGGATGTAGTTTTCCTGGAAGAGGAGAGAAGACTCATAACAAACTTTCTAATGTCTAGTAGTCAATATGAACTCTTGTTTTTTCCACTCTGCTTTTACGTCTCCTTTCTCTCCAGATGGCCCTCCATCCACTTGCATTCTGGTACTTGGTATCTTTTTTGGCCCTGCAAGATGCTGATAAGTGTGATAATATTGTAATTTTCCTTACATGTGAGCACTGGATGATATGAAGTCCTTAATTTTATTTTTGGAAGAAATCTTTCTGTACCAGCCAATTGTTGCTAAATATAGTGAGAGGCTTATAATACACAGTGCATGTTGGAATTTAAAGCAACACCTTATGCTAAAAAGTTGGCATCACATTTTACTTGTACAGCTGTGTATGAAATACAGAGTCATTAAAACTGGTCTAAAACTTTGGGCATTGCAGTTGTTATTTGTGTCTGTTTGTTAATGGGATCTTGCAGATGTCTACTGGGGCAAGCATTGTCAGAGATGGACATAGGGACACATGCCTCCAGTCGTGGAATACTGCTTGGTTGTGTTTCTCTCTGTAGGCCTCCTTTGAAATATTTCAGGGAAACTTGTTGAAAACCAAATAATGCTGTACCTAGGGTATTAGATTGGGACTGGAAGAATTTTTGCTGACTGACACAGGTTGGTTGTTTGGTGTCAGTATTTCAGTGTTCCTGGTGGGTGTGCTTGAGATGCCCTGCAGCAGTGAGGAGTTTCTGCAGTTCCCTGCTGCTCTGTACAGCAACACCCAAAAATGTAACTCAGAAACTGTTATGGCAGCCAGGGGTAGGTTAAAAGTGTTGCTTTAGACACAGCTCTGCATCTGCAATATAACATTATGATATAACCCTGTATGCTGTAGGCATGTCTGATTTAAGATCTGCCTATAGGGATTTTTACATTTTACTATAGGTTGTGTTAAGAATGTCTGGAACGAAGATGCTAAAAATATTTGCACTAAAGATAAGGTGTCTTATAGAACTATGTTAATCAAACTGGTTGGAGAATCTAAATTAAAATTAAGAGTTACCTCAGTTGGTAAAGGAAGTAGGTGTTTGTCCACAGAAAATGAAGTGTGGGATTTTTAGTGAGGTTTTTTTTTCTTGTTTTTATTGATTTTGTGTGTGTGTTTTCAGGGGGTTTGTTTGTTTGTTTGGAGTTTTTGTTTGTTTTTTTATTTTGCACTTTGTTTTCCATCCTCCCCATCTTCCCTCCAGTTCTAATGACACATTCTGATTTAATTATCAGTTTAGTTCAGTTACTAGAGGAGTTGGGGAAAGGCCTACGTTTGACATGCCATAGCTAACATGTTCAAAGGCTGTTTTCATTTGTTGCTGTGACTAAAGAGTTTGAGAAGTATCTTGGGCTCTTTGGCATAAATGGCTCTTAGCAGCAAATATAACATCAATGGATTTTTATCAAGTCTGTGATTTCAAGCCCATTTTGTCATATTGAAGTTAGTAAAATAGTTCAATGAAAAGGCCATATGGAGAACTGCAGTCTTCCCACCACAAAAGAAAAATAGAGCTGATTACTGCTGATTACTTCTGGTTTTGTGTCACATGTGTATCTGTTAATAGTTCTTTAAGTTGGTATTTCCAAACCATGGTCTGTTATACCTCTGAAGTCACTTGCAGACTACTTTTATGTGGCCTGGGAAAGTTGATTAAGGAGAGCAGGTTTATATGATAAACAGCAATATGCATGTGGGAAGTTTATTAGGAGAATTGTATGTCCACTACTAGAAGCTTGCAGATCTTGACAACAGAAAAAAAAGGGGGAAGAGGGAAAGTTAACAGAACAGAATTCTATGGTGTGGCATAAATCACACTTCTGATGGGATCTGCTCAGGCTGGTGTCTGAAATGACAGTGGTTGCATCTCAGTGTAAAGCAAAGTGCAGAGACCGCCTGTCCCAGAAAGCGTATTGTGACCAGTATTGCTCAATGTCTTCATCAGTGACTCCAACAGGGAGATCAAGTGCGCCCTCACCAAGTTTGTAGATGACCCCAGGCGGGATGTGGAGGTTGATGTACCTGAGGTCCAGGATGCCATCCAGAGAGAACTGGACAAGCCAGAGGAGTGGATCAGTGTTAACCTCATGAGGTTCAGCAAGTCCAAGGGCAAGCTGTTAGACTTTCATCAGGGTATCAGTTACAGACTGAGGGTTCAAGGGGTGGAGAGCAGCCTTGCTGAGAAGGACTTGAAGGTGCTGGTGGATGAAAGACTGCACCTGACCTGCCAAAATGTGCTGGCACCACAGAAAGCCAATCGTATCCTGGGCTGCACCAAAAGCAGTGAGGCCAGCAGGTCAAGGGAGGCGATTCTGTTGTTCTGCTTTGCTCTTGTGAGACCCCACCTGGAGTGCAACATCCAGCTCTGGGGTCTGCAGCACAGGGGAGGCATAGATCTCTTGGAGTGAGTTCAGAGAAGAACACGAAGATTATCAAGGGTCTGGAATTCCTCTCCTATGAGGAGAAGCTGAGAGAGTTGGGGTTGTTCAGCCCAGAGAAGAGAAGGCTCTGTAGAGATGTTACTGCAGTCCTTTAGTACCTAAGGAGGGGCTTATAAGAAAGATGGGTACAGACCTTTTAGGAGGTCTTGTTGTGATAGGACAAGGGGTAATGTTTTTAAACTGAAAGAGGACTGGTCTAGATTAGATATAAGAAAGACTTTTTTATGGTAAGGGTGATGAAGCAATGTAACAGGTTCCCCAGAGAGGTGGTAGATGCCCTATCCCTGGAAACGTTAATGTCAGGTTGAACAGGCAACCTGATTGAGTTGAAGATGTCCCTGCTTATTGCAGGGGGATTGGACTAGATTGCCTTTAAAATCTTTTCTGATCCGATCCATTCTATTATCTCTCCAGGAGGGTGTTCTCTGTTGGCTCCTGATGGTGTATCCACCTCACCTGAAAGTTATGGGTTGTATAGCGCCACCTTTTTTGGAAAGGCTGTGAAAGGACCAGTGTTATATTTGTTATGTGTTATATTTGCCTTTGACTTTGAAGGGATCTGGACATAGCTGAGCTTCTTCCGGGCAGTTGTAAGATTTGTAGTGGGAAGTGTCAGCGTGAAACCAAAGTTCCCTGAGTTTGACAGGTCAGTATTAGTAAGCCACCTAGAAAAAGATGGCTTTAGCCTGTGATGTGTACCCTCCATATCTGTTAACTTCTTCCATCAGATAACCTTTGTGTAATTTGAATCAGAGGGAATTTGTTGGTGGGTCACACAAACATGGTCACTGTTTCCATTTCAAAGGGTGGAACTATGTAGATGGTAACATGCCTGGGGTTATGGAGGTGACCACAAACCTCCTCTGTCTTCCACCCCCACCATCCTGGGTGAGATCCTCCGCGTCTGCCTGGAGCTCTGCTCTGAGGGGTGCCTGCCTCAGAAGCCCTGCCTTGAGTTAGCACTGCCTGTTTGTCAGCTCCTGCACGCTTTCTCGAATGTCAGCTTGACTTCTCCAGTGGATTTACAAGTTCTCAAAAAAGCCTTTGGGTGTCTTCTGTGTTACTTTGTCTTCTAATAGATCTAGAATATAACCTCTGCAGCTTCAGTATGTCACTTCCTGCAATTAAAGAGTTTTTACTGACTACGTCTAATCGGATAATCAAAAATTCTCATGCAGAAACTGTGGTGACTGGTACATAAAAAGCATATTAGCAGTGCATGTGAAAATGCCTACCTTGCTTCAGTGCTACAAAACCACCAATTTATTTCTTGCAAGTTAAAAACACAGAATTACTTAAATCTTGATCAGCATCTTTTAACTCAGAAATATGGTCTATGAGTTGTAGCTACTGAAGAGGCAGATGCTTGTATTCATAAGTGAAGCAAAGAAAACATTGTGGGGCAGAAAATAAATATCTAAGAAAACTTGGATTGTAAGTAGTTGAAGTATAATCTGCAGGTTGTCATGCTTTTTCAGTTATCAACTGTGTAAGACTTACTAGTCGGTGTAAAAGATGAAAGTTTTTGCTCCTTTCTGTCTTTTCTAAGTGTTTCTACATTGGTTTGTATCAAACTTAGCCTAAAACCAAACAGTTCTATAAACCACTCAATTCCCCAATGGGTGGGGATAGAAGAAGGCTTTTTAGATTATTGAGTAACTAGTCTGGAGAGCCCTCAAAGCAGGCTGTGGACTTCTGGGCTGGGAGCTATGAGGTAGTTTCTATGGAAAAAATTCCTCTTTTTCTGAGGGAAGAATTTGTTCTAGCTTCATTTATCCTCATTGATTCTGATCTCTTGTATTAGGGATGTGTGTAGGAAGTTCTTGAGGAAAAACAAGTTTTCCAAGACAGCATTAGAAAGAGGTGAAATTCTCTCAGGAGTCTTTTTAGATGCAAAATTCTGGTTGGCAGGTTAAGACACAGGCCCAGCAACTGGATACTGGCTCCCTCCTGCGCTAACCCACTCCTTACAAGTATATCCCTAATACTGAAATGATGTAACTGCGTAAATGAGCAAATAATGGATGACCAGTAATTTAATAAATTGTGTACTTCTGCTTTTCTCAAGTCTCTGTTGTCTGGAGTACTTGAAAATAAAAATGACTTCTGCAATGTTTGGGGAAAATTGTCCAAACCAGGGAATAGAAAAGTTATTGCAAAAGAACACTGGTACTCTGGCATCTTTATTTAATAAGCAGCCCTTTCTATTTTGAACAGCATTGTTGCAAATGATAGTCATGATACAGAGACAATTACTTCCCAAAGAAAAAAATTTATAAAAACAGGTTTGAAATTGCAGAGATTTTCTTTGGGGTATCTGAGCAGTCACATTCATAGCTGTGATGACTTAAGGAGGATGTGTGTGATGTAAGGCTTATAAAACAGGCAATACTACAGGGGTTTTATGACTATTTTGGCCAGTGTAGTTGGAAAAGCTTTTTTGGTAGCCAAACCTTTTTCTCGGGTTTGAAGATAAAATTCTTGTGAGCAGTAGCTTGTTTTACCAGACCTATTAGTCTGCTTAATACATGCTTTCTTTTAAGAAAATTAAACATAAATGTTTTTTCTAAGCATATTTAACTCTTTTCTGGTTATATATTCAAGTTTACCAGCATGTTTGATGTTTGTCATATTCCAAATTGGGTTTGTTAAAATGCATTTATTTTTAAATGTAAACAAGATTTTGATGTTGATTTTTACTGTTCCCAGTCATTAGAAGCAAATTACTTGTAAAGGTTGTCTGGGCCATTGAGTTGAGCTTCTAGTTGTCCCATCTGCCATCTTATGAACTGCTTTTCTAAACCTTATCAAGGTCAAAGAGCACTTGGCTTTTACTTCCAGTATTCCTGCTTTTTGAAATTCTTACCCAGATCAGTTTGAATGTTGGAACAGAAATCTGACTGTCCTAAATTTATTAGATGCCGGTTTCATACTGAATTTGCTCTGGTGTCAATTTTACCCATCTTAATAATTTTCATTTACTGTATTAGGATCTGTCAGTGTTTTGATAAATAGCAATCTATCTAAAGTAAGTTAAATTCCCTTTGGACTTCTTCAGGATAATCTGTAGTTGTACCTGAGGTGTGATTGTTGTTGATGTGGATGATCAGAATGTTGTGCAATGTTCTACTCTGGCACAAATGCTTCCCTAGGTTTACTGGAAGCAATCCTGAGAGGCAGTTGAATATTTTAATTTTCTTTTCCTCATTGTACATCACGCCAGTTGTATACAGACAACCCTATGGTTTAAGTACAAACTATTTTGGTCTTTAGCTATTCAGTCTTACATTGTTTTATGGAAGTATATATGAATTTTTAAAAATTGGGGTAATAGAATGGCACAAAAATTACAAGTACTGAAATACTTCAAATTTGGAAATGCATATGAAATACTGATTAAATTTGAGAGGGCTCTACACTGATAGGCTTAATTTCTGTGCTAGTGTTTTGAAGGGAGTTCTGAGACTCTCACTTAAAACTAGGATGGTGAGTAAGTACAAGCTGCTCTACTGCTAGGAGAGACATTCATTCAGCTGTGTAATGCTTAAAGGACACCTTCCTTGGCAATAACATTTAAAAATACTAATTCTCTTACTCATCTGTAATCCTCTTCCCACAGCTTGAGTTCAGGACTATAATGGAACCTATTATGGGGAAAAGGTCTATGACTCAGCCATTGAGCCATGCAAACTCTTGGCTTCTTTAATTGGCACCATTAAATCTTTAGTGGTTTTTCTCTCATAATATATAGGTGTCATTGGTATAAAATGCATCACTGCTGAAGATACATTGTACCTTTTACTCTTTGATTTCTGTGACTTGATCAACCATAGGTGTTCAAAGGCTGGTTAATCAGACTTTTTTAGAATTACTGCTTAACTATTTGGGAGTGTATTGAAAACAAAATGTAAGAGAGCCATTGCTCAAATAATTACTTTCCAGGTTATTTTCCTTTTCTATCTGGACACAGGAGAGGAAAAGGGAAAAACCTGTCTTTGCATTGTGTTTTATCCTCAGAGAAATTATTTAACTTAAAGACTGGGTATCTTCTACATGACAAGATGGGCGAACTGGCTTGATGTAGTTCATTTTTTTTCCCCTGTTGCAGGCTGCTTTTGGGGATGGTTTGGCAGGTTTTTGATTGTGTTGATTTTTTTGTACTATATTGGAAAATGAATGTGGAAATGGCTGTAGTTTGGGAAGAGAGTCAGACATCATGAGAAACAATTTAAACACTGAAAGTTAAATGTTTGAATACATATGTATATTTTAGTAAATGCCTGTATATGAGGAACAATGCAGCTTTTAACTCTTCTTTTGTTTTTTTTCCAATTACTAAATATGGGACACTTAAAACTTTTCAGTATTTATGTTGGTGTAAGCATTAGTGGCTCTGAAAGAGGTCTGTGATGAGGGTGTTGGAAAACTGTAATTGTTTCTTACATCTGAGGAGTCTGCCTTCTTGTATCTCCACTTGGCAAGAAGGTTTGGTTGTAACATTTATATATACTTTTTGAAAGTAAGTTTCAAGTAAGTGACAGAAAATGTTAAACTATGTTACTTAACACAAAATTTACGTGATTGTGTTTACGGAATGATGGCAAGCTGCTAACTGTAGTTAAAAAAGGTCTGAAGTAGGACTGACACTACACGTTCCTCATGCCTATAAAATAGGATGTAATCTGTGTATGTAACCTTCTGTGATAGGAGTAGCTTTTCAGTGACTTTGGTTTTATTGTTTGAGGTATGGCCTGATAATTTGTTGACTGTGTATTATCAAGTAAACCCCATAATGAATATCACTGAATCCCTTGAACCCAGTGGACTCTTCCTACATACAGTGACTCTCTTTATATCTTTGTAAAAATAGCTAAACTGATGCCTCAGGTTTTAGCTTTTATATTTTTCACATTCTGTACTGCTTTTTAGTGTGTAGTTCTGAGCTTCATGTTAGGGGATAGTAACCTCTCTTCACAGGGTAGGTAGACAAAACAATTCCTTCTCTAGCTTGGGACCAAGGACAAATGATCTAAATTTCAGGCCCAAGAGTATAAACAAAGGTGGACTGAAGAGAGAAAAACAAGAAGGATGTGACTTCATAATCTAAAGCTATAATTGGACAATTAACTCCAATATGCAAATGGACTGGAACTTATAAAAATGTGAAACCCCATGACCAGTCGTCCATTTTGGGTTCATCTTGGGTGTAGCCCTGGCTGGGCTCTTGTACTGCCCAAGGTGTATCCATTAAAGCCTTCTAATAAATACTTACTTTATTTTTTAACTCTCCCCAGCCTCTGTTCTAGGTCAGCCTTCACACGGCATCAAAACTTCACCAACCACTAATTCATTCATCATATTAAGTCCTCCATAGAGTGTATTCTCCATTTTACATATGAGTAAACCAGTACAGAGGGATAGGGAATTGCCTGAGGCAAGAGTGATAGTAATGGGATTTGGGGCTTCTTTGTGTGTATTATGCTGGGCTGTATTGCCCTGAAGCTGAAGCCAGTAGTTATCCAAGTAGGTGCTTTCTTGCAGTCATTGTTGAGCAGTTTTCAGGAAGACCCATGGCAAGTTCTTTGCTGGAAAACCCTCTTAGTAAGAAATGAGTATGTAATTTAAAAGAAAAGGAAAAACAAAACCCAACAAAACAAAGGCCCATCTAGGGGAAAAACAAAAAGTATCACAATGAGTTGAGGCTGGTAGGAAGAAGTAACTTATCTTTCCTGATGTTCACTGCTTTCATCACTCCTTGTAGTCTTTCCCAAGGTAACATGGGCCTTGTCTTCAGGTTAATGTCGTAATCATTTAGGTCTGATTTAATCCAGAAGTCTCATCCATCCTGTGAACTGCATGAGGCAGCAGTTGTAGTGTAACAAGGGAAGAGACTCTTCTGTAGTCTATTATGTAGACTCTTCTGCTGTAGGTTAGAGATATTATTGTAGGAAGTTAAATAATAGGGCATAAAATCCATTTAGTAACAACAATTACTCTTTGTTTTCTAGTATCTGAAATATTTAAATAATTTAGACTGTAATTTTAAAAAATAAAGATATATTTATAACTTACAGTGTGTTTTCTTAGGGTTACAATGAACTTTAAGTAATCTTTTCAAGACAGCGTTGCATGTTTGCTGTTTCATTTGCAAGTTGATTCATTGGTCAGTTCCTGAAAAAAAAGTTTTTAATTTTTTGCTGGACAAGAACAGTTTAATATTGGATAAAAATGGGTTAGCAAAGTAATTCTAAATTATTTGAGACATCTACTAGAAGTAAAAGTGATGGTGGCAGTGGGATTTTGGAGTTTCTTTTTCTCCCATGATGTGGTATTTCTTTGTGATTAAGGAAATGGCATTTAGAATGTCAAAACATAAACTTACAGTTTTAAATTATGAATCTCCTAGTACTAAATATGCTTACCTTTACTATGAGATTGAAACAGCAGCAATTAAACACTTAGAGATTTGGAGTTGACATAAACAGTAGAGACAGCTTGACTGAAGTACATAGGATGTTATCTTATGGTATCAGAAAACATTTATCAAATATGGTCTTTTGGGAGAAAATTCTGAAATGAGGCTCTTTTAATCAGAGCAAGTAAATGTAAAGATTAGAATCATTAAATAATAATAGTAATAATTGGTTAAGAGTGGTTTAACTTTCTTTCTTTGGTGGACCTTAGTATTTTTCAGCATTAGAAGTCCATGTGATCAGAGAATTCTGTGTGTTTTTTAAAATATGTAGCAGAAAAGACTTGAGTACAAGCTGTAGTTAAAAAAAAAAAAAGGGCACCAGCACAAGTAATGAATGAAAAGGATTTCCTCTTTTGCTTTTGTACACTGTACAACTTCACCTTGCAGAGGGGGAAGATGGCAAGGGAAGAAAAAGAGCATTGCACTGTTTGCCTAGTGGGTCTCTTCCAGTCATCCAGATAAAATATCATTGAAGTGAACATTTGTTAGCTGCAAACTGAAACCAAAGTGTGGACCCTCAAAACCTCCAACCAAACCAAACCATCTGTGCTGGCAGTGTTTCTTCTAACGCTTTCAGCTAATTTTTCTTGATCTGGTACACTCTTAACTGCAAGATATCTTGATGAAATTATAAAAATACTTTATCGCAAACCACAGAAAATCTAGAGTACTCTGTGATTTAATAAAAATACTTAGGCGTGGTATTGTGGAAGTATCTTGGGACTTCAGTGGACTACTCCTTTCTATGGACAGGAGTGAAAACTCAGGAGTTCTAGTCCTTTTCACATCTGTTGAAATCTTTAACATGTAAGACCATTGGCCTTTCCTTGAATGTGATATACATATTTATACCTTTGGGGAAAACTTGTTATTTCTTGGGGTGTGCAGATTGGGGAAGTGATAAAGTTCTTAGTAAAGACTCTCTATGAATTGCATCCTCTTTTCGCCAGCCTTGTCATCTGATGCATGTTTGTCATTAAATTGTGACTGGTGTTTTTTTTATATATGCAGTTTTCTTAAACATGGATGTTTAACAAGAAGCTGATGGTAGGGAACTCCAAAAAGAAAAATGCAGGGCTTTTGTTTTCCTAGGTATATAAGGAAGGGGATAGGAAAGTGATAGAGAAGTTATATCTATTCCTACTATATTGGAACAAACATCATATGATAATAAATGTAATGGCCTAAAAATATGTTTGAAAGCATTTTACTGGTGGTTGCTGTATCTTACTATTTATGAATGTTTGGTGTTGTGCTCTTCAGTTGCTGAAGAGCAGCTCAGTCACGTCTACAAGTGAGGGCTTATTGGGTGGCTGTGATCCCTAGGCTGTCTCTGGGATGGCTTTCTCAGAGGTGGGCTAGTCCTGTTGAAGACCCTTGCATTAGAGTGCCCTCAGATGAGGTGTGAGAGGTTGCCCTGGGGCAGGTAAGAATGGCAAAACAGAGTATGAATTACATCAGGAAGGCTGAAAGGACTGACTGTGACTGGTGTCTTTCTAAAGCTTTCCAAGACTGGAAGATAAGCCCAGAAGAAAGGCCACTCAGGTGTGCATACACAAGCAGGGTGCAAGCAGGACACCCTGAAGGTTGAGTTTGAGGACTTCTGGTGCAGGCATATTGTAATAAAGTACAGAGGCATATAGTGATGCCAAGTAATCAGATTGGGGCAGTATGCAGTTGTAGCCACATGGTGCCCATCTGCTCCTAGTGGTTTTCCTTGCATTTTGTTGCAGTTTGGTCCTTTTGCAGTCTATAACTTCCTCGGGAAGGGAAGTGTAGGGAGGGGCACTCACTAATCCTCTTCTCCCTGGTGGCCAATAGGAGAACTTGAGGGAACGGTATGAAGTTGTGTCAGGAAAGGTTTGGTTTGGATATTAGAAAAAAGTTTTTCCCCAGAGGTGGTTGGGCACTGGAACAGACTCCCCAGAGAAATGGTCACAGCCGCAAGCCTGACAGAGAAGCATTTGGATCTTTTCAGGGACATGATGTCACTCTTTGGGTATCCTGTGCAGGGTCTGGAGTTGGACTTTGGTGATCCTTGTGGGTCTCTTGCAAGCCAGGATATGCTATGATTCAGTGATTCATTGTTAAAAAGCATTAGTATTGTCCTTACAAGTAATGAACTGGAGCTCACAGGATGTTCATCAGGCAGGTGGACATTTCTCTCATTTGTATTTACTTATCCTTAAGTGCTGCAGAGCAGGGAGGAGAAAAGTGTTTCCTGGCCTGCAAGTCCTCATCTTAATCTAATAAAAAAACCCACCTCAAACATATTGCCCTTCTTTCTATAGTTGTTCTCCTTTCCTTAGACTAAAATAAACTTTTTTTTATATATTACAAGAAGATAAATGTACTTATTCCGAATTCAGATAGAGAATACTTGATTAGATCTTTGGCAAATCAAAAAAGAAGTATTGCTTCTGACTTAACACATACTATTGTAAGTTAACACATGTATTGTAAGTTTTTTAATAGTATGTATTCACCAAGTAAACATACAATATAGTATCTTATTACCCATCACCTTATATTTTTTACATTTATAGCCTATTAAGTAAGTTTTTCTGTAACTCTTGGGTGTTAGAAGGGGTGGAGGAAAAAAGTACCAGAATAGAAACGGTCTTGCTGTTGTGGTGTGTAATGCTATTACTGCTACTATTACTTGCAGCAGTGAAAGCACAGATGGAACTTTTTCAGTTGTCTGTGGTCAGAAGAACCAGTGCTTGTGCCACGTATACCTGTCTTTGATTTTCTCCTAAACCTGGTGTCATGTGCTTCATGTCACTGTGATTTAAATTTGATAACAGAAAGATTATTGAGATGAATAGATGTGATCTATTGAAGGTCCCTCTGAAAACGGTTCTGTGAGCAACTTTAGTCTTCTACAGAAAAAGCAAAGTTTTAGAGGGCATTTATTGCTTTTATTGCTGTGGGCGGGCCCTAAGTGCTTAATATGCCAAGTCAGCCAGGACTGTTTTGTTGCATTTTCTTTTTCTGGGTGTTTAGTGGTGAACAGGAACTATAGTGATAGCAATACAATGTGATGCATGAACACGTTGCCCTTCAGAGAGGATGGATCTCCATGCATTTGATGTTCAGTAGCTGAATGGAGAGAATTCTGGTGGAGGGAGGAGGCTCCATGTACAGGGCAGTACAGTTTTGTCTCTCCCCTCAGGATCTTGAATTCCAAAGCATGGCTGTGCCCAAGAGAAGGAGGGTGTTTGCATTTGTCTGTTTTGGAGGAACTGCTTTGCCTCTACAGTGAAGCAAAGGGACTGTGGGGAACATGGATACAAGCCCAAGAGCAACAATTCAGCCTGTATAGAGGCTAAAATGTTTAGGTAATCTTTTGTAATGCAAATTTATTTACTCATAAGAATTTCATTATTACTGTTTTGGTTGAGTATGTGCAGATGTTTCTTCTCTTGTATTCCCCCTTTACTGGAGAAGTTGAAGTATTGTACTATATTCTCTGAAGACTCATCCTTACACATTCTTACTTTACTGTGTGACTTCCCTATCTTGCCTGGTGATGAGCAGCCTTGTCTTAGAGGGGTTGGAAAAGACTGATGGTAAATCTCTGGATATTCTCTAATCCAAGGAATTCTCTAGTGAGCACTAGGTATCTTGATAGCTGTGCCTGGGAATAACTTCACAGACGTAACTTCACAAAGAGAATACACACTTTTAAATACAAATGTTACATGGCAGAATCAAAGAACCATTAAGGTTGGAAAATACCTTTAACATCCTCAAGTCTGACCGTCAGCAACTTCTGTGGTAAAACATGTTGGCATGTTCTGGCGTGTCTTCTGCTCGATAATGGAGCACACGCAAAGCCAAGTTTCCTTTTACTGTGGCCATGTGGAGAGGGCAGGCTTGAGGTGGACAGGCTGTCAACATGAGCAATAAGCTTTCACCAGTAGAATTCAGTACCTAATTGTCCCACCCTTTTTATATGTCTGCAGCTAGAGCTAGTAAAAACTTGCCAAAATCATGAGTCCTCAACCAGTCTACATAGTGATGGTGGAGAGTAGAGAGTCAGGCTGTTGTTGTGTAATACTTAGGACCTGCCCTGCTTGCAGTAGGGGTAACCTTATACTGCTCAGTCAGTCTATATTGCGAAGTAATCTCTAGCAAAAAAAGTATTAATAAAACATTTGTCTTGTTGACTATCATATCACCAGTTACATACAATCCTTGTGGTAGCTGTTGCAATGTCTTCCATGTAAAGCAAATTTGGAGCATGTATGCTTCATTACTGTAGGGGTGGCAGTTGTCTGAGATTGTCTGGTCAACACTGATTCTGATCAATTCTGATCAATGGACAGCAACTTAGGACATCTCTTATGGGACAAGTTAGTTGTTTCTTGAGCTGTGAACAAACTGTCAGCACTCATTGCGCTGGCTGATATTCCATAGTTTACTAATGGGTCTCACTTCTTCTGTGAGCACAAAACACTACATATAATTGCAGTAGAATTATAATGGGATGTTTGCTTTTTGGATGGCCACATTAGTATCATTCATCTTTTTAAATCTGTGTTTCTTCACAGAGTATATGACCAGTAAATAAATAATTCTATTACTGTAGCAGTGCTGAGACTCAATTAAGAAACTCTGTGTTTTGCATAGCATGATTTTATTCCTCCAAGTAGTGTAATTGGGTGATATTTTCAGCTCCACCGAATCAGAAATTATGGTAGTTTTACGGTAGCAGGGGGCACTAAGATTGGTTTTGATCACTTCCACTCAACTGTTAGGATGCTGGCATCAGATTTATTTTTTTTTTTTGATCCAGAGTTTTTAAAAAAATTCTGAATCAGCAAGTTATAACTTGTTTGTAATTGTACTGTTTTTAGCAGGTTCCCAGGAGCAGTAAGAGAGTGGGATGACTTAGAATAGTCTTAGATTATTCTGTTTTCTCCCAAGACTTGATTAAGAAATGGTATTGCAGCAGCACTTTGCTAAAACATTAACTTTTTGTGTTTCTAGAAAGGTATTACTAGAACTTCTGTTTTCTGTGCACTTTCATCTGTGTTCTGAAGAGGTATGTCAAGAAATTTAGACTCTTTTCAAGCCTATTTGCAAAATAGACTTTCATGTGGTGTGATGTCTTTCCCTTTATTGCAGAAATCACTGACAGTGCATGTTGGTTTATAAATCCCAGTTGTCTTTGGAACTACAATTTTCTTAGGAGGGTTTCTGAATTACTGAGATACCCATTGTTTCTAAACAGAATAATTTTCCCCAAAATATTTTAAGTTTAATATTAAGTATTTTCATATAGTACAGTAAAAGAAACTTACACATCTTCACGGTAGTAGTTTCACAGAAAAGGGAAGGTATCATCGTTCACAATAAAGGAGAAGAAACTGATCAGTAAAACATATTTTTGAAACAAGGCATGAATGTAGTCTTGAGGATGTTTCTGAACTTCACCTAGTATAGAAAAAATACTGTACAGCTTTTGCTGAATGTAGGTACTGGCGTTTGGCCCGAGTTTTGGTGGTGGTGTTGATTTCTGTTTACTCTAAGGTTTTTACTGATATGTGAGCTCTGCATATGGACAATGTCAGGAAAGTATTTATGGAGGTCTAGAAAGGGTGACACGTTTCACACTGAGGTGGCACTAAGAGAGGCCTAATTCTGAAAGTATTCATGAGACGAGTTGAGAATTGCAGGGACAAAGCAATGTATAGAGGCATGACTCAGAAACTTTCCAAATTAGTCAAGATGAGTAGTTCATTCTAAATATTTCAGGGGGAGGATGAATCCTGTCATTAACCTTTGAAAGGAAGAATCCCGGAGCAGTTTGGTTATGTGATGGCTTTTAACACCTTTTGGGCTGTCCCATCAGGAAGGATACAAATTCAAAATGAATGATCTCTGTGGTGCTAGCTAGAGCTGATGCTGGAAGCATCCTGTAGTGTGTGTTAGGTTTTCAAAGAATTTGTACAGATTACTATTTTAACTTCTGCAAAGTGAAGGTGATAATTGAACAGGCTTGCAGTTGAGAATATTCTGCAATGATTTACCTAAAGTGAAATTATCCATTGTATGGAGATCATACCACAGTGATTCGTATTATGAAGTCAATACTGACTGAGCACTTGCTTTACTATTAGACAACTTAGTAAACCAACATTCAAGAAAATTTAAATGAGGTGGTGTTGTTGTAGATCTTTATTTAAATATGGAAAAGACCATGGAATCTGGAAATAATACTTACAAGGGAAATGAAAGTGTAGTCCTGGTAAAAAGTTGGAGTTTTTAAAAATTGTTGTTTGGTGCTGATGTTTAAGTTTCACAAAGTTAGCTGAGTCACATCACATACTTTGCTGCTCTTGCTTCATACTTTGTAAAGCTCAATGTCGGCTCAAGTTGCTGCTCTGTTAAGGAAGTGACACTCAGCTGCTTTCAGTACATTTGATTGTGGTTCAGTCCTTGTTCAAGCAACAGAAAGACTCTCCTCCTTAACCTCCCTCCCTGCCACTCGCCCTCATTGGATTAATCCTACATCTTATCCATCTTGCTACTTCACGTAACAGGCCTGGTTTGAGACAGCTCTCTATGCTTTGGGCTGGGGAAAATGAGCTTACACTCTAAAAATGTAAGCAGCTGTGAAACACAGGCAAATTGATTTTAATTTTTCAAGTCTTGGTGATACCTGTTTGGAAGCTCAAAAATAGGTTTGAATTCCAGAAATTTTGCAGTTTAGAATCAGACAATTCTATTTCTCTACCAGGGTTTTCATTTTTAATTTCCTTGGGTGTTGTTGGTTCTTACTGACAATGCGGTATAGCTTGTTGTGCCACAAATTGTTTTAAAGCTTCGGAGTTCTTGAAGAATCTCTGTTTTTCTCTAATAAGCTGCAATCTTTAGGAGTGTCCTGCATTGTGATATTGCACGTTAATAGCATTGATTAACTGTTGAGCAGTGGGAACTGATGAGAAAATGTCCATTGTAAAATTAAATGGAATTACTGAAGGCTGTGCCATGCTGCTGGTTAGGGAGGTGACTAGCCCCAGTAGTTGCTGGTAGGAGTATTAATGTGAGCTCCAGGTTTTTTCACATGATTAAAGCAGGCCATCTGTTCTTTGTTAAATGTTTACAAAAACAGCTTTTCTCTAAAAGATTTAAAGAGATGTGGGTCTAGTAAACACACCAATATTTTTGAGCACCTTTTTCACCTTATTTCAAATAATACCAAAAATAATTCTGCCGCAATATCAAATAGGATGAATAGCTATTTGTGTTTAATCTCCACTGGTTTCTTTCCCATGGAAGATTAAATTCTGTACTAACATGCTAAATTATGGCTTTGTTACTACTAAAAGCAGCAGGAGAAGCAATTTCTGTGAAGTATGCAGGTAATTTTTTTCCATATTTTGACAAAAAATTTGTAATATACATATTTTTTAAAATTCTATAAATGGAAAATGGGGTTCTTTCATTGGAAATTGTGACCCTGTAACTAGAGCTAATCCTTTCTAGATTTAAAGTAGAAGAACTGTTTGAAATAATTCCCTGTGGTAGGCTTAATCTAATATTTATAGTGAAAGCCTGTTGTTCGTTCTTTTCTCCCACTTAAGAAAGAGCAGACAACTGGTTTGGGGTAAGAAAATGCATCTTTCAAGCTGCTTCCAGTCTCTTCTCAGTAGATTTGTGCTGCTTCTACACAGCTTCACACTAGGGAGCAATGTGGGGTTGTCAGTTAGGGATAAACGGTTTTAGCATATTGCAGACGTACAGCCACAGACTTCCTAGAAAAATAAAAGTATTCACAGCTCTTTCTTTGAAAGTGCTATAATTTAGAAAATCATTTATAAGTGGATTACAAAACCTGCCAAACTGCAACGGGAGTGGCACGTGGCAAAAGTAATATATTTTCAAGTAATAGCAAATACAGCCTACAAAGCCTAATTAGGGCAGAATTGTCTTGTTGTAGCTGCAGTTCCAGCAATGTAGCTGTAGTTCCAGAGATTCTGAATTATATGAACCAAAACCATAGTATTATTATGTTTGGTAATGCATATAACTTGATCCTTAAAATAAAAGGCAATAAATTTGGGGTTTTTTTAGTATTTGTTTCAGGCATAATGTTTTAGTCTCATGTATAGTTGTTCTAGAGCCTGAGGATGACTCTTGTGGATAAGGTTTCTGAAAAGTAAGAATCTGAAATTTCACAGGGTACTCCAGTGTGGCAGCAAATGCTGCCATTCTCAGGGCCTTGCGTTCTGGTCAGACCTTTCATTAAAACTGGAAATGTCAAGTCATGAAGAGCTGACACTGCTGTTGTGGAGATTGGAAAGATTTGCTTGTGACTCTGCTGAAAGTTGTTGTTCAGACTTAAACCAACAAAACCAACCCACAAGTCTTACAAAGGCAGCAAGGATTTATTTTTTTGCATACTGAGGAATTTATAAAATATAATATTGATTCAGTGATGGTCATACCACTAATGAAGTTGCAATGTTGAAAATTTAGTAAAATTAAATGTACATGGCATTAATAGATTTCTTGTGGTTTTTAATATTTGTTGGCTTGGCTGTTTTGTATGCATAAGAGGAAGAAAAATAAAATGACTGATTCTGACTTGTTCTAGAAAGTTGTGCCTTATACATAAGCTTCTAGGTAATTGTAAAAGTCTCTCTGAATATGGCAGACTAATAAAGTAGTGCCAAATTCAAGGTACTTGCTCAATACAAAATCTACAAATAATGGAATAAAACCCTGTAGTTCTCATATGTTACATATAGCAGGTGAGTAGTATTTTAAAACAGGATTGAGTATGGTAGGGGAGAGATCAGTGAAAAAATTGGTGAAACTTGCACTTGGACTTTCTGCAAAATGTAAGATGCATGAGATACAAAATAGCAGGTAATGCAGAAATATATTGACTATCTTTCAAAAACAGAGGTTAAAAGTACTGCTCTGAAAACTCAGGGATGAGAAGTATTTACAGATGATCTCAGTTATATTCCTGTATTTTCCTACCTAAAAATTATGGCTAGTGCAAGCACATAACAGTCTGAGGTACAGAGAAGTTTTATTCTGTGTCATATAACAAATCTGAGACACTTAATTCAGTCAACCAAATTCACAACCAGTCAGAACATTTTAAAAGGTCTCCATTTCATGTATTGAGTAATTGGACTGCAGAACTCATTGTTACCACTGACTTTGTGGGGTAGTGTTTTCTATACAGACACCCAGTTTTTGTGAACTTTCCAGCATGGAGCTCTACATGCCAGTGGTGACTAGAGATTTCTGGAACAGGTCTTGATTGATACTTCACGATGCCTATAGCATGAGGTGGTCTTGAAGTGGGGCTGACAGATGCAGTGCTAATGCAACGAGTGATGGGGTTTTCATATAACCTGGATTTCCATTGCAACTTAGGGCCTTTTGCTCTAAAAAGGATCTTAATAAACATGTGGAGGACAGAAACATGCAGAAGGCACCCTTGGAAGTCCTCGGTTAAGCCAAGAGATGCAGACCATCAGTCTGTCACTCAGACCTTCCCTCTTGTTCTGTCTGTTCCATGAAGAACTGTAGTGTGTAGCATGTACCATTCAGACCTCTCAGACGGCAGAAAAAATTCCTGTCTTACCTTTCTGACAACCTTGCTCCTTTTGCTTCTGAGTATTTGAGTGTGCTCAGTGCACAGTGGGTTTATGTTACTGTGAAGAAATGGCAAAAGTAGTTGGGACTGCACTGGTTCAGTTTGTTTACATTCAGAAAATTGTATTAATATATTTGGAAATATACATATGCATTCACTTTCTCATGTAATATTGTCAAGAATTTTGTTTCCTAAATCTTAAGTGCATTTTTATTTAGTTCTAGATGGTTGAAGTTGATTATGAGTATATGCCCATCAGTTCTCCTCATGCTTAGGGATTGGTTTTGTAGTCATTCATTTGCATGCTTGCCACTTTTCAGTAAGTGCCATTGGACAAAAAAATGGAGAAAAGGAAATGCAAAGAACATTGCAGTTACGCTGACGCTGCTTTTCGTAGAAGTAAAATTCTTATTTGCTATTAGCTTTTCTTCTCCACAGTTCAGCAGATCAAATATCTCAAATGGCTGTCCTTTTATACCATGATTAGTCCACCTGAGTCATCCTGACAATTTTTAGGGAACAGAAAAGTAGGAGAAACAGAGAGAGAAAGAGGGTGGGTAAAATGATCTGACCATATATGTAGATGCGAGAAAGGCATCAGTACAGTGTCATGCTATTACTTTTCTTCTAGAAAAGCACTGTCGTCCTGCATTTATAACCATGGGCAGGCAGAGAGAAGCAGGTCAGAGCTTTGGTAGGCTGCAAAGTCATGGTGGAGCTTAGATATCTTTTGACTGCAGACTCATGGATCTTTGTATAGAACAGTACCATTGAAGTGAAAATAGTTGTCTCTATATCCAATATATTTTAGTTTAGGTATTTAACATTTGTGTAATTATACATAGGTTTTCCTGTAGTTTGTAAGTTTGGTATTAAACTGATATGTACTTACTGTAGTTCTCTGTCCAATCTGGAGCAGGAACAAATCTGTTTTGAGTACAAGCTGGAAGCAGTGGATCTTTAATATAAAACGTAACCTTGTATTACAATTTCAAGTGGCTTAATCCTTGACTTGCTGATCAAAATACCTCCTGTCACAGATGAACCAATGTAAATTGCCTTAATTATTTTTTTGTCAATATAGCCTGTGAATACACTTTTATTCTCCTTCAAATGTCTAGAAACAAAGTTTAACAATTTTCTCCCCAAAGGAAAAAATTCCAGTGCAGCTTAATAATTTTTAATAAGTTAATAATTCTAGTAACAACTATTTTGAAATGTCTGAAACAACAATTGCTTTAATTTTGCATTGACATGTTAAAGACTAAATATTTTCTTTATTTCCACTTTATACAAGCTTTAGAATAATTATACCCTTGATATATGAAGAATCTCTGGTCATTTTGCTACTGTTCTGACAGCAAAAAGCATTGTTCTTTACTGTATTACTGCACAGTGTTTCAGATATGCTGACTCTTGTTAATAGGTTAATTAATATTTTCTCCCTCTGTTACCTCATGCTCCAAAAGAGCAAAGTTTTAGAAATTGAAGTTGCAGATCTCCAATTTTTATTTCTGTTTATCTCTCTCAGCATTCTCCGTCGGAGCCCTTTTTAGAGAAACCAGTGCCGGATATGACTCAGGTTAGTGGACCGAATACCCAGCTAGTGAAAAGCGATGATTATCTGCCGTCAATTGAGCCGCAGCCACAGCAAAAGAAAAAGAAAAAGAAAAACAATCACATTGCTGCTGAAGGTCCCAGTAAAGGTTTTGGTAAGGAAGACTTTCCTGGGGGACTTGACAGCCAGAATCTAAGCAGAAACTCAGTGGATTGCTCCCAAGAAGACAAGAAGAAAAAGAAAAAGCCCAAGGCAAAAAAAGAACCGAAGGATCCTAAAGAACCCAAGGAAAAGAAGGAACCCAAGACCCCCAAAGTCCCTAAGACCCCTAAAGAGCCAAAGGAAAAGAAAGCAAAAAATACCACGCCAAAACCCAAGACCAGCAAAAAGGCTAGGTAAGTCAGGAAACTTGTATATGCAGTAAGAGATAAACTGTGTTTGTGGGATTTCTAGAGCATCTGTGCTAAATAGCGTGGGTGGAGAGGAAATCTTGTTTTGTCGTTTGCCTTATACCATCTACAACATCATGTTTTTGAGAAGCTTGGGCACATTTCTCTTGTTTGACTTTCCTGTTTATGGCTTCTCAGTTATTTTAAGCAAGCTGGAAAGGCAGAAGGTTAGTTTTTCCTTTCAAGGCAGAAAAGTTTCTGGATGTGTTAGATTTCAAAAGTAACTCTTTCTCCTCTAATGCTCGTCTGTCTTTGTGTGTGGTGGAATTTTTGTGTTGAGGAATTAAACTGCTTCAATATTAATGTAGGGTTTCAGAGACGAAGGCTGAAAGCAAAATGGTTTGATGATGTTTTTCCCTAAACAAAGAAGTTAGGTACTTCACATTGTTGTATGCTGTACAACCCTTACAGACACTGTTTTATACTAACACAACTCATTGGCTCTGCTGTTAAAAAGTCATTTTTATATGGATATTGATGTGTCCTCACCTTAGGGATGATATTAATTTTCCTGTTTCACGTAAAATCTTTGTGGTTAGACCAGATGGTTCAACCATGTTTCTTAACTGGGTTTCTTAACTTGCCATTCAGCATCGTGTACCTTTATCAGGATAGGCTTAAAACGTTCCAGAGTAGTACAAGAAAGCATAAACTGTCATTACACATGAGTAAATATGTCATAGGTAATAACACAGATTCTTTCCTTGTCCCTCAAGTCCCTAAACACCGTCGTTATAAATGCCTACTTGGAAGAAAACTGAGACCACAAAGACATTAAAGCTCAATATTTTTTTTTCATTTGTACCTAGAATTTCTTACAACTGTTCTGAATTTGTTCCAAACATCTGACTCTGTTTTTCAAGATGTGGCTAGAGTTATAAAATATAACTTCCAGATGGAAGCACAGCCAGACTTGGTTAATCCAAATCAGTTTGCAAAATCCATTTGTATTAGGGTTTAAAAATTGCAGTTAATGAATCAGCTTTGCATATATTCTGCAAGACTGACTATTTATTGGTTAGGTTTGATACAGTTCTGTAGCTAAATGAGGATGGACAGTAAGATGTCATTTGATGCTTTAGCAAGATAGAAAAGTTTCTGTACTAGCAGAGATGATGTTTCCTGAAGAATTTTTAAACATTGGCTTGTAAAATCAAGTGTTGTTGTGTACAGGTTCTATTAGCTGATCAATAAATTACAGTTGATCAGCCTATCCCTATTGGGGCATTTACTTTGGCTGTGTACCAGACTATACTAAGGACTGGGTTTACATACACAGCAGCAATTCACAGCTTAGAAAATCTGTTAAGTTATATATCATCCAATATGTCTTTTTTAAATGAAAGTACTGTATCAACTAAAATAGCCTTTTCATAGAATGACAAAATGGTTGGGGTTGAAAGGGGCCCCTGGAGATCATGTAGTTCAATGCCCTTGCTAAAGCAGGCTCTCCTATGGACACCTGCACAGTGTCCATCCAGGACCAGGTTTTTAGTATCTCCGGGGAAGGAGACTCCACAGCCCCTGTGGGTAGCCTGTTCCAGTGCTCTGTCACCCTCAGTGTAAAGACAAATGGAACTTCCTGTGTTTCAGTTTGTACCCACTGTCCTACGTACTGTCAGTGAGCACCTCTGAGCAGTGTCTGGCCCCACTGTTTCCACACCCATCCTTAAGATACTTGCATGCATTGGTAGGATTTCTTCCCAGTATCTCCTGGCTAAACAGGCAAAGCTTCCTCAGACTGTCCTCTAAAGACAGGTACTCCAGTTCCCTAGACTCACAGGTTTAAAGGCTGACCAGGCCACATCATAAATGTTCCCAGATTTTTGCTGCCAAAAAGTAAAAACTGTTTACGGCAGGACTTCACAATTGACTACATTGAAACGTTGTTTGATAAACCATGGTTAGAAGGAGTCTGCCTCAAAAACACCCTGATGGTCTGGACATCAGAGCTCAGAGCTGCTCCGTCCTGTCCACTCAATCCTAATACCTCTATGCACATCTTCTCTAAATCTTGGGACATGCAGTGAAGATTAAAGGAGCAGTGTTTCCTCTGAAGGAACTAAACACTGCTTGCTTAATTGTGTTTGTAGGCAAGTCTTTATCTGCTTTCCCATGCAATCAATGACTCTTGTCCCTGGCTGGCTAGGTGACTTGCTGTATTCTAGTAAGTACTAAGCTCTGTTGTTTTACCTGTGAGAGAAACATGTTTGGAGCAACAGCAAGAGCATTGGGTGTTCCTTGTGCTTACTCGGGGGTGTGGAGAAAGTCCTACTTTTGCCATAATGGGCTTGTGTCTCTTGTTACCAAATGCGCTCCTGAAAACAAGGTTGTTCTCATTTTGTGGTCTTGTCAGCTTCAATATCAAGCTTCTTTAAAGAACCCAGAGACTATGTGGGGATCCTATGCTGCCAAAGAATTTTAAATCAGTGAAAAAAGCTTGCTTACTTTGGCAACATCAAAGACTGGGGAACCTGTCCAGTGACAGATCACTGAATCAAGTTTTTTAAATAAATCAACAGTCCAACTCATGTAAGTCACAGTATTTCAGTAGCACTAACTCTGGAAAGGAGATATTACAGTAGCTTAGATGAGTGAGAATAATGCATGTTAATACAGATTATGGATGATTATGTAGAAGTAAAATATTTTTATAAAGTTAGTGTCTGGCATGTCTTTACTGCTAGTGCATAAAATGCTCAGTATTTTGCTTCTAAGCATTGAAAGGAATAGGTGTGATTTAGAAATCTAAACGCTGTATGTAACTAATGGTCCTCATTCCTGAGTAAGATGATCAGCTTCAATAGAAGAGTTTTGCAATCATGTAAAATGAAGGTAAATAAAGTTAGGTATTTATTGAAGAGTAATATTTTTTGGATAGAGCATAACGAGTCCTTAATAGTTCAGTTTGGCACAGGATGTATAAGAGCATACACATAGATGAAAAAATCTGATGTTTAATTATCTTAACCATTTTGTAATTTAATGTAGCTCATAACCCTGTTTTTTTAGTTCCAATTTCAACTTAAAGTATAATCCTTTTATGTAACAAATAAAAACAAAACCCCAGAAACTCTATCCTTCACATCTCTGTTATCTTAGGTGCAAGTTGCAACAAAATGAGCAGCCTGCCTCACTGAAGTGCACCTTCATGTGAGGAACAAGTCAGATTGGAAAATAGAAGAACCTGATTAGTTTAATGGTTTGAATTGTGTCATGCGATCTCAAAAAGAAAGAAAATGCCCAAATTTTCTGCTAGTATGTTACACTGCATAGTGAAAGAAAGATCACATGTTAATATTGCACTACTAACTTTTAATGGATATTTGCCCAATCCTACCAATACTGAAAGACAAATATAGTGGTGGCCAAAAAAAATAACACTGGCAAAACAAATCTCTTGTAGACCAAACTAGTCAAGTTTGAAAGCAAACTAGGATCACAAGTGAAGTGTTTTCATTAAATTGAGTGGGTACTGAATATTATGTGGGCTCTAAACTTTATGAAGCCAACTTCAGGCACATGGAAAGCAGTCAGATTTTTCCAAAAGTAGAGGGACAGGGAAAGGCAAGTAATCCTACTGAATTGCAAAGTCATGGCTCAGATGTCTGTTCCTCCTGTGCCTGTCCCTGGAGGAGATGAGGACCACCTGTTTGAGAAGATCACGCTGCAGCACAGCTGATATCTCTCCTGCTGCTTCCTATGAAACCCTAGAGACTGGCCACTGATTATGGTGGCAGGAGCAGCAACTATTTGCAAGGGCCAAATGGCAGCTATTTGCAGGAGCTCTTGCCTCGTCCCATCTCTTCAAAGCAGTATGCTGTGCTTTGCAGGGCTGCTCATATCTGCTTCCTCCTCTCCCTGTGGCAGGGAAAGCTTCATCTTCCCCACACACTGAGCAGCAGCCTGGGAAACAGTGTAGGGCAAGTGGGTTGTTGCTTACAAGGGGAGTGCTAAACAATGAGCATAATTAAAGTTTTTAGAGGGAGGTGGAGAAAAGCTTTTTTGGCACATGGTTTGGCTGTTTGTTGTATCGGAAAGGGGATGGCTCCTGGCCACGGAAGTGGGAAGAGGCTGCTGCGTGGGGGAGCAGTGCAGACAGCAGGACACAGCACCCTGGGGAGCTGTAGGACAGGAAGAGAGGTCCCGAGGCAGTGGTGGTAGATTCCACTCCCAAGGTCAGATCATCCTGAGCAAGGCAGGAAGGGGCTGCCTTTGGGAGAGAACAGGAAATTGTGCGAGATTTCCATGCATGTGTCCGCTGAGGCTGTTCCTGTTCACACCTGTCCTCATCTCCCTTTTGAACCAGCCCAGCTGCCTGATATTTACCTTTGCTTGTGCTGCAGGGCAGGCCTTGTAGGCTTCACTATTATCAAAGCCTTTTAGTAATTTGGCTGACTTTTCGGGCTGGAAAAAACCTTGTTGTGTATTGCTTTTCCTACTTTTGTGATATGTAAAAAATTGATTTTAAAAGAAGTTTTGATTACACTAGGAGCTTTAAAAAATAATTGTTTTCCTTGGGTAAGGCAGTGAAGTATAAGTCTCACATCTCTGACATTTTGAGAAGGTGGGATTGTTTTTCAATGTTTTTATGCTCCACAGTGAATGTGTAAAGTTTGTCTAAGCTAGGTTCCTATCGTGAATCTGTAACAGACAATGTTCCCAAATGATAAAATAAAAATCAGTAATGCATCTGACTTCCTTTAGATCATAGAATTATAGAAAAAAACATCATCCAAGTCATGATAGTTGTCAGAAATTATACTAATAAACAGATCTATCAGTTACCCAGATCAGGTGAAGTAGTTACACAGGTTAAACATATGGGCTAATTCCCCCCTTAATCCTGCAAAGCATGTCATGATTTTTGGGGTCATTTTTGAGTCAGATGGTTTGCCCTTGTAAATTTCTGGAGTTTCATCTAGCTCTCTTGGGGGCTGCTGAGCTGATACAATACACTTTGTTGGAGTTTGGATATCTTTCTCAAATTTTAAGTCTAGCTCTCGTTGTAGTTGTCCTACTTACTGTTTTCCTATCCAGCCTCATTTTCTTCATGTTGTCTGCATGTTTGACCTTCTGCAGGTTGTATTCATACTGATCCTCTGTCAGTATGATGTGCAGTCCTTGGGGGGAAGAGAATGAAACCAGAAAGTGATATTGGACAACAAGTTTGTAGAACATGTAATCTGAAATATCTGTAATGATATCACTTGAATTGAGGGATGAGTTTAACTGATGGTTTTTAAATACTTCAAAGTTTTGTGTGTAGCAAATACTGCTCCAGTTTGTCCTAGATTTATAGTTCTTGTTTTGAGACTGGACACTTAGTTTGTCTCTAGTGGGCCTTGTCTAAATTTTGCATTCATGCATGTGTAAAACAAGTATGAGAGACAGTTGTCTAAATTTGTATGTTACAGCTTACATTCCTTGTTGCCAGACTTGGAAAGTACTAATCATGTGTACCCAGTGTTGAGCACTGACAGGGAGTCCTAATGGTAGAGTCTCTGAGAACAAGCTCTGAGTACTTGCCTGCTCTTCATGTGGAAAGGTAATTCTGTTCCAGGCTAATGCTGAGTGTGATCTGCTGGAAAGTGCAAAGGCTGAGTCAAAAGTGGGTACATTCAATTGTCAGGAGCAAATCACACTGGCTCCGTGGGAAGAGGAAGGAACAGTTGCTGGCAATGCAAGGAAGCTGGTGCTTTCACTGGCCAGATGAAGCTCCTGCATGTGCGATGCACTGGGAAGCAGTGTGTCCCTGGGTTTAGAGAGGTGGTGCTGTTCTATTTCTATTTCACTTTTTTTTTTTTTCCCCTTTCTTTCCCTTTCTTTCAAAGAAGTTGTAGCTGTGCATTTGAAAAGAGCAGTTTCTGTTGCTGAATTTAGAACTTAAAATTCCCGGTGGGGCTGCTCAACGGCTTTGTTCTCCGCAAGCTGGTCGCTCTTTCACGTGTGTGTTTATAAGTGGTCTGGAAAGGGAAGTGATTTGAAACTTTGTCCGAATCGCTTCGACCGCGTCTCCGTTGCCCAGGGTGCCTATGTACACCGAGGAGCACGGCTCGGGGGTAGATGTAGGTCATGAAGTAGTCATGGCTCGGACAGAGAAAGCTCTCGTAGAGGCCGCATCGGAACCCGTGTCGGGGCGGACCTGCCCGCAGCGCCGGGCTCTTTGTCTGCGCCCGGCCGGCCGGGAGCGCAGCGCGGTCGGTGGGTCGGCGGGCCCTCGTTAGCGCTGCCCGGCCTTTCAGCAGGCTGGTGTTTTATCCCGCCTAGCCCACGCTATTCTTCCCGGCTTTAAGCCTGTTATTCACAGGCAGCCGTGCACCGGGGGCACGGCACGACGGCTGAGCTTTAATTGCGCGCCCCGCTCCGATTTACGGGGGTCAGGGGGGAAAAGCGCCGGGCGATCAGCGCGCTTCACCTGGCGGCGATCGTCACCTTCCATTTAAACAAGTTCGATAAACGCGTAAAGCGGCGTTTTGTGTTTGTTTTGCTTTGTCGCTGTTTGGTGTTCAGTTTTGAGTCGGTGTTTTTGGAAGCGGTTTGGCGGTGATTTGCTGGAAGCCGGTGTGTGTGCGGCGGGGGTTCCCGTGCCGCGGCCGCGCAGGTGCCGGGAGCGGGCGGGCGCTGATTGAGGGAAGCAGATGGCAGCGCTCGGTGGCCGCCGGCCAGCGGAGCAGGTGCTGGTCACGTGGCCGCGGGTTGCCGGGGCGACGCCAGCGCTCTCGGCGTGCGGATGAAAAGGCGAAGGGGGCCCCGCTTCAGCTGCGGCTTTTTGTGCCATTGGTGGCAGCCAGAGCGGAAACAAGCGCCGGCGGGGAGGGAGGGGAGCCCGCCGGGCACCGAGCGACGAAGGGAGGGAGGGAGGGACGCGCGCTGCCCGGCCCCGCCGCCTCTCGGGGCTCGCCCTCTGGCCGCGCTCCTCCCGCCGTGCCAAACTCTGCCCCCGCTGTGCCTGCGCTCTTTGCGCCGTGTCGAACTCTTCCCCCCGCATCCCCTTTCATTTTTAATTCTTTTTTTAAATTGTCACAGTTTAAGGTAGGCTTTTTTGAGCTGTGTCGTGTCCTATTAATTTCACAGGATTGTTAGGGTTGGAAGGCACCTCTGGAGATCATCTTATCCAAGACCCCTGCCAAGTAAAGGTCAGCTTGAGCAGGTGACACAGGAAGGTGTCCAGGTGGATTTTGAATGTTTTCAGAGGAGGAGACTCCACAGCCTGTTCCAGTGCTCTGCCACCCTCAATGTAAGGAAGTTCTTCCTCATGTTGAGGTGGAACTTCTGTTTTTGTTTCTGGCCATTGCTCCTTGTTCTGTCACTGTGCAGCACTGAAGAGAGTCTGGCGCCATCCTCTTGATACCTACTATTGAGATACTTAAATGCATTAATGAATCACAGAATTGTTAGTAATGGAAGCCACCTCTGTAGATCATCTAGTCTCAGTCTTCTCTTTAAATAGGCCCAGTTCCCACAGTCTCTCCTCTTAAGAGAGATGCTCCAGACCAGTAATCATCACTGTGCCCCTCTTCTGTATCCTATTCACTAGCTGCTTGTCTTTGTTTCACTGAGGAGTCCAGAACTGGACACAGTACTCCAGATATGGCCTCAGTAGGGCTAAGTAGAGACAATTTTGCAATAATACAAATCCATGTTCAAAACTCAGTCTTTTCCTGTGTAAATTCTTTTTTTATTTTTTTTTAACTTGGAAATCAGCGCTAGTTTACGCATAGGCTGCAAGGAGAAAATAACGCTGTAGCTGAGTTGTCGGAGTCCTGAAGAGACATGTGACTGTATTGGAAAATTTTAAATTACCCCTCCAATATAGCCCACTGTTGGTGGGCTAATGTGCTGATCAAAACGAACAAACTTAAAGCTGATGTTTAAATGAGAGAACACAAATATGAGGATCATGAAGAAAAAAACAAACCCTGGGCAGTTTCCCAGGTATGAAAGTAAAGTGATGAGAATGTAGAAGCCATATAAAAGTGTCTTATATAGTGCTTGGTGACCTGTTCTTGCTGTGTGTCAGGTACCAGCACACAGCTCTGCTCAGCTGTCAGCCGTCTCAGCAACTTCCCCTAGCAAGCCCCTCACACTGGGAATGGGCTGCTGGGAGCTGACCACAAAAATCTAGTTAAAATCTGTCTCAGACTTAAAGGCTAGATGTGCTTTAAAATACTACCTTCTACCATCGATTTTTGTTGCCATTTAAAAATTTCCCCCCTGCCATGCTGCAGATCGTCTCAGTTTGTGATTTGGTGACAGTGTATTTAAAGCTGTATTTTAATACATATGTCTTCACCCATTTCCAAGCCACTGAGTGCAGCTGGAGACAGTCCCAGCTCTTCAGGTGATGAACGTTTTCATGGGGGAGGAAGGGAAGAAACAACTCTCCAGACATCACTGTCAGTGGATATAGCTTTCTGGTATTGTGTAGATGCTGAGATGCTGGTATGGTGTTTTTTCCCCCTGTACAAGCTGCAGTTGCATGTGTTGAAGCTGTTTGGGTGCCCTCAGCACTGACACTAAAGTGCATTTCCTGCTTGGAAATAGCAGGGATTGTAGAAGAAGATGAACTCAGTCCTTTGTTTTGATAATGCTTGCTCTGGTTCTGCTTACCTGGGCTGCATGGTTAATACAAGACAAGCACATGTGTAATCCTGTTTCTCTTCTCATGTGTCAGGTTGTCCAAACACTGCTCTCAGAAAATGCAGGTTCTGAGGAGAGCAGCTTGTCCTTTCCCATCTCATTTTTAGTTTCTTGTTGAGTACACATGGAGTGTCGCTGTCTAAGGTCTTGAAGGAAAGAAGCGAGGTGTCTGTTGTTAAGGCATGTGTAGTGATGGCCCATGTATCACTGATTTTGCAGTTACTTTGAAATACTTAAAGACAGTTGAAAATAATGAAGTCACTCAAAACAAACATCTCATGGATCAACTGTTTTTTCAGCACCTCTTGCTTATATTTTTCTACAAATACTGATTAAAATTGCCTCTGTTTCAGTAGCAAGAAGCAAGATTCTGAAGCCAGTGCTACGAAGAAAAAGGTTAACAAGGGAAAGGAAGGTTCTGAAAACTCAGATTTGGAAAAAACTCCACCACCATCACCTCATCCTGAAGATGAAGATGATCCAGGGGTTCAGGTAATGCTATTGTTCAAGTTCATTGTGGGCTTTGACAACTTAGAAGCATAAAACAATAGTTCTTCTGGTCTTGGTTACAGAGATACAGGTATTTGGATGATTTCTGTATTTTTACAAATAAGGTGGGAAATGAAAATCACCGTGGTGAATATTTTACAAAAACAAGTATTTTTCATCATAATTTTGCTTTACAGTCTTGTTGCTTGCAGAAATGTGTATGGTGCTGCTGAGTTTTCACACATTCTCTTTTATTGCTGTTGCAGTTATGATGCTGAATGTTCTCTTCTCTAGACTTAATGCACTATTACAAAGTCTTGCTTATAAGTTTGGTGTTTATTCTTGTATTGGGTTTGCAAACCTTCTGAAACCAAGAATGAGAGATGACAGAGCAGAGTATTGGAAACATGCATGACAAGCACTTGTAGCTACACTGCTTTAATGGATGAAGGGCTTTTTTTGCAGGGTTCACATTGATTAATTTCTCTTGACCACTGCACACCTATCACCTTCTGTCCAAACTTTGTTTCACATAGAGCAAATCTGGAAATAGAGCAGCACAAGTCCTGTGTGCTCTGTCATTTGACATGTTAAGAAGTGGTCAGCTCCTGGCTTGCTTCTGCTGGCAGTGTTTAGAGTGGACACTAAAAATAAGAATCCCCTCATGAAGAGGTGGGGCAAATTGTGGTGGGGAAAGTATGAGACTCCTATGTAGTCATACCAGTGTACATGAATTCCACTGCGTTTGTCCTTTGCATGTCAGGTTGTGGATGGATTGCTTCTGGTTATGAGAGATGTTCAGACCAGTGATCAATTGGGAATGGTCAAAGTAGCCTGGTGAAGACTTTGGCAAACAGTTGTCCTACAAAAGCATGGTTTATGCTCTTCCTTCCACTATTTTCAAGAAGAATATAGTAAATAATGAAATGTGAGTGATCTAGTATATTCTAGTTAAAAACAAAAGCAGCAGTATGAGAGTGTGTTCTTCCTGACTCCTTGAGACAGTGTATTCTGAACTAGAGAAGTTGACTTAAACCATGCAGATATTAAAGAGTTTGAAGAATTAAGTTTTCTGTTTTGTGCTGCAAATCTCTGCCAGCCTGATTGATGACGCTGGCAAAAGATGAAGAAACTTTAGGGCTTCGGATGGGATTTTTTAGGTTAGTTTGTAGGTGATTATATTCCATTTACAGTTCAACATTTCTGCATGGTTTGCTGGTTTTCAAAAAAACTTTTGTTTTGTCAGACACAATTGGGTGATAAATGTTATGTTTGATTTTTAAATTTTTTAAATTTTTTTTTTTGTAAATAGAAGTACTCGGGCACTTGCATCACTTTTTAATTAAATGTAGCAAAGTATTTCAGGAAATTTTCTGTTTTCTTAGTACTATCTTGCACTGTGCATGCTATAATGCACTTTTTTGCATGAACTTAGGAAATGGTTCCAACCATGTTTCCTGGGGCAGCTACAGTTAATAAACTTGTTATGTATATCTCAACAGAAATTGATGATACTCAGTTGTCTAAGACATAGTTGCATTCTTAGTGTTAAATCCTGAGTCTTCTGTAGAGATATTATGTAGTAATGCACAGTGATGCATTGTTTTCTTTAAAGAGCAGAAATATTTGTGTGTTGTGCAGGTTTTTTCTATTCCATTATCAAACCTATTACTCACCTTCTTACCTGTAGATCAGTTAATGAGTTAAAGATAATCTGGTGCAGGTAAATACATGTGCAGTTTCTGTCAACAGCATAACAATTGCAAAACCACATATGAGTGTAAGAGGAAACAGGAAGTTCATCAAGTCAAAAAAATATCAAATAAAGGCTACCATCATGTTTTAGGTATTCTTTCTATTAGGGAAATGGAAGAAATCATTTTTGGCACCAAAAATAATGGTAAGACTTACCTACAGAGTCAGAAGAAAATTGGTATTTTCCCATCAGTCATCATGTAAATCAAGATGCAAATTTGTCAAGTGTTACTATTTTGAAGTATAAAAATATTGTTTTCTGGAAACCCCCAGAAGTTGCTGCATTAAAGGTAGAAGTCACATCACCATTGTTTAAAAGGGTGATGTAAGCTTCACCTTTGCTCAAAATTTTCATTTTCGGTTAAATAAAGAATTTCTATTTTTGTGAAGTGTTGTGAAGTGCACCAAGTATTTATGCTTTAGAAAGAATGATTAGCTATCTAAAAGTAAATATTTGACTTTGTCTGTGTATATTGAGAGACTCAGTCTGTTAAACAAGCTACGTAAGTATTTGCATGTATCAGTGAAGATGTGCAGTGGCTGAGAAAGATGTAAAATATAAAAAGTGTAAAATATATAAGTAAGTAGTGTATCAAGTCATTAAGGTGGGTAGGGTTTCAACATTTGATAGTCAACATAATTTTAATGTATACATTACTCCATTAAGATATTTGAGGCTCAGATGACAGTTTTGTTTAGCAACATATGCTTACAGCTTTTCAAATATATAACCTGATGCAGACTATCTGGGAAGTTGTATTTTATTGTTGTAAAAACAATATCCAGCACTGAACATCAAGTTGCAAATTCTGTCAAATGCACACTTCTGTATTTTACAGGTTGTTTTGAGCAATACTGCTGAAGTTTTATCTCATCCTGGTAGTGAGGCTATGGGAGCGCAGAAATCATGTTTTCAATTTGGGGTGGTTCAAGTTTTCCATTCTCCTCTATTAGTTTGGGGTCTTTTCCCATGCTGTGCTGCAGGATGCCTTTCTGAACAGTGCTGGGTCAGTGAAGTGAGGAAATCGTATTTCATTGTGTTTCCCCTACAAGATAATCCCGGTACAACTGGGTGGATGGGGAGAGGAAGAAAGTGTGTTGTCACTGCTTAGCAACACAGTGGGCCATGCTGTGGAAAGGTGGTGTTTGGCTCCTGCATTGGCCATCTGTCAAAGTTTGTTACAGATGTGAATGGAGAGGTGCAGCTTCTTGGGTTTTAATTGCTTTCTGAGACAGGCTTCCTAATTTTTTAAGGTTGTTTTAGTAATGTTAAAAAAAGTGAAAAAATGCCCCCTCCTTTCCAACTTGGAACAAGCATAAAGTCAATTTTTATTTGTGGTTTGTTTTTTGTTTCATTTTAGGTTTCTGTTGTTTTTTGCTTACAGAATTTAAGAATGGCTAACAGGCAGGAATTCAGAATAGTAGTGCCCTGAGTCCGCTCTTTCTGCCAGGGTGTTTTGGAAATTATAGCATTTACTGCACACTAATGTATTTGAGACACACAGAGAAGTTTTCTTGGTTCTTCTGCTTCTCATCAGTTTTGTTTCTCATGAAAAATATGAATGCTTTCTGTTCAGAAACGGCGCTCCAGCAGGCAGGTGAAGAGGAAGCGTTATACTGAAGACCTTGAGTTCAAGATTTCAGATGAGGAGGCTGATGATGCTGATGCTGCTGGAAGAGACTCTCCTTCAAATACTTCTCAGTCAGAGCAACAGGTCAGATATAAATGGGCTGTAAAGGTGGCCATAACTGCAGCATTCAGATATAGAATATGGGCCCTTTTCCTGAATGGTATTCATATGTGATTGATAGAATGAAGGCATTCGTTTTTACGTTCTTAAAGAATATCTCAACTCATGGCTTTGTTTGCAAGCTGATGATATACAGCTTGAAAGTTCAAGCTGAGTTCTTTGAAATTAGTGGTCCCTAGCTAAAGGAAACCTAAACTGTAGTGCTAAAAATCTAGAATGTACTTCTGTGAATGCAGTGGTCTGGCTTCTGTGACTTTAATAAACCACTCAAGCTTGTCCCCTGCTGCTAGGCACCATAAGAACTCCTTTATGAAATTACTGCCTCGTAGTACCCAGCAGGGTACACTTTATTCTCTCTGCAATGTAAATGATGGATAAAATAGTTTGAATAAGATGAGGGGTAATACTGTAGGAATGACTGTTGTAACAATCTCATTGTTTTGTAGTGCATTTTCAAAGAACTACTTCATTTAACTGATGACCTATTGGAGAATATATCCATGTTCTTTGGTATTTCATTTGGCAATTTGTTAAGCCTTGTGAAATATTGTATGTGATCTCCATTGTTAATTGTGTCTTATCAGAAGGACAGTTGGGATGGTTTGCCTCCTGTTGTAATAGTGAATTAACGTAACAGAGAATTGAAGGCAGTTTTGAGAGTGATCATGTCGACTCCTGCACTGGCAACTAGAGCTTCTGAACATCATCTGCTGTTTAGACTGTATGGTGCTGAAAGCATGTATTATTTTAGGGGAACTGCTCATGTTATATCTGTTTATCTGTGCACGTCAGCCTTCTTAACAGAGAGAGCTGGAGTTGCACTAAGTCTTAAAAATGGGCTTAAACAGGTATCCTTCAATCGTTTATTACATTGTTAAATCTCTTTGAATCCTCAAAGTTCTTATGCTAGGGGGAGAATGTCCTCTTGGTATTAAGCTTCTGTTACAAAAAATGATTTTAAAGTTTTTCTAATAAAGGAAATCTTTAAGAAAGATGCACTCCTCTAACTCTTGTATGCTATTTATGATGTAGGAATCTGCTGATGCTGAAGGTCCTATTGTGGAGAAAATCATGAGTAGCCGTTTAGTCAAGAAAAAGGTAAAACAAATCCCCTTCCCCCCATATTTTAAATAGGCTAAGCATATTTCTGCTGAAGCCCTTACTGAGTTCTTAAAATGCCTTGGATATTCCCAGTTAAAAAACTGTTCAGTTGAACAGAGGAGGTACCCTGAATACCCCTGTATTCTGATGGTATGCAACATGTTTTTCAACAGACATACACAAAACAGATTGTGTAATCTCTTACTCATTTCTTGCTTTTTTTGGATGAAAAATTTGATTTTTGCAAATATACATGCTTGAGTGAAATCTGTGGTGCTCTTTGCTTCAGAGTGATATTCCATAGGAGTTTGAGGAATGGGAGAACTCAAAAACCCTTGCCCATAATTTTTTGCATCTTTTGATGGCAATTGTGCTTAGCAGCTGAAACAAATTTACGTGTGACAAAGTATGATGTATACACAGGTGATGAATATCTTCCTTGTCACTGTGCTAAGATGGTGAAAGAAATACACAAGTTTAGTGTGGTTCCCTTATAATTCTGCCCTGCCTCGTAGTTAAGTTCTTATTTTGCTTACAGATTTTTCTAATCTGCTTCTCAACTTGATTGGCCTTTGCACTTGCAAAGTATTAGAACTCTGAGAAGGAAGTAGAAAAGAACTTATTCCAAAAAGGGCATGATTATATTTATTGACTCTTTTGTGGAGCTAATTCTCTGACTTGTACTACAGTTGGACAGAAAACTGTCTGACTTAGACCGATACAGTATCATGTTGATCTTTGTTAACAAGCAATTCATCTTTACCTCAGTTTTAATTTTCAAATTGGAGAAAGGAAATATGCCTTTATTAATGGATTTTTTTTCAATGTTCTTGTGGTTTGGGGTTTGTTTTTGGGTTTTTGTTTGGTTTTCTTGGACAGGGTGGGGTATGTGTGTTCAATTTTATTACTGCTGTCCTAACATCATTAAAATTTTTGTAAACCTACATTCATTTAATATCATGAGATCCTGTGATTCAATCTGACCTGTTTTTGCATCTTAGAGCATAAGCTTCTAAGGCTTTTTGAAGTGTTTTTTCTTTAAGTTTTTTTTTTTTTTTTTAATTGAGTCTAGAGCTGTATTTTGTGTTTCAAATCATGGGCTTATTTTTCAGATAAACTTGAGGCAATATAAAGTGAGTATTTACTTGTCCTGATGGTCTTCTAGGCAGGAGAGGGGGATGTGGTCCTTTCATAAATGTCTTTACAGGGGAAGCTGTTTTTCACCAATTATTCTTCCCTTCTTCCTCTCCCCTGCAAACAAAGGTGTGATTACTCATGGGGAGTGGGTATTTTGCTGCAGTTTGTGGGAAGTAGTTGGTCTGCTGCCTACATGTCTTTGATTGCAAGCTCTGCTGGAGGCAAGCTCTATTTTGAGCTTTTTCTTTAATGTTTTTTATGGATTGTATTTGCAGGTTTGAGGGGTGTCTCTTCTTTCCCTGCTCTTCTCCCCAGCCCTCTTCTCCAAATTTAAAAAAAAAAAAATGGATTTCAGGATGTTAATATTTAACATCTGAAGTATCCAACTGTGCTTTTATTAAAGGTCTTTTACACTCTTACTAACGTCATCAAAACCCTGGTTGTTAGATTACTAATCAAAGTAAAATTGCTGCGATCAGGACCAGTGCATAAAATAAACACGAGGAGAAGCTTCACTAGGAAACCTTTCAGTGGATTAGGTTGTAACAAAGATGTTGCATTCAAGTAAAGGACATTAGATAATGAGTATGCTTTTGGAGCAGTATTCTTATCATAAAATCATGCTGGTTTTCTGTGAAATAGCCTTAGTCTAGCTCTGGAGTTACCAGATAGGATGCAGCACTCTATGTGCAGCCATTTTTGAAACGTACAGAGTAAAAGGTAGAGCTGAGTTCCTGTTTGAAGTAAAAAAGATGGTGTTTTTCACAGTTCCTCCTAATGTGGAATGTTGAATTCCCTTGAATACTCTTTCTTCTTGCAGAAAGCATGAAGTATGTGTATCACTCTCTTTCCAAACCTGATGAGTTTGGATGTTGAAATTTTTCATTCAGTCCCCTTTGAATTCCTGCTTCTTAACTTTGAAAAGGAATAGCTAGAACTGCTTACGCTATCCAGCAGAATTAGCACATATTTTGGAAAGGCAGGGAGTTTGTAGAACCCTGTACCTGCATGCTAAGCATGTGAATGTCTCTTTTGTGCCTACTAGTACATGTGAGAATTAGAACTAATTGGAATGTGTATGATACCTACATCTCTTCCTCAAATCAGTTTGCAATTTTGGGCTGTGTATCAATTGAAATGGTTGGGTTTTGTGTGTTGCTTTGCATCTGTTATTAATGAGCTCTGCTATTTGTCTGGTAGTTGATAGTTGTGGTGGTTAGAGGTTTTTCATGGTTTGTTTTTTTCTTGGGGTTGGTTGGTTGGATGGTTGGTTTTTTGGCTTTTTTTCTCTTTTTTGTCTCTACACCTGAGTGGCTTATGCAACATTTTTGGGTTAGCAGTGTTACTGTATCACCTGTGTGGCAATGGCGTGCAAGGTTATGTGCTTTTAAGTATTTGCTTGAATGAAGGGGTCATTTATTTCTTCAATTATCTGCAGAGACTGTGAATCAGATCCTGGCCACACCTGGAAATAATAATTTGAAGTGTCCTGCATTCTCCAAGTCTGCCGTGTGTTATTTTAGGATGTCTGTGTAATCAGTTTGGGGAGAATTTTGCATAAATGTTCTATCTCACCTTTTTGCCTGGTTAATATATGTGTACAGGTAGTGAGGAGTGCACAGTGACATCAGAGGCATAAGCTGCTGTCTCATATACCCTAAAGTTGTTAACCTCTGCTTGAGTGCTGACAGTTTTAATTTGATTAAATTTTTGGAGGAGGGCATAAGTGCTGAATGGCAGACTAAGATTTTAAAAATATTTTTTCTGAAGTACTTTTTGCTTAGGTGAATCTTTGATGCACTCTCATGGAATATCTAATAACACAGACCAGTTATTACCTATTAGACAATACAAAATTGTGTTTTACTCATGAGAGTTACAGGATTTATCAAGATGTGCATTGTAAATTATTGTTATTAAGTTGGCAGCTGACAGAAAATATGTTTGACTGAAATGCTACTGAGGGGAGTGAAATTGGTTAATATGAAACCTCTATGTAAAGGTGTTTTATGATGTCATTGTAACACTGATGGATCTCAAAGGATTCTGGTTTAAGAGTAATCAAAGAGACTTGGCTGTAATACATTTTAGATAATAAAAGAAGTTAATGTCTTAAAATTAGGGTTGACTTCTTAAAGACTAATTTTGCCTCAGGGCAGTGAATAAGTTCCAATAATGTGATCTGCTTCCTTTTTCAATGCAGTTTTGATCTCTAAGTATTAATATCATCTTGAGAGAGACTCTTTTGAATTTTTTTGTTTTAAAAAGAATCTTGATGATCTTCAGATTCCTTTCCTTTGACAGCGTCTTTGTGAGTGTCAGAGACTTTCTCCCCTCTTTGTGTTGAGAGGATGGTTTGGAGAGCTTCTTTGTTGGAAGATTCAAGATCAAGAAGTAGCACCAGGAATCTTCTTCCATTTCTTTAGGGAGAAATAGGCAGAATCTGGTATTGTTTCGCTCTCTAGGAAGGAATACAAACACACTCTACTGGAGTGATGTAAATGCTAAACTGAAACTCCCTTGCTACTCAGGAAGTAAAGGAATACTGTGTGAATCGGGGACTGGGAATGCATGAACTTCACTGTGCTAGAACACAGTTTAATACAGCTGCTGCTGTTGTTTGTTAATTGCACTGCTGTGGTGGTGAAATCTAGCCAGCAACTAAAAATGGCAATTCAAGTTCAGAGTAGTCCCTCTTGTGTGTGTGTGTATTTTAAATGTATAGAGAAAAATACAAAAGTTGTTGATTTCTACAGCAGTCAACAGTTTTGCCTGTTTAATGCTGCATATACAGTGTTTGTTACAGATGATGTTGTCCCTGATGAAATGTTAGAACCAGAAAATGCTGCTCTGTTTAAAATTTTCCTAAAGTTCATTAGTAAAAACAAACAGTTAATGTTGTGACATAATCTGAATTCTAAATGTGTGTCTGGTGCACTGTCCTTAGTTTGTCCTATGGCTGGGGTAAGGAGTAATTCAACAAAGTATTACATGCCATATGTTATGCAATACTTTGGCACCAGGGATAAGTTAAGGGTAGCTCAACTCTTAGCACTGAATGCCCTTGGTTTTGCTGGTTTATGTCACAACTTTAACCTTGCTTTAAATGTAGTTTTTGGGTGTTAATTTAATTTGGCTGCTCTGTATGTGAGACATCTTGCCTGAGTGAATTTAATTGCACCATTGAGTAAAACTAAAGCCATGAACACTGATGCACTACAATTCTAGCAGAGGTATAAGGTTTAGTTTTATATGGCTTCTTGTTTGGAGTTATTAACTATATGGAGGAATAAACCCCCTTTAAAACTCTTTTTTAAAACATTACAAAACCCACAATGTAAAGTTGCCATGAGCCAGCCAAAAATAATACATATGGCATTCAGGAGTGCAGTTGCTAATTGGCTGCTGCCTGAGAAAATGGTACACTTGGCTTCTACTTAACACTGTGGGTTTGGCAGAAAGCCAGATTTGGGGTGAGGTTGTGAATGAAGCTGCATGTGGTTAGGGAGGAGTTCAAATGATTCATGTCTTGGAAGTTGTAGTAAGCAGTGCAGTATGTACTTGGGTAAGCAGCTGGAGGAAACTCCTCACCCATGTCCTCCCCCACAAACCTTTTCCTACACCTCCACTTGTGTCTCTGTGTGGGGACCATAGTCCATATCTCAGATAGTTTTAAAATTGTTTACTAAGTTGGGCTGTTTAGAGATTTAATTCACATTTCAACATTTCTTTTCTTTTAGATGGAGAACGGAGAGGAAGTAGAAGTAGAGGAATTCTATGTAAAGTACAAAAACTTGTAAGTAAAGTTATGGGTTTGATTGCTATCCTTAAGTTGGTATAACTTCCAAATAGCATTCAAAACTGGTTTTGTACTGATACAAGTTATTATCAAACTTTAAACCTATCTTATGTTTAATCCAAAACAGTGACAGATAAACAGGGGAAGACCTTACAGTGGTGGTACAGGGGTTGACAGTGTCGTTTTAATTTGTGGTCTCTCCAAAATTAAATCCATAGGTAAAATTGCTTTGTTATTAAATACTTTAAGACTCATTGTGCATGCAGGCTCATGAGCACACACCTGTGCTGTGTAGGTCAAACTGTAACTGTAGAGTGTGTGCAAACTACTCAAAAATAACCCCTGATGTTGTATCAAAAACAAGATTTATGTTGAACAAAATGCCTAAGATAACAAACAAATGAGATGGCTTTCAGTATTCCAGCAGATCGTTACCCCTCCATGAGAGGAATGTAATCGTGGTGATAGCAGCATGTTGTTTCACTTCTGGACTCTGAAACTGCAATGCAATCAGTATTTAAAATAAAACACTTCATAGCTGGATAAGCTCACTTTTTTTGTAGGAAAATAGCACACCTTGTGTATTTTTACCAAATTTTCTTCCTGAGAGACAGAAATATGCTTTAAGGGCGCTTGTGGCAGCTAACTGCACGTAGTTGACTTCACTTTAAATATGCTGTCATTTTTGTATCCTTTGCACTATATTGTTTATTGTATAATGTTTAATTGCTTAATTGTGTTTTGCTTAGTTCTGTTGCACAGACGTAATTTTTGTGTTAACTGTGCTGTCTGAGCACTAGAGCTTTTGACAGGCTAAATTTATGGAGTGGGACAAGTCACTTTGGTAGAGATACTGTTTTGTCTTCTATGTTGTTATGTGGAACTGCATTTACAAGGAGATTTTCTTTTCTCTCTGTCAGTCTTGAAAGACTAACAAGTAATTTTGAGTTACAATGCTATTCTCACAAAAAAAATTATATAGGAGTAGTACTTTAAATATTTACATCCTTTGATTAACTTATGAAAATCCTACTCTTTGCTAGAATATGATGTTAAATAGTGACTTTACTATAAGTGTCTTGTATAGTAATTATGTTTTAAGTATGTCCAATAAAAATCATCCTAGTTTTGTGCCAAACTAAGTATAGAGGGTATGTATTCAAATTTTGAGTTTCTATTTCCTGACAAGTTTCCCTATTAATAAGTATAGTTTGAGTAAAGATGATTGGTTAATAACCTATATGGCAAAGAAGATAGTGTTAAGATTTCCAAGCATAGCACCACGCCGTGCTGGAAAAATCTAGTTATACTAGTGGAATAAATCAGGAGTGCAATGGAAGCAGAGTTTTGAATAAGATTTTTCTGTTTCATCTTCTAGTTCTTACCTTCACTGTCAGTGGGCATCTGTGGAAGAGCTGGACAAAGACAAGAGAATTCAGCAGAAGATTAAACGGTTTAAGGCAAAGCAGGGCCAGAATAAATTCCTTTCTGAAGTACGATTTTTTTTTTGTTGTTTGTTTCTTTTGGGTGTTTAAGGAATATTCTTAGGAATTCTTGTTCTGTATGCAAGCAGAACATTTTGAATAACTCTGATATATCAGTAGCACCTATTCTGGTATAAAGCATAAAGCAATCTGGATGCAAGGCTTGCAAGTTTATGAAAGTCATCTATCCTGACTGTATGCTTTTTCCTATAGTTTTGGTTGTTTGGTTTTTTTTTTTCCTTGAAGTGAGTGGCTAGTTATTAGCCTTGTAAGCCTGACTGAATCAGTACCATGTCTTTTTTCTCAGGAGCTGATTATGCCAGAAGAAATGCATGCTTTTTTTCTATGTTATGGACTGTTGCTCACTAGGGATTCAAAGCTTTTTCTCATCAATTTAATTTCACTTAGAGCCATAAGCAGTAATGTAGCAGGGGTCCTGTCAATAAAAGACCAGATCTGCTGATTTGTGTCTCTGAAAGATTACCTTTTAGAAAAATGCTGTCTTTTAAGGAAAAAAAAAAGTCTTCATGAGCTACTGCGTTTATTTATTTATATTTATTTTTACTATATCATTCAAGCTGAAACTATAAACTTGTTGCAAATTGAAAACTTCCACCTGTTCTAAGTGAAGATACCTGGAATTGTTTCCATTTTCTCTTTTTAATATGTTTCCAAGTGAATCACAAGTTACTGTAAATACTTGGAATTTGTCATTGTTTCAGAAAAAGCTTTTAAAATATACAGTCTTTAGTCCTTTTGGCTGTCTCTTCAGTTGAAGTGGATCTTAAAACTATAAAATGAAATGCTATGCATTAGTACGGAAGAGAATCCTGTAAGTTATTTAAGGCATAGGAACGAACCTGACAAATTGTGATTTTTAGAGAAACTGTGTATGCATGCATTGTGTTTTCTCTGCTTTTAAAATAATAATCTTTAAATCTTGCTTGTAAAGTGTTAGACAGTTCCTGTAGTTAAAATAATCCAAAGGCACTTAGTGTACAAGGCTCTAATTTCTTTATTGCAAGCTGTAGTTTTCAAGAATGCTAAATGCATTGCATGCCATAAGCCTTTTCGATTGCTCATTAGTGAATTGTAATTTCACACTTCATTTAAAATATTCTTAAACATTCTCTCACAGTAAAAGGTTTCACACAGTAATTAAGAGGCCCAGTTAACAAAGTCTGAGAAGTCTGATTCCCTCACGGGGAATGATCTTGCTGAATTGTAGCATTTCAATTAACATGTTGAAGTTTGCCAAATATAAATTCTGTGTCACCATGACCCAAAATATTATTGCCTTGTGAAATATATAATCATTTTTCCTCTCAGGAAGGGCTAATAGAGATATCTTTTATATTTTTGCCTCTCTCCTTGAACAGATTGATGATGAGCTTTTTAATCCAGATTATGTTGAAGTTGATCGAATCATGGATTTTTCACGTAGCACAGATGATAATGGAGAGGTAAACAAAACTTTGTTTAGTGCATGTCTAGTCATACAGACTGTGTTTATAATTTATTGTTTCGAAATATATTAATTAGAATATATTAAACATTTACAGAAACTACCACAGTGTAGGTGTGTAAAAAATAGGAATGTGTTTGAGGAAAACATTGGCTAATATAGTGGTTTCCCTTAAATAAAGGGGGCTAATTGAGAATTACAAACTTTTTTTATAAGATACCTGTTTTTTAAAAAAGCACGAAACAACCAACCAAAAGGCAACAATGACAGAGTGATTGATATTTAATATTGTAAATGAAAATTGCAAGAAAGAGTCTTGGCTAAATGTCGTAATGGTTTAGACTACCTGTTACAGAAGAAGTCCTGAACTCACTGTTTCTTCATTTTTAATGACTTGTTCTGCAAAGAAGATGATTTTGTCTTCCAGGAGATTCCTTTTTGGTCCTGGGAGAATAGAAAGTTTCACTGGCAGTGTCACTGTTTCCATGTTGCTCTGTCAGTGAATGGTGATGGTTGACTTGTCTGTTGTGAAGTTTCTGATGATGCTGATAAAACAGTCGATTTTTAAATATGTAGTAAAGCATAGAATTATAAGGGCTGAAATGGGAATATTGTTTTGCTTCTAAATTTTAGTCTAACCTTATTTCAATTGTGTTATGCTCATTTTGGTGGTAAGCCTCCATTCTCCAGGTTCTCATCTTACTTGGTTAGGTTGTCAAGGTGTCAGCCTGCTGTTTGCTTATCCTTCTGGCTGAGTCAGGCATTCAGGTCCGATCAAGCTTTTTGAATTTCATCTAGCCTGCAGATCTGTAAGAAAGGGTACACTTTTATTCTTTCTGTATTGTGAGATAATGTAATTTTTGTCTTAACAAAGCCTGTCACGCATTATCTGGTGAAGTGGTGTTCACTTCCTTATGAAGACAGCACTTGGGAGCTCAAGCAAGACATCGACCAAGCCAAGATCGAAGAATTTGAGAAACTGATGTCTAGGGAGCCAGAAATGGAGCGTGTGGTAAGAATTGGCTCTATATAGAGGATTTTATTTGAAAATAGTAAAGTAATGTGGTCTTTTAGAAACCACTAATGGGATTTGCTGTATTTGAAACAGGAGCGACCTCCTGCCGATGACTGGAAGAAATCGGAGAGTTCCAGGGAGTATAAAAACAATAACAAACTCAGGGAATACCAGTTGGAGGGAGTAAACTGGCTTCTTTTCAATTGGTACAACACGTACGTAAAACAAAGCTTACTGCTGAATCCTGCTTTGGAAAAGCTTTTATAGCTTATTTAAAATAGCAGCCTTTTAAAGTAACCTGCTAAAGTGAGATTTTAGAATCATTTACATGGCTCTTTTTTTGCTGTAGGAGTCATATACAAACTAATTTGGGGTGGAACATGAATGTTTCAGATAGATTCTTGTGGCAAGTGCTTTGGGTTCATGCATGCCCCTGCTGCTTCTTCCTCCCCCTTGTGAACTTGAGAGGTAGATAGAAGGGATATATCTATGCTGACTGCATCACAAATCATAACATTTATTTCAAATGCAAAATGTTATGATACCTTTTCATTCTAGAAATATCCAGTTTATTCAGGTTATTGCCTTACTGATTTTCTACATTTTAAGTTGGGAATAAATCATTCAGCCTGTTTTTATTCTTCTTTTCAGACGAAACTGCATTTTAGCAGATGAAATGGGGTTGGGAAAGACTATCCAGTCCATTACGTTTCTCTATGAGATATATTTGAAAGGAATCCATGGTCCTTTCTTGGTTATTGCACCATTGTCCACAATTCCCAACTGGGAAAGGGAGTTCCGCACCTGGACAGAGTTGAATGTGGTTGTGTATCATGGGAGTCAAGCGAGTCGGCGGACCATTCAGTTGTATGAAATGTATTTCAAAGATCCACAGGTAAAAGCTCTTCACTTTCCTTTTTTCTCTTTTTTTTTTTGTATATGCTTTACAGTTGTTTATTAATTTAAGCATCAGTTAGTTTTTCAGTACTGGTATGTTAGGTTTCAGTTAGAAATGCAGATACATGTATTAACAATGCTTTTTAATAATGGCTAGTATCTCTCTGGGAATAAAGGGGCACCATGAAATGGTGCAACTTTTGTTTAGAGTTTCATTCTTTCACACAGGGTTTTTGTTATTTTGTGATTCTGAGGGGAGCTGGCAAAAGAGATTCTTAATGGAGAAACTCCTTTAAGTTGAACTAAGCTTAAAAATCAATCTTTACCTACCATTCCAGGAAAGACCTGCTTGCAGAAATTAAACTTGTCAATGCCTCTTTATCAAATTTTGTAAGTCAGATATATTTTGAATGTGTATTACTGCACTTAGGTTGAATAGTTGTGAGTGAAGGAAAGCAGAAATTGCTAGGGGTAGAAACAGAAAATTATTTTGAAAACAGAAGCTAAGAGGAGAAGCAGATCCCTACTCCTAAGTGCATGACTTTTCCCAGAGTAAACAGAATTAAGGGAAATAAAATGTGCATACACTGAATGTTATTACAGAACAATAAAATCTGCCTCATGTAAGAGAGATAAAGGGTAGAAGTTCAACCTGTGGAGTACTATTTTCAACTGAGCTTTAAAAAGTGATAGTGGTGAATTCATACATTTAGATTTTCTTTAAAGCATTTTATTTTACACCACTGGAGATTTTGATTAATAAACTAGAAGGATATAAAATCAATATGGCACACATTAAGTGGATTTAAAACTGGCTAGCTGATATTTCTTGATGTAATTGTTAATGAGAAGTGATTTGCATTTCCAGCATAGTTCTTCAGGGATTGGTTCATGTCCATGAGCTATATAACTTACCAATGACCTGAAAGAAAATATAAAATCATTACTGAGGAAGTTTTCAAATGACGCAAAGATGTGGAGAGTGGTAAATGATTAAGACAGTTCATGGATACAGAGTAAGCTGTATTACTTAATAAATTGGATCCAATCTAGCAATACTCAGAATAGCTAAATACAGGGCTGCCTGTGGACAAGGAATGAAGATGATTCTTACCACAGGGAGAGCTCAGCTCTGGGAAGGCTGTAAGACAAAAGCAGATCTTTTTTTTCATGGCATATGAGCAGTTAAACCACGTGACACAGTGGTTAAAAGGGCTAGTGTAGTGCGAGTGCATGGGAGAAAAAACAAATCTTTAATATAGAGATGAGAAAAGCATTCTTCTCTTTGTCATTGATGCGATGAGTGGTCCAGTTCTGCTTAGCTCTCACTTCATGTCCTCAAAGTGTGTTGGAAAACCAGAGTCTTAGAGCAAAGCTATGGGAGAGATTGCAAGATAGAAAATATGCTTTTACAGGTAAAAAACTGATAAAAAACTGTTTTGAAGGTGATGACTGTGGCACAATTCGACATGTCATTAGGGCAAACAGAAAGAACTATGTATTTAAACATAGTAGAGAAACACATAGTAATTTATATTAGTTAGAAGTTACAGCTGTGTGGTCTATAAAATGACTGTTTTCTTAGTAATTTATCAAAGAAACTTTTAAATGAAAATTGTATCTGTGTTTGAAGATTTATTTGAGTAACAGTTGCTTTATTGAGGTCTGGTGGGCCAGAGAAGGTGTGTATGTCCCAGCCCACAGCAGGAATGCTGGAGCTAGATTAATTTAAGGTCCAAATCCAGGCCATTCTGTTAATCTCTAATATTCTTTATAATAATTCTCACATTTAGCTTCTTACCTAGATGTATAATACGCAAATGAAGTGGGATTGAAATCAGTTTTTCTGATTTTAAAATAATTTCTTAGCAGAGATTGATATTTTATATAATTTAAAAATTTGGGTTTATACAAATACTGTCTCTGCTGAACTGTTTCCTGTGTTAAGAATCATATTTGTTTGCTATTTGAGTGGTGCTTGTTCTCAGCATGTTCTTCCCCTTAGCAGTTACTTAGCATGAAGCCTGAAGGAATGTCATTTGAAAAATCCCACTTACTGTGCAGATTGTTAGTTATTTTGGCAATGTTGTTTCATTGATTTAAAGGTAACTAAAGGGATCTACAGCAAGATGCAGCAGAAAGTTTTGTTCCCCCATTGCCATATTCTTAATTCTTGCCGTGAGCATGGCAGTCATTTTACCCCATAGCGAGTAATGACAAAGCACTCACGGCACAGAAAAATGAATGATTTTCTGCTGGCTTTGCTCCCTGAACTGTCTTAAGAGTTGAATCAGACAATTACTGCATTTAGGGATAAAGGAGAAATAGAAAGAACTCATCCTTTTGGTGGCAGCTAGCTTAGATGTGTCACAAAATCACCTTCTGTGTTCCATTCTTTCTAAGAGTGTCAGCTGTGAAACACATGGTAGAAACCAAAAACAGGGGAAAAAATCTCTTCATGTTCTGAAAAAAAGAGTCCCTATGTAGTGTTCACTCTATCATTCTCCAAAGTACCATCACTGGGAATGGGATGGGAGACAAAAACAGAGCGAAAGAAGACATGATTTAGCAGCATAATTTCTAGTTCCCTTGCCAGACACATCAACCCAGGCATCAGGCATCTTTGGCTTTTTAGGTCTTAATATGAAAAGAGGCTTCTCGATCTGCGCCATTTCTCAGAAAGACAATTGAATATTGAGAGTGTGTGAGCAGCTTTTGAAGGGCAGTAGCGACAGAGAACATGCATAAGAAGCACCTACCCCATCTACAGTAGTGTGATTGTTCAGGGTCAGCCCCACTTACCAGAGTCAAGTTGTTGTGAAATGCTAAAGAGTAGTCAATAATAAAATAAGTTTTTGCAGTGGTGTGTGACTTCAACAGGAAAGACATGGTGTTATCAGAGACATTCTGCTGTGAGTTTCACATAGAGAAGCTTGTTCTGGTGTTCTTGAGCAATATAACTGGAAGGTCTTCCTAGGGGCCCTTCCCTGGTTGGAATATCAAACAAACCATGTGCTTTTTCTGTATTGTCCCATCACTGGGAAGGAGTTCTGCTTTAAGATTACAAAACCTGTATGTGCCAAATACAGCTAATGACGGAGACTTGGAAAAGAGCTGACTTGGTTTGTGGTGGAAATTTACTTGGCTCATGAAAAGGTTATAGCATTTCAGTTTGCTGGCTTTCAAAGCTGCCCACTTAGTGTATCTTCATCTGCTGTTTGTTAAGTAACAGCTTTTTTTGCCCCTAACAAGATAAATATTTCTGGACTATGCCACGAGAAAGCATTGTTGAGCAGGTCATTACTCTCTCTGAAATGTTTTTGATTTGAGTAGGCAGATTTAATGCTGAATTCAGGATATTAGGTTTTCAATAATTTCATTGGGTCAGTAGCCACTTCTGATCCCCATGGTTTAGAGAGGATTATAGGCAGGTCACTTATAAAAGGATTCAGTCTTGCACAGGTCCAAGGGAAGAAATGGTCACCTTACTGTAAAATATGTGCTTCTTTTGAAATGTATTCAATATACAACCCATGACAGAGTCCTTTGAAAATGTGGAATAGCTTTGAACTTGTGTAATGCTCATCCTTACTGAGACAGTTTTTCTGCACAGACCCAGTGACACTGGAGGTACCAAATTACATTTTTCTTTGAACAGCATTGGCAAGAAGCATAGCATAATGTCAGAAAGATGCTCATTTCATGCTCCTGAATAAAGTTTATTCAGGGTTTTTTTTTAAACAGTCTTTATATCAGTGCTGAAAATAAGACTGAACTAATGAACTAGTGAATATGGTGTCAGACATCAGGTTAATTGTCCTGTTGAACTTTGCTTAACACAGACTTACAAAAATATTATGGAATTGTATGCAGATACACATTCTGCATTTAAAAGCTCAGATATTTGCTTCTGCCAAAGCTTTTCACTAGAGCTGTTGTAGATTCCCCATCCCTGGAAGTGTTCAAGGCCAGATGGAACAGAGCTTTAAGCAACCTGGTCTAGTGGAAGGCATCTCTGCTCATGGCAGGGGTGTTGGAAATAGGTGGTCTTCAAGGTCCCTTCCAACCCAAGCCGTTCTATGAACTGTTAGTGTTTTGAATCCTGAGTGTCTACTGGGGAAAAAAAAATGATAAGTCAGCACAATATTCAAATAGTCATAAAAAGAAAACCTTAATGCACTTTTGCTGTATTTGGATTGTTTGGGAGGACCTTCATGTACCTTCAATTCAAGTTAAGAGAGAATTCTCTTGATGAAGTCTGAAAACCTTATTTTAATATTGCAGCAATACATTAATGCCTTGAGACATTAGTATAATCCATATGAATTACAACTGAAATACTTGTATAACTTCTTGGTAATCAATGTGCAGTGATTCTGTGGGCCTATTTACAGGATTAAAAACAGCTATCATGAAGCCAGTAGCAAGCTTACAGAATTGTATTTCCCCATTTAGTCAGGAACAATGACTTAATTTGCTTTAAATGTCTTGTCTGTTGTACTGTTTTGTATTTTTAAAAAATAAAATTTGAAGGTGAAACAAATTGCTTCCTTTCTTTGCCAGGGATTTTATTTTTAACATTTGCTGTTCCTTTTAGGGTCGTGTGATAAAAGGGTCCTACAAGTTCCATGCCATTATCACAACATTTGAAATGATCTTGACTGACTGCCCAGAGCTGCGTAACATTCCATGGCGTTGCGTGGTCATTGATGAGGCCCACAGGCTGAAAAACAGGAACTGTAAGCTTTTGGAAGGACTCAAGATGATGGATCTGGTCAGTGTGAATCTCTCTTACCTTTGAGTCTTCTGTAGTTTTATTACTTCTGATTTATGGTTTAATCAAAAAGTAAAATAAAAGGGTTTTTTTCTCAAGTAAATCATCAGGTGTTAAGATTAAGAGAATGCAGATGAGAAAGTATAAAATACCTGGAAGCATATGCATACCTTCAGTTTTGGAGTGCTGATATTTAATAAGATTTTTCATTGATTTAGATGTAGAATAATGTGGATTCTCCTAAGACAATAAAAAGAAATTTATTCTTTCCCTCCCTTCATGTGAGTTAATCCATAGTCACTTCTTCACATAGACATTTATTTAAAAGTGTAATGTGGTCAGGTGGCCCAATTTGGCCATGAGTTAAACTGCTCTGCATTAATATCAGCTCTAATGTTAATTTGTTGTGTGTCCATAAGGATATTCTTTCATATTGACTAAGGGAAGGGCAAGTGAGTTGGTTTCTGACGCTTACATAAATATGTATTATGTTATGTGTACAAAATAGGTGCATTAAACTCATAAAGAAAAATAAGACAATGTGAAGATATTTACTATTTAAAAGACACAATAATAACTTTGTTTTAGGCAGAATATTCTCTTAAAATGTGAGAACAATGCAATCGTGCTAAACTAAACTCTAATTCGGTTTTTTAAAATGCTGTGTACCTTTTGTTTTTCTTATTGTGGTTGCTGTTAGAGGAGAGCAGAACTTACAGTCTTACAGATAGAGATACGGGACTTTTCACATTAGTTCTTGTGGCACTGCTAAATTTATGTTTGGCTCTGGGCTAGTTGCTGAACCTGTCTGGGCTCCTTCTCTAAAGCATTAAGCTACTTTTGTCTCTGCCACTCTCGTGCTCTTTAGCATGTAGTAGGAAGGTAGAACTCTGCTTCAAGGTTCCTGTTAGATCCTGTGTTGATCTCCTGGCCTGAGGAGATCAGTGCACTGAGGTCATTTGGAGGTGTGGTAAATAAATGAATTTTTACTGGAAATGATGGATTAGGTTCAACTGTTACTTTGTCATCTAAAGCTCATTGTACTTGTGAAAGGGATGGGACATTGTGGACCAGTAAAATCTGTTCTTGTATCTTGGAGGACTTTTGAAGCTGCTTAAATAGTGAAGTGTTTTTCTGGGCTATCACTGAAGGAGCACCAGAGTACCAGTTAGAAATGTCCTGAGAACAATGTTATGTAAGTAGCTGGGGGAGGGGAGAGGAAGCAAAGGTGAGACAGACATATGGTGACAAGGGGAAAGAATTTTGTGTATTTTTGCATTGGAAATTAAAGTGATGGATTCCTAGGCAACTGTTTCTTAACCTTTCAGGAGCATAAAGTGCTGCTTACAGGAACCCCTTTGCAAAACACAGTAGAAGAGCTGTTTAGCTTACTTCACTTCTTGGAACCAGGTCGCTTTCCATCAGAAACCACATTCATGCAAGAATTTGGGGATCTTAAAACTGAAGAGCAGGTAAAGTTATTTTGCACACTTACTTTTCTATTTAGATATTGAGAATTTATCCATTTTGTTCTATATGAACTTCATTATTTGCTTTTTAAAATAATACCTATTTTTTTCCTGGAATACCATGGTGGGGTTATCCTTTTTTTTTTTTTTTTTTTTTTTTTTTTTTTTTTTTTTTTTTTTTTTTTTTTTTTTTGTTTATTTTCATTTAGTTGAGGGTTTTTTGCTTTTGTTCAAAAGTAATTCTGCCTTTTCACTGTTCTGGGAGTTTTGTGGGTTTTTTTTTGTTTTGTTTTGTTTTTTTTTGTCCTTTGTCCATTGGTCTTGCAGAAACAGAAAGACATTCCCTTTATTAAAATGTAATGTTTAAAAATAGAGGTGGGGTGTTCTGTAATGGTTTCTGGATGAAAATAAAATACTTCTATGACTATTAACCTGTCAGTTGACATTCTTTCTTAAGCATCAGAGTGAAGGGACTCTCCCTGTAACTTCTGTGGAATTAATATCTGAGAGTTTTCTCAGTGACTTATGTGCAAACAGGAACATAGAAACCCAGTTTAATAAGAGGTAACCAAATGGATAGAGGTGTTTTTTTAACTCAGAAATAGATTTCTCAAGCTGTCCCAGAGAAGAAATGCATAAATCAATACAAAATGAAAGACCCTAGGTGCAACATGTTTTATATCTCAAATGTAAAATGTTTCTTTGTATGTGTCAAAATGTTTTAAAAGGCCAAACCACCTTAATATTAGGAGTTAACTGAAGCATGGCATCTTAATTTGGCCCTTTGCTTCCTGTGGTGATAACTGCATGTATCTTTGTATGTAACTTTGTTTGCTTTGTCTGAAAATGCAATTTTTGATATCTTTCAACTTTTGACCGCTTGAATTTGTTGACTTTCTTTGAGAGCAACTCTTTCACACATCATAGTCTAAATTAAAAAATAGCTCTTCCTCTAGTCCATGGCCTCCTGGCAAAATAGGATATGTTTCCATAGGTTGTTCATGCTATTACATGTCAGTCAGAATGGACACTGACCTGACTGAAAGTGAGCCAGCTCTGATGCAGAAGCCATATATTCCAGTTAATGAAGTGTTTGAACTAGAGCTAATATATCCTAACTCTCAACATAGCTTTTGTGTGGCCAGCTCAGAATAACTGGAAGCTTTTAAATCCATACATGGAACTATTACTAAAATAATGCCAATGGCAGATCAGAATTAGATTGGTTCAACAAGTACAGGAGAACTTCTTTATCTGTTGACTCAGATGTTTTGGAATTGGGTTTAAGTGGTAGGACAGGTTATGTGTTAATGGCTTGGGGTTTTCTTCCATTCCTTGCAGTTGTGTTCCATATATTTTCTCAATTGTTCATCCCACTCTGCTAATTACCTTTTCTGTTCTGGAGTTGGTTTATTACTAAGGGAATTGTATAAATTCAGGAGAAAGTGTCTTTTGTTCATATTTCTGCTGTGCAGCTCTGCATCAGGAGATGATGACCAATTTCAGAGTGAATTATTAGCTCTTCAGCACTAAGATGGTTTGTACTTTGAAGCATGGCCTAAAACAATCTAAATGCCAGGTGTTTTGGTTTTTTTTTTTAATATGGAATACATTTGAGCTTTTTGTGTAAGAGACTTTACAAAAACTTAAACTTAGCCTTTTTTTTTTTTTTAGGAAAACTGACATTTTCTTTTTTGCCCCTCCTACCCTTTAGGATGTGTCTTAATGAATATTCCACAAAACCTGGGGACACTAATAATTATCAGTGTCATAAGTGGTTAGAGAAATACAGTATTTTCATTTTTAGACCAGTCCTAATAGTTTTCTACTTCAGTGGATGTCAAAACTAGGGAAATAAGAAAATAATTAGAAGCAGATAGCTAAAATGGGAAAATAGCATTAATTACTGATTAGTAATTAGAAGTGAACTGCAAAAGTTATCTTAAAAGTGTCAGATTTGCTAATTTAACAAAGGGTTACTCTGCATGATTTGTGTGCAGTACTAGAAGGACAGTTCTGAGTGAGATCTATTTAATAACAGACATCACTAAACAGAAGGACTTCACACCAAAAATAGACTTTAGAAATGTGTATGTCACTGAGTTAACAAGGAGAACTTGCTGCTGAGTCACTGAAGAAAGATTTTTTTTTTTTTTTACAATGCTCTCTACTTGGCATTTGAAGTAGAAAACAAGGTTTTTAGAATTAAGGAACTTGAAAAATGAATATTTGATTTCTAACAGTTTTAATTCAGTTATTTTATTAAACATCTGTTTTCCAGGTGCAAAAACTGCAAGCTATTTTGAAGCCGATGATGCTGAGACGTCTCAAGGAGGATGTAGAAAAGAACCTGGCCCCCAAAGAGGAAACCATCATTGAAGTTGAGCTGACAAATATTCAGAAGAAATACTATCGTGCTATTCTTGAAAAGAATTTCACATTTCTTTCCAAGGGCGGAGGTCAGGCAAATGTACCTAATCTTTTAAACACTATGATGGAACTAAGAAAATGCTGCAATCATCCATACCTTATTAATGGTAGGCTGCCTACTTTTCTCCTCATTTGAAAAATGGTTATGAAAATGTTCACTAGGTATAAATTCTATTTTAGTGGTTTTTTATTTATTCATTTATTTTAAGTAGAAAAGTGAGATAACCTTTTAGATTCTCACAGGTATGGATATCTGCTAGCCAGGACAGTGCTGCTGTTGCAGCTGCTTTTTTCTGTGCTGCTTTTTTCTACGGCTTCCTGACAGACTTAGCCCTGACTGAATTAATGTTTTCCTTTCTGTTAGTTGTGAAAAGCAAGAATTCAGTTATCATGCAGGTTGTTGGATGCTAGCATGAATATGGTAATTTTTTCTTCACTTATAGTTAGCTGCTACTTACTTCCTTGCTGTCAGACATCAGAAGGTAGTAGCTTAAATTTTCTGAATAAAAGTTGTGGAGCAAGAAATCGTGATCAAGCCTGCTTTTATGACCACCTGTTGTCAGTTACTTTTCTTAATTTGGCTAGTAAGAGAAAGATTAGGGTGAATGTCATACTAGACTTCAGTGGCTTTTTCTGTGTGATAGTATTGGGTTTAGATCAGGATTGTCTTTGGCAAGTAGTATGGAATCATAAAATATCTTAAGTTGAAAGAGAGCCGTAGGGATTATTGAGTCCAACTCTCTGCTCCTCAGAGCACTACCAAAAACTAAATCATATCACTTAAGGACCAGATGGTCCTTGAACTCTACTTGTGGTGCCATGACCACTTCCCTGGGGAGGCTGTTACAGTGACCAACCCTGTGATGAGCCAGCCAGCTCTGTCTTAAGTATGCTGAACTTGTATGTGCTGGTCAGTTCTTCCCTTTGAGGGTGTAACACAAGCCTCCATACAGGGTTGCATTCTACTAGTTTCTTGTTTCCCAGCTCCTGTTTCTTACTAGATATGATTTATGGTTGGTTTATGCTGGTTATAGGCTTCATGATGAAAGACTGTTTTGTTCCAGAGCCATATGTGTTTTCAGGTTTTTTATTGTATGACTTCCATATTGTAGTACTTAAGTTTTTTTCCTTGACACTTTTTGTTTAAGGCGGGGGGGGGGGGATGCTTAAACTGATTCATGAAATTACATCTAATTACATTTCATGGACAAGTAATTATTCCAAAGACATAGGCTTACTCCAAAGTTCTTCAGCTTGTCCATGCTGGTGGCTGTTGAGTTTCTAAACTCATATGACATACAGTAAAGTAGCTTTGTGGTTCTGGTGCAGGGTTTGTTGTGGTTTTTTACTTGATTTTTTTGCTTAAGTTAATCCATTGTGTAAATGAGTTTATCCGAATAGTTTAGGTTGTTCAGGTTATGGGTGTCTGTCTGAATTGATGCTTCTTGGCTTTCAGCTAGTTTTTAACCTTGCTATTATTTTTCCTAATTTCATGTTTGTTGAAAGAAAAAAAAAAGAATATTTTGCTGCTACTTTATTTTGTCAAATAGAATTTATGAGCAGTGATTGCAGCGTTGCCTACAGCAAGGGTTTTCTTTTTCTTCAGAAGTCTTGTATCATTTAATATAATTAAGAGACTGATAAAGTTCAGGTGTTAATTTAGAAAACCTCAAATATTTTTGGATTAGTGTATCTTAATAAAGGGAGGTGGGTTTGTCTCTTGAATGCATTTGCCTTTATCAAACATTTTTGTGATGTTTGGAACCTTTGGACTTGCTTGGTATCATTCAGCAACATGTCAGGTGGGTTGAGCCTTCAGATTGACGGGAAAAAGAAATCCTGATGTGTTAGTGTGGAGATGGAACTAAACAAATACATCCTTTGTAGTTCTAGGGCAGAAAATATTCCCACGTGCTGTTGTCATCTGAGCCCGAGGTTTTATAAGGTTTTATTTTGCTGATTGATATTTAACAACTTTGTTGTTAGTGTAATGGCACAAGTTTATTTTATTTCTGCTCAGAGTTTTTGCAGTGGAAGTACTTAAGGTTGCCTAGTATTCTCCTGATGAATGATTTCTTGCAGTAACAAGTTCTGTGTTCTAAGCTTAACTGCTTTTATAAAAGTGTCTCTGAATCCTCATTTTCTTCCCAGTTTGTGGGGTTTGTGAGCAAGCATTTTTATTTGAACATTTGAATCTGTTTTGTTTTGTGTAAGAGTTGCAAACAGGTCTTCTATATAACTTCAGTTAAGGCTATGTGATGGAAGTAGTATGATAGGAGTTGAATGTAAAGTGGGGTTTTTGTTTCTTTCTTGATTGATAGATGTGTTCTGCTGAGACTAGGAGTAGGCTTCTAGTGGTAGTTACAGCATGTTGGGTATTCTCCAGTCAGCTTGGGTAAAAAAGCATTGTCTGTCATTTTTCTTAGGGCTGGACTCCTTGTTTTCTCCATAGCAACCATTCGCAAGTATTTATACATCGTTCCTCTCTCTATCTCCAAGAACCAGCAGTGGGGAATGCCTCTATAGTTACACATCTTAGTGTTGACCACCAGAAAGGCTTCTTACTCTGTTTGTTGTGCCCTCTTGAGCCCTGGAAGCCTCTCCTAATGAAAAGTAGAAGTGGAGGTTTCCCTGATTGACCAACCCCACATTCAAATACCTTCCTTTCATCCCCTGCTAAATATCAGCTAGAATAGGAAGTAATTTTACAGACCAGCAGGTACTGCATCAAGTAACTTTTGGGTAACAGGCTCTCAATGGACATGACATAATTGCAGTTGAAGTAGGAATTTTAAAAAAAATGGTTGGTCTTCTACAGGATTTAGCTAGAACAGAGTTATTGAAAGAACAGATTTTTGGAGTTATCTGTACTGGATTTGGGTCTTAGTGAGACCAAGCTCTGATACTGTAAATTCACCATTCAATAGACCAGATTGTTGTGGTGTGGTTTGCTTTTGCAGATGCAGTTCTTGCATATTGGGTTGCTTTACAGTAGTGTAACTTAAATCTGGATATTGCAGTTGAATCAGGAATAATTGCTGTAAGCTGGAAAGATGACTGAAATTACTGTATAGGAACTGCTTGACAGCCTGCTGTATCCTGGAATTGCCAAAGTTCAGTACAGAATCAGAGATGTACTGCCCAAAATTCTGCCCGTTTTACAAAGATGGGCAGTGGTATGATTGAAGGGAACTTTGTGTCTGCTTACACTCATTATTTTATTTGGGCTTACTTTCCTTATGTGCAAGCCATTAGGATGATCCAGGGAGTCCAGATCAGGAAAATCCAGGGACGTAAAATTATCGTGAAACGCGGTCACATCTTGAGTCCGTGGGGTTCTGTGAAAGCGAGCGGTGCGAGCACATGGAGCAGCACGGAGCTGTCAGGCAGCCTGCCCCGGGTGGGATCTGCTGCAGGCACCGCGTTACGGCAGGCACTGAACCAGCCATCGCTCAGGGAGGGCGCGTTCCGTGTTTGTTTACAGGCATCTCCTTAGAGCTGGGATTTGAGAGAGGGATGCTCAGCAGAAGCCTGGCAGTAAGCTGTTCTTCCCCCCTCCCCCAACACTTCCATCTTGCCTTGTGCTATTCAAAAGCAGTATTGGAGCTGAATAGAAGACAAACTAGAAGTATTTTATAAATGACATTTTGTTGCAAAAAAAAAAAAGCAGAGGGGAAAAAAAGATGGCTCAAAAAAGTGGCTTCTTTGGAAGTAAAATAAGCTTAGAACAAAGATTCCTAGCATTTTTACATGCCAAGACTGGCAATCTGATAATTCTTGGAATTGCCCACTTTGTAGAAGTGACATAAAAATTGAATAAAAGCACAGGAGAGGTTGAAGAGAGAGCTTGAACTTGGTCTGTAGTCTTCCAATAGTAAGCAAAACAAGAAAATAGTTGCTGCTGTGCATATCATTCATAGGCGAAGCGAGTAGCAAGAGAGAACTTTTGACTAATGCTGGAAGGAATAAATATGTTGGATAGCTTCATCAAACTGAACCAAAAAAAATACATTCAGTGAGAAAAAACTAAATATAAGGTAAAATAATAATTTCATAGCTGCTTCTCCCCCGTATTTTGTTTGGATTTTTTTTTTTTTTTATTAATAATGAAAGGAGCAGGTTCAGGTCATTTGGCTGTTTAAGGATGATTTTAGAGGCAGTATTAAATGTGATTTGTGTCCCTTGTATTTTCCTGTAGAAACAAGACATTGTTTTCTTTCATGTTACATTTTTTAAAGGAAAAAAAATCCATTTTATCAGTTGAAATATGTTTAATTTTTTTCACGTTTTAATTTTTTTTTTCCATTGTATTGCGTGTGTCAATATTTCTATGAATTTATTTAGGAAAGAGTTTAGTATTGCTCAAAAGAGAGAAAAAATAGAATGAATTCTCAGAGCTATTTTTTATTTGTGCTGTATTTGTGTAGATGTTTGCTTCAAATTTAAGCTTAATATTTTTTATAAATGTTTATTTTTTTAATAAATGTTTGTTCACATAGTGCTTAAAACATTCCTGCAGTTTCTATAGGGTATTGAAGGCGAGCTCATTGTTTATTAATAAAACCCTTTGCAGTGTTCATGTATTGCTGTCCAATCTTTGCAGGTGCTGAAGAGAAAATTTTGGAAGAGTTTAAAGAAACACACAATGCCGACTCTCCAGATTTTCAGCTCCAGGCAATGATCCAGGCTGCTGGCAAGCTCGTGCTGATTGACAAGCTGCTGCCAAAACTGAAGGCTGGTGGCCACAGGGTGCTTATCTTTTCCCAGATGGTGCGCTGCTTGGACATACTGGAAGACTACCTCATTCAAAGACGGTGAGAGCAACAATATAATACAATTATAAATAAACTGTGCCTTCCTCAGTGACCACTGCATTTAACCTGTGAGAAATCCTTATAGAAAGGGAGGAAATTAAAACAGTGTTTTCTGTAGTGATCTGACTTACAGGAAAGAGGAAACCTGGAGGTTGCAAGTACTGAGCCCTTTCTTTTGAGTGAATACAAAATCACCTCATATGGAGAGCTTTAAACCTCTCCATTAAATGTTTCGGTGGCTCTAGAGTTTTTTAGTTCAGGCCTAAATTTTTGTCAAATCCTTGGAGTGAAAGTCTGTTCTTTACCAAAGCAAGAGACAAAGTAGTATGTCTTTTCTAGTAATGTTAGTCTCTTAGTTGGTTGTAGTTCTTCTAACCCCATAGAAGCATATTTGTCTTTGTTGTTTTTAATTGCCTATTCTTTTAAAGAAGCAGTGCCATTGCAGTAAAGCAGTCCCTATAATGCATCTGTTTTTCAGGTACCCATACGAGCGAATTGATGGTCGAGTGAGAGGCAACTTGCGTCAGGCAGCTATTGACAGGTTTTCAAGACCTGATTCTGATAGGTTTGTTTTCCTGCTGTGTACAAGGGCAGGAGGTTTGGGCATTAATCTTACTGCTGCTGATACCTGCATCATTTTTGATTCAGACTGGAATCCCCAAAATGACCTCCAGGTAATATTACAAGAGATGATTTTATTATAAATTTTTCTTTGCCTTTTTACTGTGAAATTTTCTTCACCTACAAGAGAAATTATCTGTTGTTGCTCTCTTGAAAGCATAACCAATATTATTTATGTTGAAAAAAAAAAAACTTTTAAAGTAGGTTCTCTGTATTGGTTATTTCAAATTCTTTTTTCTTCTGTTTGTAACCTGTAACTGAATATCTGCCTTTGTTTCTTCAGGCTCAAGCACGATGTCACAGAATAGGGCAGAGCAAATCAGTGAAAATTTACAGGTTGATAACAAGGAATTCTTATGAAAGGGAAATGTTTGACAAAGCTAGCCTGAAGCTGGGCCTTGATAAGGCTGTGCTGCAGTCTATGAGTGGAAGAGAAAATGCCACAAATGGGGTAAGGAATAGTTTTTTAAGGTGCATTATCAACAAATGCTATGAATGTGTTATACTTTGCTTGCCTGTTTGTGTTTTAGCTGGAGAGCAGTGGTTTTCAGATAGAGTGTGGCTGATAGTTTAGTCGGGTTAAATAAGGGCATTGGCTACATGAACTGGCTCAGCCTATCTCATGGCTCTTTTGGCAATAATGACTTCTTGCCAAAAGAGGGCAAGTGGAGTCATGTTCTTCAATCCTGATCCATTCTCATCATTCCATTCTTTACATTATGTTGATCCTGGCACTTTATGGAGTTCTTCTAGTTAGCTTTTGCTGGTGTAGCCTTTTTGCTTTGGGACTTACTTTGCTGTAGCTTTTTTGTCAGGTTAGTAAGTTAAATCTGCTGCCAGGAGGAGTTTAGCAGTCATCAAAGCTAAAGGGATTCAGTGACAATGAATTATTAAGTCATTTAAACCACTCACATAACTTCACCCTGAGAATTTTGTTGTTTGTATTCTTCTTTAAAAGGTGATTTCAGCATGAATGTTTAATTGACCACCACCACATTATCGTAGAGTTTCAGTTCTTAAAATGCCAAATATGAGGATGATCCATCTGATTGTGCTGTCAGATGAACACATTGGCTGGTGTCAAAAAAACCCAAAACCTTAACCCCTCTTATGTGTTACAGGTGCAACAGCTGTCTAAAAAAGAAATAGAAGATCTTCTTCGAAAGGGGGCATATGGTGCTCTAATGGATGAGGAGGATGAAGGGTCTAAGTTTTGTGAAGAGGATATTGATCAGATTCTCTTAAGGCGAACACACACAATTACTATTGAATCTGAAGGAAAAGGCTCAACATTTGCAAAGGTATGCATTGACATTCAAAGGAAAATTAATAAAACGTGACCAGAATAGATGGAAGTATATTCAATTGCCTTCTATGTCAATTTATTTTTTTGTGTGTACTTGTCTTCTTTCTTTCTTTCTTCATACTACCTCTTCCTAAGTATTGTATTTGCTAGTGAAAAACAGGTATTCTTCGTAGCATGCAGTTAAGAAATCAATCCACTTGCTTTTACTTTTTCTAGGCTAGTTTTGTTGCATCAGGGAACAGGACAGATATTTCTTTGGATGACCCTAATTTCTGGCAGAAGTGGGCAAAGAAAGCTGAGCTGGATATCGATGCTCTAAATGGAAGGGTAAGCTTTTGAACTCTTTCTAGTACAATTAAACTGAAGATTTTCTTCTCCCCCTCCACCCCCTCCTAAATTTATACATTTTCCCTATCATTTTAGAACAACCTAGTTATTGATACACCAAGAGTAAGGAAGCAAACCAGACTCTACAGTGCAGTCAAAGAAGATGAGCTGATGGAGTTTTCAGACCTGGAAAGCGATTCTGAGGAAAAGCCTAGCACAAAGCCCCGTAGGCCTCAGGACAAATCACAAGGTTATGCAAGAAGTGAATGTTTCAGGGTGGAGAAGAACTTGTTGGTTTATGGGTAAGATATGCAAGTAGGATATACTAATTGTGGCTAAAGATCTGAAAATAAATTATATATAGTAAATAACTCATCCTTCTCTTAGACACATTCACATACTATCATACTGTATAATGCTTATACATGCCAGTCAGATTTGGTTTTGGTTGCTATATATATAAATTGCACTTATATGTGTTACTTAGTTTAAAGTATCTGAGTGTGTCACAGATGGCTATGAGCTCACTGGTAAGATAAGTGGTTTTTGATGACAGAATATTTGTTTCTGCTTTCTCAGTGTAAAGAATTCTTGAGTTATGAGTTTCAACCTCTCTTTTCTAAGCGTTGAAGAGAGTAATAGTGTATTCGTAAAGAACAAAGTGGTTTTGAAATCAGCAGTCAATCTAGACTTTGTCACCACTTAAATTCAGATACTTGATATTTTCCCCATTGAGTGTGCTAATTTGAATTTTATGTCTTTGCAAGCAGGTAGCTATATTTGATTTCTATCATGGTGGCCTTCAGAATGACTGTCTTTATTTTAGAAATTTAATTAAATTTAGTGTGCAACAGTTGCTAGTAATAGGTTTTGGGTTCAAAATAGGAATTGTTCCTCAAATCCCATGATTGTAAGAATTGGTTGAGTTTCCTATTTGTAGCTTACTGGGACCTTTAGAGTTAAACATATGTACTTTATTAATTTGAGTGTAGTTCAATTGCAGCTTTACGAGCAGTGAACTTATTGCCTCTTCTGTAAAATAAACATTCTTAACTCTTTGGTGCTGGAAGTTGGATTCCCTGACATAACCTGCAAATGCAAAAGGCATTAGCGCTAACACAGGAGGTCCCAAGTTGCTTGATACCAGGAGTTAAATTGAAAGTCACAAATTAAAATACCAGTACCCTGGCTGTTGAATTGAACATATTTTTCTTGTAGCTGGGGTCGGTGGACTGACATCCTCTCACATGGGCGCTATAAACGTCAGCTAACGGAGCAAGATGTGGAAACCATCTGCCGGACTATCCTGGTGTATTGTCTTAATCATTACAAAGGGGATGAAAATATCAAAAGTTTCATCTGGGATCTGATCACTCCAACTGCAGATGGGCAAACTCGAGCTTTGGTTAATCATTCCGGTATGTCTACCACAATCAAATAATGATGCTAGTAAATAGGGAAGAATTGCTTCAGTCGTGCTATGTATTTGGTTTAAACTATAGCCATTCTGACATGTCGTGGGATCTTGTCAGATTTTATGAGTAAGGTGGGCTTTGACTTGGTCTGTACTTAAAGGGGACGTCTCCCTCAGACACTTTGTAAAATGCTGTGCTCTTTCCTTTAAATCGGTTTTAAACAAATAGTCCAGCTTTTTTTTTTTTTTTTTTTTTTTTGCTGGCACCTACTGCTGGATTTAATCTTTTTTGAATTGCCATTAATCAGAAAGCTTGTTTCCTTACGGCCATTTAGATTCATGAGAGTTTTTACAAGAAATATTTATATAACACCATTTTCTGGCTAGCACTCTGAATTTTTGAAATCTTCACACCTAAATTTGCATGAAAGTTTTGGTTGATTTTGTTACTTGCAATTTTCTGTACTGAGTCATGTTGCTGTTCAGTTTTTGGTGGTTGTGTTGCCCTCAAAGTAATGAATACTTAGCTTTAAACGTATGTTTGTAATGCTGTTTGGGGTGAGAGTTTTTCTATTCCGATTGCATAAGAAATATTGGGGGTTTTCTAGGTCTGTCTGCACCAGTGCCCAGAGGGAGGAAAGGGAAGAAAGTAAAAGCCCAGAGTTCACAGCCAATGCTGCAAGATGCTGATTGGCTCACAACCTGTAATCCAGATGTATTATTTCAAGAAGACAGCTATAGGAAACATCTTAAACATCACTGTAATAAGTAAGTACTAATATATGTTTCATTTAGAGGTTTGGGATTTTTTTTTAACTACATGCTTTTGAAAAATCCACAACTTTGGATATATTGATAGAACACAGGGACATTTAATAGGATGTAAAGGCTATTATTGCTTTTTAATTTGGGGATAATCATCTTAACAGGTATCTGGACACTTCTGTAAGCTCTTTGTGACAGATCAGCACAGTTCTGAAGAAAATTATTCTCTTCTTTTTAAATAAGAATGGAATCAGATAAGGTCGTTTTTTACCATAGCAAGTAAAGACTACAGTCCTACATTAAGTCTATTTCACTTGACAATTGGCTATTTTAAACAAAAGCTGTTTGCTTCTTACCTTCTTGTGGAGGCTGATATTTAAAATTCTGTTCCATGAATGTTAAACTCATATCCAGTTCCTAGTTTCTGGAGTTTAATGTAGTAGTTTGCCTATATATGGGCATATCTTTTCATTCTTTCTATCCCTTCCTCTCTTGATCTCCTCAGAGAATATTTATGTATATAAATATATATAAATTATCTATATAAATAGGCAATAATACGCAATAAATATGCAGAATATTTATTCTTTCTCCTTTGAGATGAAATTTTCCACCAAACTCTTTTACCTGAATTGATTTGTCCTGACTTGATTTTTGAAATTCTAAACATGGTACTACACAAAAAGCTTTTGGGGATAAAGGTCACTGTATATAATGTTTTATTGTTTTATGAATGTCCCTTAAGAGCCTTCCTTACATATTTTCTGGCTTTTGTTTTATAATATCTTATTTTTGTGTCAGCTTTCTTTGATGCCATCTCAGTTTTGCTTACTATATTCTCCATATAGACACTGAACTTTGTCCCAAAAATACCTTGGTTTAGAGCTAGGGACGTGATTGATTGCTTTGGGGATTTTGGGATGTTTGTCTTTGTTTTTAAATTTCTACTCTTCATTGTATATCATCATGCAGTTGTAATGCAGTGTTACTGAAAAGTCATCATTACTTTTGTGGTTTGAATATGTATTGCATCTTTTTAATGCTGTTTAGTGGAAAGATACTATTGATTTGAAAAGTACCTGTGGGCTGTCAATAGGGGGTGTGATGTGAAGGAGGAAAGGCATTTAAGGGGTTTATTAGCTCATTTCCAGATGCTAACCAAGCTTAATTCTTAGCTGATGACAACTGATACTCATAGAATTACATTAGTGAGTGCACTTCCAAATAAACTGCTTTCTGATTTTTCTGAACTGTTACTCAGGTCTGTTATTACATTTCACTTGGTCTTAAAGTAATAAAATTCTTTCCTGTAACATTATTTTAATCTCTCAGTTAACATGTCTTCATTACTTGCTATATCAGTTTGCAGACCTGACTTAGTTTTTTAAATACCGCTTCCTATAATAATACAATAGAACAATAACAAGGACTGGGAAGACTGGTAAATAGGCAAGAATGTTTTCAGTTGCTATCTTTTTCCTTCACTTCCCAGATTCACCAGGACTAAATGAATTGTAGAAGCCACATGTTTTTAGCACAGGTAAAATCAAACAGAGGTGGAGCCAGTTAAAAATCTGAGTAATTTCCTTGAAAAGGTACCAGTTGAAGTTGGCTTTTTAAGAATTGGTGTCCTTTCCTTAAGTACCGGGTATGCTGGTTTAATGTATAGGACTCCTGGAAGGTGCAAAGAGCCTCTAGCTTTTGGTTTATCTTGGGTTTTATTTCATGCTTCTCCTCTTTGGCTTGATGTAACAGCTGTTATTGCTTAATACTAAGATGATAGAGACCCTCAACAGCTTATTTACATAGCCACACAGGGAGCAGGGACACCTTACTGGTCCCAGTTACTGTGCATACAGAAAGAAGCATGTCTGACATGTTTTGAATTGCAGACATGACCTTCATTCACATCCCTGCTCTTCCGTGGTTTGATTGAATAACATGTGTGAAAGCGGGTATTGCTCTAGTTGCATCTGATCTCTAACAAGGACTTCTCAAAACTGGTGGTGGTCTAAATTTTTCATGCAAGTGGGTGATCAGATTACTGCTTCCCTGGTCACCCTTGCTGTTCAGGAGCAGCAGTAATTCAACAGTTGCTGTGATGAATTTGGGTACAGTGAGAGGGCAGGTTGAGTAATCTCCATCTTAGCTGTTACTGGTTTTACTTCATGAACTAGGCAGCAGGGGGTGCCCTGAATTGGGTAAACATAGGAGAGCAGGATTATCTTCAGGTAGATACTTTTTCTACAGAAATGACCTCTTTTCTAGTCTCCTTGAAAAGCCAGTCTGCCATTCTCTCTCCTGCCAGCTTTGAGTGTGACCACAACACCTGACAGTGCTTCCAAAAACTACTGTAGTATTGCAGAAATGGGGAAAAATAAACTTGGCAACAAAGATTTTTCACTTCCTTGTAACAGTTAGGTTGTGCGTAGGTAAAATTTAATAGCAGTTTGAACTATAAAGAGTAAAAATAGTTAATATCTCCCAAGGGAAATGGGGGATTATTTTTCCCCCCCATTCTCAGAAGCAAAAAGTTGTATAATCTGAAAAACCTGACATTCCATATTGAGGGTTTATTGTAAGGTAGTAAAACCAGATTTTATATCTCGTTTATTCCTACAACTTCTGATGTGCTTCCAAAAATGGTATTAAGGCAGCAGCTGAGGAAATTTTATGAGATAATGAAGCAGAACAGTTACTGAAAGCCATCTGCTCAGTTGTTTACAAACTTGCTTCAATACTTCAGAGGCAGTGGTAGAGTACGTGTCTAAACTTCACAAGCTGCACTAGGTAGAACTAAATGAAATGCGCCGGGGCCGGGCTGAGCTGGGTCCCTCTCTGTGCAGTGTAAGCAGTTGCCAGGCAGGCCTGTTGGAAGCCAGCAGAAAGCACCACACAGAGGTGATTATGTGCCACCATCTGTCACGCTTCAAGCCTACCATACAGCATGGCTAATCAGCCTTGGCAGGATGATGGATGAACAGCAGCAGCTGCCAAAAGCCACTGTTGGCAAACAGTCCTGAAGTTAAGAACTTTTTCCCCCCTCTGCCTTCCTCTCCAGGGTCCTGCTGCGTGTCCGCATGCTCTACTATCTACGACAAGAAGTTATAGGGGACCAAGCAGACAAGATCTTAGAGGGTGCTGACTCAAGGTTAGTGCAAGTGCAGGTTTATTTTTTGCTTTATGACTCTGGCTTTTGTAAAGTACACATACTATAATAATGCAGCGTTTAAAGGTGGTCACACTTTATCTCTTATATGTCTGTTCTCAAGCAACCGTATTATTTTATGAAGTGCAGTGGGTCATTTTCCTGGGGGAGGAAACGATGCGGGAAATGACAGAAGTGGATTTGCAGCTCTGCTAATATTGAGGGATTATTCTATCTCAATTAAAAAAATTTTAAAAATACTAAGACCTTAAATGAATCATATTTAGATAACCATTTGACTCCCAAAATAGCCTAATGTTTGGGGGGGGGGGGGGGGGGCAGTATTGTTGGTTTTTTGATTGATTAATTATTTTTTGTTGTTTGTTTGTTTAACCATCCTAATTATTTTTAAAGGTATTTCAATTTCTGCATTGGGTTTTGGGGTGTTTTTCCAGCTCAAAATTTATATTTACAGAACAGTGTAAAACACTTGGGTTTTTTTAGGATGGTTTGTTTTGTTTTGTTTTAAATCTTTGTCGAGTAATATCTTTGAGAATGTGTATAATAATGCTGTTTTCACAGTGAAGTAGATATATGGATACCTGAGCCATTCCATGCCGAAGTTCCTGCAGACTGGTGGGATAAGGAGGCAGATAAATCCCTTTTAATTGGAGTATTTAAACACGGTAAGTGGCGTCTCACTCTCAACAAAACTCAGTTGTAAAGCTTTCAGTGTGTAGGACTGTTCAGTCATAATATTAACAAGTATTGTTCCAAAGAACTGTTGGCTTGTATCTCCCTTTTTTCTTGCCTGCATTAAAAACCTAATATGAGCTGTAAATATCAGATGCTGTTTTTAAATGTTTGCAGAACATTTGAGAAGAAAACATTACTTTCTTGGCTGTAAATAAAACAAAGCCATATTTGTTTAAATAATAGCCAAATAGTAAGATAGATCTCCATAAACTTTGCTTCCAGCACTGCTTCACTTGCTAACTCTGCCAACCAGTGTCAAAGTGGACGGTGGGCTTAACCTCTGCTATTAATCTGTACAAGTGCCTCCTGGGCTTTGTTCCAAGCAATATTTCACAAATGTCAGTGTTGAGAACTCCCGGCTCCCTTGAGTGGGATGCAGCCTTGTTAACTTTGAAAGGCTGGGGATGCAGAGCTGGCATGATATATACAGTGAGCGATTCCTGATTATAATCCCAATTCTCTGGAGGTCGCAGAGGTATTCTCAGCAGCCCAGCCTGACTAAAGGGGAGAATGATGGCTTATAAAACCTTTCATGATTACAGTTTGGCTTGAGGCTCTACAGCAGTTAGGAGCAGTGTGTTGTAGTACAAATCCTAATTGAATTGTGCTGTTCTGCCTATGTACAGCAGCTCTGTGTTGTGGGCTCAGCTGAGGCAAGTCTAGTCTAAAAATCATTTTCCTGCAGTGCACTGTTGGGATCTGCCATTTTCCATCTAGTCAACTTGGGCAGTAAAAAAGCAAACAGCAGTTTGAAAACCATAGAGGGAACAGTGTCATCTTACTGACATGCATCATCCTAAACCTAATAAGACAGGTTCGTTGGCCTTACGTATAACCCGTGTATGCAGCATTTTTGCAGCCTATATTGAGGGTTCCAGCAGGGCTGAAGCTATTGAAAATACGTACGTGCGTGTGTGTGTGTGCGTGCTCCTGTTTGCATCTGCGTGTTTCCACTGGCGAGTATTGAGTGTCAAGAACCACTGTGAAAATCATAAAGGAAACTTTAAAGAAGTTTTTCACTTACGAAAGATTTTTACTTTACTTTATAACAACATGAAATTTGATGCTTTCTTCACTATCTTATGTGTGTTAGTGTTATTGATGGGAAAATGTTCCTGTGCTGTTGGAATTCACCAAAATGAACAATTTTTTAATATTAAATGTTTCCAGCATGGCAATAGCACCTTTGTTTTATTTATTATTAAATTAATGAATCCAGAAAATTGTACTTCTATTGCCGAGACCTGTTCTATTCACAGCTGGTCATAGCTTTTAAAAAGGCATTTGTCTCCCACTCTGCACACAGGTTATGAGAAGTACAATTCTATGAGAGCTGATGCAGCACTGTGCTTTCTGGAACGGGTTGGCATGCCTGATGCAAAGGCCATAGCTGCTGAACAGAGAGGGACAGACATGTTAGCAGATGGCGGTGATGGGTAAGGAGGACATGAAAAAATTAATAAACTTTATCAGCATTGTATATGTTGGCATGGGTTCATATGTCATATTATACTTACATGTTGCCTGAGGATATGAAGTGATCGTATGATGTACAAAGTACATAGATTTGTTTACACAGTTGAGCATGAAATACAAATGTATGTAATTTGGTACACCGTACTGATGGCTTTTGTAGCTTTTTTGCTTTTGTCCAGAAAACCAGCCCCCTCTCAAAACCAGTATTTTTCTTGAAAATATTTTTAAAATATTTTATAGGGGTGAATTTGACAGAGAGGATGAAGATCCAGAATATAAGCCAACCAGAACTCCCTTCAAGGATGAAATTGATGTAAGAACTCCCAATTTTCTGTAATTACAAATATGTGCAATTACAACTGATTCTCCATATTTATTTTAATGTGTGATTTTTAAGTTTGAGAGCTACCGGATAAACACTCCGTACAAAGATTGTTTGCTGCTGTGTTTGAGAGATGACATATTTTTCTTCTCAAATTATGACATATGGTCAAAACTGAAAACTAAAATAACTTCTGTCTTCTCCCCAAGGAATTTGCAAACTCACCTCCAGAAGACAAAGAGGAGTCCATAGAATTACACCCAAGTAAGTCTGGAGCAAAAAAATTAAAAAGGCAAAAAGGGATCGTTTAGTGAAAGGTGGACTGTGTATATTACCACATGAGGGGATAGGAGATATTTTGGGACAATACCAGGGAAAGTTTTTTGCTGCCAAATCTCTTCATGCTTCACATTTTTCAAAACAATTACATACTGTCTTTGAATAATCCAAATTATGGTTCTCTGGATTTCTAATTACGTAGTAGAAACCATCATGATAAAGACCGGATGTTTCATAATGCAGCCGTTGATGGTTTTGCCGATATAATCTTGGAAGTTACAAATACGTTGTTTCCTCAGTATGGAGGAAAATTGCCAAGTTTAAGTGAGAATAATAAAGTGGGAAATGATAAGCATAGGTGTTTCCTCAGAGGCAGAATGATCTTCTTAGTCATGTATTTAAAGATGCATTGCATTAATTTAAATACTTGCAGTGTTCATAATATGTTTGCATTTATAACATCGAATCATAGTGCTTGATGGTTATCTCTAAATGTTTCACAAGCATTTCTGAGTTCTTAGAGTTGGATGGTTTGATTCTATTTTCCATCTCTTACCAATAGTTATCCTGTTTCTAATTCATTATGCGCCAGTATTAGAGGCACATGTTCTTATCTGATAAAACAGGAATCCAGTTATAGCCATAGAAACTTTGAAATGTGTAGTGTTGTTTTTGCAGTGCAAATACTTCTCTGTTCTCTAGGCAAGCACAGTGAAAGCAATGCTGAGTTAGGGCAACTCTACTGGCCCAACACTTCAACCCTGACTACCCGTCTGCGTCGCCTCATTACTGCCTATCAGCGCAGCTATAAAAGGCAACAAATGAGGCAAGAGGCACTAATGAAGACTGACCGCAGGAGACGTCGGCCTCGAGAAGAAGTGAGGGCACTGGAGGCAGAAAGGGAAGCCATAATAACTGAGAAACGACAAAAGTGAGTTTTCCGGTGATAATCTTTCTTTAAATCTTATTTGAGCTTGTGTGTCACCCATACAGCTCTTTTGTTTTGAAAGAATAAACTAAGGGGGTTTTGGGGCTTCTAAGTGTTCAGAATCTTATCTGTCCAGTGGTCTCACTTCTCTTGCTTCTTCCTTGACTAGATGGACAAGAAGAGAAGAAGCCGATTTTTATCGTGTGGTGTCTACTTTTGGAGTTATTTTTGATCCTGTAAAGCATCAGTTTGAGTGGAATCAATTCAGAGCATTTGCCAGGCTTGACAAAAAGTCCGATGAAAGCTTGGAAAAGTATTTTAATGGCTTTGTGAATATGTGTAGACGAGTGTGCCGAATGCCAGTCAAACCAGATGATGGTAAGTTTAAACTGACTCTGGAAATCAACATGAATATTGTGAGACCATGGGACTGTTGAAACTTCATGCCCAGGTGTAATGATTTTGAAATGGGTGTGCATTCAATCCATGTTAAACAGCACAACTTGGTGTCCTTGCAGAACCTCCTGATCTTTCCACACTGATTGAGCCGATCACAGAGGAGCGTGCTTCTAGAACTTTATATCGCATCGAGCTGCTGCGCAAGATCCGCGAACAGGTTCTCCATCACCCGCAGCTGGGGGAGAGGCTAAAGCTTTGCCAGCCAAGTCTGGACCTGCCAGAGTGGTGGGAGTGTGGTAAACATGACAAAGACTTACTGATTGGTGCTGCTAAACATGGAGTCAGTAGGACAGATTATCACATTCTGAATGATCCTGAACTCTCTTTTCTTGAGGCTCACAAAAACTTTGCTCAAAACAGAGGAACGGGTAATGCAAATACTGTCTCTTCTGTAAACCCTCTGGGTGCTGGCTGCAGTCAAACACCCCCAGTTGTTCCATCCACACCAGTACAAGAAGAAAAGATTACAGAACCAACAGAGTCTAAAGTTGAAGGGTCTGAAAATCCAGCAGCCAAAGAAAAGTCTGAAATCAAAGAGGAGACAGATACTACAGATAAGGACACTAAACCAGACTGTGATGCTGAGGCTGAGCCTGGCTCTGTTAAATGTGAATTGAAAGACATAGAAATGAGTACAGATGTAGATCCAAAATCTATTTCTGAGAAAGGTTCAGAAGAAGATGAAGAGGAGAAACTGGAAGATGATGATAAATCAGAAGAATCCTCCCAACCTGAAGGTAATCAGATCAGTTCTGTGTGCTTAGCACAAGCCCCACAGCTGTTGTAGCTCATGCCAGCTGGTAAGTGGCACACAGGGTGCCATTATGGAGTATGGGATGGGCTACGTGTAGCAGTTCTTCTGCCCTTCCACATATCAGGTGGCTAAATAAGCTTTCATAAGAACCATCCAGCATCAGCAGGGTATTCCCCCACAAGGGATGATTTCCGGGAAAGCTCACTGAGTCAATAAGCACGGTCTCTGTGCCAAATGTGGAAGGCTGGGGCTCTGCTGTAGTAATTACTGAACAAAAGCCCGAGTTAGAAATGTTGTGTCAAGCCTGGTTGCCTTAGCTTATCTAGCTGGGTAGACACTGGATGTTAATGCCTGGTCATGATTGTTATTCAGCAGGAGCAGTTTCTCAGGGTAAGAATTTTGATGAAGAAAGCAATGCCTCTATGAGTACCGCAAGGGATGAAACACGCGATGGATTCTACATGGAAGACGGGGATCCCTCTGTGGTTCAGCTGCTTCATGAGAGAACGTTTGCCTTCTCATTCTGGCCTAAGGTTGGTTAGGGGTAGAAAGACATGTGTCTCTTTTAATTTCAGTAAAATATGGGAAATGTGCTTGAAAAGTAACAGTGAGCTTTGTGTGGTACTGCGCTTCTGGCAGGCAAGAGACCTTTTTCTGTGAATGATTTGTGGGATGGCACTTTTTTCTTTAAGCTCATACAAACTATCAGAAATGAAAGAAATTGCTCTTTTTTTTTTTTCTTTTTTTTTTTTTTCTTTTTTTTTTCTTTTTTTTTTTTTTTTGTAGAATAGTGTCACTTAGTAAAACAATGGACTGCTGGCAGACATGAACTCTTCATAGGGTCCATAACTTTCTGTCAGCAGAGTCCCACCTCTTGCACAACTATACAGTTTAGAATTAAGAATTTTTCCTGCAGAGCAATCTGCAGAGACGTTTAAAAATCACCTTTTTATTTTGGGGTGAAGAGATTGTAGGGAAGAGTTATGGTGACCTACATGATCTAAGCCATTATGTAATATTGACAGATGTAATTGTATTAAGGTATCCTGTAAACATAAGCAGCAGTTTTAGGTAGAATAAAGCTGTATCTTATTTGGTAACAGTGCAGAAAATTGTCTAATATAAAATGCTTTTAAAAATACAAAACTGTAACCTTGTAATAAAGCCATACTGAATTTAGTACTCTCCTTTGCAGTAAGGGGAGAGAGAAAAATAAAGTAGTAATAGTCTTAAGCTTACTAATCACCATAACAGAGCCATCTGGTTGGGGCAGGGAGGGGGGAAGGGGGTTGCAGGGCAAGAGGACCTTGCTCTTAATAGGCTTATTTCTGGGGAAAGCAAGCAGTCTGTTGCAGCTGCTGAGATTTGCTAGTGGCTTTTGCACTGTTTTGCTTTTCAGGAAGCTAACTGATGCTCATATTCCCTACCCAGCAGTATTTCTTAGAGTCCCAAAGTTTCTACTACTTCAGACAGGCTAGTCTGGAATGTGCTTGAATACTGAAATGGAAAAAAAAATCAAATAATGTTCATCTCTTCTGCTTTCAGCAAGTATTTTGGAAACATGGGCTAAAATCTTATTCCAGTCATAGTGTGAAAGTAGAACAGAAAATCCTTCATCTGTATAGGTTCAGCATAAGTAGACTAATAAACATAATTAGAGATTTTTAGTGTACACGCTTCAGTGAAATTTGAAGTGATAATGGGCGTGGAATGAAAATTGACATTCATTAGATGTCCCTAGGTTGGTGCCCGTTTCATAATGTTGAACTTTATTAATAGTGACGCTAATGAGGATCCACTTCCTAGGACAGAATTGCAGATCCAGCCTCTTGGATCTTGAGAACTGCAGCTTTAAGATGCTGATTGCAGATGTGTTTATTTTCCCTTCCTAACTGTTGATGTTTCTAACTACTGAAGTTTTGTAAAACAACAGTGAGTTTCTATTAAATTTTTCAATTAGTGCATTGTCATACAGAAAACTTTGTCTTTTCTCCTTCCCCTCACAATATAAATGCAGCTTTTAAAACCTCTTATTCTACAAAATTGTGTTAGCGTCTTGCAAGGTGATCAGTTTATTCCTAACATGCAAAAATAGTTGTTTCTGAATGTCTTCCTTAAGCTATGGAAACTGGACTGTGTCATAAGACTCATTTGAGTTTAAAAGGTGACGTTTACACCGAGGGTTCATTACGTACTTTTCCTTTATGCAGGACCGAGTAATGATCAACCGATTAGACAACATCTGTGAGGCAGTGCTGAAAGGGAAGTGGCCAGTAAATAGGCGCCAGATGTTTGATTTCCAGGGGCTCATACCTGGGTACACTCCAACAGCTGTGGACAGCCCTCTACAGAAAAGGAGCTTTGCAGAGCTCTCCATGGTTGGTCAAGCCAGCGTCAGTGGCAGCGAAGATCTCACTGCTTCTCCTCAGTTATCAAAGGCAAGGCTACAGTATTCTCTTTTTTACATAAAACATTTTATCTTGCATGAGCTTCTCTTGCATAATAGAAAATAAACCAGCATGAATAAAATAGGAAAAACATAAAAGTGTTTCTTTGAATAAAATGAAGGCTTTGTTGTCAAAGTTATATGTTTGGAGTTTTATTTTTAACTCAGCATAGCAAACAGAGCTTTGCTAATGTTTGGAAATGCTTGGTTTTTTATTAGGAAGATGCACTCAATTTATCAGTTCCACGTCAGAGGAGGAGGAGACGAAGAAAGATTGAAATTGAGGCTGAGAGAGCTGCCAAGAGGAGAAATCTTATGGAAATGGTTGCCCAGTTACGTGAGTCTCAGGTGGTCTCAGAAAATGGACAAGAAAAGGTTGTAGATTTATCAAAGGCCTCACGAGAGGCAACAAGTTCTACCTCAAATTTTTCATCTGTTACTTCAAAGTTTATCTTGCCTAATGTCTCCACACCTGTGTCTGATGCCTTTAAAACTCAAATGGAGCTGCTGCAAGCAGGTCTTTCACGCACACCCACAAGGCATCTACTAAATGGCTCTTTAATAGATGGAGAACCACCCATGAAGAGGAGGAGAGGAAGGAGGAAAAATGTAGAAGGGCTTGATCTGTTATTTATGAGCAACAAACGGACATCATTGACTGTAGTAAGACCACAACCTTTTTCCTTTTGTCTCATATTTGTTCTTCTGTCTGTGGTACTTCCTGAATGTGTTTCAAGTCTTATTGTACTCTCCCTTACTCTCCCTAATAGAAACATACAGCTCTTGCCCAACCAGGTTTTTCTTTGTTTAGAGCTGTTAATTCTTTTTGAACCAAACAAAATGTGCACATCAAGATTTTAGTTTGAGTTTTAGGTAGTTTCTGCTTTCAAAATTACTTACTTTTTTTTTTTTTTTACAAAATATATGTCCAACAATATGCATTTTGAGGCTTGAGTATGTCTTTCTTGATGTGTTGAAAAGGGAGGGTCTTGAAGAATCTTGGAGAACATGTACTGGAAATGCAAAAGAACTGCTTTGCCTTTAGCACTATGTTCTTTATTGTTCAACGATGTAAAATTTTTAAAATTCTCTGATGCAATGATACTACTTCATGTAGAATGAGTATTTAATCCCATCTTGTGTATGCAAAATCTTGAATATTTCACTTCAGTCAGTCCCTGAAATTATTTCTCCAGGTGTTTCTGTGAAGACTAATACGGATGTGATTGTTTTCAGGAGGATGCAGAAGTGACCAAAGCTTTTGAAGAAGATATGGAAGCCCTACCAGCAAGGAACATTCCATCTCCTGGTCAATTAGACCCAGACACTCGCATCCCTGTAATCAATCTAGAGGATGGGACCAGGCTGGTGGGAGAGGATGCCCCGAAAAACAAGGATCTAGTTGAATGGCTTAAGTTGCATCCTACTTACACTGTAGATATGCCAAGTTATGTACCAGTAAGTATGTGATTCTAAAAGTGTTGTTCTATTATACGGCTACAAAAGTTAGTTTTATGGACATCAGACTGAATTCCCTCACACTGGGCATAGTAATTTGATTTTGTAGCTTGCGTTTCAACAGAAGTTTTCTCTTTATCCACCATTCCTATTTTATCCACACCCAAGTGACACTGGGGTGTTTGATTTGCTTTTCCTTTCTTAACATTTGTATGTAACAGCATGTTAGAACCACATTTGTTAATTTCTGCAGAATTTCTTCATCCGATGCAAAAAAAATTTATTTTCCTGTAATCTGAGAGTAAAGTAATGGATCACTTCTTAAAATTGTTATGAGAAGGGGTACCATGATTGGTGATTTTTGTCAAGAAATTAAATGAAAAGCAATAAATTTCTCTTCTTTCTAGAAGAGTGCAGATGTGCTGTTTTCCCCATTTCAGAAGCCGAAACAAAAACGACACAGATGTCGAAACCCTAATAAACTGGATATAAACACCTTGACAGGAGAAGAAAGGGTACCTGTTGTAAATAAACGAAATGGAAAGAAGGTAAAAACTAAGTTACTTCAGTCAAGGTCTTTAATAATGTCTTTGCATGTGGAAAGCAGGTTTTCTACTCCAAGCTTTCTCTTTAAAAGTTTAATAATTTGGAACCAGCAGTTTTTCTTACTGGAATGTGCCACCTGGTTACTTTAATTCCTTCTTTGCTCTTCTGTTGAATTCATATTAATCACCTGAGTAAATAACTCTCATTTTTTGAACCTATATATAGCACATTTTGTTCTTAGATACAAAATTTATTACCAGACCTGCCTAAGCTGCAGCACTTTACTGGTTTTTTTAAACATGATTTTGTCAATTGAGGTATCATTAGCTGGTTTCCAAGTATTTTTTCACAGTAAACTGAAAGTCTTTGCTGCTGTCCTTCAGAGATAAAATAGAAAGAAAGATAGAAAATGCCCGTATAAGTAGTCGTTTGGTTTTATTGGTGGATTTTTGTTAAAGTCATAACCTTGTCTTTTGCATTAGATGGGTGGAGCTATGGCCCCTCCAATGAAGGACTTGCCAAGATGGCTGGAAGAAAATCCTGAGTTTGCTGTTGCTCCAGATTGGACTGACATTGTTAAACAGTCTGTAAGTGAAACTCTCTTCCATGTATCACTGCAGCTTATAGCACAGAAAAGTTGAAGGCTGTGTAAATTGATTATTAAGTCTTTATCTCATAGCTGGTTTTTAGAAAATCATGGTGTCTGTGTAGGAGTTACCCAGCTCAATGGGAGTGGTTGATAGAAGGCTGCTGCAGAATGGGATTGAAATACACTCAAAAAATCAGCTACGGTTAAGGTAGCCTTCAGCATTTGTTTTGCATTTTTTTTCTTGTAAGTAACAATCCTTAAAAAGCACAGGTATTTGTACATTAGGAACTACTAAGAAAATATTTGTCATATTCATAACAGAAATAACTTCATTGTCTCAGTAACAGGCACGATCAACGGAATAGGTTTTCTCTCTTTTATTTTACAACGCTTGTTTGAAAAGAAAGGATAAAATTCTGCAAGTACTCAATTTAATAGAATATTACTGTTCTGAAATTCAGTACGAATTATGAAGATACATCCTTGTAACTGCAACATGTCAGGGTGGGGTTTTTTAATGAAGTTACAGAGTTTTCAGCATGTATTATTTTACTGTTGTATTTAAATATAAAAAAATCTGTGATCTTGATTCCTTAAGCTTTCTTTACTTGTTCTACTGCCATTCACTGTAGTACTAAGCTAGTCACCATTTGCCAGGGTGAAAAAACAAATCACTTTTGGAGTATGCTGAAATCCCTTCTGTTTCTTCTATCGTTACCAGTTAACTGCTGAAAGCTAAAAAAGCCAATTGAGGATAAAGCTTGTTTTTTCACCTTCTCTTCTTAGGGTTTTGTTCCAGAGTCCATGTTTGACCGTCTTCTCACTGGACCTGTTGTGAGGGAGGAAGGAGCAAGCAGAAGAGGAAGAAGGCCAAAAAGTGAAATTGCCAAAGCAGCTGCAGCAGCTGCTGCTGTAGCATCAACTTCGGGAATCAACCCACTACTAATGAACAGTCTGTTTGCTGGAATGGACCTCACAAGCCTCCAGAACCTACAGAACCTGCAGTCTCTCCAGCTCGCAGGCCTCATGGGCTTTCCACCAGGGCTAGCAACAGCTGCTGCTGCTGGGGGGGACGCTAAAAATCCGGCTGCCATGTTGCCTCTGATGTTGCCAGGGATGGCAGGACTGCCCAATATGTTTGGACTAAGCGGATTGTTGAATAACCCGATCACGGCTACTACTGGAAATGCCACTACTGCTTCCGGTCAAGGAGAGACTGAGGATGGCGCTTCAAAAGCTGAAGAGAAGAAAAATGAGAACGAAGAGGAGAACAAAGACTCTGAGAAAAGCACAGACACTGTTTCTGCTACTGACTCTGCGAATGGATCTGTCAGTGCTGCTACTGCGGCGACTACCGCCACTGCCACCACTACCACCACCACCAACACTGGATTGCCCACAAACCCTCTGGCCTTCAATCCTTTCCTGCTGTCTACCATGGCTCCTGGCCTCTTCTATCCATCTATGTTTCTACCTCCAGGACTGGGAGGATTGACTCTGCCCGGTTTCCCAGCACTAGCAGGACTTCAGAACGCAGTGGGCTCCAATGAAGAGAAGGCTACTGACAAAACTGAAGGAGCTGCCTTTAAAGATGAAGAAAATCTCGAAGGCAGTGATGCAGAGGAGAGCCTTGATAAAACTGCAGATTCCTCCGTTTTAGAAGATGAAATAGCACAGGGTGAAGAATTAGACTCACTTGATGGGGGGGAAGAAATAGAAAACAATGAAAACGATGAATAACCAGTACCAGTTACAGTTAAAGTGTTTTAAACTTTTGACAAGTGGTAGTCCTACTGTTTACACTCACAGTTAATGTCCATACTTAGTTTTTATAAGCTGTTCTGTAACATAGTGTAGCAAAAAAAAAAAGTTCAAGTCATGTTATACAGATGTGTCAAAAGGTATCTTGGTCATTAAGTATTGTGCAGTGCATTATTTATTATCCCTAGGAGAGATGAAATTTGAGAGGTGATCATGTCTTTTTAAGGAAATGGACATAATGCTCTGCTTTTTTTTTTCTTTTGGTACCATTGGTATTATGAATTAAGCAGCAATTTGTAATCAAGTGGCACTAATAGAAGGAAGTGCTGCTTAAAGGAAGGATGAAGTTATATATTTAAATTTTTTTTCTTTTTTTCTTTTTTTTTTCCTTTTTTTTTTTTTTAATTTTGCTGTGAAGGTCAAGATGAAATTTACCATACATATCGTACTCACGCTTCATTTTGACTGTATGGGAGTTCACCCGCTCACATGCGCGCACACACCCACACACACACTCTCTCTCTGACAATCTTCATGATAGTGTGAATGTCTCTGTCTTGAGACGCAGCAATAATAAGGCAGCTGTTGAATGTGAAGAGTACCTTTTGGAAATTAACCCACGGAGAAGGTTCTTACAGGATAAAGCTACAGTTTAATCGTCTCGTGATCTTGTAATGCACTGGTATAAACAAAAAAGAAAAAAATCAGGTACCTTTTTTAAATTAAAGGACTTTGTTACTTTAGCCACAAAGCTAAACAGCATTACCTCAACTCTAAACTAGCCTTGAAGTTTACAGACATGACTTTGTAAATGTATTGTTTTTCTTTGTTGTGATGTCTTTTTATTTTTTTTTTCTTTGGAAACTGCTATCATGTAAGATAAGATGTAAATTGCTGCCAACTGTAGTAATGATGCTTTTAATAAAAGTGACCCATGATATGCAGAGATGTAATTATAGAATGTAGTGTTTAGGGACAACCAAACTGGTGTTCACTTTCTGTATTTGTATTTGTGGCTTTTTTTATAGCATTTTCCTGCTATATTCTTTATAGATTAGTGGCTGTAAATGCTGAACTGATCGTCTTCAGGGGACTAGGCAGGAAGAGAAACCTTGAATTGCCTTCATATTTTCCACTCTAAGTAACTCTACAGAAATGCACGCTAAAATCCCTACTTTACTCCTTCAAAGGGGCATGAGAGACTGAGAATACTTTAAATGTGTTCAGCATGTGATAATGTGGTACACTAAAGAACAAAAGGGCAAAAGAAAAATGAGGCTTTAATAGGCACAATATCTAGGTCATTTATCCTTGGTTAATGGGTAGAAAAACACAATGCTGTAGTGACAGCAAGGGATACAAAGGCTCTGTGGTATCCTGTAGACCAGAGCTTGTGATGCCAGAAACCACTGTGTCAAACAACCTACATGAAACTAAAACTGACCCACTTTTTATAAAAACCTATGTCTCTTCTGGAGAGCTACCGATTTGTACCCTTTTGTGACCTTTTGATATTCGAGATAATGTACCATTTGAGAACTTCTGTTTTCATGGTGTTGTCACCTTGACACACACATACACAACAAGCTCCAGAGTGAGGATAAAAGGTTAGATTTTCAGTGGAGTACATGAAAAATTAGCTATTTCAGTAGCCAGCTGTGGGTGGACCCCTGTCTTTAGGACTAATATTATCTGTGCTTTTGGAATGCTGGAGAGCTGCAAACCTCACTCTCATGTACACTGTGAATTTACACGAGAGCTCAAACGGGCAAGTATTCCAAGGCTGAAATTTGGTCCTGAGGGGGATATATAAAAAGGGGTGAACTTGGCTTGAAAAGGGTATTTCATGGACGATGAAAGTAGATGAGAAATGAAGGCTTAGGAAGTGATTTTTGTGTGAATGAATCACAGGCACACACTGTTGAAATGAATAGATGTCAGGATGTCTTGTACTGCCACTTAAATAGATCATAGGGAGTTAATGAAGGTCAGGAAGGATTCCCCCTGCATGGACATCACTGAATGGTTGATGAGGTATGTTATTCCTGCCTCTTTCTAAAATCTCACATGTAGACCACAGCAAAAAGTAGGAGGCTGAAAGCAAGGGCACATTGACTTGGGCAGGTGTGTTGCATACTCTGTTGAATTCATTTGAGCAGTTTTTAAAGTTGTTGTTAAATGCCTTGTCTTATTTTTTTTTTCTACCTATGAAATTCCCACTGTAAGAGTTTGTAGGTGCTTCCCATTGTGTGTATTCCACACATGGTACCAAATAGCAGGGTTTTTTTTCGGTTCAATTTTATAATTTCCAGAAGACATTTACAGAGACTAATAATATCCCTTGGGAGAACCCTTTTTAATTGGCAAGACTAGAAATTATATTGTTAATGCCGTACTTAGTCCCTTTCTCCTCTGTCAAAATAGGGAAGTTCCGGTAACTTCTGGTTTTGCCTATAGGTTTTTGACGTGGAAACATCCAACTCGTGATGTAGGGTGGCCAAGTGACAAATGAGTGAATCTTATCCCTAGTACAAGCCTCTTCCATGATGGCATTACTCATCTGCCTTTCCTACTCAAAGAAAAAAAAAAAAAGGCAAAATTGGAGAAGTGTTGGAACAGAACAAATGCCATGGGAGTGGGAGAGCCTTCATGCTCTGTGCTTCCCAAACAGCCTTGCTTCTTAGAAGCCAAACAGACCCTTCGCTTGTTGGAAAGGTGGTGACATTTGATTTTTGGAAGGGATATGGGCCCCTGGTATGAAAAATGGAGTGGGGGGATTGCCATCTAATGTCCGAGAAATGTATTACATGAAAATATGAAGGTTTTTCTTTGATTTGACAGAGTTTTTACATGTTAATTATTGCAAAGATTCTTACGGAGTTTTAAAAGTGTGTCTAAATGAATAAAAGCTTACGTGAGTAAGATGCATAGATCAGAAACTATTCTGCACTTGATTCACATTTGGAGCACCCTTTCTTGTCTCTCATCATAAGGAGCCTTTCGTTTGCCACCAACCTTTTTTTGCTGGACCTCCTAATGGCTGTGGAAATGTTAATGGGGTTATCAAGGAATATAAATTACTTTCTGTGTTGCTTTCAAAAAGAAAGTACCTGTGTCAAAGTACAGCAGTGGTTTGCATGCTAACACAGCCTGTTCTGTGTGCGTGGTGGGCAACCCTGCCAAGGGAAAGGACCGAACAGCAACGAATCTGCTCAGGCTACTACAGACGTGATTTTTAATAAGGGAACTATAAAGGAGAACTAGTTCAAGTGTGAGTCTTGAAAACTGTTGCTGATGAAATAGTGGACAAATTCCTAAACTAGTCCCAGGTTTTTTCAGTCAGCTTCAGTCTCTTGTATTGATGTCAAATATCAAAGTGTATTGCTTATTGGAATTGCACACTTCTATTGAGGACCTTTGCCACTGAGCACTTCCTCATTTGAGAAGGGCTTAAGATTGAGGGGAGGGAGGGGTATGCAATTGTATTTTCTGTATTACGCTTCCCATTGACTTCTGTGAACAAAACTGCTTGAGACATTTAAGACTTCTGTTGCTTCTGCACCTCATGTTTCCGCTACCTCTGAATTCTTAACGTCAGGGCTGGGATCAGGAAGTGTCAAGATATGTGGGGGCCCTCAGACCCGCTGCCTCCACACTGTTTTCTGGGCACCTGAAAGGTGCCAGTCCATGAATGTTTCTGACTCCTCAGCGGGAAAGAGTGCTGGCTACAGCTTTTGCTTCTGTGCTGTGCAAATAACCTCTTGTACCCTTTTGCCTTCAAGTGATGCCTTGCAGAGACCTGGAGATGGCTTCTTACATAGACAGGTGATGTTTTAGGCATCTAGTCTAATTAGTAGCTTGAGTCAGCTGTTCTGAGGAGAATGTGTGAAGGGAATTCAGTTGTATGATTGACAGTTGTTATGATCAAGCTTTGATGGGACTCTCTTGGAATGCTGGGTACGAAGGCCTCTCTTGGAATGCTGGGTAAATGTCCCAGCTCAGTCTGCATGCAGTTTTAGATAATAGATTTGATGCAGAAGAGCAAACACTTACTAGTATAAGGAACTATAGTGTAAAATACATATTTTCTAGAAGGAGATAAATCCATGTCACTGGATGTTTTTATTTTTCCAGGTCCTATGGATTGATAACAGCACTGGTAAAACCATCAAAACTTAATCCTTTGAGCTATTTCTGTTGCAGTAGCTTAGTGCAGGTAGTTTCCAATCTGTTACTTGTCCTCCCTCAGTCTTTGCTTAAGAAATTTAGCTATTAGTGATAGCTGGAAGTCAGAGACTTCATTAAATCCTGGTAATTGTCATTACATTAGAAACAAAAACCCCATCCCTCCATTTAGAAAGTTTGCTTGGAGTATGCTGATGCAAATACTGTTAACTGGGGTCTCGCCACAGAAAGTGTTTTCTTCTTTTAGTTCCAGCTTTTTATACATGTTCCTTATTAACCTAAGGAGCAATATGGAGACGTTAACCACGGATTCATCAATCTTCTGGGCTGTTGCACCCACCCATGAACTGAATGGCAGGCAAACTGTAAGCTTTGAAGTGTCTGGTGGTGGTGCACGGCTCCATGGGCAAAGAGCAGTCAACTCTGATACCGCAGCTTTACAGCTCTCCTCTTCCTGGATGATGCACTGGCCTTCCAGTTCTTGGGAACTGCCAGGAACCTGTGGGCTTTGCAGGCAAAGGAGTTGGGAGCAGCAGTGCCATGGTCTCCTCCTCCCACAGGGTTTCTGCTATTGTTGGGCCTGGGGAAGGATTTGCATATCTGTGAGTACAGAGCTGATGTTCCCTCCCTCCGCTCAGAGGCCCTGCAAGGAAACTCCATGATCCTTCCCTTTTTTTTTTCCCCATCTTCCCCCCTCCCTCCACCCTTCTAAGGGCTAGTAGAAAATAAGAGACGGCCATTGTATTTCACTGCAGCAGCATTGTTCTGCACCAGACAAAGATAGCATATTTTTCTGAACCATAGTTTCTGCTCTTTCAGCCATGGCTGGCTACTGATGAGCAGCTGTGCAGACTCTGAATAGCCTAAGGCATTTCCTAAAACCATTAAAAAATATGAATTTTCCCCAAACATGTGCCAAAGCCCTCCCAAAAACATGTGGCAGGAGGAGGACAGCAAAGTCTTTGCTCTTTGTCCAGAATATACTTTCCTAAAATGAAATTTTCAAGGCATGCCTGCTTTCAGAGAAAGCATAGACGTTCTCTCAAACATATCAGTTGATTCTGGGAGGAGTTACTTGAGTCCTGTTTAGAAGAATATTTTATAAGAAAAAAAAAAAGGATTTTTTAATATTAAGGATTTTTTGTGAAGGAAAGAGCTGAAACTGAAGGGTTTAAACTAAGCTGTATAATTTTGCTTTATGAGCCAGACAGATGCTGGTAATAAATAGCTGAAGAAAATGTTAAAAATCAGTCCTGTTCCTCATCTGCCATGTATGTGACATTTCTGAAATATCATTTTGGGCTGTCACTGTAAGGACATGCTTTTTCTTCCCAGTTGTCTTCAAGTTCTTCTCAACCAGACTGGCCATCTTCTGCTGTCTCAGTCTGCAGCAGGCTTGCCATCTGCTATATGGCTAATCAATTCACAAAGGTGCTGCTGGGCAGTGCAGACTCCCTGTCCTCTGCCAATATTTTCTGGAAGTTGTCAAACATAGCTGAATTTGTTCTCAGCTGTCACAATCATCGCATTGATTCCAGCTTGTAGCACTCTAGTGACCGGTGGGGTATGCGCTTTGTTTTGCAAGCAGCGTTTGCTCTTTTGTGCCTGTTTGATTAGGCTGGAGCTATCACTGGAGTCTGAGGGAGCGTCTCTCGGGCTGCAGGTAAAGGTGCCCTTTGACTGTTTTACCTTGCCCGCTCTCAAGTTTGAAAGGTGAACCCGTGGGCGAATCAGCAGACCAGGACTCCAGATTCAATTTCTAATTCTGTCTGCTTCCCTGAGGCGGTTGCTTTAATTGCGGTTTCCAATCTTCCGAATGGAGAATGACACTTGCCTTGTTCACAGAGATGTTGTGAGGCTAATGTTAGCAACAATCATGCAGCACTCAAACCACCCTGATTAGGACTGCCTGGGTAGAACTCCAGCTCATCCTTGAACATGACAGTCTTCATTACATCTTGGGCTGTCCTAGTACGGCCCCCCTCAATCAGTGGCTGCCACAGTACAATGGCAAACCTGCCACTCGGCTGTGAGGTACTGAATCTGCCGCCTTCTCTCCTCTGTCTCCCACTTCCATGGAAAACTGCGTGCCCAAGTTGTGGGTCTCGCTTCTTCTTATCCCATTGAGTGCCCACTGTCAAGGCAAGGCCATGGCTATTGCTTTTGCTGCACAACTTGCTACCACTTGACCTTGGGGCCGCTTTTTGTTCTGACTGCATAGTACATCACAGAAATGGGAACATAAATCAGTATGCTGAGTTCTTCAGGATGGTGATAGTTCATGTTTCCTTAATATTCCTTTGGTTTTCCCTGGATATGATGGTGCAGCCGCTTCATCTGACTAATACAGTTAGTGAAGCTGCAGGTTTAGGCTGAGGCAATATTTGCATCATTACAGCTCTGTGTTCTCCTCAAAAGGCTTCTGCTGCACACGTTGCTCTGCTGGTAGGGTAGATCTGAAATTAAGATGGTAGATTGCTAAAACTTTAGTATACTCTTAGGCTAACAGCTTCTCTTTCTCCCTGGTCATGCAGGTGTGCTGAAAAGCCCTCCCTTAGTGCTTCCTTGGCTTTGCTTACAGCTGACTCAGTAAGGGAGCTTGTGGATACATCGAGGACAAGCAGAGAGAAGATAATGTTCCTGGATTTTCCATCCTGGTCTACTTTCTCTCAGATAGCAAGAGGTCTACTGGTCTTCTAGCAGAAACTGGTAGTTTTAAAAAGGCCTAAAATCTAGCTTTCCAAGTACCAGTTTCTACCAAGGAGCACCTGTCATTGGCTCTATACAGCTGCACTGAAAAGGATCATTCAGGAAAAGAAAAAGATATCTGCTCACTTTAACTCTCAGTGTTTGAATTGAGCAAGCTTTTCATTGCTCTATTAGTTTCCCTTGCCATGTGAAATACTGCCATAATTTCTTGCCTACTGAATACTTATATTTAATCCAAAGGAAAACAGCAATTTTCTAGAAACCATGAGAGGAAAGCTCCAAAATATCTTTCAGCCTGTTTTCAGTACATGCTGCTAAATACCTCATGTTTGTCAGCTCTTCTTGGCACCCTTCCTATGTAACAGTCTCCAATGATTTTGGATTGGCTTCTCTGCTGCTGATGGCTAGTAGGGATCATGCCATTCAGTAACAGCACTCCAATGTGTGCAGCATTTCACCACAACCATTTCAGAGGTGGCTGCTTTTAACCTGGATTTGGACTGGGATTTGCAAAACTGTTTCTATCAGTGAATTTCATTATAAACAAGTTAAAGGATGAGTAGGCTTCCTTGCACACCATTTAATGAAGTCTTCCTTAAGCAGTTTTGAGTTCACGTGCCAAGAGAGTCTTAACAAAATTGGAACAAATTATGCTTCTCTGCCATGTGCTTTGCTTATTCCTCATGGAGAGGTGGCTTTTTAGATCTCTTCTTAGGCCTCATGCCTCTGGTGACCCAAGCAACATTTGCGTGCAGTGGTATCAGGTTTTCTTGTTGAGCCTTTACTGTTTGCACTACAGAAATGATCTGCAAGCAATTGTGGAGCTGGTTTTTATGCTTGTCTTCACTCTTTCTGAGAGGTAAGGGAGAATATGTTGCGAGCAGGCAAAAGCAAATTAAATCAGCACAGATCTCTTTGATGACCAATGTGCAATAAGGTTGCACGCAAATGTCTTTGTGTCTGCTGCTTGCAGTAAACAAAAATTGTCACAGGCAAAATAAGAACCAGGAATTCAAGGAGGAATGTAGAGATTTCTGTGGTTTTTCTGCCAGGTTTAAGGTGGCAGTGATGTCCCTGGGGTGCAAGGTGAAGACTGAAGGGGTCTGTGGCTGATGTAGTACAAGAGTCCTTGGTGGAGCTCTGCAGGAATTGGTGAACTTTGTTAATGGAGGCTACAGCAAGGGCAGGGAGTGTGTCCCTCAAGTGACATTGTTATCTTGAGCAAATGCGTAGGAAGGGCTGGTACAAAGTGGCTCTCGCACCATCCCATCCTAGGCAGGGTTTCTGGCTGAGCAGCTGCAGGAGGGAGGGGAGCCACAGGTGATAAAATCCTCTCATAACCTTATGGAAAAGAATGGTTTCTTCTGCAAGATGATAAACTGATGGTATGATTCAGTAGCTAAATGCAGGGCCTCTCTCATGATTCCCATCACCTGCCAACAACCACTCAAGTTTAAACACAAACAGTTAGAGCCTCTCTGTAAAATCTGTGTAGGATGGGAACATGTGGCACAGGCTTCTCAGTGCTCACTCAATGGGTGCTGGGTAGTTTTAAATCACTGAGCACATTTTTAGCTGACACAGGCTGTGTTTATGCACATGGCTGTTGGGAGGATGGAAAAGGTGAGGATGCCATCCCAAAAACCAAAATGTCACTGGATGACCTTCTACCTCTGGACTACCTTCCCATGTTCTTGAGTTCCTGGCCATCAGATTTCATGGTTTTTAAAGGTTTATTTTCAGGTTCTGGCTTTACATCTGTTTTATGTTATGTTTATTCCCTTTGGTTCTTTTACTGACTTACAATTGTACAGTTCATGTGCTTGCTGGCACCAAACCTCAGGTGAATCTACCTCTACCATCCCCACAGCTAAAATGCCAACGGCAGCTGCTGAAATCCCAGTAGTGATGGATGTAACACCAAGTATTGCAGGGAAAAAAATCTGTAATCCTCTCAATATTTTTGCAGGTGTAAGTCCTTACCCTCATAGAAATGAAGGCATAAAACTGAAAATGAAAATGTCATCCTGAGGTACAGGCAAACTGACCACTCTGAATTTGTTTAGGAATTACATTTGAATTTTAGAAATCAGCCAAGCTCCACACAAGTAATTCAAGAAGATATAAATGGCTACATTATAATGAGCAGACACCTATTTTAAGTATGATCTATGTTTTAAAGAAAATTCATTACAATAAGTCTTACAATACCAAGCTCTTCAATGAATTTTTCATGTCTGCATAGCAAGATATATATAAAATGATCGTAATCATACACCTTTGGGGCAATGCTGAGCACCAGCTGTTTCACTGATGATTTATAGGTTGCCATGTTCAAGGTTAATAATCAGGAGAAACAGGTTATAGTATGCAATGTATTTATGTCAGGTTAGAAGTTCAGTAGTGAGGATATAATGTTAGGATGATATGTGCAGTTTTAATTAGCTATATGCCAGTTTTTTGGAAAATCAAATGCAGCTACTTTCCAAAGGTAAAAATCATGTGAAAAGTTACCGAGGCTAATTTTTATTTTTAATTCGGCATGGCAGTCACAAAACATGACCCTGTGCAGCAGTTCCAGCCACTGGCAGGGGCATTGCTGGTGGCCATGGTTATTTCCTCCCTGGATCCAGCTACATCCACGTGCCCTCCTGCAAGAGGACCCTTGTAACTGTGATTGCCAGGATCTGCTCTTCTATGCAAGATGGTTTTTGTTGTTTAAAGGCTTGAAGTCACCATTTGATGCCACGAGCCTTTTTAAAGTTGCTGAATAGTTACCCCTTGGTATACCAAGGGAACTGGAGCTTCCTGGCACAAGCCAAAGGTGCAAGTTCTTCTGCTGAGGCCTGGGGAGCTGTAGCTGCTTGCAGACACCAGAGTCCCTGAGCAGGGCCTCAGAGAATTGCCACTGCAGTGCAGTGCTTTGCAAAAACCTTTACTTCTTCCATTCAGTTTTCCTGAGCTCCCTTGAAGTTGACTGCTCATGCCCGGGAAGTCGGCAGCTTTCTCCACATACTGCCGGGATTTATATTCACAACAGAGAGCTCTAAATAAGACGAGGAATGGGCCTAATTCATTTCAGAGAGATGTCTTTAAATCTTACTAGATGCACTAATAGCAGACTTTGGTTGAAACCGTTGATCCATCCCATCTTTGCATTTTCAGCTGTGTGAACACACCCATCTGGGCATGGCAGGAGGCGTGCTGGTGCCGGGGTCAGCTCAAGCTTCACACCCACAAGTTGTTGTGTCCACCTCTTCCACCAGGACTGATCTGTGGCTTACTGGGATTTGAGTTTTGGACTACTGTGGGCCTTCAGTAAGGATTTCCTTGGTGCTGAATGTTACGTGCAGCAACACCCCTCGCCCACAGACCCCAAACGCATGCTTTGGCTGTTTGAAGTCATGCATCCAAGGTCTGTCTCTGCTCCCCGCTGTGCATTAATGTATGCAAAACAACCTGTTGAACTTATAATAACAAATGCAGCCCGGCCTCTAAACAAATGGCAAGAGGCACCCCAGCATAATAAAATCACCAGAGAGAGGGCAAGGAATAGGACACAGATGAGATTTCATTCTCATAAATTGCTTCTCTATTACACTTGGAGTATATTCACAATAGGGAACTTCAAATAAGATGAGAAAAGGGGCTAATTCATTTCACAAGGATGGCTTTAAATCTCAGCCTATATCCATGCTAGAAAATTAATTATGGCTATGATGAATGAAAGGAGAAGTTATATCAGTAATGAACATCACCATATCATGCTTTCTTAGCCCAATAAAATTTTCTTTAACTAAGCAATGGCATTCATAAATGTCAGCAAAGCAAAACATGAAGATAATAGGATATGTTGACCTGAGTGTAGGCAGTGGTGCCTATGGGCACAGGAAAAGCTGTTTGAGCCCTTATGTGTTTGTGTGTGACTTTAAAAGGGCCAGGCTCTCTTTAGCATTTCACAGAGCAGCTGACAAAGAAGGAGAGAAAAAGACAATAAAAATGAGTGATATAAACATTTTATTGGAAGTTGCAGAAGATGGCAGAGGGAGCTGGAAACCCAGGGTGAAAATTCGACCATATTGAAGGTAGTAGTAAAACTAATCCTGACTATGGATTCTGGCCTTAGAGCATCCAGGTCCTAAACAAAATAACCTAAACCATCCTATTAAGCTGTTAGACTGCATACCTGGAGTTCTTATCGAAGGGCTTGTGCTCTACCATTTTGCTTTACTATTATGTCAAAGCATATTGGCCTCTCATTGGCCTGGCAGGGGCCTTTGGAGATTTAACCAACCCAATGCCCTAAAAGAGGGCCAACCACCCTTCATGCTCTTCTGTTCATATTCACTTAACCAGTTCTTAAAGACCTCGAGAGACAGAGATCCCACAAACCATGCTATGCTTCCCTTGCATTTTACCTTTCTCTCCTTGCTGTAGTTTTTGCTTTTTGTGTTGCTCTTGTTCTCTGTGAACATGGAGAACCAAACAATCCCTTTTCTTTGGCAACAGCATTTTCTAGTTTGGAAATCAGCTGTGTTTCCCTTCAGTCTATTGTCCTCAGAATGATCCATGATTGGGCCAGTCTCTCTCTACAGGTTGTCCCTTCCAGATTTCTCCCTTAGGCAGTCTTCAGGCACATCCTGGCACTGGCCCTATGTTTGGGCTAGGACAGTTCATGTAGCCAGGTTGCTTCATCTGGGGCTTCGACTCTTCCCATTCACACCTCCTGTTAACCAGCTCTCCTCTTTTGCCATGATGTCCTGTCATTTTGTGTTCACCTTGTGATCCTGTTTCCCAGAATGTCCTCTCAGGGGCTCCCTGGCTGGTCACACCTCCATGTCTTATTTCTGCCTGATTCCAGTCTTGTTCTGCTTCTCACCAGATTGCATGGATGTCTCCCCACTGCATTATTTTGAATGAAGACCTTTTTCAAACATGAACATTACTGTTTAAAATATTTGAAGCATCTCCATGAAGGTGTGGTCTCTGTTCCTTGCTGAATGCTGTTTGTGCCAAGTCCTGGGAGAGACCTCGAAGAATCTGCTTTTAACTATAAGCTAAATCCTTTCATACAGTTTCCAATTTGATTTTCTGTGACGTTGCAGGATTTCGAGTTAGAGTGTGCTTCCCCAATTTGCTTTGGAGGATGTTTGTAAGACTCTGTCAAAAGCCTTGCTAACCTCAAGTATATCCACAAAGCCTATTACTTTACCACACGAGGAAATTAATTTGATTGGAGGCAATATGTTCTTAACAAACCCGTCTTGGCTGAATCTCATCTCCTTGTTCTCATCTGTGTGCCTACAAACAGTTTTTTTATTTTCCTGAGGAATGAAATTAAGCTGACAGTGGTTTATAATCCCCAGCCCTCCTTCCCCTCACCCTTCCCCCTCTGCCCCATGCATCCTCTTCCTTTCTCCAGCCACACTACAGCCACTGTGTGTGTTGCTGCTGTGGCAGGCTTGGGCCTTCTGCTGAAATTTCCGTCCATGCCTTCCTGTCCTCTTTTTTTGTTGTTGTTGTTGGTTTTTTTGTTTGGTTTGGTTTTTTTTTTTTTTTTTTATTCCTCTGGTGCAGTAACCCTCCCTCCCCATCCAAACCCCTCACTCCAGCACTCCCACAGGGGATGGAAAGCTGCTGTTTTCCCTCACATGTCATGACATTTGACCACTTCACCCTCAGCCAAACAGTGAGCGGCTTGCTGCTTAATTTCAGGATCCAAAATACAATTGCTTTTTAAACTCCCTATGGACTCTTTCCAGGCTACTGCACAAATTAAGCCTGTCTCTACTCCTTTCCCCACCACTTCCTTTCCTTACAGAACAGAAGCCTCTTCCTTCTTTTTAAACTTTTATGCAGTGCCATAAATTTATGTGGAGATTTACAGACACTGGATAAGACTCCTGGTTGCCCAGAGGACTTTGGCTGCTTGGCTCCAGTGAGAGGGTCCCCTCCACAGGGCTTTACCCCCCTTTTCCAGCGGCAGAGCGGATGCCAAACGGGAGCAAAGCATCTCTCTCTTGCCAGAGTCTCTTCGGCAAATGGTGCCTCCCCATCAGAAATGGTTACAGCCTCCTGCTTTTCTACGGGGGTCGGAGATGCACAGGGATCTGTGTGTCTCCTACGTGGCTCTGTGGTCCCCTGGTTTGCACCCAAAGCAGAGCGGGAGCTGCAGTTTCGTTTCCTTTACATGCTAATGAGCTCAGCTGCTCTGGCAGCAGCAAAGCCGGGCGGGGGGGCTCAGCTGCGAGCTGCATGCGGCCCCAAAAACTGGCAGCGGCATCTCCAAAAGGACAGAGAGTAGCCCCGGGATGCAAACCAGCCCTCCCCTGCTCAGTCTCTGGGAGCTGTAACCCACCTCTGTAGCAGGAAGGGTGATGCCGCTCTGCAGGAGTGGCTCCCGGTGGGCTGAGGGCATCCAGCGTCCTTTCCCCTCTGCTGACTGGAGAGGTTTCACAAAGCGTGGCCCTGGGAACCACTGTCGCTGCGTTGGAGGGCCAAGAGCAGTGGTTCGAAGCTCAGCCCCCAGCCATGCAGATGAGTTCAGTTCCCACATATGTTTTATTTGGAAGTCTACATCAACAATTTTATCTTTGCTTCTAACTACACCTGCTAACCAAGTCGAGCTTCATGTGGTTTTGTCCCTTATGCCAGCAGCCATTTCTCTGCTGCCTTGCTCAGCATCCAGAGGTGCTGGTTTCTGCAATGGAAATAAAACTGTGAAGACTTTCTGGTTAAGAGGCCTCTGTAAATATTATTTACTGTGAACATTATAGCAAAGCCCCACACACGATTAGTAGTGAGTGAAAAGTAACTGCTGATATGGCCCTGCTTTGGTACCTAATGTTATCTCCCGAAATGCTTATAGAAATATGAGCATTGAATATGCACAGTATTGTAGACCTCAGCTTCTACACTGGTCTGGTTATTTCACCAGAGCTAAAGTAGCTGGACTGCAAATCTTGTCTAGTGAGTTAACAAATCTTCAGAAAGCAGAAGTCACAGGGGACATCCACTGTTTTGATGTTTTAATAATTTTTGTCTTTGAACAAAATACTCTGCTTCTCCAGTGCACTATAAAACCATCTATGTGTAGGTACTTTGAATGCTGTGCCATTCACAGCTCCAGCTTAGCTCCACAGCTCTCTTACTAGGTGCTACATGCTTATTTAAAACAAAAACAAAGCCAACACCACCAAATTGTGTGGGGCCAGACCGCCCCCCCTCCAAACCCCAGGTGGGCACAGCCCTCTTGTGGGGTGCAGTGGCCACAGGAGGTGCTGTACTTGCGCCGTGCATGGGGCAGCTGCCCCAGCTACACTGTGTGAACCTGAACTTTGGTGTGAACCTGAACTTCTGCATTTCCTGCCTTTGTGTTGTTTTGTTTTGCTCCATTGTTGGCTGGCCCGGCCTCCCCCCTCCCCTCGCCAGCGGATGCACCCTGAATTCAGCGTCTTCCTATTCTCAGAATCCCTCCCTTATTTTCTCCTCTTCAGGCTGTGAACAAACTTTTGTGTCTTTTCCATGTTTTGCTTGATTTTTCCAGCAGCTGAGTCAGCATCTCCTTTTCCCTGCGAGGCAGCAGCCCTTTAAAGCTGCTGTTATCTCGCAAGCGTGCCATTTGCTGCAACCACCACCTAGAGCGGCTGAGATAAGTGAGGCAGTGGAGGGAGTAACCATCTCCTCACAGCCCATGAATGCTTCCAGTCAGGCTGGGAAATAATAGAAATATTTATTCTCTGGAAATCTTCCCGCAGCTGCTCTTGCTCCCTCTTTGTTTCACCCAGTGCCGCCTATCTCAGTGGCAAACTAAGATGGAACCAGGAAAGGCCTGAGCCTGAAGCAAAATCCAGGTTTTCTCCTCATTATAAGATTTTTAGTGAGCACTGGAGTGAGCAGAGACCAACTTTTCCCCTCTCTCCTTCATGATAGCCTCAGCCTGCAGTACTGACTGAGTGGCCTGGTGAGAAATGAGGCAGTGGTACCAAAATCTCCTTGGTGAGTGTCCTGTGCAACCAGCTCCAGGTCTTATGGGGCAGTGGATGAGCCAACACTAGGCACCGTGTTGGGAGCAAGGGCAACCCTCACTTTTCTTGTAAGGCCACTAAGCTCCAATTGTCACCATTTCCCCAAAAGGATACAATGGAGAAGAAGCCCTGGCACAGGCACTGGGGAAATGTTTCATGGTAAAGAAGACAGCACTGGCATGCCACCCAGCAGAGGTTTGGCCAGGCTGGCTGAGACAAGAGCTAATGGAAGGAGCAGTGAGGGCCAGGCTGCTGCATCTACCCAGAGGTGTATGAGCCTATGCAAAAAGGGGTTGAGATCCAGAGGAAACACAGACATTCGGTACTTAGAGACCTTTCAGCATCCCTTTTAACATCTCCAGGTGTAACCCTCAGGGTAGAAGCTGAAATTGCAGTTTAGCTGGAAAAATCATGCAGCTCGTGTTATAAACATCCACTAGACTTGTAAGCTTCTACCAAGGAATATCCTTCCTTGGTATCCCTAATGAGCCAATGCTCACATTAAATGGAAAACTAGTTTAATCTGCTCATGTCTCTGGAAATACCTGTCATGCCACCATTTCCTGCAATGGGGAGGCAACTGCTTTCTGATGAAAGCTCCTGTTCTGGGAGGTGTGTGGTTATAGGGGAATCTGCCATTTTTCTGCCTGACCAGCAACTTCGCTATCAGCTGTTTGTGATTAACCTTTTTCTTCTTTCTCTCTTTGCAAACCAGCTGAAGATCAAAGGCTCAAAGCTGGAGCACCAGGTTTATCTCAATATGCTGTGACTGAGCAGTAGTTTTTGACAGGCTGGAAGTGGCTGCACAGGGTCTGGGCAACAGTGACTCCCTGTTCTGGTTTTGTACCTCTTTCTGTAAGGGATAAGTGGGGAGCAGTCAGGGGTGTTCCGAGAGGCCAGATATTATGGCTTGCTAATGATACTTCTGAGGGTTTAACTTTATGCTCTGTATTTCTCAGCCACAGCAGACTGGAAGTGCTATCAGAGAAAAGTCTCATGCTGATGTCTTTGTATAAATACATGTTTATTGTTGTACTGAAAAGTGCAGGGAATTACTATGAGATAGAGCTGTTCTTCCTGTGGTCTGCATCAACTGAAGGATGGCCAAACTCAGCCCCATGACTTTTTGCTGCTGCCTACGTGCCTGCTCGTGTCCTGCTCTGCTCTAGCCCGTGCAGCCCCCCACTGTGGTGCTGTCCCCAGTGTGCATTTTTTTGGGCTCATTCCTGCCCTGCAGGCTGCTGGAAGAGACAGGCTGAGCTGTGCACAGCCTGCACAGGGCTCCAGCTCCCCGTGGAGGCTGTGCGGGACCTGTGAAAAGCCATCTGTGCCTCGGGACCCCTTCGTCCATCTCATCCAGACGCTTTTGCCCAATGTATCAGGTGGAAGTGGCTGGATCTTGCCCAATTTTTAATTACCAGCACACTGATTGAAACGGTGGCAGCGCCGGCTACCTGGAGTCAGTAGGAATTGACTCCTGTCATGTGGTGGGTATAATCTGCTCTCACTGTGACCCTGCTGTGGGACCGATGCCAGGAGACCAAGAGCAGAAACCGGATTTTCAGAGGCACTGAAAGCCCACAGCTTCTGGTGGAGGAGCAGAGAGCAATGAATCCTCTGTGACGCTGTGAATATTGGGCCACGGTCCCTGGCCAGCTCTTCTGTGTGTGGGACTGCTATGAGATAGCATTGTAGCATGCCGTACTGTGTTCTCAAATAAAGAGAGGAAGGAAAAGGATTTTAAGTAAACAAGAACAGAGCAGTTCTCAGAGCTGACCGCCACTGCCAGGCAGCCTCGTCAATAACTTGCATACTTGCCTCAGACTGCAGATTATTTCAATGTCAGCACAGATGCCATTTCTGGAAACTCCCTGCAGACCAAGGACATCAGAGGAGCCATTTTATCGTACTTGATGGGTGAGTGCAGGAGGCAGAGGTTAATAAGACTGGTATTATGCACAGAGTATGCAGAATAAACGAGGCATCATGAAAAGTTTGAGTGAAAAACATTTCATTTTCTCCATGCATGCTGAAGAAAAAAAAACATAGTTTCCTCCAATTCTTGTTTTTAAATGCACATTTGTGATTTTTGCAGCTGCTAATGTGTGTAATGCAGCGCTGTAAGGTTCTCCTGAGCATAAGACTTCTCACCTAATATGCACATACTTAACTGCCTCTGAAACTCATTTATCCACACCAGCTACTTCCAGACTCCCTGGCATAAAACAGTTTTGCACCAAAGCTGTGTTTGTATTCTCATATGTGACAACACCACATGAGGTGTTTTGGTGTTATTTTGTAAAGTCTCTCTTTTCCTACGCATGAGCCACATTTGTCTGTGGGTGTAAGGAAGCCTTGAAGCCTTCCCACTCCCTCTGGCTTTAAAGACAGATCTGAGAAAAGCAAGAGCTGCATTTTGGAATACTGTGGAAGTTTAGAAAAGGACAATATTTTTCTATGTACTCTAAAAAATACTTGAGATCATAGAGAATTTGGGATCACATTTGCGGATACTCTCCCCAGAAGTCACAGTGAGTTTTGTGGATGTGGAAGTTTTCCAAAACCCCCCGTGTGCACAACTGAGGTGGCGTGCTGCTTTCAGGGTTCCTGCTGAGTGCCCTGACACCCACAAGCCCAAAACCCTGAGAGGCACACACATTATTGAACATGCCAGAGGGCTGCCAGCACCACTCCTCTTTGTAAAGGTGACCTTTACATCATGGGCAAACCTCCCTGCACATCAGGCTGTGAAGAAGGCACATCTGTTGTTCCTAAATAATTCTTAAGGAAGTCTTCCTAAACCTTTCTGGGAGCATTACAGACAGGAGAGGAAAAAGGTTTGCTCTTGCTAACCTTGGACTCTTTGCAACACTGCAAAGGCAAAGCTCAGGGGGATGCTGGGAAGGGAAGGGTCTCAGGTCATAAATCATCACATAGGTCTGGAGGGCTGAAGAGAGACCCCAGCGCAGCAAAGGTGAAGGTGCAAGCCCCTGGTGATGACCTGGGGATGGGATGAGATGGGGTGGGATGGGATGGCCTGATAGTCAAGCAGGTGGCTGACTGAGGTCAGTTCTCTGAGCAGGAAGCACCAGTTTGTGATGTGAGAGAAAGGAAGAGGGTGCCAGGATGTCCCAGATCTAACAACTCCTGGCTGCATTCACAGCAGCCACGAGTGCTTACAAAGACAAAATACTAATGTATGTGCTGGCTGAGTGCTCAGGCTCAGTGAATGCTGAGAAAGCAAAGGGGCTTCAGCTATTTTGAAGACAACAAATCCAGACAAAAGATGCAGCAAAGCTGACTGTAACAGCATATGCCACAAAAAGTTAGCTCCTCGTCCTTTGTAGGCAGGATGGGCTGCAGCTGCAGCACAGGGGGAGCGAGGGGGGCTGAGCAGGAGTGCAGCTGCTCCCGTCACGTGGAGAGAGCCCACTCGGCACCTCCTGGGGAAGGCTCAGGAAAGAGAAGGGAGGGAGGGAGAGAGGGAGGGAAGGAGGGAGGGAGGGGACTGGCCCCAGGATCTGTGATACTGCTGCTGATGGGAAGCAGATATGTCGGATGAGGGACAGCAAACACCAGGCTGAACATCAAGGTGTTCCTGTGCAAATTGCCACCTGAATAAAAAAAAAAAAAAAATTGGGAGCCTTGAAGGTGATGAAGTTGATGCTGGCTGTATGGAGATTTGGAAAGACTCTTGTGCTGTCCTCCAGGAGTCCTGAAGTGGTTTTTGTTCATTTGGAAAATTCAACACTTTATTAAGGCTGTTGATTTACCACCAGTTGAGCTGGAAGAATAATAGATGGATAAACTGGGACTTTTTTTTATTTATTTATTTTTTTTATCCCAGATGCTTAATAAACTTATTCCCAAACAGACAAGCATATATATTAGAAATTAAAATAGTATGTTTGGGAACCAGCAGGTGAATCTGGATGGAAAACCCTCCGTATTACATCCTCGAAGCTATTTTGCAGATTTTACAGATTATCCATCAGGGTTCAACACGCAGCAGTGCTACAGGACAGGAGTGATATTCTTGAAGAATTTAAGCACATAAAGTTAATGATGTGAGAACAGGTGTTCACTGCTGTAGTTGATGGGGAGGAGTTTGGTATGGCATCTATATAAGGACAATATGAGCAGTGAGAGATTAAAATGCATACGGGTAGCAACCAAGAGACAGAATACCAAATAGCAGAGATGCCATGTGTGAGCCATGGGGTGATTCTGAAAAGGGTTAAAAAAGATGCTGCTGCAAAGGTTAGAGCTGTAACTCAAATGAAGATTAAAAAAATAAAAAAAGATTAAAATCAAGCAATGGATGCTGCCAGGTGCCTGAATGCTCATATATTACCTGAATGAAGGAAAATGGCTACAGCACAAAGCAGATGGAATCAAGTTGATGCCACGGCAGTCCTGGCACCATCCAGCCAAAACACTTGTGACCACAGCAGTCCCCTTGCTGGGAATGACCCCTCTGACCTATCAGTGGGTATTGCTGAGAGGATCGTAGCACCAAATGGCAGCTTCTTAGCATGGGGATTGCGATTAATAGTGCATTTGAGCACTCAAGTTAATGCAATTTCCATTACTGGACCTTTTTATCGTTCCCTGTAACTTTCTCAAATTAATTCTAGGTTTTCTTGCTCGAGCTTTCCTCATGAGCAACTTGTTGTTTGAAGGGGTGGGGGAGGGGAAGAAAAGCAGGAATGCGACCAGAAATCCAGCCCCCTTTTTGATTCTTACAGAGGGGTTTAACCAAATGCAACCATTTGACCTGAATATTTCAAATGAAACCAAATAGATTTTGTTCAGCCATAGCACAACCTCACAAATCCCTGTGGAACAATCCAAATTCCGAGAAAACTGAAGCAATTCTTTCTGTACAGACACGGCAATACCAGATTAATGGGCTGGGGTGTAGTTACCATATAACTGTGAACATATTGAGCTCCTGAGTACCTTTCTAATTTTTTTCCTCCTCATCTCTTTCTCCTGGGCTGCCTCTGAGCATGATTTCAAACTCCACTGAAATACATAAGCTTAAGCTCTACTGAAATGTCCAGGGCAAATGGACTGGAGGATACAAAACCTCTCAATAGCACAGGAGAAAACACTTTCTCTGAATACAGACAAAGGAACTAAAGAGGGGATAAGGACCTCAGGCTGCTGGAATCTAATGTCCTTTTCTGTCACTGTTGGGTCTTAATAACTGGTATTTATCAAATGTTGCTTTGTCATATTATTAGTTGAATTTGCTAATAGGGAGGCTGATGCTTATAACCTGTCTTACCAGCACAGGACTGGGATGAGAATGTCAATTTGAGTTTGCCTTAAAAAAAATGAAAATAAAAACAATGGGCAAAAGCATTTGGTGGAAAGAGAACTGATGCTGTTGAGAAGTTGAGATCAGAGACACAGGGAGAAGAGCATCTTGAACCTGCTGCCTAACAGGACTGCAGCTTCTCAGAAAAGTGTGTTTCTCCTCAAGGAACACTACCTATTTTTAATGTACTAGAGCCTACCTATAGCTCCAGCCTGTGCAGCCTGGTGTCAAACAAAGCCCAGAAGTACACATTGCCTGGAGCACAACAGGATGTGATGATAGGCAGAGAAATCTGCAGAAAACACAAAAGATCAAGCCAAATCCTGCAACTTGCTGTTCGTTTTAGCTGAGAGATTAAAATACCAGCAGAAAAGAAAGAGATGGAGCAGATGCAGCATCTCCATGGGGCTTCTTCTTGCAGCCTCTTTCCTGTCCCCGTCTTGTGCTTTCTCATCCTCTGGAGTTTCACGGCAGTCCCAGTTACTAAAAAGGCACACACAGCACCACAGCGTGCCAGAGAGGCTGCCCGTGGGGGGCAGCGGAAGGATGGATGCAACCCGAGGCAATTCAGAGACACACTTGTGTCTTCTCTGGGGGACATGGGACTGCCCCACTTTGGGGCAAGGAGCCATCTGCTCTTCAGTGCAGAAACTCCCAGCTTCCTGATGCAAGATGACACCCAGGGTTTTTCTGGAGAGGCAGAGGGGGTGTTCCATGCAGGCTGGGACATCCAGGCTGGGTAGTGAGCAGTGGAGGAGGGAGAGGTTTGGAGGCCCTCCATCCTCTACTGGCCTCACTGCACTCATCCCACTTCCATGGTGCCTGACCTATGAGTTCATAGGGGTACTTGGCTGCATCCTGATGAACTCACAGTTATTGTCATCATGTGGACAATTACTTTTCCCTGCAATGACAACTCCTTCTGCTTTGGGGGAGAGAGCCAGGTGGGCTGGGGCACCCACCACTCTGTCTTACATAAATTTAACAACAACAACAACAACAAAGAAAAAAGGTTTCATTGTACTGGGAAAAAAAGGCTCAGCAACACAGGAAATAAGTAAAAATTAATTTTACTCCAACAAAAACAATTTCATTTTGTTTTGCCTTGTAAAGTCCGTAAACATAAATAATTTCCAAAGTGAAACATAATTTTAAAACACAGAATTGAGTTTTCTTCATTTTGAAAATTGTAGATACTTTCATTTGAAAACTCCAAATTAAATGCTGGTGATTTTTTTGGTTTTATTTATTTGTCAAAGCTATTCCCCTAAAATATGATGAAATTGCCAAATAGCTTGAACTGACTTTGAAACAAAGCTGTCCCACCGCTAACCAAGAGCATAAGTTTGGTCCTTCAGCATGCAGGAAGCTTTTATTTCCATTCATCACTCCCTAATGTGCATTAAAAATTGCACATAAGATATAATTATTGAGCTGTGTAATCCTTGCATAGTGGGAAAAAGAAGAATGATGAAGTGTATCTGCCAGGCTCAATCCACATCAGTCACTGGCTTCCTGAGTAAATTCCTTTCCCAGCTGTAGTCAACAGCAAAACTCTCAGCAGCATCAGGAGTTTAAGGTGTTTGTTTAATTTTGTAATATTTTCTTGTCCCCAAATGTCCTTTAAAAACACCACTTTTTAACCTGAAAATTTGGATCCACTGTGGGAAAAAAAATACCCCAAAATATCAACCAGAGCACTCTGAAGATCCTCAGGTAGCAAAAGTACTTTGGAGTCTGCAGGGCTGTGTTCTGATGCTGCTGTGGCGTGGGGCTTTCAGTCCACAGGTGCTGCGATGCTGAGCCACCAACGGCAGCATGACACACGCGTGTGACATCCCCACACACCTGTGTGACATCCCCACACACCTGTGTGACACCCCTACACACCTGTGTGACATCCCCACACGTGTGTGCACTCTCACACACACACAAATGCACACGTACACCCCCTGCCTCTCCCAAAACACATGCACACAACAAAGGAGCCCTGTGTGCCCTCTCCAGCCTCCCTGCATTGTTCTGTCCCCACCATGCAGCTTCCATGTGAAACTCCAATATCTCTTAAAATAATTCTGCTACAGCATTTTAAATTCCAGCTCAATTATTTGCTTGTCTGCCTGTATAATGGCTATCCTCTTATTGATTATGTTTTTCTCTCTCACTCATTTCCCCTCTTTTTCCTTTTTTTGTGGAAAGGTGTATTAGCATTGGAAGATGCTAATTAACCCTTTGCATAACAGGGTCCTTGGCTCCCACCATCACCTGGTGAAAGTGGGACTGTGAGGAAGAGGGGAGGGAAGCGAAGGAGATGACACAACAAACACCAGTCCGCAGCAGCCGGTTCCAGACACAACATCTGCAGAATGAGGCCATTTTTCTGTAACTCTAATCTCATAATTCATTGTTTGTGTGGTGTTGGTTACAGTAGCTGAAAGGGGGGATAACAGCAGGTCAATTTGGCAAAGAAGCACATTTGAATCTTCAATGAGGGACTAGCCCACCTTCTGATGAGCTGCTGAACCAGGGCCAGAAACAGAGAAAATAAGCAAGAATGTGGCTTAGAAGGAGAGACAAGACCTCTTAAAATTATATAAACCTGCTAGAAAGACTTATTTCTTTGAATCTCTGGGGGTAGTACCCATTTGGCGAGCACCTGGGTGATGAGACAGCCTTTTCTTTGCCACTGCTGTTCTTTGGCCTTCCGTGAGAGTGGGCTGCTGGATCAGCTCCTGTGGCCAGGGACTTGCCAGCAGTACCGCAGCACTGTCTTATGCAAAAGGAAAGAAAAATTTTTTTTTTTTTTTTCCCATTACGTATAAGGATGCTCGAGCCCAGTGCGGGCGGTTGTGTGAGAGGTGTTGGTTAATGTTAGCGGCTGATTACTAAACTTCTTGTTTCAAACCACAAAACCCTAACATGTCAGTCTAAATTAGCTAACAGCAAGGGAGTGTCCTTCTCGGTTTGCAGGCCACAGCACATCTGCTCTTTGAAGAAAGAGAATGAGCAAAATAGGGTTGGGTGGTTGTTGGTGTTTTTCTCTTTTTTTTTTTTTTTTTTTTTTTTTGCCTCCCTTCAGCCTCCCATTTGTGCTTGTGTTCATAAATATCCTGATGAGAGAGGCTGCCTCTGTGGTTGGCTTGTGGAAAGGGGGAAAGGAGGGTGGATAAAGAGTGATTCTCCACCCGCGTGGGGGACACCCTTCCTCCTCTCCCCTCCCCGCCACCTCCTCTTCCTTCCCCTCCCCTCGCTATTTGACCTTGAGTTCGTTCTCTGCTCCCGTTCCCCTCCTCCCCCTGCCCGCTTGCATCTGGTATCCGAGACAGGCTGGTGCAGCTGGGGGCTGAAAATCCCCCTCCCCAAAACCCATAACCCCTGCTGCTCTGGGAGGACCATACACTGGATGCTCCCCATGTGCCCCCCACACCGCCCCTGGGAGCCTGGGCTGGGGGTCAGGACAGAGCCCCTCGGCTCCCCAGCATGGGTGTCCTGCCTGCACTGCAGCGCTGCCACTCGTCTCCCCTTATCCGGTTGTCTTTTCCAGCAGTGTATTGGGGAACAATGGGCAGCCTTGTGCTGGCCCAGGCTGCTCGTCCCCGTCCTTGCAGCTGGCGCGTCCACCGGTGCTAAGCTCCAGTGAGCAGGATCAGCTGAAAGCCTCATTCCCCTTCACCCTCTTCAAGGGCTTGCCTATCCGCTGGGGCTGCTATCGGTTACACGAAACATTTGGTTTGCAATGGCCTGTTTGTGCTGGAAGGCAGAGGGCTCTTCCAGCAGTGGGCAGCGATCCTCGGCAGAAAAAGCTCGCCCTGTGTTAGTTTACAACAGTTTCACCCACACAGAAAAGTACAATGGAGACAGATCATGCACAGTGACAGGCTGCCGGCGGCTCCAGGGGATCCATAATTTATGATGTTTTTCTTACCGATCCGGTTTTGGATTTCACAAGCAGGCCCGTTTCCTTCCCATTTGTTGCTTCCTTCCGTCCTCCTTTGGAGAAACTGTACACGGGGCTCAAGAGGAGCGACGGTGGCAGCAGCCACCCGGCTCTCCCGTGCGGCCGTGTTTGCACGGGGCAGGTGGGAGTGCCCTGGCCTCATCTTGCTGCCCTGTATTTGTTACAGAGAAGGGCGAGTGCCCTGACACACCTCGCTGCAGCTCTGCTTCCCAACAAACAGTGGCAGCCCACGCAGTGCTGCCCCTATCCGTATTCAAGTTCAGCAGGTCGTCTGGTAAAAGCAAGACTGCCAGGATGCCCAGCAATTGGCTGGGTAATTAAAGGTAAAGAGGTTAATAATGGCTTTTAAGGATTGTTCTTACTCAAATGAGTAAGAATCAAAACTTAATCTGATCTACCATCCATAATCTAGCTGTTTCTCTCTTGCCAGAAATAGATGCACCAGGGCAAGTTGAGGGCAGTCAGATGCCACCTCTGCAGCAAGCACGGATGTCACCAGTCACATCCAGACACAGAGGTGCAGAGCTATGGGTCTGTCCCTGGGCCAAGCCTGAGCCCCTCCTCTGGGGAACACTCCAACTTCACATCTGGAGCTGGGGTTTTTGGCTGAAGCCCATACTCACCACAAGCTCCCGGTCCTGTCTGCTCTGTGGCCACGCTCCCAACCTACCCACACCTGCCCAGAAGGCCACCAGCACAGGGATGGCAAAAGGACTGGTGCCGATGTCCCACCACCCCACCCACGCACAGGCTGGCAGTGAGGGTGTGGGGTGCGTGCCCCAGCCCCACGCCACGGCTGCCTGCCCTGCTGCAGATGGCTGGGTCATCCGGTGGCTTGGGAATGACCAAGTAAGGTTAAAACCACAGTCACTGTGGTTACCGGCACTGTGATTAGTCACACAGTGAGTGATCCAATTATAGCAACCCCTCCCCCGCAGCACTCCCCACCTCATCTGTGCAAAAGGAAAAGCCCAGGCCTCCCTTAACTCGATTTCAAGGGAAAGGAGCTGAAGTTGGACAGGGAGAAGCAGGAGGCCGGGGGAAGTGCCAGTGAGGTGCTGGTTTCCAAGCCCACCACGGATTACAGGGACAAGAAGCCCTGCTTGCCCCTGTGCCGGGGCACTACTGGATGTGACACAGCTTTGGGCACTGTGGGGATCCTGCAGCCCAGGGGATGTGAGAGGGTGCAAACCGCTGTGGTCACCATGTGGCCTTGACAGTTTGGTCCATCTCCTGCCAGTGCCATTTGCTGAACCTGGGGCTGCTGTGCTGTTGCTTCCCACCTGGAACACAGCAGCTCTGCTCCCTCTCCCTCTCCCTCTCCCTCTCCCTCTCCCTCTCCCTCTCCCTCTCCCTCTCCCTCTCCCTCTCCCCCTCTCTCTCCCTCCACTCCCCTTTTTATTTTAAAAAACGACTTCAAGCAATTTCAAATACTCCACCCCATAGCCCTTGCAAATGGCAGTGGTTTTTAGAAACTGACTTCCCCTCTTGCAGGGTCCAGATTCTGCCCCAGTCAGGCAGGAAAAGGGCATGAGGGAGACCAGGCTGCTGGCCCCATCCTCCTCTACCCCAGCTGGCGCCGGGAGCAGGTGACAGGCACCTGTGTCCCTGCGCCACCGGGCGCCCCCTGGGCTCCCTCCCCGGTGGCCACCGAGGTGGTGTGAGGAGCGGGTGGGAAGCAGGGAGGGAGGGAGGGGAGGCATTAATTTGCTTCTGTGGGAGGAGGTAGTGCCTGCCCACAGAGTGTGGGGCTGGGCACCACCTGGGCACCTCAAGCCACCCTCCTGCCTTCAGGACCTGTGCCTGCAGATCCTGCTGGTGTCCTCCACAGAGCCTTCTGCACAGGGCATGCTGCTACTGCCATCAGTCACTGTTATTTATTGTCTTCTTTCAGCACAGAGCTATCCCAGAGGCACAAGACAGCTTGGTAATGTCAATCCTGCACAGGATTCTTCTCTACTTCTCCTTGCACATGTAGGTTTTTTTGGCCATGCGGTGCTCAAATGTCATCACTCCAGCTCAGTTCATGAGCAGGGTGAGGGCTGAGAAATGGCTGAGGCAAATCTGCAGAGGAAAAATGATTCCACAGCTTTGTTCCCATGCTGCCAACTTTTGTCACAGAACACAGTTTTACAGCTGATCTGTAAAGCCTTGGGAAACCATCTAATGGAGACCTTAATCCTCTGGTGTGGTGTTTGCAATGGTGTTCATGGGGTGAGCTGTTATAACCCCAGCCCTCCTTATCTGTCTCATGGATGCAGCCACTTTCCTCCCAGCAAGGGACTTTACAGGTCCATCTCATGTGTCCCTCAGGTTTTACCTGGTCAGCTCTGAGAAAACACTCACAAAAGATGAGGGCTCTGTCCCCAAGGTGTGTGAGTGTGGGATGGGAGACTGCGGACTGACACCGCCTCAGTGGTGTGCTGTTGGGTTTGTTGTTTGCTGGGTTTGTCAAGATCCTGCTGGGAAAAATCTCCCTTCTTGAATTAGGGAGGAGTCCAAGGCTCCTGTTTCCACTGCTCCCTGTCCGCCTGCTGACAAATCACTCCTGGCTGAGGGCACTGCTGTCCTGGGGATCAGACAGCAATTTGCAATGGGTTTCTTGGCCTTTCAGGGCAGTAGCTGTGAGACACTACCCAAAGTATTTTTGAGGATAAGATGGAGGCAGGCATCTCCCACTCAGCCCACCAGATTAATTTCCTAGACTTTGACTCCCTGAATAAGTGGGAACTTTCCTGGAGCTTTTCCAACAGGTGACCTCCGTTATGCTGTTTGCCGTTTGATGTTGCCTTCCTGTTTGAACTTTCCTGGTTTTCCTCTCTCCCTCCCTTGCCTACTTTTCTGCCTGTCAGGAGGATTTCTTCCCAGTCCTGCCTCCAGCCCTACCCAGCCAAGTCAAGGAAAGCATAATCTCCCCCTTTCAAAGTGACATGTTCTCCTCACACAGCCACTTGCCAAGTGCTAGCAAAATGCCCTTCCCACTGGATACTGGTGCTTTGGCTGCAATACCCTTGGGAATGGGAGCCCCCCATGCTACAGAGATATGGAGAACCGTGTCCACCTCTTCCCTATCCATCCATCCATCCATCCATCCATCCATCCATCCATCCATCCATCCATCCATCCATCCATGCATCCTCCTAGCCTCTGGGGTGGGTTTCAGAAAACCAGCGCTGGCACAATAAAATATTGTAGTCCCTTCCTGAACCCATGCCAGCTCCAATAATCAGCATAGCAGCCTGGGCAAGAGGCAGCAGATGTTGAAGGCCCCAGAGAGCCATTCCCCAGTGGAGGAGAAATGAATGAGACGAAGTCTAGGTCAAGGCAGTTCAGCCCCAGCTGCTGCAGTGCTTGGAGATTTGACTGGCAGCAACTTCCTGCCTCTGTGAGTGCAAGGGTGAAGTGGCTGAGGAAGGGCTGAGGAAAGCCCACCTGCCTCTCACAGGCCACCTCAGCCCGGGGCACTTGCAGCTGAGGACACCACTGCAGAAAGGGCATGATGTTCTCCTGAGGGTTGGGAGAACCCAAGGTCAGACTCCAGAGCTGACACCCAGACAGGTTAAAACATGCTGGGTTAAACAAGTTCTGGGTATTAGGTATTTTCTATTTGCCAAGATGTGCAAGCCCACCAGCTAGGCTAACTGGACTCCCTGAGCCCTTTTTCCCAGTATGTCTGGCCTCTGCCCCAGGAAATGCTTGTAACTGGGGCAGGGAGCAAGTGAAAAAAGTTCTCTATCTCTTCACACAGCATCATCTTCATATGGCCTCTGCACAGAGCAGTGTTTGGCAAAAATGCCAGGTGCACCTTCCCAAGATTGAGTATAATTGCACATGAAGCAACAGGACTGTGACAGCAATGTGTAACAGGCACCCGGCATAAATCCTGCTCATGAGGCTGCAAAGACTGTCAGAAACATCACCCTTGGTGTTGTTTATTGTTTGCACACCAATGAGATATAGAAGTGATTCCCAAGGATAAGGAGTACATTTTCTCCACATCTTGGCAGAGCAGATTCCTCCAGTAAGTGGCTTGAATTTTAAAGTCTTTTCCAAACCCACAAATTTCTGCAAACCCTAATCTGCTGAGGTTCAAATTCTTTGTGAGTAAAGTAGTGGAAAGAGAAACAAAATAGTATTCTTTAATGAATGGAAGGAAGAGAAGAATTTCCCAAATAATTATAAGTGTGTTTATAGTGACTCCCACTGTTTTATGCCTGTGACCCCAGGTCAGATGTGGGTATTGTATAGATCCATCCATAAGTACATAATACACTTGTCATAGATGAGATCAGCTCTGATATATTTTTCTGGCAGCTTTGGAGCCATCATATTTTCAATGTTTTGTCCAGTCAATCACATCTCAAATGGTGGGGTTTCCATCACATCTCTCCGATGTCTTATGGGAGCTCTTTGCTAGGACAGTTTCTCAATGTCAGCAGTAACTCTCCAGGTAGAGAAAGACAAGCCTTTTTTTTGCAATTCTCCTAAAGATTACCTGTTTTATTTGTATTAACTCTCTTCAGAATCCCTTGCAGTTCTCCCTGGCTCTTATCAGCCTGACTTACATGGTTCAAGGAGCACATAGTTACATGGCTGAACACAATGGCGGGCAGGCCTGAGCAGCCATCCTCCCTGACTGGAGGCAATAAACCTCTGTTTGCTCACCAGCCTTGCTGGGAACATCAGCCTATGATGAGCAAGACACCTACGCTACCTCCAGCACCAGATGTAGCTCCTTGGCTTTTCGGAGAGTTTCTGCCATGCCAGAAGACAGAAGACACCCACTTCATGGCCGTGGTGGAGTCATGCTCAGCCACAGCACCCTGAGGGTGCTGTTTGCTGAGGGGCTGGCAGCACAGCCCTGGAAAGGTGCAGCCAGGATGTTAATGGGCAGCTATGGGCTTGCTAGTCACTTTCCTTCTTTGAAGGGAATCCACAGGGGTATGCCCAGGCTTGGAAATCAGGCTGCTTTTAACACATGTTTGCAGGCACCACTGGCGTGCTCAGGGCCTGTCCTGAGGCTGGCATCCTCGCTGGTGCCCACTTCCCACCAGGCTGTTGCTGCAGCTGGGATGTGTGTGAGGCACCCGCCTGCCCCTTCCTGCATCTTATTCCTCAGCACAAAACCCTAACACAAAATATACACTTTCTGTAGGACCCTCTCCCTGTGTAAACTTGCTTAGATTGGTGTAGACACTTTGCTGATGAGTTTGCACAGCGGGACACCAGACCTGAGCTGTGGATCCTGGCACCTGAGCCCTACCAGAGGGGCTGCTTAGGTCAGTGCTCATGTGCTGTCCTACCAGCCGACAACACACATCTCCACTTGTTTTGTGGCACTAGCCTGTGCTGAAGTAGGATCATCATAGCAAAAGAGATCGCTTCTACAATATTATACATGTTTAAATATTTTTTCACAGCAGTGCTGTTCCTGCTGCCTTTGTGTTTCCACTTGTTTTGCTTCAAGCAACTGGACTCAACCCTGTTCCCACTTTCTGCTGGCTGTGACACAACTAGCTGGGGGTCACTCATCTCCCCAGCCACCGACAACAGCACTGAACTGATGGGAAAGTGATGTTGTCCCCTGGCTGTGCTGAGGCCCAGCACAATTGTGTTGGTGAGCCCAGGGAGGGTATGTGTGACATATGGCGAATGGGGATGATGTTTACGATACAGCAGAGGGAGACCTGCCAGAATGGGCAGCAGCAGAGACACTGGCCTTCCCATGTGTGCTCCCTGGCAGGAGTCTTCCTACATTTAATTTTTTATTCTCTGGGCCTATTGCTTGAACTTGAAATATTCTGGAGACTGAGCATGTGGGTTCAAGGCATGTACAACCATTGATTTTTGAAAAACAAAGTGTGAATCCCCCGTATGGCTTTCCCCAAGACCCCACATTTTCTAAAGCAACAAAATTGGAGAGGGCAGCCTGTACCTCCTTCTTTCCCTCACCCTCCACCTCCCTCCTAAAGCCACCATAAGGCAGGGCAGTGCAGGGCAGGACAGGGCAGGGCCCAGGGAGGTGATCTCCTGCTGTCAGCCCACTGGCATTTCTCTCCCCGATGACTTTGACAAGGAGACATGGTAATGCTCCTGCTCACACCAGCTCTGGCAGAGGGCTCTCATGTATTTCTGCTCACACGCATGCTCCCACCATGGGTCTGGCAGCTGCTCTCATTTGTTCCCTCTATTTTTAACTATTCGGTGGTGCCCATCGTGACTGTGCCTATGGGGAAGGCTTCCAGAGGTGCTTCCCCTTGCATGGATACAGGCAGGTGCTGAGTAAGGCCTTTCAAATGCATCCAATATCTCACAACTTAAACAGGAGCGAGGCATGCTGGCACCTTTTCTACCCTAATCTGCATCTTTTGTGCTGAACACTGTATTTAGCTAGGATTATTTCGGTGTCCTCGCCCTGCTTGTCTCCTGAATCACTGCCGTGCAAGCCAGCTCCTATCTGCGGTAAAGCCACATAATGGTGCTAGCAGTTAACACCAAGCCTGGGTAAATACACCCACTTGGGCTGGTGGGCTTGCTTTGGCTCTGGGCTGACCACGGCTGCTTGGTCTCCGGTGAGGTTGGGGCAGGCTCCTTATCTGTTGCTAATGCCTTCCTGGAACTCAGGCAATTTATATTAGCCAAAGGTAGGTCCTTGTGGGTCCTGGTGGCATGCACTGTACAGCACAAATGTTTGTTCTGTAATTCCTGATTTGGGGAAGTGCAAAGGGTATGCTCAAAAAGAACTCCTCCCCCACACTATTTAATTATTATTATTTCAATGGTTTCAAGTTTATTAAGAGTATCAAAATAGCAGGGGTTTTATTTAAAACCTCAGGTCCTGGAATCTTGCAAATGCACAGGGCCTGCTGCTTTTGGTGCAAGAATAAACAGAGCAAGAATGAGTTCCTTCTTTCTATAGCCACAAAGACGTGCCAGAACACTAAATACCCCTCAGTCACCCAAAATGTCAGCAAAGAGAAAGCCAATCTGTTACACTGGGGTGTATTTAAAAACACATCCTCCTCCTCCTTTCAGCCTCTCCTTTCAGGGGGCTCTGAACAGCAGACTCATCCTTTCTGCATAGTGATGCTGTTTGACCCATTTTTGGATTGGGATGAGCAGCTGGCCATAAGCTGTAAGGAGGAGGCCATGGTGCAGTGAGGAGATGTCCTTGGAGCAGTGCTGTGATGTCCCTGGAACAGGGAGGAGATGGCCATGGGGCAGGGAGGAGGTGACTATGGAGCAATGAGATGTCCCCGAGCAGTGCAAAGGCAGGAGTTGCTCCCTGGGCTTGTAGGAAGGAAAAGACCCCCACTCCTAATGGATTCCTTCAGATAAAAGAGCCTCAGCTACCTTTTTTTCCCTGTAATGGCCCCTGAGGCTAATGTCTTAAAGAGGAAACAAAAGGATTGCTTTACATCACACAAGTGGGGCAGGAGGGAAGTGGGGAAAGAAGCACTTGAGTGCTGCATCCCTGCCAGGGCTCCTGCAGCAGGATGGAGGCCGGGGGGAGGGGTGCAGCTGGCCCTAACTTGGGCTTTGCTGTGTGGCCTCTTGGTATTAAACCCTTTATTAACCCCTTCTCTGCTGCTCTGGTGTCCATGAGCTCCAGCAGGGCCCTGCTGTCCTGGGCCATTGAAACAAGTGCGAGCACCAAGGCAGGCCACCTAAGTGGGCTCTGTGGGTACAGCCAGCAATGAAGATGTATCGAGTGCAGTGGCTAAACCAGTGAGAAACAGCGATAATAATACTGAAAAACACAAAGGAATTCTGCAGTAATGCCTTAAAAACGACGGCAAGGGATAAGCACGAGGGAGCTTGAAGAGCAGAACTCAGCTGGCAGGAAAGAGGCTTCCTACGGAAGAGGGGTGTTGGGCGAGCGCTAAACCAACCCGGGTAGCGTGCAGCTTCCAGCAGTTCCAGCTGTGCTGCTCGTCCTTTGTCTGCTCTCTCCTCTGGCAGCTTTCCAAGAGAGGGCAGAGCAGGTGTGACAGCCACTGAGGGAGTCCCAGCAGCAGCTAAACCAGGCGGTCAGCCGGCAGCTGCGGCTGCAGGCAGAAGCTGGATGGAGATGCAGCAGGTTCACTCCTCTAATAGGGATGCTGCTGCTTGTGCTGCCCGTTGTGACTGGCTCCATCATGAGAGCCATTGTGTCCCTCTATTCCGTGGCCATTGACTTTTTAAACCACCCATTCTGGCAGCTGAAATTTTCCATGCTCAGTCCCTGCACAGCACCTTCTGTGCATTTGTATTTGGCAGGGTTCTGTGTAGGAGAGACTGCTGTAGGCAGAATGAACTGTCAAATGAAGTAAAAGAGGCATCTTTGATTAGCAGCTAATAGAAAAAATTCAACTCTTTTGGACCATCACCATCCTTGCCACAATGGATCTGAATGATGTTCTGTTAGTGCCCAATTTTTGACCCTGCCCTACACCAATTTCTTTGCAGGAAGATACAGAGAAGAGACCCAGTCAGCATCTCCTCCTAGAGCATCTCTCTCACCCTTAGGATCCCAGCTCTGTCACAAGCATTACCTCTTTATACCTGTCCTAAAACAATTTTTCAAGCCTTTTGTGCTTGGATTTAACATGTTTAAAGAAGAGTATGTAATGTTTGATACTTGTCCTGATACAGTTTCCGTTGATAATAAATGTTTTGCTTGGCTGAATATGACCCAGCTGAATAAAAGACTGTGGCTGACTGACATGGAGTCCTAAGACTTTCAGCCTTGTAGGGCAGGTCTGTCCCCTCTGCAACATTACAGAGCTTGTAACACTCCAGCCCATGAGAGCTACACTGGCTTCTCTCAGGAAAGCTTATGAATGAGGATCTCATCCTGCCACTGAAACCTATAAGAAATGCAGATAAAGTGAAAAATAATTAAAAATTAATAAAGAAAACAAATCAAACCCTATTCCCTTTAACAGTAGGGCCAAGGGAGAATACTGGGCACTGAAAATGGCATATCCCCAAGGAGCAAGTACCATCTCTTCAAAGGCACAGTTCTCCCAGAAGCAATAGGAGCAGCATCTGTGCATATAGCTTTTAAGTTTGTAATTTGTCTGTAATTTCTCTGCAATCACCAATATTCTGTGGGGCTTCTAGGGTGTTTTTTTAGTGTGTGTTTTCTTTTCCATTGCAAAGACCCAGCTCTCTCTCTGAAAGCCCATATGCTCCTGTCCTGTTTGACTTTAGCATGCGGGAAATGGCCTCTGTCCAATTAGCAGCATGGGAATTAGCACTGCTCAAAATTTGCTACTCCCCACTGTATTCCCCTCTGAGACTGCTGAACTTCAGTGCTCGATTTTCTCTCTTTCTCTCTTTTTTAAACAGCATCACAAAGATTGAGTGCACAGCAAACTATTAGAAAAGCATTGTTAATACTGAAGTCACAAGGTGCAGCTGTTCAATTCCTTGTAATGGTAACACAGAGGCATTTCAGGTGAGTTGTGTTTTCAAGGTATTTCTTTCTTTGCTGGCTTAGTATATATCATTTATCTTGTAAATATTACTAATGTTGGCCAGTCTTGTACCTCATCATGAACTCACAGCATCTGGTACTTCACTTAAGCCCAAGCCTCTGGAGTCTCATGAATAACAGAAAAATCTCAGTTTTAGCATTGACACCTTTGTAAAAAACCATAAAACATCATCAAAGTGCAAATAGACAAGGAAAAGTAAATAAACAACCACAATTCTATATACACACTTATATACATGAACATATACATTTATACCAAAATAATTTTTTCTAAACTCTATTTTTGTAAAGCCAACTCTATGATGCTTTAATGAGGGAGAGGAGAAAGCAACACTCTTTGTATGTTTGGGATTGACATTTCTCCACGAATACCATGTGTCATTAAAAAGGAGAAATTCATCTGAGATAACATAATTACAATACCTCATTTTTAACATCCCGTGCTTGAGCTTTTACCAGCGGGACTTTAATGTGATATGTTTCTGTGGCAGTGCATATTTACTGTATAAAATAGATAGCTACTGCTCTTTTGTGATGAATGCAAAGCATGGAAAGGAAACTTTTTATTTAGGCTGCTGGACGCAGACCAAAGCTGTAGTTTTTCCTAGCTGTCTAGCTCCCAGACTGGCTCTCACAGTAGGTGCCTAGTGTCACTGTAATGGCTTTCTTGAAGTCCTGGCCTGGATTAGGCAGTTATAGATCAGAGTGAGATTCTGACTGAATTACACATGGCTTACCTTCTTTTCAAAACAATTTAAAAAAGATTCTTTAAAACACACTTTTAACAAGTTGTATTGGAAAGCACATCTCCTGAGCTAGGGAGTAAGTCCCTGCTGTGTCTTTTGCCATTCACCCACAATCACCATAAAAATTAAACATCATTATTGTCATTATTCACCTTGTGTGAAGCAACGAGGCCAGGCTCCAACTGGACTGGATATTCTACAAAACTATTTTCAGTGCAGGGCCTAATATGGAAGCTGTAAACTGCAGTAGCTGAGAAAAACTGAAGGGAAGGCTGAAAAAGCATTTGTTTATTGGGGGCAGGGGGAGGGGATTGAGCTTCCCTCTCCTCAATCAGGACCCTGTTGAAGGTATATCAGATGGTGTTTAGGAAGTCAAACTTCTTTCCCATATTCAGTGGGCCAGAAACGTGTGATGCCACAGAATCACATAGAATAGGCTTCATATAGAATCAGAGAATGGTTTGGGTTGGAAGGCACTTTAAAGATTGCCTTGTTTGAATGACCCTGACCAGAGCCTTCCACTTGACCAGGTTTCTCAAAGCCCCACCCAACATGGCCTTGAACCCTTCCAGGGATGGGGCATGCACAATTCTCCGGACACCCATGTCCAGTGTTTCACCACCCTTACAGTGAAGAATTTTTTCCTAATATCACATCTAAACCTGCCCTCTGTCAGTTTAAAGCCATTCCCTCCTGTCCTATTGCCAAATTCCAATAACTGGTTCTCTTTCATCTCTAGATGGAAGTTGGGCAGGGCCTCCACAGACACAAAACAAGGAAGGCACACCTGGACGCGGCAATAATTCCAAAACGTCTTTTTATTCTGAGCTGGACACAAAGGGGAAATACTTTGCCAAAACTGGGAAAAGCTCATAATCAGACAAACTCGTGTGGAACTGTATTGCAAGAGGCTCACACAGCTCTCTTGAGATTAGCACAACCTGTCTGTAAGGTACAACTGGTGTTGAACTGGGAGGAATCTGGCAGCAAGAGAACACAAGGCTGTATGGCTTGTCCTGATAGCAAAAGTAAATAGATATTATTTGTGGCAGTCTGGAGGCAGCCCAGAGTCCCATTTTCCCATGATGAGGAACTGTTCCACTATGGTTTAGTGGTGGGAAAATAAATAAGAGAGCCCTAGGAAAGAATCTGGACGGAAGTGCTGTGACACAGAACTGAAAGAAACAGCAGTCTTTGGAATAAAACGTTGTCCCTCTATTTTCAAGAAATAATTATTTTTTTGTTTGTTTTTTTAAGCTGGAGAAGAAACAGAATTTTTTGATAAGCTGTTTAGGCAAACTAAGAACATGGGGAGGTATTATCCAAATTATGTGCAGATATGGCAGTGTACGGCTTCACCATAGTGTTTGACACCAAATAAATTTTTGGTCAGTGTATTGCATCCCACCTGTGTTGGAGTTTGAGCTGAAAATCTATCCTAGAAGTGTGAACCCATTCCAGTCATGTCCTTTCCTAAGACTTTGTCATGTTTGCTAAGGTCTGTACAGACACAACCTCATACCGTCCCAGGAATTCGTTATTATTACACTGTGGTGATAGTTTGACATTTTTGTAAAAGGATTTTCTTCAAATCTAAAGCTTGCTTAGGGTCTTAGTCCCTCAAAAGCACACCTGATTGCACTGTAAGGAGTCTGTTGTCATCCATCCTTCCCCTCTGAAGGATCCTTAACCTAGGTGGACACAAGGGCTATCTGCAGGTGCCCAGGATGGTCCTGTGAGCTGTGTGACAGGAAGTGATGCTGCTGCTCAGGTGTGGCAGCAGTGAGGATGGTGGGTGGTCCTGCATGCCGGGGGTGGGTATGTCCTCCCTCTCCATCTGCTGGGGGCAGGATCGCTCTGCCGGCTCCCTTCGGGTGGGTGGCTCAGCATCAGCCCTGATTACTGACTCCTGTGGGGGCGTTGGGTCCTCCCTTAATTAGCCATGGCCTGTGGTCATTGACAGGCTCTCGGCCATTTTAATGAAAAGATGTGTTCTAACAGTGACCTTGATCTAACCAGGAGGTGCCAATCACATCGAGAATGACTGTCATAACAATCATCGCTGGCACATCGGGGACCTCAGGACCAGCAGAAAGACAGGCAGCGCTTATTCACAGCCTCTGCGGCTTCATCCTGCAGCAGGTTAGAGGAGCCCAGAGCAAGGGAATTTAGACTTTCCACCATGTGCTTGCGTCCTGATCTGAGGAATTAGCTCTTCTGTCGGGTATTAGCCCGCGGTAACTGCACAAACGTCTCCTCTATGGCTCCTGCGCTCGCACTGACTGTCCTCCAGCCGCCTCAGCTGGCTATGCCCAAGCTCCCCTGCAGGTTTGCCCCCACCACAGCACCCCAGGGCACCGCACTGGGATGCCCCAGCTCTGGGGGTCCTGTGAAGAATTCCCGCTCCCTCTCCCCAAAATCCTTTCTTTGTTCTGCGCCTTCATTCCCTATTCATGTGATCACCTCGGTGCAATGCTGTCTCTCTCCTTCCCTGACTCTGCAGGAATCAGCGGTAGCTTCCCTCTCCATCTGCTGCTGCAGAAGGCTCCTGGGCTGCGCTCTGCCCTTCCCCCAGTATTTGTAGGTCTCTCCCTCCCTCCTCGCCCTCTCTCCCCCTTCACCCCCTACAAAAGTCCTCAAGAGTCAGCTGTCACTTGTTTTTATTTTCTCCTGGCTCCTGTAGCACGGTCACATCTGACTTGCCTGCGCTATTCCTCCGTGGCTGGGGGAAAACGTGGCCAACTTTTGCCTGGTGTCAGTTTAGCAGCCTGGGCCGCCTCCTCCTCCTCCTCCCTCGGGGTCGTAGGAGCCGTTGCCGCACTGTCTCCTCTCCTTTCTCATCATGGCTGGGCTGCAGCTGGCGTGACTGGTTTGAGAAAATCTGGGGCCCCCCGCGAAGCTGCTCAATTGAGTTTGCCTCCTCCTCCCTCCCCCTGCCCCTGCAAGGCTCGGGAGGGTCTGCGTGACTTTTCCCCCCTTCCCCCTCCCTTTGGCAGGCAGGAAGGCCAGTCCAAGCCAGAGATGAAGGCAGGAAAGCCGTTGATGGTGGTGGATGGGGAACTCACGGCAATTGTAGGGAGCAAGGGCTTTCTGAGATCCCCACACGGCTGCCTTTTGGGACTCAGCAGAACAAAGCACCAGTGGCTCCTCCAGCAGGCCAAGGGCAAGTGGACATTCCTGGTACAGGGCTCCATGATGCCCCAGCCCTCCCGTGGCACTATCCCTACACAGCACAGCCAGGGACCACTGGGGTCCCGCAGTCCTTAATGAATTGACCCTTTCCTGCTTTCCTGCTTATCCTTTTATGATTGCCCTGGGGCATGGTTCATTTTGTTCCCTCCTTTAATGAGTCGAAGGGGTCCAGTTGGAGCCTTTCCAAGACTTAGCTTCCTGCATTTCTTTACCCTTTCTACAAGCTTAATGAATATGCCACCAAAAAGCTCATTAGATGTAATGTCAGTTCTATTTCTGGTGCTCCCTCTTGGAGAAACTGTGTCCTGTGCTGGCAGGGAGATGAACCCAGTGAGAGCCACAAATAAATACCAAACTTCTGTCCCTTTTCTTTTCTGTCCTTCCCATTTTCACGCTTAAACAGGAACAAGGGAAGATCCATGGGCCCTCCTAACTTTTCCTTGTGCTGTTCATTTATCCAAGACTGTCTTCCCTCTTGTCCCCGTGATCTAAAACCAGTAGTCTGGACTTCTTGCTCCCTGTCACTGCCCTGGCTGCTGCTGTGGCTTTGGTGTGTGGCAGGGAGGTGAGAAGCTGCGTGGAAGAAGTGGAGCCTTTAGAGAATGATGCAAACCCCAGTGCTTCTGGGAAGCAATCAGCCCTGTTTATTACAGGTGAATCAGAGTTCCATGACTGGTGAATCACTGGAGTATTTGACATGTCAGAGCAGTGGAAAAATGATTCACTGAAGGTTTGCTCTCCGGAGAATAGATTTTTTTTCCCCCTACCAGGGAAATTTGGGATTGCTTCAGGGTTTGTTTGGGTCCCCTCCTCCCTTCCAGAGAAACAGGCATTCTGTTACCATTTTCAAAGACAGACAGATACAATGGAGGGCAGGGAGAAGAGAAATTTAAAGATGCAGTTAGGTGGTTGGGAGCAGTTCCCTCCTGCTGCCTGTTCCTGACTGATGCTTGTTATGTATACGTGAGTCTGCCTGTTGGTAGTCACCAGGAAGGCAGAAGTAGCAGAAGGAAGAGGACGTGGTTACCTTGCAGTATCTCTGCTAGAAAGTTGTAAAATGCGTTCTGCTTACCTTGCAAGCCCCTTGAACCCTTCCAACAGTTATAGGAGAAAAGTTCTTCTGCTTTTCTATTTCACTTTCTACAGATGTATTTTTCAACATAATGTTATTTTGTCAGCTGTGTTAATGTCATCTGGTGAGGAGGTCTATTTTGGGAGTGAGGATTCTCAGCTTGTAAAATATATTATGGCTTTTGATGCACCAGGGACAGTAACACCCTCATAAAAAAAATCCTATTTATGTTGGAATTTGAACAAGGTATTACAGTGATTTAAAGGGTACAAAATCAGAAGTATGCCAAGATTAGTGGCCTCCTATTGGTCTTAATCTTCTTCCGTTACCATTTTCAAAGATATATTAATAGCTTCAATTTTTAATTTGAATTTTTCTTCCCTGTAAGGTATCATTAAGTTGAAAGGTGCAAATGAATGACACTGGTAAATTGGTCTGCTGAATGTCTTTGCGTAGTATCAGAGGGTCAGCTATTTCCAAGTTGCTTCCTCTTATGGATATCAGTTATAGAGTAGATTGGGTCCTGTACCTCCAGGGTTATGGAGAAGGCAACAGTAGCTGTTGCACCTTAAACTTTCTTGGTTTTCTCTTCCTGTTTCAGAGCTGGAACAGCCCCATCTACTTACTTTTCTATCCTTTCTTTAGTGCATGTCTCAGGAGACTGCAACGTGCTTTCCCGGCACAGCTCCTTGGTGTGAGTGCTGGTCACAGGGTGTGTCCCTGGTTTGCAGAATGAGGCTGCCCAGCATGAGCATGTGCAGACAGAAGTGTTGGCTAATAGGCCTTCACAAAGTGCCTGCTCTAAAAATGGTGCTACCTAGATACTAATAACTGTTTATTTTTGTATTACTATTATTTTATTATTAATTCTGTGAAAAGCTTCTTGCACAATTAAAATGATGAAGTAATAATATAGAAGTTGGGAATCTCTAGAGCTAAGGGACAAAGGGAAGCAGCAATTAGTGGACCTACCTTTAGTTCTTTGGTGCTTTGCAAGGACAAAAGAGAGCTATTTAATATGGGGGCAGGGAAAGTTCTGTTAAAAAAAAATCTAGGAGAATACTTGTGCTCCAAGTTGTTTAGTTCTCCCTAACATCTAGTCACTTCTGAAATAGCAGTGTAGTTCTTAGTATTTTAAGATGAAACTGTCTTATATCCCTTAACTTTGTCTCATCTGAGGCAGATAGATATTCTACCAGGAAGCCCCACAAGAGATTAGCACTACTGATATACTCACCCCATAGCTACTACTCCTTATTTGTCTAGGAGCATGCTGTGTCTGGCAGCTGGTAAGAAAATAAATAAATAAACCCCAGGAATCAAATTCCTGAGGAATCTGGTCATTTCAAGGTTCCTCTATACATTCACAGGTTTTAAAGGCCAGAAGGGACAATTATATTCCGACCTCTGGTACAACATAATCCATTGAATTTCTCTTAGTGTCGCCAGCACTCAGCCATATGAAATGAGTTTGTGCTCTTTAAAATCCTCTCCTCAGCTCTGGTATCATCTCTCAAACAATCCCTTCTTACCCCTTATACTCCCCTGCTCAGTACTGTGTGTGTGGATGAGGGTGTTTTCAGGTCTTCAAACAGTAGCAGCCCCAGAGCAGGATTATTCTATGTTAAAGCAGCACAGTGCAATCCCTTTAACCCGTGCTCTCTGTTTCACCTCTGTGCCTTTGCACAGCATTTCAGCCTGGCTCCCAGAGGTGCGGAAAGCCTTTACAGATGTATCACAGATAGCTCCTCTCTGGGTCCCCTCCATGGAGAGGTTTTAGGGTGATTTTTCCCCAGCAGGGAGGATGGGTGGTATCTCTTCCAAGTGGCTGGAGAGCAGTGGCACTGCAGCTGAGGGCTGGCTGGCTGGCTGGAGCCACTCTTAATACAGCCTTAGAAGGGGAGAGTTCATGTCTTTTTGTTTTATTTATTTCTGTGACAGCTGAGATCAAAGGCTGGCCTGCCTCTCACAGGGATAGTGGCAGCCAGTGGCTAGCCCTGTTCATGCATCTGTGTGGGACTGGGAGCACACTGATGTTGGGGAGCCGTGAGGCCTTCTCTGCACCTGAAGTGGGCAGAGCTGAAACCCTGCAACAGGGAAAGAACAGTTTCTTAGCAGGTGAAAAGGCTGGGAAGGAAATCTGGGCCAAAATCCCTGGCCCGGGCAGATCGCCCCTAGCCTTTAGTCAGAGCAGTACTCCCAGCACACCTGGGCGGAAGAGATGACTGATTCCTGTAATGAACCTGAGTAACTTGTATGTCAGAGGATTATTGCCTCCCCAGCAGGGTGGTCAAAGCCTGGCAGCTGTCTGCAGCCTGGCAGAAGCTTTGCTTGCCTTCTGTTAGTGAAAGGAGGGCTGGAACACCAACACATTTCTGAGGTGGGCAACTGGCAGTGACTGCTCACTGCCCCTGTGCTTGCCATGGCAGCAGCATTGCATTTACCTTGGTGCAGATGAGGGCTGGGTCTGCCTCCCTATTTACTGATGTCAAACCAGTACTCTCACTTTCAGTTCTCTTATGATGAATCTTGCTTCTTATTTATCCAGAAAGTCTGAACTGATACTATCTCTGTATCCTCAAATGCTGGTGGTGAAACCCCTATCCTGCACAGTGATTCTTCATCAGCAAGAATGCCTTTTTTTGCTGTGCTTTACATCTGCCCTAAATTGTGTAGTTTTTTAGAAAGCAATGTTGTTAGGCATCCACCAAGAAATTTACCCCTCTACCCCTCTGAGTGTGCCAGAGCTCCTGTTGCTTTACCTGACATCTTCAAACAGGCATTGCCTCTGAGGTGGAGCTGAACAATCACACAGGGCTGCTCTTCCTTATTTTGGTCAGTTTATTTACTTAGCTATTCGTCCAGGGCAGATGTCGAGCTATTCTAGCTGGGCAGCAAAACCCGAAGGCTCAGGCTGAGAAACAAATAAAAGAACCTCAACTGTATTATTTTTTAAAAAAAATCTCATGATCTGTTAAGCATGTCTCCCTGTCTGCCAAGGGCCTGACTGGTGCTTCTGGACTGATTGGTTGGCAGTACTGCCATTTCCAACAGTTTTCAGCCTGCCCATAGGAGCGATGATGTGGTTTATATATTTCAGTCTTGCTCTTCACTCTGCTGTTGTCTTTAAAATGGCTGAAAGTCCTGAGTGTAGGGAGTAGGTGTTTCTAAAAAATCCCTTTGTGTGGTACTCTCTTTTCTACAGCCGTGATTCGCTTTACATTATAAACGATGTGATAACTTAATTCCAATGGGCTGCTTTAACGTGCAATAAAATATAAATTTAGGTAGCATGTAAAATAAGCTTTTCCTGCCATATGACAGAAACCACAACTGTCTGGCATGGACACACAAGCCAGAACCTGAGAGGAAGCAAAGCACAAAGCCAGACATGATCTTTGATCATATGTTGTTTAAAATTAACAGCACAGATCATACCCACACTTAAATAACACATCTGTCTGGGGGCTAGATAGTAACACACAATATGCTTTTTTAATTCATTATGCATTTGAATCTCTCCCAAGTAACAGGTGGTTTTCTGACAACGAAGCCTGCCAAAAAAGGCTTGAGAAAGGTCTGGCTGATGGTTATCCTGGGAGGTGAGGTAGCCTGGGTTCCTGGATAGCAACAAGCCCTGGCTCTCTTAACTCTTTTCCTGCTGGTTCTCCATCAGTTTCTGCCATAATTAATGCCCTGCCTGCCTTACAGCACCTGTATTCAGGCCTTCAGAGGGGAAGCTGCATCCCGAGGCAGAGCAGCAGAGGTTTGGGGTCTGTGCCCTGGGGCTGAGGATCTGTTCCACATAGGCAGTGCTGGGTGTGCCAGCCTGGCTGCCGAGCCGGTTCAAAGGGTGGATCTGGTCTGACCAAACACATGGCTTCCTCCGGGGATGGGACCAAGCTAATGACCTTAGAAACCCCTTATGGCACCTTTGAAGGGCGGTTCATCCTGGGCTATAACCATTTCTGAGATGGCTGTGCCCGCAGGATGCCTGCCTGTCTCCCAAACTGTGAGGGAGAATGACAAGCTTGGATGGTAAAATTTGCTGCAAGCAGGGGTCAGAGAAGTGAATCCCACCTGAGCTGCTCACACACTAGTCTGGGAGAGCACAAGCCTCGATGAGGCTATGTGTTGCCTTTTAAACCAGTGCACATCTGAAAGGTGCGGGTGGCATGCAGACAAGGGCCTGGGGTCTGTCATGGCAGGCATACCCTAGGCCCCTGCCATTTGCTGTTCACAGGTTCCTTTGAAGCAGAGGGAAGTTCTGACTCTGCCAGGCTTGGTGTTCACTGAACAGTGACCAGCACCCAGTCTGAGAGAGGGATGTGTAAAACCTGATGCATTTTGCTTTTCCCTACAAAAGGGGAAAGTCATCTGTAACAGATGATCCAGCTACAGCATGAGGCAAAGAAATGATTAACTGTACCTCATTATGCATGACAGAAACTGCTAGAGCTTATGAAGTTAGCCACATCTTTTAAAAATCTAGCTGTAGTGTCTGGAGTCCAACACGTGTCCCACTGCACAGTCCCTTGGGGCTTTGATGCAGGTTTGCTGGTGCAGAGCCTGATGGCTCTCCAGGCTGGGAGGGATGGGAATATGATGCCCCGCTTCTCCCCTGGCTTTTTTGAATCCCTTTTGGGTGGACTTTAGGAGATCTCTCTGTCCCTCTGGCATCTTGTGAGCTCAGAGGAGAGGGAAGATTCCTGACCTCAGCCCTTACAAAGTGAGGTGAGCTCAGCCCCAGCAGTAATGGATTTGTGTCCCTTCATATACTCCAATTATAACAGTAATTCGTTTTGACCTGTTCCTTGGGTAAGCAGCTGCTTTGGGAGGTAGGGGAAAGAGAGAGATGACTTCCTCCAGGGTTTGCACATAGTAGTTCCCATTTTTGGCAAAATAAACTCACCAGAGGGTGATGGAAAGCCTTTCCCTCTAGCCAGGAGCTCCTTGATCTTCACACCCCCAGGGTGGAGGGAAACAACTTTCTTTGGGTGCTTGGTACAGGCATGCTGTACTTACCAGGAGTGCTTGGTTAGACCTCCTCCAGACTGGACAGACCATGGGACCTGAGGTTTGTAACCTGGGAATGGAACAGGAGATGTTCATCCTAGCTGCTTTCCAGCATCTATTGACATGTTAGTCCTCAGGGTCCTTCTGGGTCACTTGTCACATGCAGTTTGGGTCGAGGCCTGCCCAGAACAGATTTCCAGATCAGTGACTGCCACTGCAGAGAGGAAGTTTGTTAAAACAAACTTCTCAAACACAGTTTTTGTGGTTAAGTAGAGTCCATGGAGACACAGGTAGTTACTGGGAGGTGTGGTATGATTTGGTCCCAGCTGCCCTGTCAGTCGCAAGGAGGCTTTGAGAACTCCTGGCACTGAGCAGGGTGCAGATGAACTCTGAGCTTAGGGAGTTGATAAGCCTGTGTCCTCCTCTCTTTTCCTTGAGAATTTCTCCTCATGCATTCATCACACAGGTCTGCTTTGCCTACCACCCAGGTAGGAAACACTACTTAACACAGAAGAGCTATTAGGGTTCCTTGGCTAGCAAAGGACTGTAAATGGCAATGATTCCAGACTCTGAAGACAAGGTGTTGGGTTGGGAGCTTTGGCTTTAGCTTTTTGCTGGCAGGGTGAGCAGAGGCCTACAGATCCTCTGACACATACACTTGTAGGTGGAAGAGGGTTGCAGCCATCGACACCACCTAACCACAAAAGTAATTTTTCATGCTGCTTGCAAGCTGTTTGCAAATTAGGGGACTTTCTAGGAACATCACCTGTGCAAAGTGCACTCACACAAAATGGCAGTGCTTGCACACCAAACCATTGGGGATTGCCAGGGCAGCTCCCCACACTGCTGCCCTGCAGCACCTCTGCCCCTTCTCTCCCTGCACCTCCTGTGCAAGGGAAGGAGGAATTTCCCCCAGGTCTAACGCCTAGAGCCGCAGGAGGAAGTCGTTCCGAAGAGATGCACCTCCTCAGCAGGGCGTGAGAAGGTACAGGCATTCCAAAACCCTGGTGTGGGGAGACAAAGAGCCCACTGAATGGTGAACCTGGCTGCAGAAGCGCCGGGGGAGCAGGGTCCCCTGTCAGAGGGCTGGAGGCCGAGCGTGTTTGCGAGCAGTGTGTGGCACAGGCGCGGCAGGCGCCTGGCAGCTCTCGCTGAGGCGCGAAGGCCCCGCGGGCCGGGGCTCCCCGGGGCCGCTGCCGGCCACCAGCTCGGCATCGGTAGAGCGCAGCTGTCAGCTCTCCTCCGGGGGGACCCTGCTGCGTGTTTACATGAGGAATCATATGGTAGTCTCTTCTAGCTGGTGGGCAACTCGCAGGGTTACCTCATCTGCAGTGGAATTACCTCATCGGTGTGAAATGCAGTGCAGTGCAGGCAGCAGCAAAGCAGGCTGCTCTGGGGCATGGCTCCCTCGGCAGCAGGCTGCAGAGCAGTGACCGCTCAGGAAAGAAACTTGAAATCTGCTAGTTTCACAGTCATGTCAATTCATGAAGAATTGCTCAAAGCAGCTGGGACTGCTTTGCAGTGTGAGTGGGTAGTCATGCATGCACCCTTTGGATCCCTGTAAGAAGTCAGCTGTGCTGACCCACCCAATGCCCAGCTGCCGTGTAAAGTCCTGGTGCAGGGAGCAGCAACCAGGATGTTATTCTCCACCATAGATTAAGACTGGGAGAGTGAAGTCTTTGGCATTCTCTGGCTTAAGCATGTTTCTTGACCCAGATGGTCCTGCTTCACCTCTTTAAAATCAAACCAACCAATTATACATGTATAAATAAAAAATTGCTTGTGATGCCCAGGAATATATAATAAATTATTGGTGCCATAGACAGAGGAGTTTATTAGCCCCTGTCAAGCTATTCACAGTGTAAAGGACATACTGACCTAGAATGATCTCTTCCTTCCAATCAGCATTTACACTGTAACAGGAGGAGAGCCAGTCAGTATTTGTGCATTGGTAAGCTTAACCCTTCGGGCTACCCATGCAGATATTTACTCCAGGATTTTGTGTACAATTCCAGCCCTAGCAGGCCATTTTTATTTCTAATAAACCGTTCTCTTAATCGAGGAAGCTGTGAGCTGGAGGCCACCACTTCTGTGAACAAACATATTTTAAATTCCTCAGAGCATGTTTGTATGCACATATATATTTGTGTGTCTGTGTGTATTTTTCTTTTCTCCCAGGCTATTTATCATGTCCAGTTGGACACATTGTGTGAGCACAGCTGCTCTTATCTGGCACAGGGTAGGATATTAAAGGGAAGATTAAGATTACCATTTTGCTTTATTTCATTTCTCAGAGCTTGATCTGCATAGCCAGTTCTTGTCTGTGTGTGTGTGTGAGTGGAGAATAATAGTTGTGAGCCGGGTTTGCACACGGTGTCTCCAGGCAGTAGTAGGTAAGGCTCATCTGGAGTTTTCAGCTCCTGGAGATAGTTGCTCGAATCCCAGGAGCGTGGGTTGGGCTGGGAATGGGGGTCTGGTATCCATGGTGAGGCTCCCTATCTCACAGTACCAGGTGTGTGCATGTGAAGCAAGTTCTTGGAAAGACCATTCTCAGGGGGGAAAGAGAGAAACCGGAGAGAGAGGTAATTAGGAACTACCTTGCACAACTGAACCGGCTCATTAGGGATGAGTAAGGGAAGGACAGTGCTCGGAGCAGGTGATATGTGTAGAGGTTTCACACAGCCTGCCACTGGCCATGCTCTATTTCTTTTTCCTTTTACCTCCCTTTGCCTTTTCTTCTCCTTTTCTTTTTCTTTTCCTCTTTCTATTTTCTCCTCCCCTCTTTCCTTTCTTTTCTCCATTTCTCTCTCTCTTTATGCATAAGGGTAGAAAATGGAGCTTCTGAAATTATTCCAGATGGGTCTGTTTGACAGCATCAGTGCTAGTTGTTCTCTAAACTGAAACAAGATCCATATTTGGATCAATATAGATTTGTGTGTGGGGAAGTATTCCCTTTTATTTCTTTGTCAACTCAGTGTGGCAGCACTGCTAAAAAACACATGCTCTGAAGGCTACTAGTTACTAAAACAAACCCTTCTGCCTGCTCTTTGTGCACTTCATCCATTTCCATACATAAAGTGTGGCTGATCTTACACTGTTTGACCCCTGCACATTGAAGAATGTGGCCATTGCACTTCTGGAAATTTGGAGCCTCCTGAATCCTGCCCCAGCTTCCCATCATCCCTCAGAGCAACAGAAGCATGGTGCTGCCTTAAGCTCCCAGCAAAAATTGGGTGAATATGGCTCATAATCCAAGCTTAAGTGGATTTAAGGGGTGAAGAGGCAATCCTCCTTCTGTTCTGTGTTTCACAGTACTGTTTGGAAAGGAAACTGATGCATGATTGTATTAAACCTTCCCTCTGCTCCAAGCCCTAAATCATGCTGGAAAACAACGTGTCCTTGTGGGGTGCTGAGCATTGGTCCTTGTGAAGCACTAGCCACCATATAAAAATCTGGTACAGGAGCAGACTGGGAAAGGCTTTCCCTAACTAAACTTCCTGTTTAAGTAACATTCACTAGTGGGTGTCTCTTCAGCTTTGCCACTGTCCTCCAGCCAAGCAGGGTTACAGCTCCGTGTGCTAGGGTGGGCTTGAACCTTCTTTTTGCAGGAAGAATTTTGAATTCAAGGAATTAGGAGAGGAAGCTGCAATTCTCTCATGCAGGTGAAATTAGAGAAAGATATGACTCATTGGTGGGGCAAATTGAGCCTGCCAGCTGGGCTTCATTCAGCTGAAAAATATGCCCCTGTGGCTGCAGAGAAGCCAACCAGAACTAACCAGAGGGGTGCAAATCTTCAAGTCAAACTGCAAACTGGGAACAACAAAGCAAATCATTCAGGTAGAAGGCATGCAAAATGCAATTGGTTCTCTTGCGCTTTACCTTGAATGGATTAAATCTGGCACTCGATGTGCGAACCCACAAGCGCTTGAACGGTAGTAAGCTGGCATAAGGCTGGCTATAATTAGAAGTGATATCTGCTCAGAATTAAAGTGCCAAATGTGCCTTCAGGTGTGTTCATTCTCCATCTTGCTTTTTAGTCCAGGCCTGACATATTTGGGATTCTTGCCACAGGAACTGTACCAAATGACTCACTCACAGTGGTAGCCATGTGCTGAAGACTGCATCCTACAGAATCAGTGGGCTTGCAGTTCAACATGAAAGGCAAAACCTCAGGAGACTGACATATGGTCACTTGGTTCAAATAAGCTCCTTCAAACTTGAAAATTTCTCCAAATTTTTGTCTTCTTTCTGCCGTTTTTACAGTTGTGGCTTTTCTTGACTGATTCCTACCTTAGTTGATTCTTCTCTGTCCTGTCATTCTTCCGCCTCCTTTAAGCCTCTGTGTCCTTGGGCAGTCCCCATTCTCAAATTCCTCCTTTTAATTGCAGGCACCACAAGCTCTGTTTATCCTTGACTCCCCGACAGCATGAGAGGTTTTATAGCCCCTCTGGAGGCTCAGCTGTAAAGACTGGAATGCTCTCTGCTAATTTCCTACAAATTCTCGCTGGTGTAATAGGGGACAGATCTGCAAAAGCACCTAGAGGCGGGAGAGGTGAGCTCCGCAGAGCCTGTCTGCTAGATATTCTGGTGGAGTCCTCAGCCCAACAGCGCAGCTGGGCAGCCAGCAACAGGATGAGAAGGACAGGTATTGATGGAGCAAGTGTAGAAAGGAGAATAATATCTCCTGCCTCAAGAAGAGGTTCATTTTTCATTATGCAGAAAAACCCAAGGATGTCAGGCTGGTATTGGTTGTACCCTGAAATCATATGAAGCAGTTGGTGTTGCAGGCACTCAGACCAGGATCTTAAAAATTGTTCCTGGATCCAATACTATCAACAAAATCCATCCAAGATAACATTCACTCTGCACTCCAAGTTGGCCAGCCTGACTTTAAAATGTTAGACAAATGAAAATGTGGTTTCTTCCATTTTGTAAGTCCAGGCATCTTTTAACACCTGGTCTGTTAGAAACCATTTTTTGTGTTTCATAGCATCTTATGTTGTGTTTGGCATGTCAGGAACAGAAAAGAAGACCTGCTCTTCACACAATTCCCTTCAGATCAGATTGATAATATGTATTGAATGATGTTGCTTAAATCAATGCAAATTGATTGAGGGCCTCAGAGCATCTGGAAGATAACAGGAGAGGAGAGACCAATATCCTGAAGGGATATTCGTGGCCATTTTTATAGTGCTGCACAACTTCTGCCCAAAAGGAAAAACTTGCAGGTCATTTTGAGAGGAGGGCATGCTTTGGATTGAAATTGAGAGCCTGTCTGAGAAAGGTAATGATGCTCCCTGAGTACTGTTATCCCTCTTATTTCTTATAACTCCTCTAACTGCTAATAAATTACTATATCCATCGAATTATGGTCAGCAGGGAGTCTTAAAGAAAAAATTTGGTTGTCTTAATGAGGAAGGGGGGAGCAGAGAAAAGAAGGGAGAGATTTTAATGGAGAAAACACACATCATCAAGACACAGGGGTGTTTATTTTGCATCTGGATTGTACGCAAAAACAGGGAACTTGAAGAGCAAAGCTGCTGCTGAATTTCTGTCCATCTCCCCCATCCTGCTCAGAGTCAGAGGCAGCTCTCATAGCTGTCTTTGTGATAAAGCTTACAAGCAAATTGGACAGGGTGTCAGGCTGGCTATGAAATATGACAAATTAACAGCCGAGGCTGCTACTGCCCTGGTTGCAGACACTTCATTTAGAAGTTATCATGTAACTGGATGCTTTCTGTAATTTGTGATGATACTGATTGTGATAAATTGCAAGATTCAGGTAAAAAATTCAGCCCATTCCTGAAACTGAATATTAAGGGAAGAAACGGTTGTCAATATCGTGCCACTTAACTTCAGGCTCCCCAAATGAGAAAAGATCTCACAATAACAATAAAATTCTCAGTCACTGAGCAATGTAATTATATTAAGCTAATTACATTACAATTAGCAAATCTTTAATTTATTTTTAATGCACCAATTAAACTTTATGTGGTAATCATAAAGCTTTCTGAATGGCAATCCTTTTGGGGAAGCATTGACACCAGCCAGGGGTCACTGGTTGATGTTAGAGTATTTCCTGAAGTAATAAATAATTGAATTTTTATCTAGCTCGGAAAAGTTTCCATACAAATATTTCAGGCATATAATTTATTCCCTTCCTTCCCTTTACCTTGATGGCTGATAAGTGGAAAAATTAATGCTCCACATTCCAGCCCACTCTGTTGGTCCCATGTATTTTCATTGGATTGTTTGTTTGTTTTTTAAAGCTGGCAGCTGTCTCAAAGGACCCAAAGAAGCCCTTATCAGGTGGTTCTCAAGTGGTTTATCAGAGATTCCTCCTCTTTTCAGTAAGACTCCCTGTGAGCAAAGGCTGGGGAATGTGCCTCTGTATCAATTCTCCATCCCAGGAGTAGCACCATCTTGCACCAAACAAAGGAGGAAAATTAGGCATGATAAAACTAACTGGAATGAAATTAGGGACTGGAGTGTTAAGCTCCCTGAAATTCATGTTCAGATCCTGTATGGCCTTAGAGGCACTTAGGCCATGCAAGTCCTTCAGACTTTGCCATGAAAGTTCCTAAGGCATCTAATGCCATTTTGGAGCATGCCTAACCAGTGCTTCTGCCTTGACCAGGCTGTGCAGCAGGGTACTTATCTGACATTTAAGTTGGATTAGAAATGATGAACAGTACGTTCATCCATTTATCTTGTTGCAGGGCTCAGTCTCACAAGGACACTTCGTATCCGCCTGCTGTGCTCTGCCAGATCTGATCTTTCTTTGGCCATTAGGCCAAAGGTTTTTTCTTTCTTCTCATGTTTAGTCTACTTTAGCTAACAAATATATATATATATGTATGTATTTCCTATGAGGCATGACTGCTTTGTAAAGAAGAGAAGGGTGGTTTTTCCACGCTGAATGCCTTACCAATAGAGAGACTGAGAGTTCTCCACACAGAGAAGGAAAACTCATCAGGCAGAAGAGGGGGCAAAGCACTTTGGGTGGGACTATTAAACTGCTGCAAAAGATGGAGGATTTCAGTGTCATGGGGTTTTTTTTTCTGAACACCCTCTGTGGCACTGCTCTGTTCTGCAGGAAAGAGACATCTTTCTGAAAGGGGCATCCAAAATGACAAAACACACAGAGTAAAATAACTAAGCTCTGGAGAGGAGAGGGACTTCGGCTCTTCTCCTATCCCACATACTCAGGGTTTTCCTGGAGGTAAGCTATGATGTCTCCTTGTTCAGTCCAGCCCTTTTAAAGTGATGTCATGGAGCTCTGTGGACTAGGGCCAAATCCTGCTATCTCAAAAATTCTATGCCCCAGCTGCACATTTTCCTCGTCTTCTGGAGGAGGTGAGGGTGAAGGGGATACAGAAACCAGCCCATCCTCAAGCCCTGCATGTCCTGAACAGCAAATTCCTGGCCAAGTGGGAACCAGGCACCATGCTGGGAGGGTACTGTCTCATCCCTAAGGAGAAAACTGGGCTTTTTGCCCTGTGTCAGCATTACTGATGTAAAGCACCTACCCAGATTCTGGGATGCGAGCTATTATCTCTGCAGGGCTCTCTGCTTCTCGGAGTAGATGTATCTGCTTCCCTGCCGTTAGCTCCAGGCTCTCTTGTATGGCAGGCACCAAGGCACACACAGAGACACGTGTTGTAGCTCCTTTTTTGGATCTGGTCCTTGGTGCTTAGGGACCAGATGTAATTTGTTCATGCACCCTGAGCTCTGCAGGTGACTCAGGAGCGTGGGACTGGCCTCTACCTACATTCAGCATTAGTGATAGGCAGCCATTCCCTGCAGACAAATTGGCATGTCACTGCCACATTAAATACACCAAAAGGAAATGGCTGAACTGGAGGAGCTGAAAACAGAGTATACTTAGAACTGAGAATATTTGGGGCCAATTTTCATGCTCAAAATTTTGGAAAATTGCCCTGTCAGCTCAGAATAATTATTTTAAAAAATAATTGAAAAATGTGTTATTTTACATCTTACAAGTAAACAAGAGCAATGGCATAGCACTGTGTATGGAGTGGCCTGCAGTCCTTGTTTTTGTTTGTATGGGACCTTGAGCAACTGCTGTGTTTATTTTTTCCTGATAATCTCTCTAATAACATGGAAAAAGAAGGCACAGACTGTGCCTTTTTTTTTTAATTTTTTTTTTTTTTTGGTGAGAATTGAAATAATTCATGTTTCTCCTCCGTGGAATGAATTTCCCCACCATAATAGCGCACGTTGAGTGTATCTGGAAAGGATGCTGCCTTGTTCGATGAACTGAATTGTGCACACAGTTGGAGGCTCTGACAGTGCCAGCATCAGTGAATGCAAGTTGCATAAAAAAGAGGCAGTATCATTCATGACACTAATGAACAGTCCTTCCTCGTCCATCAGAGAAATCTTTCCCAGGGATAACGATTCTCCTAGCATTTTCTTAGCCATAAAAGAAGAGATTGTGCTGGGTCTTTGGTTCTGTAGGAAACTATCAGGAGGATTCTAAGGCTGGGAACAGAAATCAATGTTTCTGTGATACTGTATTGGCTAAATACTTAGACCAGAGGAAAAAGATTTTATTTTGACTGCACAGTGAACTTCTTGTTTTGCTTTGCTGCTACAAGATTGTGAAAAAAGAAGGAAATTTAAGGGGACATATTTGATTCCAAGCAAGTCTGCCAGGAAGTTCTTGTCATTGCAGTGTGGTATACCTGGCTCACTCATGTAGTCCTACAGCTTTAAGTAACTGTAACTTCATTGATTTCAGTGGAATCTCGGGAGTAAAAGGGGAAAATTGGTGTGACACAACAGTGATTCAGCTTTAATGTATTCCCTCATTCTTCTCCAGGTATTTATTATAATTTAAGAGACATCTACTTTAAATCTTTCTTATTACTTGAAAAAAGTCTCCTCAGATATGAACAAAACCAATAGCAGAAGGGTCTCTGGGGATCTAATCTACAAAACGACAATTAGACAAGATCTAAAACTAGGGGCTTGATCGTAACAGAAATTGAGGGTATTATCATTTCTTTAAACTACTGTAGAAAAAACTAAAGTATAGATGCAGTTTTGTCAGAAAAATACAATTTGTCTTGCATGACTTTATGAGAGCTGTTGAATAAATAGTTGTACCTATTTATTCATCAGCATGTATTACATCACTTCTAGGATATCCTCTCAGTGAAAACCTTCTACTGTAAGCTAGACTGCAAACCACAATTCCAGCTATTTTTTTTTCTTTTAATCTGCCCCTTAAATATTTTGCACCTTGCTCCCTGCCTTTCTGTGCAAACCAAAGTTATACTTAATAGGCTTCTCCGTACACTCTGTAATGCTCTGATTTTCCAGTGCTTTATGAGTGACTCCAGTAGTGTGAAGTTTGATCCCAGTCCATGTTGTTTTGTGGGTGATCATACCAGTTTTAATGGCCTGTGTGTTTGTTTTATGTTTTAAATGCATGTGCAATGCCTTTGGGGGCAAGAAACTCATACACGTAGCTCAGTCTAGGAGATAGTGTTCATGTTCATGATGGCAACCATAATGATTTGGATTACAGCAGAAAAGGAGTTTGAAGCTTGCCTTCTGGTTAGAGAGGAAAAATCAAACCTTATACCATTGACCGCATTTAGGTACCCTTTATCTGGCTTTCTCCACTTCCCCAAGACATGCTAGCATCTGACAATGCTGCTTCAATACTTTATCCATCTGACAGAGGTGGATTTAAATTTTAAAAAAATCTACATGACTGAACAGTTTGATACAGGCCATTTTAAAAAGTATATTTTAGGACTGGCTATGATTAGGTTACAGGCTGCTTTTCTTTAAAGTAAATTTGTCACATACTCTGCATTTCTATCAGGCATGAGGCTTTTGTCACTAGAGGAAATCACTTTAAAGAACCAGACCAAATCCCTCACATTGGTGAAGTATCTGTAATTCCTGATCTCCCTCGCATGACTGATTTCTGCAGGAGTGACGCTTTTGTGATCCATGCATTAGCAATAACCAGCTACAGCTACAGTAATTAAACAGTTTAAATCTACCATCCTATATAGATCCACTTTGATTGCTTGCTTTCTTACTGTTCTTGTTACTGGACTTCTGAAATTAACACTTTGGTGGATGCTGGGAAAGGCAGCTTTCCCCTCTTCCTGCCGTAAAATGAACCTCATTAGAAAACAAGCAATTTATTGGCACTGAGTTTGCATTAATACCGTAATGATATTTGTACTTTCAATCACTGCAAATTGCAAAGTGTGATGCCAATTCAAGCAGAGTTGTTATTTTGTACTCTTGTGTCTCAGGAAGTTTTCATTAGCTCATTAGATTTAACAGAATTAGAGAGCTTCTTTGAGAAAAAAGTCTGAAGCATGTATGAAGTATGAAAAGTCTAAAGACAAAGTGTGCCTTCATTGTCTGACCAGTAAAGACAATTGCTACTTCTGGATGAATATGGACTTGTGTCATGGTACCTTTCTTTTGATTTTCTGTGACTGATCTGTCCTGTCAGAAGCCAAACTGAAAATTATTGTTACTCCTTTACAGGGGTGGCAGATTTGCAGATCATCTTCACCTCTAGAGGAGAAATGAAGCGCTCAGTCTCCAATATGTTTGTTTACATGAGACACAGGTCTTATCTTTCTGAGTCATTCACAGGAATGTGAAAGCTTAAAACTCACTTTTTTTCTTTGTTCCCAAACCCTGAGCTTTTCACCTGGGAAACCCTTCTAGGTCAAAGCTCCTCCTCTGAGACCATATGACCTTTAAAGGTGGGCTTGAACCTTTTTTATGCAGCTGCTCTGCAATACAAATGAACCTCAAAGCTTTAGCAGCCAGACAAAGAAGAGGTCTTTAACCCACACAGTCTCTGTAAGGGGGGTCATTTATGCTTAAATGACCCCTAATGGGCAAGTGATGAGTACTGTTCAGCACAACAATATTAATGGGTAGGCAGGAGCACAGAGCAAGGGGTAAGATGGATGCTTGCATGTTTCCATACCTTACAATGCAAAAAGGGGTGGGCAAACTTACCTACTCCTTTCCCAAAGGACAGCCAACAGCATCTGACTATTTCAAAGCAATGCTGCTTTTGTCAATTTATTTCAATGAAATGAAAAGATTTCTAAATTCATGTTTAATTAGATAAGTTTAGATTTATTTGGATTGTATAGCTTGGCTGATATGAAGGTGAGGAGAAGTAGAAAATTTACTTTATTTCCAATGATCTGATGTCCATTTCCATGGAAACAGAAATGGAAGCAGGAACCAAACATAAGCAGTCACAGCCCTGGTTAATTGCCCATGGCTGCTTTCTGTTTCCACTTCTATAGTGCTGAACTCTATGTTTCCTACTGACCCCGTTACTACATAACAATGTGTGTGAGAGGGACTGATGAGGGAAGACTGGGCACAAGAAAGGTGGAGAGAGGAAAGATCTGAGAGGCAGATGCAGGCTCTCCAGGATGACCAGTAAAGAAATCTTCTTTATGATTTCTTTTACTTGACTGGAAAAAAAATGAGGAGTAACATCAGCAAAACTAATTTTAATTAAGTTATTGCTAAGAACTTGGTGCTGTAATAGGACTTAATGACAACCAATGAAAATCTGGAGTTGCTCCATGGAAGTTGATGGCAGTTTAAGAGGAATTAAAAACAGACACTGTCCTTTAGTGAAAAAGGAAAAAGAAGAAAAAAGAATATTAATAGAGAGCAAAAAAATAATTATTAATAGAAAGCATGTAATAGGAACTGTGGCTGCTGGGGCAGTGACCAAATTAGTATAAGGAGTCAGATTTTTCTCAATTTGGCATGCTCTGATATGTCTACTATGCAACAGACTTCTAGAGGTAGGCCATCTTATTCAATGATAAAATTAAAATTGAGAACAGAAAACAAACCACAAGCAAATCTATCTCCAGGCTGAAAAACTGTTTTGTTTGTTCATTAAAGTAATTGAACACCTCTGCACTCTCAAATTTGGCCTAAAACCAGGAGCAGAATATAGCATTAAAAACAATACTCCCTGTTCTTGTTATTTCTAAAACTAGATTCTCCAGCAGGAAGAAATGATCCCCAGAGGTTTGGCTTCATGGAAACCCAACCAGATCTTAGGCCTTTTGAGGTTTACTCATCTCTTGTAATCATGCTGGCATCTGTCCTGTAACAGATTTCTTGCTGATACAGAACATCTCATTCTAGCCTAGCTGAGCTATAACCTAGCCAAAGACTGCTGTTTGGAAGGGTTTAAAGAGGATTGCATCAAAAAAGCAGTTGGAAGAGGTTTTGTGGGCAAAATACTGAAAATAATCTAGCATGCATTTCTATATGGAAAATAAAGGTGGAAATGGGAGGGGGTGGGGGTGAAAAAAAGACGTAAGGTCCTTAGGCTTTGAGACAAGGTAAGCTCAAAGCACAGCAGCTTCTTCTCCAAGTCTCATATCCCACAACTCTTTAGTGACAATCTGCAACACTCTGATGGCCACATGAGTGCTCCTCATGCTGGTCTCCCTTTCTGCAATGCCCTTCTGTGTAGACACCACCTTCCTTTGCATGTTAAACTCTGATCTGCTAACTTTTTCCACCAAAACAGTGGCTAAGTGTTGGAACAAACTTCCCAGGGAAGTGGTGGAATCCCCAAAAGTGTTTAAGAGGTGACTGAACATGGCACTTAGTGCTTTAGTTTAGTTTACATGGTGCTGTTTGGTCAAAGGTTAGACTCTATGATCTTGAAAGTCTTTTCCAACCTTAATGATTCTATAATTCCATGAGAATATCACAACAGCAAGCATCAAGCATCAAAAGAACAACTGTCAGAGATGTTCAAACCTTTACAAACACTGTTTCATCAGGATGCACTGTGGTATTGAAATGCACTGGAATTTTCTTCCTCAAATAAATCTTCCCCTTCATTTTAACCCTGCCTGGGATATCATGGGAAAGGGAGTGGTGATTTTAAACTGGACAATTTGTTCATAGCTTTTGGAAGAGCTTCCCTGATTGTCTAAATGTGTATTGCTTGATAGATTGAGCGAGAATTTACACCTGATCTTTTGACTCTATGCACCTGAATTGTTTCAGGTGCATAGAGTCAAAAGATCAGGTGTAAGTGGTGAGGGATGTCTGACTGCAGCTGGAGTGTGGACAGGACAGATGGCTGTCGAGGAAGGAGGTGGAAACCTGGGGAATTCTAATGATGAGAAGCTCTGGGCTGCAGAAAAACTAAGGTTCCTGTGAAATTTAGCAATCAGCCTCCATGCAGCCAGTGCAGGATATTCTCACACATACAAGTGCACTTCAAGGTATGGCATAGCCTTACAATCTGTGTGAATTTAAAAGTTGGGACAAAAATGTCCACTCCAAAGCACTGCATATATTTTGAAATCACTCTGAGTGGAGTCTGACAGAGGAAGAGAAAAGAACACTGGTTTAGCTGTTCCTTTGTTTCCCAAATCTCCAGCTTCAAATCATTAATTAGCTCTGGCTAGAAGTCAGTATTTATAGAAAAGAAAATAATTTTGAAAAACACAGATCTCTGTGAGCCAGCAATCTCAATCTCTATTTCTTGCACCTTTTATTACCATGCTGTCTTGGTGGTAGTTTATCACTCCTTTGCACAAATGTAAAAGGCTGTTCATGGCCTAAGATATGGGAAAGTCAGACACAGTGTGTAAATAACTGTGTTCTGTGCTAAACTTTGCAGCAGAGAAATATCAGTTGCATATGGTTTCTGTAGATTTTAACTACCCACTTACTAGTGGTGACCCTAAGGAGGTCGCATTAAAGATGGGCTCTGAACAAGTTATGGCAGTCACATTCCCATCTAGGCTGAGATGGAGATATGGATTGTGCTCTGTGCAGCACATGCTCCCCTCATCTGACACTTTGTCAGATACAGTCAACCCTTTTTTTGCCTATGTCTTTGCTCAGCAGACACATGCACAGATCAGCACTCCAGAGCAAAGGCAAGGGATGCCTTCACTGCACTCAGACGTCTGTTGCACTTCAAGCGTCAAGCCCCACGGTTGAAGCTTTGGGGTTGTGTTATGCCTAGAACAGATTGGACTTCACTGCCTATGCAGTCCTTCCTCACATTTGGTGTGGCTATTGCAGGTGACAGTCAGCTTAGTCACAATCACTGCTTCACTCTCACAAGCTCGCATGTTGATAAATATGCAAATTCTGAGGTGTTTTATAAAAAAAGAAAAAAGGACTACCAAACATTAGAGTTTTCCATGGGAAATTGTATGTAGCATCTGGTATTTGATGAAGAAACCCAGCAAGGTCTGTAATCTGACTGACTTTCTGTGAATGACACACAAAAAAACTCCCCTGACATGCATGGAGGTTTCTTGTTTGTGGGAAGATACAACCTAGAGGTTTACTTGACTTTGTACATACTCATCAGATATTAGAGTCCTAAAATACCTTGTCTCTTAGTGGCCAAGCAGTTAAGATGTTATTGAACTTTAGACTGCAATACTCAAACAAAAAATAAGAGGCCATATTGAATGAGTCTGGTTTTTTCACTTTTTCACAGTAGATGCTTCAGCTTTGTTCTGTCATATTAAAGGACAGGAAGACTTCCAGAGCAGCAGAGCTCCCAAAACAGGAGAGTGACTTGATTTCAAAGTGAAGAGCAGGTAGCTGCCAGTACAAGAGCCTGCAGGTTAATTGGGTATCCTGACCCAGGCAAAACTCAAAAGAGAGAGCAGTACAATTCTTTCATTTTGTACATGAAAAATTGCTGTTTGTGTTGCACAGAGTTCAGTTTAATCAGCCCTGTGAGCCACTCTCGTATCATGAAGTGGATCACCCCTTCCCAGGAAGGAGGAGGAGAACTATAGAGGAGACCCAGGAGAATTAAAAGATGGTAACTTTAAAAAAAAAGTGAAGTTAGTGATTTTGAAAGGCACCAGATTAGCAGCACAGGAAATGGCCTCCTTTATTTAATCATACCTAAGTGCTTTGAGATAGATTCTTATTCCTTTTATCTTGATGAGTAGCACATCTCCACGATGGGCACAGCATCTGCTGGGGCAGCTGTGCGGGAGAGATAGGGGTCAAGCCTTAGGTAAAGCCATGCAGGCCTGTCGGCAGCAGGAAGCGGATAAGCGCAGCGTTGTTCCTCTGCCACCGTTTCCCCTATCTACACATCTGGAGGTCAGCCTAGGGGAAAAAAGCTGCAAAGGAAAAAAGGTGTTTTATGTGGTGTGCTGTAGCAGATTTGCAGATGAAGAGCTAAAATAAACTGAGACTTAGTGCTAACTAAACTCTTTGAGATGAGCACTGATGGGTCTTCCTTTGGATTAGGCAGTTTCAGAGGACTGTGAAAAATAGATATATGTGGTTTCATAAATATGGCCCATGCTGTACCCTTGTCCACTTGCTCTCTTTGTGGATGTCTTGTGGACAGTCTGAGACCAAGTGCCTACCTGATATTTGAATCTCAGCGTCCTTAGAGGACATGCTCCAGCCATGCCCAGACATGTGCCTACAGACTTGTAGTCTGAAGATATGGTGGAAACTCAGGCTGACACTCAAAATCACTCAGTAGGATCACTGGGATCTGCAGTCAGAGCCTGTAACTCTGGATATATTTCTGGTAGAGTTAGGTGGTACTGGCATACTCTAGGTGGGATCATTAGCATTTGATCCTGTATCAAAAACCACTGTTAATACACAGAGAACAGCTCAGAAGTGGTGCCAGGGTGAAGGTCAGAGTGGTGTCACCACTGTGACACTCAGACTGAAAGAAACTTAGATGGGTATTGGACAGCTGGAAATTACCTGCATTCTTCAATCCCTTGGAGCTAAGTTCAGGGACAGTGCACACCTCTTGATTCCACTGGAGTAAAGATGTTTTCCATTAATAGAGTTGTTTGGGTTTTTCTTTTTTTTTTTTTTTTTTCTTTTTTTTTTCCAACAGCTGGGCAAGCATAAGAAAAGAGGGAATAACAGTGGGGGATAAACCATGTCAGGAATATAGGAACACATTTCTATGTAGAGTAAATATTCAATGCCAATGCTTTATCTCCCAGGAGTGGTTAATGGTTCTTACCTACACATTTTCTTCAAAGGATCTTGCTAATGGATTTGCTTTTGGCAGAAGCTGCTCTGCATTTGGAAATGCATTCATTTGTTCCTTCTCTCTTTCCACCTTGCCTTGTCAGTGTCCCTGTGAACTGCCTCCAGCCCCTGTTCCTGGAGCAGGTCAGAACTTGTTCCTCTCACCTCTCCTCTCACCTCTCCTCCCCCAAGAAGCTTGAGGAGCAGCTGTAAACATGCTGCTGGTTTTCAGGTCTGTAGGAGAGTGGATCGTACTTTACTGTGTCTGTACTCAAGCGTGGATTTCACTAAACAGCAGCAGCCCTGAGCTGTATGTGTCTGTGTAGTTAGTAAAGAATAAAGAAAGGGTATGTGTTTGGGGTTCTTGCTTAGTTTCCTCACCTTTGATGACTATTGGTGGCGTTGAAACAAAAACTGGAGGCTGTCCCATCTGCTGTTTGTACCGAGTGCCAGATTTGTCAGCTCTTGACTGAGAGACAAGAAAACAAGAAAGAGCAGAGTAGATTGGAGGCAGGTCAAATGATTGTATGCAAAAACCCCTGCTATTTGGTCCTCTCATAAACAAAAATATTGTTATAAAATTCCCAGCAGTGACAAGTACCCATCTAAGAAGGCATGGCATTCAGATCACGTAAATATGCACATCTCTCTGCATCCTATTAGCTGTTGCTAATTCTTTCTCAGCCTATGGGGCTAATGACTACCTCCAGATCAGTAAAATCTTAGTTCCTTGTTGGCATATTTCCTTTATTACAAGTGCTTCAATTCCTGTGGGTATCAAAATTATTCCAACACCCTATTACTGGATCTCATGCCAGCCTAATATATGTGAATTTGCCTTATGGACTTAGTCTGCAGCCTCATTAGCTCTGAGTCAAGTCAGTCTTTTCTCAGATAAGACATCAGCTATACAGGAAACTCTCAGTGCCACATGTTGTAGAACTGGTTTAGTGGCTCGAACATAAAAGTACCTGGGAAATCTTTTCCTTGATAAGGACTTTAATCACAGCTGCATCACTAACATTTTGCCACTAATTTTTTACGACCTTTGTAGTCAGAGAACTTTGGCCCAGGAACTATGTTATGAAATTAGATACAAATTTCCTGGAGGTGGGAGATAGAGAAATGGCCTGAAGAGAATTCTGATCTCAAACCTCAGCAGGATGACACTTCACAGAGTTGTGAATGATTTATATTATGAGAGACCATTTCCATGAAGGCTTCACAATCAGACCTGGATGACATCTACTGGGAGAATCCAAAAGGTCCTTCATCTTCAACAGCCTGAAAAAAATGCAGAATCCTCCTGAAGAGGCAATCCATAAGTAGTAAATACTAACTTTTATGTATTGAGGCAACAGTGGGAAGGGTCCAGAACAGATTTGTTTGTTTCCAAGAATAAGATCTTCTGCTCCAAGGAGGCTCAGGTCCAGGATTTTTATCAGATTGTTTTTCTCCTTCTGAGCCCTGTATTGTGCCTTTCCAGTAGCTCCCCTGATTCCCAGAGCAATCTGAAAGATCAAAAAGAGACAAAGACATGATCATTCTCCAGCTCTGTACTGGCCAAGATGGTTTTGGCTGACAGACTTAGTACAGATGGTCATCAGCTCTGATCCAGCTCCTGGACTGCCTGGACCTGATCTCCCAGTCCTGCAGCCAGATACTCTGTGCAGACCTAGAGTCACTGCACCTGATGACACTGCTGTTGCTTGGCTGAGTATCACTTGGAGACACAGATCCCTACATCTGTAGGGATCCTGACACAATGTGGAAAAACATGGGAGGAAATATATTCATCCAAGTGTAGAAAGTTTTCCTTACAGGCAGTATAAAAATTGACCAATACAATCCTGCTACCAAAGTTGTTTCTCTCTATTTAAAACAATCTGCCTTTGTTCATCTTGGTTTCAACTGATTTGCATATCTATCCCACCTGCTCTTTTAGTTATTCTTTGTCTTTTCTGAGCACCCTTGCCCAGTGGCTAGAGACAACATTTTGGTTTTGCATCCAGAATTAACATTCACAAGACTTCTAAAATATCTCCTAGAATATTTCTTATATCGCTTGTTTGTTACCTCACTTTGAAATCCATCTTTCCAGCAGCTATTTTCTAAACCACAAAGCTGAACTCAACTCTCTCTTATAGACTTTGTCAATAAACTTTTATCTTGTAAATTATTCATAAAGTCAGATATGGCACCAGAAGAAAAGAACCATATAAAAGAATGACAGCATCACACTAGTGTTAGCTGACTGGTGATATTCTTTCTTCCAAGATTAACTAAACTTTGCCTTTCTTAGAAATGAACCTAAATCCAAGGTTGGGTGTTGGGTGGTTGGTGGGTTTTGCAACCCTGAGATGTGTTAAAAGTCTCTGCTTCAGCCCGCGTGTTCAAAGGATGAGTCAAAGCGCTTCAGTTTTCGGTCTCAGAATTGTTTATTGTATCTTATCTATAACATTTTCCTCCTGCCCAGCCGAGGTCTGCTCAGCAGGACAGCCAGAGGCACTCTGCCTGCCCCTAGGGCGGTGTTGTCTTTATATACTACAAACTACATGTAATATGTTTACAATTACTTTCCAATACCTATCACCTATGTTAGACAGTGAGCTTCTACTCTAAACCAATCTAAAAGTGCCAACATCACCACTGAAGATGGAGGTAGAGAAGAAGAAGAAGAAAGGCTAGACACGCCCAAATCCCTCCATCTTGTCCCTAAAAACCCCTATACTAAAAATCCCAAAACCTACATTTGCACCCTGTGATAACTTTACTATTACACTATTTAAACTGCTGTGGCTTCTAGGTCTTCATGTAAAGGTGGCAATTTGATCCATGGTTCGTAATTGAACCCACTGGTGTTCTGGGCTGTGTGCCAGGGTCTCTGAGCCCCCTGACAGGGGTCCCGGCAACTCCGGACTCCCAAAGGGATGTCCTGAGTTCTGACAGTTGGGCTAGAAAACTATCCACTGCCACTCCCAAACACAATTTTTATGACTTCATAAAATGTTCTTTGACTGAAGCTTAAGCAGAACCTGGTTATTTGGTGGTCTGTCCAATGGCGACTCCTGTAATATTTGCTATTTTAGTACAGAGGGGGCACCTATAGGAGCCTCATAAGGTTGTGTTTGTTTCTGCAGTTTGTATGCTAGGAATACTCACAAATCTAGAGTTTCCACTTCATTCAGTTAGAATCATTTTCCTAGTGCTTACAGAAGTCCTGAAACAGCTTCTGAGAATTTTATTTCTTTAATTTTTACTCAACCATATTTCAAAAGATCCAGGCCTTATACCAGAATAGAAATTATACTGAATTGTAGAAAAAGCACTTAGGAATTGTGAACCAGCTCAGCCTCTGCACTTTTGTTGATTTGATTTCTGTGGAGCCACACCAGAACTAACCCAGTCAGAAGTTTTGGTCCTGACTAAGTCTTTGAGTGACACTTAGTTCTTACACCACTGTTTCATAGGAAAAGACCATTTCAATCCCTGCACTTTGGTTTATGGTTGCAACTTTCTTGCTCTTGACTCTGCAAAATTTGGCTTTGTATGTTGAGAATGATGTCTCCAAACAGGAGCACAAGCTTCAGCTGATGCTTTTGTAAAAAATGTTTCTGCTCTGGTTTCATTAATGGGAGTTGCTGAATAGCTAGTTTGGGTTGCCAGCCATACTCTGTCAGCTACTAATAAAGGTGAATTTCATGAAGGGTATGAGGGCTTTTTCTGGCAACGGCACTCACTTTGCTCAGTATAAATGAAATTCTTCTGTACACCAACAGGATTTCCATTGAATCATTTTCCTGTTGAAGGCTAAATATTGGAATGGGTGAAATTTGGAAGTGAAGTGGGTGATTCTTTTAATTTATTGCAAATGAGCCATTACTCATTCAGTGTAATTTGTCAGTGCTCCCAACCAGTAGGAGAGGCCACTAAAGTTTGGTCTCAATGCAGTGTTTAAAACAGGACACGATATATTTGCCTGTGTCACCGTGGTGAAATCTTCCCCAGACCCCTGTTTCCAGAGGGAGAACTGCATGGCAGCCGTGGAGCTTGGCAGGGCTGTCAACTGAGCTCCAGTTCTTGAATAAAGATGGCAGAATCTCACAAAGAGGGAAGTGGGGAGGAGGTCTGTGTGATTTTATTGAACGTTAGGACACATAAATGCTGGAATACCAAAGGGCTTGTTACAGCTTAGAAAATCCCCTCTGCTTGCAACTGCATTTGCACTCCAGCGCTATTCCATTGCAGGGCCTATAAAACAGATTGCTAACAAAAAGGTTATTCAGAGGGTTTCTTTCAATAAACCCAAAGGTAACAAGTATCCACTGAGCAGATGTCATGAGACTGAGCTGCACTCTGGAAAACTGCCGCGATATTTAAAAATAATGCTTTCTTATTAACCTAAGCACAATACTAAAAGTCTTTTAAAATAAAACTTTCCAGATGGCACCTGCATCAGAGATGCTAATAGGATGAATGCCAGTAAGCCCACTAATACTGGAAATGCTCTTAAGAAACAACTGCAACTGATTCTACTGGCACAAACAAATAAAAAACTAATTTATGTATTCCTGCAGCTGCATCTCCAGCCAAAGCAGAGGCAGAAGTCAGGACCAATTCACAACTGACTAATGTGGCCCCATTCATTGCAAATTTCTAGCATTTAAGTGTAATTAAGATTTATTGCTTGCTAACTTGCAGGTCAGAAGAGGGTCTGCAATATGGATAACTTTTTGTCGACTACTGAAATGCTTGTTAGAAGGAACTGTCAATCCTCCCAAGAAGAACACAAGAGAAATAAATAACAGAGTTATTCTCATTTCATCCAACTGTTGTGATCCCAGCAGGAATGTAATAGCACTGGGCAGCAGGGAAACCAGCTGCATGTGGTGGTGTAGAGGACATGGCAGCACAGGATATGGAAGGCACACTGCAAATGCTGGTTGGTCTTGCTCCAAGCCAGGGTTACCTCCCACCATGAGTTCTATGCCCTTGTTTTTCTGGCCCTAGATCCCTATAGAGGGATGCAGAAGACAGTACAGTACCCTTCATCTCTTACTAGTGTGGCCAGGTAAACAGGGGAAGTGATCCACCACAGTTAGATATCCTAGAGAGGGGGTGAAAAAGGGGCCAGGTACTACTACAGCTTGGCTGCCAAGATGATAAGGTCATGCAGAAGAATTTGAGTTAGACCTTCACTGGTCTTCGATTTGTATCATCAGCAGGTTTAGTTCATTCATAAGTTGACAAGACTATAACCTAGGTGGTGACTGGGACCTGAACAGAGTTGGGACCAGAATCAGGAAGAGGGAGGGTTAATCTCTTTAGGATTTGCAAGGGACTTTGGTTATTACAGATAATAAATGGTTATTACAGCATAAGTTGAAGCTCAAAGCCTGGTTGATGAGAAGTAGCCATGGAATATGGAAAATCACAGTCTCATCCTGAGAACAATATTTTATGTTTCTGTGTTTCTTACAACTAAGAATTTTCAAGCACTTTTTTGCATTAATAGCTTGAACTTTCTGACACAACCGTGAATTACCTGCATGTGACTGTCACTTCTCGACAGAGAGGTAAATGGAGGTACACAAGGTACTGGATTGAATTCCCTTTTTTAAGTGCATCTTAAGCAGTTATTATCTGTGCAAAGAGGAGGCAAATGTTATCATGTTGGTTTTTCAGACTTCATAGCACATGGAGATGAGGAGGAATGGAGACGTAATGAAGGAGTTTTGGTGCAAGGAATGAAGCTGGTTTGTTTCACGTATCACAGGAACAGCAGAGTAAAGCTGCAAGCAAAGCTTAGCTTTCTTTTGCTTTTGCTGCCAAGCTTGATCATTTGGGTAGGACTGACTTGAGTCTTCTGTAGTCATTTACATCCCTGCCAAGAAAACTCTACCAAATCAGCGTTTGTGTACTTCCATTCTCTTAATTCTACTCATTCTTTCTTTCACCTCAAGTCTGTTCACAAACTGAGCCCAAACTGCTGAGGAGGGACACAGGACAGGGATAAGGAAAGCTGTGCAGATCCACTTCATTTACCCAGCGGTGCCAGCATTGTAAACAAAACTGGCTGTCATACATCCTGGCACCAAATGATGGAGCAGGAACATATCAGAATATAATCACTTTGAGTAACTTCAGCAAATAATGAAGGGCTGACTAATACCAGGAGCCTCTTCTACAGCTCATTTACTGTGTGAGCTGGTTCTGAGACATGCTCGGTAGACAAGAATGCACATCAAATGTTTTGATCTATGGAAGAACATTTTTCCTAATATTTTTTCAAAGATTTTTTTTTCTCAACTTTGTAATGTGATTCTGAAGACGGTCATGCCATATTTTGAAAGGAGACACTCTGTGTGTGTTTTCTAAGACCTTTTTTGAAGGGGGACGAAGGGTTGCATATTTTTTAGCTCCAAAACCCAGATGTTCTTTAACAGAGAAAAATAGAATAACATACATTAATAGCTTGGAAAACAATGGCAATATTTAATTAACCTTTAGAAATGGCTAATCTGTGAATCTGCACGTGTCAGCTCATCTTTAGAACAGAGTGACTGTGTGTGCCTTTGCCAAAATCAACATGCTTGTTCGGTGGATTTCTTCCACTGGGGATTCACATGAAGAACAAAAAAAAGAAAAAGAAAAAAAAAAAATTTTTTTCAGCTGTTTGACTTGAAGCATTCATGTGATCCAGATGACCTCGTCGGGGTTGATGTAGCCTGGTGTGCCACAGATCCAAGATCTGCATGTTCAAGGCTTGGCTCTTAGCCGTTAGTGTTGGACCAGACAGTCTGCAGGTCTTGTGGGACCATTAAAAGCTTTAGTTTAGCAGTGGGGCCGTTACCTCTTCATCACCGACTTTCTCTCTCTCTCTCCTCCCCCCTTTAGCTTGGCTGCTATCAACGCTTCTCTTCAGCAGATCGTCTACCTGCCAAATCCTCTCCTTTTTAAATCCTTTAAGTAGGAATACAGATCACGGGAGGAAAAAAGGGCCCTTGAACTTCTGGCTCTTTTCAGAGCCCCCCATTTCCCATTTCCCTCCTGTCCTATTTCCCATCTGACAGGAGTCCCAGCTAAAATGGGATGGGTTATATGCCTCCTCCAGCTGGCTCCAAGGGCTGCAAGGTGCAGGCAGCTCGCAGAGTTTCTCAGCATGCAGGAGAGGTATTTGAAGCATAAGGCTCGTGGTGCATACAGGAGGAGTGGCAAGTACACCAGAAGGTGAAGAGATGGCTGGAAGCAACACTAATGCCCCTCCATCTGGAAAGATGAGTGCTGTTTAGTACGTCTGGAAAGCATTATTTCTGCAAATAGCTCAACCTCTTTCAGCTTAGAGGCAGGGATCCCAGCCTGCTGCCAAGCTTAGATCTCCCTGATGGCAATGTGGTAGGGGAGATGGTGAACAAGTGTACTAATGGCATAAAGCAGGAAAAAACAGCATCCAATACATCAGCTTAAGGTACATCAGGCATCTGCCCTTCTCCCAGAAGGCTGCCTGCGACTTCAAATTGCATTAAGACACACTTGTGTTTTATATCACAGGATCAACCCATATGATAAAAGTTTAATTGGGTGGGTGTGAAGGGGAATTTAGAAGTCACTCAACTGACTGTTCCCAGTGATTTAGCTTCACAAGGGAGATATGGGAAAGCATAAACTCAAGTCTACTGGTGTCCCTGGATTTTTGTTTGAATTGTAGCTCTGCAAAGATCTAGCTTTACACAAAGCTCATCTGAAAACACTGAGGTGTGCTGTTTCATGCTGTTTCAGAACAAATGCCTGACCCAAGCTCGATTTAAATTCAGAGGCCAGAGGGGATCTTTCAGCAAATCTCCTCAGGCCTTTTGTTTTGTAGCAAAATAAAAATCAGTTAATAGGACTTGTCTCTAAATATTTTTGAATGGATAGAGATCCAGGTGCAAGTTCCAATATAATACTTGCTCAGCTTTTAACCATTTTAAGTCAACAGGCTAAGCACCTATCAAAAATGTACTTCTCAAGTGAATTTCAAGCAGGACAATTTCCAAACTCCTTCTCATCAGTGTACAGCCTGTTTCCTAATAATATATATTCATGATCAATGTGGGATGCTGTGCGTGGTAATGAACAAGTTGTAATGCAGCTGATGTGTGAGGGTCTTGTGTGTATTCTCAAGGGTCTCTGTTGACCAGCCATCTGATCTGTGCCAAGTTGGGATGAGATACGTGGTGTGCAGAGCTCAAGGAGGATTTTTGGAAAATGTTACTTTGGTTTATATACAGCAGATTTTTAACTCGTTCTTTTGTTTCTTTTCCCCCTGAAATTCAATCGATGTTCTCATTTGAAAAGATAATATCAAAATGTATTCTAAAATTTTTTTGAGTTGGACTCCAGACCCTGAAATACATTTTTGGAAAAGCAGGCTATTCTCAAACTTTAAAATAAAGGCACAAAACCTGCTTTATAAACAGTCCAGGAGAATTTTGTCACAGTTAGGATGGGTTTGTACATCTTTTCACAGATTTGTGGATGTTTGCCTCAAAATTTTCTTTACAGTGCTTCTTTCCACATCTATCTTCTGTTCTGAATGTCATTCTATTCTAAAATATTTGTTGAATTTTGTACAACTTGAAGGACTCCCTATAGCTCCTATGCTTAAGTGTATGGAAGATTTTACAGGTCAGGGCTGACATTTGTTTTGTTTTTAAAGGCTACAAAATGAGTTTAAAAATTGTCTGTGGTGATTTAAGATAACTACGTATGCAAACTTGTGTATTCACTGGTAGTGTATCGTAGCTCTTAATGTAAGAAATCAAAATGCAAGGAGTGAATTTTTAACAGTAGCGACAAAATAAACTCACTAAGCCAATTTTTCTTGCTTTAAAAAAGGACTTTACTTTTTCTTGTGACATTCTCTAGTGTTTTCCACAGTTTTCATCAACATTGTTTCAAAGCTATTTGCTTGTCTCTTTTTTCTTTGCTAAAAAGTAAAGATGTCCATAAGGATTTGGTTTTTCCCCAGCTTTTTAAATTTCTTTTTTATTTTTTAAACTGTACAAAGTAAGAAGTTTGCGAGCATTCTGGTAAAATTTGATAGAAAATTTCCAATAATAAGGAAAAATGACTGATGCATTTTGTGAAGAACTGTTTTTGGATAAAAAGGGTTCTTTTCAAGTGAAAAGGCATGTCGTGCAAAAAATTCAATTAGTTCTAGTTTCAAGATCCCTATGGGCCATATCCTGAATAGTTATTGAGACAAAGCTCCCATTGAAGTCATTGGGCATACTTCCTGATTAAAGCCTTCAGGACTAGGTCAACTGGGAGTTTTGCCTGAGTAAGCACTTCAGGATTTGAGTGTAAACACAGCCATTGGGGAATAAATGGGTTAATATGGAATCCTAATACATTCTCTGCATTTGTAAGCTCTGCTTTACACGAGGGACATGGGTCCCTCTTCCTCCTTATGAGGATGGCAGACATTTTATTTTTTAGTGCACTTTGCTTCACGTCATCGAAATGGTGTGGTCAGGTCTGGCAGTGTTTTTCCGCTCCCCTCCGAGAACGAGCCCCCCATGTCAGCGTAAAGGCCAAACCAAACCACTTTTTTAATACAGTACCCAGGGAGGAATTCCCCTGCCCCCTCCTAGCCAAGCCCGTTCCCTCATCCAGGCTGAGTTAGTCATGTCTGACTTCTCCTATTCACATTATGGCTACCCTTGTTGCTTTTTGGGTTTTGTTTTGCTTCCTTACTGTTGTTGTTTTTCAGCCAAAGCTGTCATTTATCATGAGAACAAGAGCAGCCATGTGTTGATTTTTCTGGATTCCTTTTGGACAGTGTCCCAGTGCTAATGAAGGCCCTTCCAAAGTGCTAAAGAGCTGGTGCCAAAATCAGTTACAGTGAAAACAATAGGGGAGTGGTGCACAGACAGCACATCTAGTGTGTGTGTGCGTGCATGCGTGTGTGAGTGGAGGGAGCACTTACAATTGTGATTTCGGTCCCCCTCCCTTAAGGATAATAAATTTGACTGAACGAAGGGGCTCAGATTCACATTTGCTCGGAGTCTGGGGCACATTAGAAATAAAAGCCAGTGGAAAAATAGGTGGTAGATGTTGACACATTATGTCCTGGCTGGTCTGGATAATAGCACAAAAATCAATGTTGTACGTCAGCTGTGACAATGATGATGAAGCTTCTGTGAGAGTTATAGGACCTTGAAATTCAGGGCTTTATCTCTGCCTGTGGGCCATTTATCTAAAAACTTTTTTTTTTTAAGGGCTCCCGAAAATGCCTTTTTTTTTTTTTTTTTTTTTTTTTTTTTTTTTTTTTTTTTTTGTCTTTTATGGTCTTTTAAAAAATAGAACTATTCTACTTCGTGGACTTTATAAGCTGCTGCACCGACTGTGCATGGTAGGTCTTACAACACCGAGCAGCAGTCACGACATTCTGTGCTGTTAATTTGCAGGGTGGTGATGGGAAAACACTTTTTCACGAAGGCGAGTGAAACAGATAGAGGAACACGGAGAAGGTGCGCGAATCTCAGCAATCACCCTGCGGAGCTGCCGTCCAAACATGAAGGCTAAAGACAGGCAGTCACCGTGCGGGTGCTGAGACTTCTGAGTGTTTTCGCCTCGTGGGAAGCGCACAGTCGCTGCTTTTTCCTGTTATTATTCATCCCGGCGGATTTATGTATTTTATGAATCAAAGGACCGGGCAGTTTTGCAGCTCCCCCTTCCCCCCAGCGGGTTCCCCAGCCCGGTTTCTGGCCTTGTGCTCCATCTGCCGGCTGCCGCCCCGCTTTCTGCCCGGACCGGCGGGACTGGGGTGCGGGCACAGGGCGGGGGAGCCCCCCTGGCCCCGCTCCGGGCCATCCGCTGCCTCCGGCACCGCGGACCCGCGGCCCCCGAGCTGCCCCGCGGCCGCCGAGGGCCCCGCCGAGCACACGGCAGGCAAAAACGTGTACTAGAGAGTCCACACACACACACATATATATGTATATTCATATCCTTCGCACCTGATGGGAATCCAGCCGCTTGTGCTGTGTTATTCCTAACCCTAACCCATTCTTCTTTATTAAACCCAAAATGATTTAATCAAACTGATGTTTACCCAACATAGCCAGGAAGCAATATTTTCATTAGCAGGTGCCAATCTTTCTTGTGTGCATTTCAGTTGTGAGCAAGCCAGTTAATGTTTAGAGGCAGATGCTGTTTGGAAAGGCCTTTCTGTGATAGTACCCACCAATGCTGCTGTTTGAGTTTCATTCCAAATTATATAAATGTACAGGAATTAGACTAAATAATCTCTATAGTTTGGACAAAGCTGGTAGGTGATTGAATCTAAGGATCAGTTTAATTTACCTCTGCCACCTACACATACATATGTGGTTCATTAAATAAAAAATGACCTCTGACTAATTAACATTTTTTAAGATTCCTCATTTTTCATGTATTGTTACTACGTAGGTGATTTTTATTGTTACTACGTAGGTGATTTTTTTGTTTTTTGTCTGCATAGAGACTACCTCCTGCAAGATTTGGTAGACTCCATAGATTGTTAGGCCAGAAGGGCTGTTGTGTTCATCTGCTCTGACCTCCTGCATAGCACCAGGCATACAATTTCACACTGTGATTTCTTCATCTATGCAAGCAATTTATTTGCAGCCCAGATAAGTCAGAGCTTATAGAAAGGTAGTCCAAAACTACACAGGCACACAGCTCTATGCAGCATTCCTAACAACCTATCTGGACTTTAAATTTCCTTTCAAACACAGCACTCCATTAGAAGTTTCCACCCATGCTTTGCCAAGCCATACCAGAAGAGTTGCTTATCCTCCTTTGACAGCATGAAGCTATTTTAGATGTAACATTTATGCACATAGATGTTTCAGGAGAGGTCTAATTTATCAGCTATCTCCTCTTCTTTCACCCTCTTATTCAGGCATTTCAACAGAGCAACAGATGGTCCTTGCGGGCCATTTGCTGTGATTGGAATTGTAGTGTCCCAAAGAAGGGCCGCTTTCTTATCACTAAAAGTGAGTCTAAGTTTCCTTACCCAGTAAGAATTTCAAATGATGCCTCAATTTGCCTTGCTGCTAAAGAAAACATGTTTCCCAACAGTTGAAGGGTGAAATCTGCAAACTTTAAAAATCATTTCTCACCATATGGGCTATCATACCCTTATAATGAGAAAGAATGGAGATTTTGAGGAGTCCTTATTTTTGTCTTTGTACCCTTGGGTCCTGAATTTGGTATGACTAAAATAGTAATTTATTTGAAAGTAACTCATCTTCTCATTATTTATTGATATCATTCACATTTAAACATTTGTAGGAACTAGTTTTAATTGTATACTCTATCATTGCACCTTATTAGCACAGTCATTGTGTTAGCCTGTGTTTTATCTTAACACAAAAACATTTCTCTTTTTCCTTTTCACATGAAAATATTCTCTAAAAGATTTTGTTTTAATTATCCCCTTGAATTTTGCAAACAACTCCATTTTATAGACTAACACAAAATATTTGTAAAGGTCTGGATAAAGCTTTTAATTGTGTATGAAATTCTGTAGCCCAGCTGTTGCAGACATGACATAGTTCTGCATGGCTACAGAGTGTTGCCACAGGCCTGTAGTCCTAAACCTGTATGGTTTGCTTTACTGACCACCTGTGTCCAGGGATCTCCATGCCCAAAGGTACTTTGAAGCTTGGGCTTTAAGTCATGTTGTGGGCATTCCTAACTCTTAGGAATGAGAGTCAGGCACCTTGATCCTTCCAGTTAGTGGTTTGTATTTTTTTTTTTTTTTTTTTTTTTGCTAGCTGATCAGCTAAAGTAAATTCTAGGATATGGGTATCTTTGGCCAGGTGACCTCTGCCACTTGGATGCAGAGCCACGTTTTGAGCTGGATGCATGGATGACATTCACAGAATCACAGAATCAAGGTTGGAAGAGACCTTTAAGATTATCCAGTCTATCTGAAACCCTGCATGACCACTGTAAAGTGTTACATTGTGTGTACTTTCCTTATGTACAGCTTTACAGCCTACAGACTTCAAATGATCCAGCCTCTTGACTCTGGAGATTAACTTTGTGTCACAGGCCTGTTCATGCCTGTCTTCTATGAGACATACAAGTTCACAAACCAAGCTAAGGGATGATTCAAGCCTGTGATCTCAACCCTTAAACAGGACTCAAAGGTAAAGAGTTGCATTGCGTGAAGTCAGATTACAAAAGGGCAGCAGATTTTTCTCTCCCTCAACAGGAAAGAAGACAGGAGAAGAAGGATTCTGTTTTCTCCCATGCTAGAATATTAAATATAGCTTAATAGTATTTCTTTAGTTCCTCAGCAGATTTATGCAGAGCTCAATGTAGCCAGGTCCATGAATAAGGTAAAATAAACCAGGAGATTTCAGACGGAAAAGACAAGAGATGAGGTCTCAGAGGGAAATATGTTGATTTAGCCAGGCAGGAAGAGCATATGTGCTAATTGAGATAGTCTGGACTGTGGAGGCAAACCCTGTAATTTTGAACTACATTCTCAAGGTGAACTCATACAGTAAACCTTTGCTCTTTTATGTCCTATCATCTTGGGGAAATCCTAGCCCAGGTGAGATGACAGACTTGCTTATCTAGTGCAGAAGAATTAGATGCCTGAGAATAGGAAATACAGAAATCAGCATGCTGAACAGGAAGCTACAGGTGTGAATCTGTGGAAAATGCCAATAGATTTTGCCTAATCTTAACCTGGAAGTTTTCTGATTTCCCTATGTGCTCAGAAGTGTTTGTTCTGTGTAGATGGTCACCCTTCTATTAGATGGGTCTGTGCATTCCACTTAGGAGTCATTTATGGAGAATTATGAAAAGCTAGGTGTGCTGAAGACTGTGACTATGACTATCTTTGCTGGTGCCCATCTTTTACATAATTTCCTACCACAAGGGCATGACAAGAAAGTTATCATCACTTTTATGACGACTGAGGATTAGAAGGATGTAATAAACACCATGGCATACCTGGTGTGACAGCATTTTCCAGTTTTCTTGTCTTTCTTTCAAAGTTGGATCACTGTGTGCGCTAAGGTGGTTGGGGTCTGAGGCCCCAACCTAATGACAGAGATTGAAGGATCTACTGTTACTTCAGGGGACCTTGACTGCTGTGGACCGAGTCAGGACATAAGGAGCAAAACTCTGTCCTTCCTAGAAGCCTTCCAGTAACTGTGAGGATGTTATTGAGGAGGCAAATCCAGGTTCTCCACAGAAGTACAAGTCAGGAAGTCAAGGGGTGACATAAGGGAGTGTCAGGTGGGTATAAGATAAACCTTTTCCCCCATCATAAGAGCCAAGCAGTGGTCACTCAGAGGCTATAATCTCCATCTTTGGAGGTCTCAAAACCAGAATGAACAAGGCCATGGCCAATCTATTCTGATCTCAGAGCTGAGATAAGAGACTTCCTGAGGTCCCTTACTGTGTCATCCTCTGCTCCTGTGTATATATAACTGGGGTTTCTTTCTGGAATTCCCTAACACTGAGTCTCAATGTCAGGAGAAAACCCTACTGTTCTTAGGTTGCAGGCTTGGGATAGGTTGTCTTGTCACAGTTTGGAGGACAGGGTTTTTACCTGGGACATGGGTTTTGTGCCTCTGAAGCTGAAGAGAGCCTAAACCCAAGTTTTTTACTCCCAGAATAGTGAAAATACTCAGTACAGAGCAGGTGGTAGCCACATCACTTTGTTGTAGTACAGTTCCATAAAATATAGCTGTGGTATGTTATAAGATAGCCCCATCCATGACCATCCTTAGTGAAGATCCTCAGTAGCTCCTGACTATGCTCGCATAGGGGGTGGCCACTCCTCACTACCCAGAACTCATGGCTGCAGGTCCTCTCTGGGGTTAGTGCCTGCCCTTTTCTGACAAAACCTGAAGCTGTTGCCTCACTTGCACCTCAGATGTCATGAACTGGAACAGTCATTCAGCCTAAAGGTATGCCAGGAGGATCATGTAGCAGCTAGTCAGAATGTAGCCCTGGCTCTCATCTGAATGTAAGTGAAATGCAAAGTATAATGTCTTTGACAGTACTGACTGCAGTGGTGAGAGATCATAACTTCGGGTTTTATCTGGGGAAATGGGATGGAATTCTTCAAAACAATGTGAGAAAATATTTATACTTTTCTGTATGACAATTAAGGAACTAAATATGAAGCCTGGAGATGGTGAGGAACTCTGCTGTTTTCTCTTCCACCTTTTCTGCACAAAGCCCTTGTGTGACCGTACTCTGGGCCTGGCAGACCAGCTTAGGGAGGCAGGACAGGGGCTTTTCTGGTGGATGCACAGTCCTCTTGGAAGGAAGGGGGTACCTTAGGTGGCTCATCTGTAAGGGAGCTGGGGTAAATGGGGTAAACTTGTAAATGTGAAGGCCATGTAGGTAGTGGACCTTGGTGCTGAGCTAGGTCATCATGTCCTCTGAGTGAATCTGGGCTCCTGCTCTTTTTTATTCAAAACAATTCGCCTGTGGAGTCAAATTGCTGAAAACCAATACACTGGAATACACGGATGTTGCTACCTCATTTCCCTTCTTTCAATGCCCCTATATGTGCTGCTTGAGTGATATGGGAGGGATTAAACATTTTTCCAGGCAAGACATCTATAGAACATAGAAGGTTGATGGGGAGGGAAGGATAGCAATATAATTTATCAAAAGCTCTTAGAAGCAACAGCCTTAGCTTTCTGCTATCATGGAGTACAGCTGAAAATAGCAGGTAATGGGACCTGTGTCCCTTTAAGAATTCTTGAGGTTACTAATGGATATAGGTCATGGTGACAGCCTTAAATAAACCTTCAGTAATAAACAAATCATTTTGAGTTTTCATAAGATTACCATCACTCTGAGGCTGCTCCAGTAGGGCTAAGAATGCGTGAAGGAAATGAGCATGATAGATAATATACATCATACTGTCATACCCCAAGAAAAGGACAAAAAAATCTTTCAAGGAGGCTCACACTGTATTCCTGATAAAAGCTGTTACGAGTGTGCATTAATATTAATCCTCTATTTTACAATAAACTATTCACTGCCTTTACACAAAATGCAACATTGCATCAGAGGAAAATGGAAACAAAACTTGTGAAAAAAGAACTCAGCAGGCATAAGTATACTGTTCCCAGGATTTGGAAATTGAAGAACCAAGAGGGCTACAAGGAATAATGATGTATCCAAAATCATTGTAGGAATAATATGGAAGCCTATACAAAGCAGAAATTCCATATCTCATTGTATCCTGCAGTACATTCTTTGTGTATTGCAGCTTCACTTTGGTATAAGATATTTACATTTAATTTAAATAGAGTTCATAGTTCGTAGCTATTCTAAAATGCTTCCAGTTTGATAGCTTTTGTGCTTTCTTATGGTGAAGGACGAGGTGCGTTTGAACAGGAATATTGCTTGTTCTTATTTGATGCTTCTGTATATCTTACTGTAATCAATGTTTGTACTTGGTGTTCTTACTACAGCATTGAGAAAACTGAACTGGAGTTCAACTGAATCAAGATATGATTGAAATAAGATTTCCTATTTTAGTAATAAAGCCTTCTCTAAATTGAGTGTCACTTCGTTATTCACATAAGACCCATTCTGGAATACAAATATTTCATGGATTGTTTTTAAACCTTTGATACATCCTTATAAATTCTTCCACCCCCAAAAAGGACCATAAGAGAGTGAAAAGTGATTCTGGTGTACAGTGGTTAAGTAATAGGATTCATTATTGAAGAAAAAAATTAGTTGAGGTATCTTTATGGATAATGACTTGCCAATGATTGTAAATACAAGGTGACATCTTTAAAGATAAGGACATTCACAAATCGATTAGACAAATTGGCTAAGGAAGACCATACAGATATATAGCTATGTTGGGACTAAAATATCCTACTGTATGGAACGTATAGATGATTGCAAATATTGTAATGTCTTCTTCCTTGTGTCCATAAATAATAATAATCATAATAAACATGCTCCTGCTGACAGCCTAAGCATCCCAGTAATGTGAATTGATTGTTAGCATTTTGCTTTAGAGGTACATTAATTAAGGTTGAATCATATGGCAATCCTTGAAAAAGTACTGTACATGTGACATCTAAATTAATGACAAATTAATTCATCACAAGCAGGGTAATTACAATGAATATCTAATGAATTAATGATGATAGATCACTTATGATTCATGCATATATATCTATATATACACACACACACACATACACACACACACTCACACACACACTCACACACACACTCACACACCAAAGATAGCAGGTTTGCTTCTGCTGCATGGAAAAGTGAGGTCTGTGATTTTTAGCTCTGGATGAGAATTCCTACTGGTTTTCAGTGAGATTAGCACTGTATTATACCTACTGCTGGGCAAAATGGAGGCAGAAAAACTAGCTGAAATAACATCCAGGTATGGGTGGTGAGTCACTGACAGAAAGCTGTGATCCTTGCTTCCTCTGCAATAAGATAGAGAGGGAGAGAAGAAGAGGCATAATTTTGATGCTGTTTCGAAGCCACTCTGGATGGACTTTGGACACTTTATTGAAGCTATGCAGATGGGATGTGGAAGCTGAGTGCCTAAATAGTGCTTGTTCTCTACCAGCAGAGGTCTGGCTGGTGACTGGCTGGTGAGCCAGGAGCTTTTTTTCAGTAGCAATCGCCCTGAGTTCTCTCAATAGCTTAGAGTTCTCTTGTCATTAGTTCAGCAGCCTCTAAATGTTGCCACTACTTCCGAGCGAAGATGTTTTCGGTTTTAGAAATGCTAAGAGATAGCATACATAACCATGAACAAAGACCAGAAAGAGCTGAGTTCATTCTTATCTTCCAGGTCACAGACAGTTTACTTTCCCAACATTTAAATTTCTTTTCCCTCTGTCATCTGACCCACCTGTCATGTCTTCTTATAAAATCTAATCTAGACTTTTTCTTCCTCAACAACTTCTATCTACCTTTGACTTCAAACCTTGTGAAAGTGCACATGACTTCCCTTGAATCTTCCATCCATTAGTCTGCTATGGGGCTGAAATGAGGCACCTTCATCAACCAACAAGGTGTTGGTCCAAGTCAATATGACCTTTTCTGGCTGCTGCCATGGCTTCTTGCTATTTTCACCTTCCTCAGTCTGTGACTACCAAGTCACCAATGATAACTCAAACAATCAATTTCTCATTGATTATTTTCACCTCAGATATCTTTGACTGTACTTCCCTCCTTCTCAGCCTTTCATTTATGACTAATCATTCAGAGATTCTTTGTTATTTTTGCTCTGTCTGTAGCCTGTTCTTTTTCCATTGCCTGGTAATCTCTTGGCAACCCATTCCCCTGTCCTTGCTGATAGCTCTCATGGCCGTCTCCTTGTCCTTGACCCACTGCCTGCCCATTCTGATTCTATTCTTCCTCCGTTGCTCTGACATTGCTGTGATCTACTTATCAACTCAAACTCAGCTTTATATCAACTGTATTTTAATTATTTCTTTTATTTTCCTTCCTTCTCCATTACCTGTATGAACCGCAAGAGTAATGCAACAGGACTCTCACCAGATGGTTATGATAGCGCCCAGACTCTGGAGGCCCAAAGGCCTTATCCACTAAGCCCTGGGCTAAACCCTGCTTCTGGCTTTGAGGATTTACCCTGCATTTCAGAAGCAAACTTCATGCCTGACATCAGGAGGGAATCCTCAGTGTAATAGTCTAGCTCTGGTATTTTCTCTGCCCAGTTCTCAGTAGTTGTTCTATCTCCTTGTAGAGGAATACAGTTTTCATCAGGTTTACATTTTGTTTCCTCAAGGACTCAATGTAAAAATTTCCCTGTGTATGCACACACACATAGAGCTTTCTAGAGAGTCTAAAATTTGACTCATCTTTTTAAATAATATTAGAGGCATGGGAGTCTAGGAGGGAAAGTTAATAAAGTAAAACCACAGTGCCTCCATGCCTTTCCACTACCTGGATTCCCTCTTCATTCTGGATGCAGTCTTTGAGCTCCTTTCAGAGCCATTTAAGAATGGCTCTGAAATGTAGAAAATGTAATGGCTCTGAAATGTAAGAATGTAGAAAATATTTTCTCTGCAACACTGAATTGTTGTTTAAACCAAAAGTTTCATTCAGCTCACTTTAGTATAGCTGGTCTGGCCAATGAAGAGGATCTTCCTATTACAAAAGCTTATCTTTCTGTTCCCTGCTTTAAACCCTGTCTTGTTGCCATCTCAGTGTCTCCCGTGTGTGTGTGTGTGTTCTAATACCTGATTCCTTTGTTTTGCTGCTGACTCTTCTTGCCTTTCTACTTCACCTGCAGACTAGCTGGAGTAGAGTGCTTCTCCTTGCTTCTGCTGACCCCCTTGGCATTGTCTCTTTAGAGTAGAGACATGAGGATCTCTATTATAGCTAGTCTGGGAAAGACATACTTATGGCCTTGTGAGTGAATACACGGTGGTATTCAACAACACAATAGTTTTCATAGGACCGATTTCATCATATCGAACACAACTGAATTTACACTTGCAATCTTTGACCCATTTTTCATCTCCTCTTTTCTTTCCTTCCCACCCATTGATATACTTGGCTGACGCTCAGCAGAAAAGACTGTGCAGTAACCTAATTCTTTCTCCTCCCTTCCAGTTTTCATGCGATACCTTTGCACAGTGGTACAGGCTGGGACCCCCTCGTCCCTCGAATCAGTACTCATTATTCAGCTGCAATCTGGGCAAAAATGTATTTACCATCTGGCAAATTATCTTCCTGGCCTACCACACCCACATTGAAAAGGGAAGGGAGCTCAAAAGGTCATCGGACCCATCACTTGCTCCAGGGCAGGATCAGCCACATCTACATCATTCCCAACAGATGTTTATCTAACTTGTCCTTAAAACCTTCAAACACAGGAGATTTTTCCAAGCTCCTCATGCAGTGCTCAATACTCCTTGCAAATTCTTAATGATCCTCTGTGTCCTCAGCTCTTCAGTTACAACCTCTCACATTCCCCCATTAAATTCAACCTGCTTATCTGCTCCTTCAAAGGCTCTGCACGGCTCTGGCTCCATCTGTCCCTGGTTCTTTATGAGTGCGTCTTCGCAGGGTGTCTGGGTGTCTTTGCCCTCTTACTGATTAGCTATTTAGGCTGCATATCTCTCCTCACTTAGATTTTGCACCCACCCATCTCCCTATCTCCATCTGTCTGGCGTCCCTTTGCCCAAAAATTGCTTCATCAGGCTTTCATTTTCACTTTCAGGAACTTTCCCCTTAAACTCTTTTCTTTTGTGAATAAGCAGGCTCTTGTCCACTTAAAATTGTGGTTTTTGAAGGACATCCCCCTCCTCCCCCCGCCGCCCCATCCCAGCCCAGGAGTTCCCATTCAGCCTGCCACCCTGCGCAGCCAGCCAAGTGGAGGGTTTTGTTTGCCTTCATTAGGCTGTAAACTCATTTTGGGTGGGGCTGTTTTCTGCCCTTTGTTCTCTGCTGTGTTGAATGTGCTGACAGCGCTGAACTCTCGATTATTAATAGCACAAACAAGGCTTAAAAAAGGATGGATCAAAGGGAGTAGAAAGGGAAGGCACAGGGAATATGAGGTTTTGTTTAAAGCAGTAAGGAAGCTTCAGGATAAATGTATCCTGTTGGGATGTGTTGAACACCTGTTAGGAAGAGGTTATGGATGAGATTGTTGAACAATCTGAATGAAGGCAGCCTCTGCATCTCCTTAACAGGCTCAGAAAAAAATCCATTCAGTGTAACAAGTCCACACTGGGCAGAAATTAATTTAAAGAGAGGTGCAGAGTCGGCAAATGAGGGAAACTTGGAAAGCAAGGAAGAGGCAAATAGAAGGCAGGAAAAGCATCACTGACCCTTTACTGCAGGGTTTGCCTGGGTCTGGACATTCAAGCTTGTTTGCATGTGCCCACTCTGCTATGCTTCTCTCAAGCTATACACATTTAGTGATGTCACAAAGTACTGCCACAGTACTTTGGCTTCTGAAAAGCTAAAGCACACCTTTGAACTCTTTCATACTGTGGTTCTAATGGTGACTGCCTGCTCCCCTGTGGGGAACGGCTGAGCAAATGCAGACAGAGCTGACCCTACAGGAAGCAAACCTCATCCCATCATTGCCTTCAGCAGACCCAATGATTATGAGATAGGGAGCCCAAAGCTGGTGTGAGGCTGGGAATGGTAAGATAACATGGGACAAGGTATAGAACTTTCTGGTGATGTTCAGAGGGTGATCTCACACACTGATGAGGGGATCATACAGACCACTTGGGGACCTCTCACTTCAGCCATGAGGGTTTCAGAGTCCTTATGCACCAGTCACTGACAGCAGAACAGAAGCACGAGGACAAAATGTCTCAAAAAGTCTCAAAAAGGTCTGTCCTATGGATCTAGGAGGGCCAGGAGCCCCAAGAAACTGTGCATGGAGTTCAGCACTAGGACAGTTCAGACCTGACACCTTCAGGAAGTCCTGAGGTAAATTTCCATCATTGTCTGCAATGTATACCAAGTTCCAAATCTGTTTCTGTCTGGACTATCATTGTCAAACCAGATGTCAGTGGAGGGGTAATAGAAGAGCTCAAGGTCTATTATTGTTGCTTTTTCCACTAAAGTCATGCTTTACCACTGAAGAAATAAAAATTGTGCTGGGAACATCAGTGTCAGGAATAGGTTCATTGTCTGTGAGTGAGAATTGAAAGTTATGAAAATACTACTTGGCCATTATCTAGTCTTTGGACAGCCACCAACATCCATGTGGGAAGTGCCCATTATAGAAAGTGGTGTAAAATCTTCTGGAATTAACCTTTCTGGTCATGAGAATCAATGTTATCCCACAGTAACACAAATAGCAATGGAATGTCTGCCTTCCTGCTGTTCCAGTGACCAGTGACCACATTTTCTGTTGGCTTCTAAAGATGGACTTGGATGAAAGAGCACCTGGAAAAAAGTGGTTGCAGTCACCTCAGTGTCCAGGGAGTGTGCAATCTGTGTGGGTGAGATGTGCTGCCTGTGCACTTCCACCCCAGTGTCTCTAATGTTATTTGTACTGTTAGGGTGTGCAGTGCACGGCATGACATGTGGATCAAGAAAGGATGGGGAGGTTTCCTTCTGGAAGAGGAGGATTTAGATGGTTCACAGGCCTGATAGAGGCAATTAGAGACTTCACCTGTCATCACAGAGGCAGCAAAGGGGTTGCTTGGTAAGGGAAAAAAGCAATTTGGGAAAGTGCTGTAATATACATATCAATCTGTCTATACACTATTATTATTATGAGAATTTATTAAAAGTTTTCATTTAAATTTCCTGCCTTTTTATTTTGGTAAAGAATCACATCGTCAGTAGATTGTGAAACTGGGTGGGTTGTACAAAGACATCCCTGCCATTGTCATACAGGGAGGGCAACTGTTAATAGAAGCAAAAGGTGCAATGGGCAAGGACAAGTGGCAGGCAAGTCCCCCAGACTCCAGCACCTGTGAGAGCATGAGGCACTGATGAGAAGGTGTCACCTGGCCACACTCACTTCCCTCGCAGGAGTGCACTGACCCACCAGTCCAGGCAAAAGCCCCCAGTCCATGCTTTGCCTACAACACATGATAAAAGCAAACCAGAATTGAAGGACTGTTTTTCCGCCCAGAGCAGAATATTTGAAAGATGCTTTTCCAAATGAATCTCTTTGTTGGGGATAACTAAAATTACATTTCAGATGCTGATTTTGTTTTACTGGTCAGAATTTTCACTTCAGTATTTTTTAGAAAATTAGTTTTTCATCTCAGGGTTTTTTTTAGGAAAAAACCCATCTTGATTTTATTTGCTTGAAAATATTTTACTTTGAAATAAGCTTCAATTTGATAGTTAAAATATACTAAGAAATTATTTGTAGTTTCAAATGGTTCCTGTGATTCAAAATGAGTTACTTTCTCTAAGTTTTTTAGACAGAAAAAAAAATAGAGATTATTTAAAATAATAGCATGTACCCTTCTGGTCAGAACTTAAAGTGTATTAACAAGATTTTACTTACACCCACACTGCCAAGTAGCTATATTAGTACTAATGTTAATGTGAAGGTTTAATTTATATCACTATTTCAATAACTAAGCCCATATTCAGGGCACAGATACATCTGAGTAAAAGATTTCTGTACCTTTATAAGAAGAGTTTAAAGACAATCTGGCTCACAGGCTAAGAGAAAAGATGTTATGTTCCCCAAAGGCTGGTAAGGGAGGAAGTGCACAGCAGAGAGGAATAGGAGGAGAAAGAGATGGAGAGGGAGGGAGGGAGGGAGAGGGAGGATGTGTGCATTAGGGAAATTGCCAATAGGGTGGTTGGAAAAAGATTAATTACAGCAGTAGCAGCATAGGAAAGACAAAAGAACTGACTATGCCTGATGAGCTTCTAAGGTGAATTCATGAAAAAGAATGAGATCAAATACCAAGTTCTTTAAAGCACAGTGGTGGCAGTCTGTGTTACTCAGCTGACATCGGTGGTATTACTCCAGGTTTACACCACTTTCAGTGAGAGGAATTTATTTCCAATTCTCTGACTTGTACTTAATATGTTGCAATCTTTAGTCAGATACCCAGCTGGGTCTGAGGTTGCTCTTTGTAAAATGGTGCAATTCTCTCAGTTGATAACAGCTGAGGATCAACTTCTGAAAAGGCTGAGATTGTTTTAGTGACATTTGCTCCGTATTTAATTTCATCCTATTGAAAGATGGATGCCTCCCTGGTTCTAGTGAATTATCTTTGAGGCTTTGTTCATACCTGCTGAACACTCCCCTGTAGTTTCCCAGGCATGTGTTCCTAGAGAACTCTGTGGAATTGCTGAAGCCTGGTGTAATCATCAGAATGGGAAGTACCCTGATCTGTAAGCCATATGCCAAGTGCATTTCCTACAGTAAAAATAAATAGGAGCTCAAAGTTCAGAGAATGGCTGCTCTTCTAATTAATGGTATCTGTGATGTTGCACTGCACTTCCAAATTACATATTTGCCTACAGTGGACCAGAGCACCCATCCTTCCTTCACACAGCTGATTAATGATTCCTTTGAACACACACTAGAAGCTTGAGGAATTTAATTTCCTAATGATAATTTTCTTTATCAGTGAGGGAGTGCTGCTTGTCCAGGGCAGGACCTAGTAAGAGAGGAGGCTGGACTGCAGGTGGCTGCTTACAGCACCTACACATGTCGCAGAAGTCCAGAGGGACACCCTATGTGGTACTGCAGCAGCCCTGGAAAATGGCTTTCAGCAGGGCCCACACCTACCTTCTAGGGACCTGCTGGGATGGAGATGGGAAGGAAAGAGACAACAAAGAAGGTGATGTTGGCTCTGGCTTTCCACACACTAAGGGAGATAAGGATTGCTATGCCTCTCTTTGGGGTCACTGCCACATATAGAGCAGGAACAGCATGCTTTGAACACCCACCACCCCTCCACACTGAACCTCCCAAAGGAACAGGTTATTTAAGCTCCAGGACATTTCCCTGGATGCCATCTCACCTTCAAAGAACAAATCTTCAGGTTGTATCTCCTGAAGAGTGTATGCAATGTTTTCAGACCACTCATTTTTCCTGGGGCTTATGTTTTCTGTAAGTTTCCAGCCTCCCTGTAAGTCTGAATTTTCTCTGCATGCACATAACTTTGCTTGAAGCCCACCAGAGGCCAAACCCTATTCTCAGACAGCCTCAGGCATGTGCATGGGCATCTGCAGGAGGTCAGAGTGAGGATCCAGTTCTGCCCAAAGGGGCTGATAATAAGTCAGAGACTGAAAGATGAGGCCTTTTCTCTTTATTCCTTAGGACACAAAGAGTTATTTATTTAAAAGATTGACTTAGCTTTATTGTAATTAGTTACACAATGGGTGCCTGGATGTTCCATCCCCAACCAGGGACCTCTTGTTCTAGACACTAATCTTGTCACTGTGACCTTTGGTTCATTTAATACCTGGGTGTATCTGCTGATGTTCCTTTCTTTTTCTTTTTTTTTTTTTTTTTCTTTCTTTTCTTTTTTTTTTTACAAGATAAATTTACATTTCAGAGTCCATTCACATGTGCTAACCTAGTTATGAGCCAGTTTCACTCTTCATGAACTTCCTGCCTACAGGCATTTTTTGTAAATTGCTGTAATATGATAACTGGAAATCCTTTTTGCTATCTTGAAACAGGAAATAAACATCCTGTTGTGAGAAGAGAATTAGAATTATGCATGATGCTTCTTTTGTAATTTACTCAATCTTGATAACATATATTATGTAGGAGAGAGACTTCTAGGGCATTAAAGCAAAGATGACCAGCCATAAATCAAACTCAAGGAGAGAGTATACTGAATCCCTGTTGAATATCACTTAGATCAGTCTTGTTCAGCCTGAGTGTTGGTAATCTTTTGCCTTTGAGACTGATGAGGAATTAGTGAGATTAGAAAATATTTAGAAATTCAACCGATCTTCTGGGTCTGCATTTTGTTGATTTTCATATGAAGTCTCAAATAATTTGTACTTTCTGTCACTTACTGCTTTATATTTGGAAGATGATTCCTTAAATGTCAGAAATGTCATCCTGCAGAGCATACCTAAGGTAGTCTTTCGTGAGCTGGAGATTGCCTTTTCAACAGTGGGCAGCAAATTCTTGGGTTTCTGATGTCTTGAGGTATGTATTCTGCTTGCCATCCTTATATTCCCCAGTCAATATAAATAAACTTCCCCTTCTCAGTCTTACTAAATCTGCGTTTGCTATTCTCTGTTGGAACTATTGATATATAACTTTTTTCTTAAGAGAATATTTTCCCTTCATTTTCCACTTAATTTAGGGTTTTTTTTCCCTTTCTTTTTAATGGCATATGTTAAGATATTGCTGGAAGTCTTACTAAGATGTTCTTATTTTACGTGTCAATAGGAATTTAAAAGAATTGTTTCTTGTTTTACACATCTTACACTTCAAGTTTGTGAAGAATTTAATGCAAAAAAGGAAAGAACTAGCCACACTACTGTAATTTCTGAAGTGTCTTGATGATGATTTGTGACCGAGGAATGTTATGGTATCTCTCAGTTAAATAACATCAGAGAAATTAGACTATTGTCAATGTTTGGATTTCTACTGTCATTACTGAAATCTTTGGACCAAAACATTATGGCAAATATTCTTTGCATAATATTCCTTTATGAGTGATGCTGCACAATTATTTTCGAAACTGCAGTTCTTTACTGTACTAATCATAATATTATGAGAGAAATAATTCCAGTTTGGCATACATTTATAAACACTGTTGAAATGTTTAAGTGGTTACAACAGCTGTAGGACTGAATTTTTGGACCCTTTCTTTCTATGCATGTGTTGTGTTTTTCTGGTTTGGGTAGTTTAGTAGAAGTAATTTTCAGATGAATGAGAAATAAGTGCAAGACAGTGAATGTATGCAAGTCTTATTTGGACCTGGAGAAGTGATTATTGGTCTGCCTTTATTCAGATGCTGCTGGTCAAACTGGATTAGAGCTGTTTAAACTTGGGGTTTTTTTTGAACTTTGGTAGGGTCCTTCAGGTGAGCCCTATGGTTTCTCTTAAAATAGATTCTTCTGCTCTTTTTAATTTCCCCCCCCATTCTAAGAATACAGTTTGAGTATTTTATTCAGGCACATTTTCTGAGAAGTGGCTGGTGGTTAAAGGATACTTCTGTGAGTCAAATGTAGGGCGCTCTAATCCAACATCTGCTTTTGAGTCATCCAAGTTCATCTACCCTGATGGGTGCAGGCAACCCCACCTCTTCTCCACCCACACACCAAGGTAGCCACATGTGGGCCAGCACTGAAGCAGCTGTGTTCCTGTGGTGCCAAACCCAAACAACTCTATCCCTCTTCTTAGCATGCTTATTGCAGGTTTGTAACCAAGGCTCTGATTGCACAAGCCACACACTGAACTGCTCATCTCTCCAAAACCTGCAAGCCACATCCCACATAGCTCATGAGGCTGGAGCTCTGGGAATGCTTCACAGGAGGGAAGAAACAATGACTTATTGCCCTACTCTGTTACCAAAGGGAACAGGTCTGGGCATTTGTCTGGTTCCCAAGGCAACCAAGCAATATTGACTTTATCATCCTTTGATGATCTGGTTATTGCCACAGCTGGGAACTCAGATTACTCGGAAGTCCCCTTGGCTGTAGGGTCTTGTTGCTGATCATGAGTGCAAAACACACTTGAACTGATCAAGAACCACAGCTGTGCCACTTTGAGATTATTACCTTGGACTTGTGCCTGCAGAGCTCCTGGACTGGAGTTGATTCCTGTCCATCAGAAGACAAGCAAAGCAGATGTACAACTGTCAGCATCTGTAGGCCCCTCAGCTCTAAAATTAGGCAAGCTACCAAGCTTTTCCTTCCAGCACTTGCCTATAAATGAGGCTTCCTACACATTAGGAAGCTGTGATTCCTAGTTTTTACTTCCTTAATTTGTGCTTTAACATATTCTTCATTCATTTTCAGAAATGACTGCAACTCCAACATCCTGGCACCTTTTAAAGTGGTTAAGTAAGAAATGCATCTGCCTTGAAGAGTTTTCTGATAAGGCCCCAGCTTTGCATCTTGATACAAGTGGGCATGCCCTAACACCTCTCTGGAACGTCAGACTTGTTCTTCCTTCCATGTATTTGCCACTTGAAACAACAAAGTTTTGTCAGCAGAAGTTGGTTTTGCTCTTTGTCTAAGTTCATAAAAGAACGCTCCCTTTAAGTTCAGTGGGGTTGAGGTTTCACTTGTACACTTGTGAGCATACAAAGAGTTTCTGCAGCTTGGTTATTGTTCCTAATGCTACTCTAGAAGTGTAAATTGGTGTTGATATTTTATTTTATTACAAATGGTATTGACTTGCTTTGAATTTATTAGTTGCAGCTACTTACACAACAGCCGTTTTCATTTCCACAGTAAGCTTGCTCTAGGACTTGCTTTTGCAATGTGGAAGGTGGTGAGGTCAGTCACACTGTGGAAATTCCCATTGTTCTTCATGTGTCTGGATAGGCCAATAGTGCAGTTTTCTCTATTCCTCTGAACTTTTCTGAATTAGTGCTATTTCTTTTTCACTTTTGCGTTCTTTCTGCACATGTTGGAACCTTGTCACTTCAGTTTCTCACTTCTCTTGCTAGCAGGATGTGATGTCATACATTGCACCTCAGCTTTTGTAGCTTTAGCACTGCAGGTACTAGTGGGACCAAGTGCTGATTTCTTTCCACGGGAGCACAGAGCAATCCCAGTCCTTCAGGGAGATGATTATGCAAAATAAATCAGTCTTATTTAATGAAAATAATTAAAGATGTGTCTCAGTGATGTGAATGGAGACTTGAAAGGAGCAACACAGTTTGGTTCCAGTGTATTGTCTGGTCCAAATATGCCATAGGTAAAGATTATTAAAGGACTTACATAGAAAGGGCATTAAGGGATCTACCCAAAGTCCAACACAAAATTCACTACCTCCCTCTAGAAAATTCCCTTTTTCTCCTAACTCACAACTAATTGTAATACTCATTTTGTCTCAAATACTGGATTGAGAAAAAAAATGTCATCTATCTTATTTTCCTGTGAAGTGTTTAAAAAATAAGGTGTGTCTACAGAAGCATTGCTGCTCATTATTGCATAGGATCAAAGCTGCTCATCTGCATGGCACATGCCCTGCATTGTAGGAAGCTGTTCAATGTCCATTGCTCACTTAGAAGAAGAATCCTGAGATTTTGCAAGAGGAGAGTATGTGCCTTCTCAGTGGAAACATAAAGAGGATCTGCTGCTGTTGGTTCCAAAACATTACTACATGTGTCAGCAGTACGTGCTTGACATTTTAGGAAGAGCCCAGTTTCACTTCATTTCTTCCTGTAATGTCAGAAAATTCTTCAACAGCATTAATCAGCTGAAGTTTTGGATCACAGGCTAAATACTGATTCATTCACTTAACGAAGTGATGGTTCATTCCAAAAATGCAAGGAAATGAAGACTTGGATACAATAGACTTGTGTCTGAGGCCAAGTTTCAAAAGGGTTTAGATGAAGAAAGGCAAAGACAGGTCCTTTATCCTCCTTTCAGTTTAATGGACCCAAACACATCCATGTTGCCTTCCAAAGGGTCAGTTTCAGAAAACAAAGAACTGCTATGAGTCCCTAAAGCGGGGGAGTAAATGTGTAAACATGAAAATGAGAAAGGGACCTGTATACCAAGCACCAGAAAATTTAGTCGGGAAAAAAAAAACCAAGACAAGTAGAAATGCCTAAACTGAAGAAAAGGAAATTTTACAGCATTTCAGGTATAAAACCTGTCCTAGATATGGTATTAATCATTTATTAGCTGGTAGAATTCTCAATAATAATGCAGAAAGGAGAGAGGTGCTCAATCAATACTTCTGTTCAGTGTTTGGGGAAAAGCCAGATGATTCAGGACAGAATGATGATGAAATGCTTTTCATTCTAGCAGTAACTAAGGGAATGTGTTAAACAGCAGATATTAAAGTTAGATACATTAAAATTAGTAGGTCTGGATAATTTACATCCAAGATTTTAAGATCGATAGTCTAGGAGCACTACAGACCATTAATTTTGATTTTTAACAAGCCATGGAGCACTGGGGATGTTCCAGAGGACTACAAGAAAGCTAATGTTGTACCAATATTTAAAAAAGGTAAATGCAGTGACCCGAGTAATTATAGGCCTGTCAGCTTGCCTTCGATCCCAGGCAAAATAATGGAATGTCTGATAGGTACCTTGAGTAATAAGGAATTTAAAAAAAGGTGATATAATTAAAGACAATCAGGATGGTTCTTGTCAAACTATCTTGATATAATTTAAAATCAGATTTCAAATGGGGTGATTAAATTCACGGTTTTGATATGTAAGAGATTTAGTCTTCCGTAATGTGTTTGTGTGGCTTGACATTTTGATTAGTCAAATAGAGGCTGTCTCTGCAAACTGTGGTTTAAGAGAGAAGTTAGGAGGAGTTTAGGCATCTGAATCTAAAATGGCAGTCCTGAAAGCTCAGCTCGGTGGCTGCCCAGAACTGCCTTAATCTCCTTGGTTTTCAGCTGGAGAAGTTTCCAAGGCAACTGAGGTTCTGCTTTTGTGCACTCCCAGAAGACACCTCAATCCTGACAAGGTTGAGCGGTTCAGTACCAATGTCATAACTATACATTTGTCTATCTTTTCCCGTACAGAGCTTGATCCAAGGAGTGTGCTTATGGCACACTTCAAGGATCAGTCTGTGCACAAATATGCAAAAGCAGATGCAGCCTTTCTTTAACATATGACCATAGGAAAAGGTCTTTTATTCAATTACTCAGTGGTTAGAGCTTGTCCAGGTTAGAAAAATTCAAAATAGAATTTTTTTCTCTCTTGAAAATATTTCAAATCTACTTATCTCACTGGATGTCACCAATTATCAGTGTATAGTGATGATGGAGAAAGGAGGGGTTGAATACACATTAACAGGACAACAACTGCAGCTGAAGTCGAGTTACAATCACAATTGGGCTCTCATCATGAAGTGCAGTAATCTCAAGTATAAATTCTGCAAAGAAATGCGATGTCAGGAAGAGTGGGGAACACCATGTAACTGCTCCAATATAATCTTAAGGGTTCAAATAGGGATAATAAGATTATTCAAGGTACGTGTACAAGAAAGACAATACAGACCCCTTCAGAGGCCATTTTATCCTATTTCAATAGAGTGATCAAAGATCTTTGCCATGAATTCCTGTATTCAGGTTCTTCCACCACTGGGACAGTTAGGCTGGGTTACAGGCACAGTGAAAGTTAGGGAAAATAAGTCCTACCATGAGTACATACACATTGATTAGAGAGAGACCTTGAATTCAGCACGGATATCAGTTGCTGGTCAAAGCATCTTTCTGTAGTGGGAAAAGAGTCTAGACAAAACTAAGCAAGTAATAAAGCACCAGTTTTTATCAGTGAAGCTTCCTGATAGCTGTTTATAAAAGACTACATTGGATTTCGGGATTTTTTCTTTTTTTACATTACAGACACACACACACACACACACATACATACATATATATTTCTCCTAAAGTCTGTTCCTTTGTCAATCTCAGCTCCTGAAGGAGGAATTAATTCTGGGAGCTCCCAGGACTTGTCTTGTATAAGGGGTTGTGACCAGATGATCACTCTGGTTCCCTCTGGTCTTAAAAGATCCAGCAAAAAGCGCTGAGGACAAACAAACTGAAAACCCAAGCCCATGCAGTAAGAAGCTTTCCCTGCCCAGAAAAGCAGATAATCTAAATAGACAAGACAGACTGGGGTGAGAAAAAGGATGTGTTATCTCTGTTTCACAGATGGGAAACAGAGGCACAGAGAGATTAAGTGATTTACACAAGGTTTGTGTCAGAGCCAGGAATGGGAGCCAGATCTCCTGAATTCTGTGTCACTACCTTAACAACAAGACCATCTTTTCTCTCTCTTGCCATAGCCTTGAGAGGGAAGGGCCTGTGCTGCCCTACACAAAATTGCACCATTGCGTACAGGGTAATCTAATAAAATGCTATACATGTAGCATACATCTGGTGTTCTGATTTCTCCTCTTCTGTCAGACTGACTCCTCTTTCTTTCCTTCCTTCCTTCCTTCCTTCCTTCCTTCCTTCCTTCCTTCCTTCCTTCCTTCCTTCCTTCCTTCCTTCCTTCCTTCCTTCCTTCCTTCCTTCCTTCCTTCCTTCCTTCCTTCCTTCCTTCCTTCCTTCCTTCATCTTTCCTTCATCTTTCCTTTTATCCTCCCTTTCCTTTGTTTTCACTGCTTCATGCAAAGGACATTGGTGTCAATTACAGTAGAAGAAAGCCCCACTGTCTCAGAAATGGCATATTCAGACCACCTAGCCTTTGAATGTAGTCAGAAACATACCAGCTGTACCTGGGCACATAACTTCTTGGACTGAGGTGTCAAATGTGAAGGGAATTAAAATTAGAAAAAGGCATTTTGAGGTTTGCCTATTTTATTATGACCAAATCTGGGTAGATTTTCAAGGGTGTCAGGAATTAACTCAATGGGGTCTGCTTAGCAGAGTTGGCTAGGTTCAATTATGTCTAAATCCTTAAATCTTTCCCTTCTGTATCTTCTCATTTCACACATGGTTCTGGCCACTGTTTTCTAAGCCCCTTTGGGCAAAAACATTTAATATTAGATACAGACAGCAGGATCCTGAGATGGGACAGCACCTTGGACAAAACCTATAAATACCCAGCCTGTTTCTATGGCAGCTCTGAGAGTGCCAGTTCTATGAAATTCCTTGAAAAAGGTCGTCTTCCAGTGCCTCAAAATCTGGCAACTTTGCAAGATGCAGATAGAAAAGCATATAATAGTGTTGTTCCTATGCAGAACAGAAGAATATCTGAGAGGGTGTCAAAACACTCCCAGTGGGGTTACAGATAGAGAGGGTCAGCCGTGGCTGGCTAGGGGAGGACAGTTTGCCCAGGGCCCTGTGTTTTGAGAGGTTAGAGAGGGCTCTGGCTAATTGCCTAATGATACACAAGAGGTCGTGACCTCCACCTTTGCCCCGGGCCCCCTGGAACTGCTGCTATTGCTTGTTCCTGCACTGCAGCCACCTCCACAGCACAGGGGACAATGCCCAGCCAACACTGGTGCTCAGCATTTTATTTTGGGCAGGCAAACAAAGGCCGTGCCTGGCAACCAAAATTCCCATGGAGCAGGGTGGAGGCAGTGGGACAGAACCTTACGCGTGTGCATGGCAAAGGTGACCTTGCTGACAGACATAGCTTTGGGCTTTGCCACATCATAGAAAGTTCTGGCCAAAACTCAGAGAACCTGAACCTCTTTCCAGCTAGCTGCTCCCTGGGAATAGGTTCCCAGAATCAGGTTATCCTCCTATTAAGGGAGGCATAAAAGATAGTGCTGTGAGAATTACAATGCCTTTTTATGGAAAGATCAATGGCATGTCCTCAGCTAGAATGCTGTTTTTAGGTAAGGGTAGCTTCACCTCATAAAAGATTATATGGCTGACATATTTTTAAGTCCAGAGAAGAGTAACAAAACCTATGATGAAGAGGTATGGCAACACTTTGAGATGAAGATATGGACAATTGAGTAGTGGAAGGTGGCAAGAAATGGATGTCACTGCAGTATATAAAATAACAGATGGTTCCAAGGGGTCATGTGGTCACTCCTGTGTACCCTCCTTTGTAATAAATATCACAGAGAGATCCAGAAATAAAAGCAACAGGTTTAAATCTAAACCAGCAAATGCTTTTTTAAGACAGTGTCTCTGCCATGGCCTTGAGAAAATACGGAGGTAAAAAGCTCAGTAGGATTAAGAGATGTTAGACATTGCAATCAATACTGCCTACATCTGTAGTTGAACTATCCAGGGTAAAAGTTAATCTATGAACTCATAATTTAATGTAATATTATTTTAATAACTCATATCTCTGCTTCAGGGCTTGTGACAGTGAGTACTTCCCTCTTGCAGTGAAACTGGACTACTAAACATGTTTTTGGATGGGCATTTGTCCTTTGCAGGAGAGGTTCTTCTGCATGTGTTCCTGGTGAGCAGAAGAGGCAGGATTTTCAGGCTAGCAGAAGAGGCAGGATTTCAGGGGAGCAGGAGAGGCAGGATTTCAGGGGAGCAGGAGAGGCAGGATTTCAGGGGAGCAGAAGAGGCAGGCAGGATTTCAGGGGAGCAGGAGAGGCAGGATTTCAAGGGAGAATAACAGGCAGGATTTCAGGCGAGCTGGACCTCTGATCTGATCTGATCTGCTCTGGCACCTGACACTGGCTGGGGCTGCTGAGACACGGCTGGCCAGGCTCCCCTGCTGGCCAATGGGGCTTAGCTCCCAGAGCCCTTCCCGGGGCTGCTCCCATTGGCATCGCTCTCTGCCAAACTTGGGCTTGTAAAACGCAGGCTCAGCTTGGCAGCCAAGAGCACAGCGTGTTCAGGCAGCTTTGAGGTTTCACCCAAATCCCCTGCCCTTCCCTGGAAGACACCACCTGTGTTAAATTCACCCTAGGCAGGAAATGGAAGAACAAATCAGGCCTAATTAAAATTAAAAAAAAAAAAAATTAAAACTGCTTAAAACAAACTGCGTAGTCTTTTCTGCACACCATCTGCATAGTAGCAGGGGCGATGTGCTTGATTCATACTGCGATTCGAATGGAAGCGAGAGTAAATTGAAGGCTGATATATATCAGTGCTGAGGGCAGGATTTAGACAAGTGAACAGTTGTTCCTACAGCAAAAACAGAGAATGTTGTCAAGTGTGTTCCCTAACCAAGGATTCAATCAAACACTCACCAGAACCCAGTTAATCTCCACAACCTTTATTGCTTCCTGTACACTCACTTAAATCTTGCCTAACCCCTTCCCGTCCCAGCGCGGGTTTCCTTCTTCCTCCCGAGAGTGGTATTAGTGTCTGCCCACTAAACCATGTCAGCAAGTGAAATTTGTAGATGGGCTAGGGCAAGCTATTTATCATAATTTTTGTAATTTCCATCCTCACTCCCCAATAAATGCAATAAACTTATTAGCACTTCAGGCATGAAATCCACTGCCATACCCAAAAGATTGTTTCTCCTTCTGGTATGTGAATGGGGCATTTCACTGTCTCATGGTACTGCAGCAGGCACTTCAAGGTAGTTTGAAATAATTGGTATTTTTTAAGAGGAAAAACACCACAAACAGAGTTAGTACTTTTATAAGTTTTGCAAATAGATTGTTCCCCTTAATGATTCTCTTTCTTAAGTGAAGTAGCCACAGTCACAAGGAGGAGTTGTAATGAAAATTTCCATTGGAAATTGTTGCCATTTGGAGGCCACAGGGAGCTTGTGCCGTCCATGACCAAGTGTGGACCTCCTGGAAGTGAAGCTGATATAAACACATGATATGACACTTATGATGCAAGGCTTCCTTGTGCTTGGCCTCTTCATCCTCATGTCTTCCACATGCATTTTCCTATTCCTCCCTTCTTTCTTAACACAGATATGTTAGAAGATGTTTCTTAGAAAGGGAAGGAAGCATCCATTCAGAAAGATTTTGCTGCATTCTCTCATCAGCAATACAAAATTGAAGGTGCAGGGGGTAGGTTTTTGCTGTTCCCAAGTTTGCCAGAGCCTTGTGTGGGGGAGGGAGCAGGACCAGATCTTTCGGGGGCTACTCCATGGACTACTAGCAAGGCTGCCCTTGGGCTGCTGGGCAATGTCACAGCTGGGAGATTGGCAGCTTGGAAAGTCCACACCCTCAGAGAACTCCACTTCCTGCTCTCTCTGCTCTCCTCTGGAGTGGATAATAGGAGCTGATGCCTGGAGTGTGACAGGAAAGTTTGATGCATTTTTATATATAAGATACTACTAATGAAAATATAAATTTGGGGGGAAAATTGCCCTCTGACAGTAATACAAGAAATTTATTGGGGAATTATGTGGGATGTATATTTATTTCACCAGGCGGCAACAATAATTTTCCCTATTTGTCACTTTTTAGTGGTAGCTTCTCACTGGCAGAAAGAGAGTGAAAACAGACAATATCCCAGGTGTTACATGCAGAAGAGGGGCAGCTTCAGAGAGTTTCCTCTTATTCCATTGACAAGGTAGACTGGAGGAACTGGCCCCACAGATTGTGCAAGAGATAAATATGTTGGGTGAACTTTGCTTCAGACACTTTCAGCCAAACACTATTTCAGCTGAGGAGTCTGAGAGTGAAAAGCATAAATGTGTTGATACAAATATAAGTCAGGATGTGCCCATAAACAATCCTAGGGTGCTGATTCACTGCATGGACGTTGGAAAAATCAAACAGCAGGGCTGTTCAATCTGTATGAGTTCAATCATACAGATTGAATCACTTCTTCAGCATAGCCAAATTTTTATCTTTGGGTGCTTTTTTCCTTTGATAAATCCAGTGTGGCTTGAATATTCAGTGCTGGTTTGTGCCCTCTATCCCAGAGAATGCCATATGTTACTGAAGACACCAGAGCTTTCAGTTTAAGCCAGACCCACTGTGCCTGCTCACAGATGTGCAGGGTGCTGGAGATGGTGTGGGAGTACACACACACTCACTGACTGTCCTCAAATTACCAATGAAAGGAGATTGCAAGGAAGTTGAACAAATTTGCTCAAGGAGCCAGCTGTCTACCCTTCTCTAAACATGAAAGTTAAAAGTTCTCAACAAACAAAATATTCTGGGCTTTTGATTCATTTCCTTCTGTGCTTCAATCACTTCCAAACTCTCCATTCTCTGGTCTTAAAGTCAAACAGTGCAACAGTGCACAGGAATAGTAAAATTTATCCTCTCAGTAACTGCTTAAATCTCATCTCTAATCCCCTAAACTCCTTGATTCAGGGTAGTTTAAATTGTTGTAAATATCTTTGAGGTGGATTATGCTGTTTAATTGCCACTAAGGGAATAATAATGTTATGTGTATGTGCATACATATTATAATGTACATAGACACAAGCAGAAAATCCTTCTAGCAAAGAACATATTAAGTAATAGTTTAAACTACTCAGGATTTGGGAAAGCCTGTTAAGGGGATTAGAAACTAAATCCAAAACTGGACAAGAGGTAAAGGCAAAAATATTCACAGACGAAATTTTCACAATGGTAGTAACGCACTATTTTCTCTCTTTCTGTAAGTGTGTTTTCTTTAAACATGGTCTGCACCACTGAATGAGAGTACATGATCTTTTCTGGTAAGTCAACCTCAGCTATGTAAAAGCTACTTGTTTGAGGAAGCATAGACACTACTCTCACAAGATGATGGACATAGAATGTCCATCAGTAGCATTTCTTTCTTTGGGAAGAAATAGTTTCTATCAACCTGAAAAACGCTGCATAAAGAAAGAGCTAAAATAGCTTTCTACACATGCACAATCCTGCTGAGTTTCTTGTGACCAATGCACGTGTGCAGATGCCTGGACAACTGAGGCCAAAGGCTTTGTTCTGGAAATGCAGAGTCAAATATAAACTTTCTAAAGAAAGTATCTGTGACAGTAACTGTTCCTGAGAGTGGGAGAACAGGAATATATCAAGAAAATTTTAGTTTTTAAAGTATCCATAAAAATATTATAATAGGTATTCCCAGAATCTTGGTTCTCATGAACATGCATGTCATTGTGAGAGCCTTCACTTCATTTTTACTCTTCTTCTGCCTGTCCTGCACACAAAATACTGCAAATTAATTTTTCTGGAAGCTGATCTGCTTGTCTGGGCTGACCCTGACATAAACTGGAATGTACCACTTCCAGAAAGCCAATCCAAAGTACAGCAAGGAACTGATTTTCAAAGACTTTACTGAAAAGGTTAATGACTGAATAAAACCACACCTAGTGAATTAAAGAAGTCGGATAGACTTATAGAAAGAAAGTAATCCCAATAATGAACACTTCAAAATGGCAAGAAAATGCAATAGCCGTGACCCTGTGAGGGCTAATTGTTGCCCAAAATTCATTCACTACATGGAAGCAAGGGGATCATTGCACCTGCAAGTTTGAACATGAGCATGGACTGAGTTTCAGAGGAAACATGCTTTGGAGCATTGCCTGTCTTTTATCATCTAAAATAAAGCTACTTTATTATGAACACAGCAATTGGGTGTACTTAAATGATTGTCCTCTTTCCGGGCACATTAGATCAGCTTTTTAGCCTAGAGTTTATATTCTGTGATTAAGCCAGTTTGATTTTGCTCTGTGGTCAGAAGAAGAATCTCCTCTCTGGAAGATAAGATACTCATTCTTCTTACTACCCTTTGCCTATTCTTTGGCTCATCTGCCTGAGGTACCATTTTTGATTCAATGCTCATTAAATGTCTTAATTTATAAAAAGGCATGTGGAAATATCTAGGGAGCATTCATGTCACTGAAATGTCTTTAGCATTCTTGTTTTACATTTCTTATCTATTCTTTAGGCTCAAGGTCCTCTTTCTTTCCAGTGCTTGTATAGCACCTTGGAAAAAGGTTTTGATCCATGATCTGTTCTCCTTGGATCTGGCCAGATCTTGGATCCATACCTGTGTGGTGTGAAGCCAGCACAGCCACATTTGGAGGCATGTCTGGTCATGAGTGTGCTAAGGTCAAGGTCAGATGTGGTCTTGTGTGACCTGTGAATGCAGCAGGGTGCTCTGTGGTCCTGCTGCTCCTCGTGTACAGGCACGGGGGTGAAAGGAACAATTTTTAATGCAGTAAACAAGGTTAGTCTTTAAACAGCTGGAGATGGAAGCAAATATCCCTCTGTAGAGCCAAAAGTCCATGTTGCACAGTACAATCTGTTTAGACTGCTAAATATATTTTGGGTTATGTTCCTTTCTATATAGTTACGGTTTTTAATGTCCTATGCATTAATTCATCAAAGTATGCCTAGACACAGCTGGGAAGTAGCTTGATAAATATGGATCTGCATGTACTTGAGACTAGGTCCAATAAAGGACATGGTGACTGGCAAGGAAGGGGAGGCAGTTGCCCATGCCCAAGAAAGAGTCCAGGCCAGGCTCTTGGGTTCAATGTCATCCCTGTAAACTATCCCTGCAGAAGAGTTTTATACTTTCCTGGAAGGAAAGGCAAGAGGCAAGGGTTACAGGACAGGAACTGGACCTGTTTCTCTATCATTTGTTTGCACTTAGTGATAAAATGCAAATAATTTGAATACTTTGTACTTTTTATGGGAAAGGGATTTTTTCATTGATTTCTGCCAGCCTCCAGCCTTGGCTGTGCATGAGGCTTTTGAAGGAAGAGACATTTAGTTTAGCTCTTTCATCATTACGATCTGTTCTATTGATCCGTTCCCCCTGACATGTTTGCTAATTTCCTGGCATACATAAAGGATGTTCTGGTTTTTGTAACAAAATTTAGCAGCTCTACCCATTCGAGAAACAGGAAACTGAGGCACAGGACTGGGAACTCTCCAGCCATCAGAACTGGAAGACAAGTCCAGCAATCACTAACTATGTGCCATCTTCTGGCCCGCTGTTGATTTTGGCAGACATTGAATCTGTGCCCTAGGTTTAGTCACCTTCAATGGTGAGCAGCTTTTCAGTTGCTGGCAAGCAGGCTGGGTCCTCAGCAGAGCTATTGGCAGCAGTCCATAGTTCTTCCATTTTCTTTTTTCCAGGTCATCTTTGTTTGTTTTGCTTTTCATCTCCTTTTCATGGAGAGCATGATTTCAGAGGTGATCTGATTCCTCTACCCAGGTAGTCAGAAATGATGGCTGTGATCATGCTTATTTGCAAGGAAAAAGGATAGGAAGGAGGAAGACCAAGAACATTATCCAAAAATCCAATATTTGAGATGTATGAAGAGGAACAAATTTATAAACTAGATTCTTTCGGGAAAGTGGGAAAATGAGATGAAAAGGGAGAGAAGCAAAACCAATGACAACCACTCTAGTACCAGTCATGGACATACTGCAGTGGCTTTCAGGCACATCAGTAGGACTCATATAAGATCTAGAAGAAATCACAACATGTTGTAAGCTTTTCTCTTTGGTAAATAAAATGTAAGTAAAGAATCTCCTTAAAGAACAGAATTGAATTTGAGTCATACATATATCAGAATACTGCCCCCAAAGAAACTGGCAGATTCTTTTGTTAGCAGATAATTTATTTAAAAAAAAGTAATTTGTGGTATGCCTGAAAGAAACAGTAGCTGATGTGAGGGTTCTTGAACAGCTCATCCTGGTGCTGGGAGAGATGTGGCTATATAGAAGGCAAGCGCACACCAATTCACAACCACAGCACAGACAGAGTGCTTCTTCAGCTTGTGTTTTGGAGGTGGAAGGAGGGAAAAAAATTGTGAAAGAAAAGGAGTAAAAAGGGAATGAATACTCTTCAGAGTAATATACCAGATAGAAAAAAATTATTAACAACAACTAACCTGAATATGCATTGAGGTGGGATTGTCTGTGTCCACATAGGGAAAGCAGAAAAGCTGGCCCACGAAGAGTCAGAGCAGGGACTGGAGTGCTGGAAGGTTATCGAGATATTTTCAAAGGATTGGGATGTTTTCCAGACATATTTCACCTTGAAAGAGAGATTTGGCCAGGATGGCCCCTGTGTAACTGCGGCACTAAGGGCGAAGGGGGAGCAGCAGCAACTACCCTGCATGGAGAGAGGCAGTATCAGTGTTGCAGGTGCTGTGCCCCCTCCAGGTGCTGACCTGGGGGCCACCATCAGTACGGCAAATGCTGCCTTTGCCTCAGCCTGGCGACCTCTTCTGAGTACGACAAACTGCTCATTACCGAGTGCCTGTAAGGAAAGGCGCGTTAACCCACCTTGGCAGGAGCAAAAATAGCCTCAGCGCTTGGTGCCAGAGATAAATATTAGTGAATGCTATTGGATAAAGAAAGCAACCACCTCACTACGTCTTGGACACCAGCAGGTAGCTGCAGATGGTGGAATATGCTGTTTTGGATCAAACCTGCAGTGGAAGAATACTTCTGCTGCCAACAAGATGCGCTAACAGGACTCTCAGGGATCAGAGGTGTGGATGATGGCATTCTGCGGTAGAGCTGCAGAGACACTGAAATGGAAACTGCCATAGATCACACTCTTGTTTGTTTGCTGTGATGAACCAAGAAAATAAAGTCATAGTAAAATGCTAATAATTGTCCTATCCTCAGTGATAATAATATTGCAGCAGACTGTAGCATCAGACCCTGGACACTTAGAGCATGTCAATATTCAGTGCAAAAGCAGGAGCACTGAAGCACTGGCTAAACCTGCCAGTCAGGGCTCATGAGCTCTTGTGGGGCTTGGGGAAATAGGAAGCGATGCTATGGGTGGTGAGAATGGGCTGTATTCCCAGGAGCCTGGAGCAAAACTGGGAGGGTCTTTCTACAGCAGCCCTCTTTAACTGACCCATTTTAGTATGGGTCAGATGGAGGACACACTGAACTACTGGGTGCCACCAAAGTTAAAAAGTAGCTCATATTGGCAGCTGTGTAGTTTCAAATCCAAAATACACATCTACTTTCAGGAAGGTGTTTTTACTTTACTTTGGAGTGAAGCACAGTCATACTAGGCCTTTAGTCATGTTGGGTTTTCCCCCATCACAGACAGACAGCTGGGAAAGCTATTAAAATTCCCAGCTGTGGCTTTAAGAAGGTTCAAGGAGCAAACAAAACACATAGCAAGCCAGCCTTGAACTCCGAAAGAACTCTGTCTCAAGTATCAGCCCCTATAACACTCAATGTCAAGATGCATCTCTATGGCATTGCCTATGGCTAGCAGTACAGGATAAAGGATCAGAGGAGAAAGAAAAGATGTGCAGGAGGAATATTGTCTACCACAACAAAGACCTTCCCCACTGGTGTTCAGAGAGGCAGTTACCAGCAAAACTTTTTCCTTGAGACATGTGAGGCGCAGAAAGGCAGACAGCATGGATCAGGCCACAAAATTCCCAGTTTGGGAAAGATGGTGGTGCATAGGCTTCTCTATTGCTGATGCCAAAAATTTGTCAAGTTTTACAAATAGGCAGATTGGATTCAGTTCTATGTACATTCTACTGAAATCTGATTAGACAAATGCTGAAAGTATACAAGTTTTTGAGTGATCAACTGCAGTGCCAAGTCATAATTCCCCTTCCCACCTTGCCTTCTCCCAGCAAGTAAAATATATTTCTAGGTGCAGGTGTTAGGCACAATTCTCATGTGTGGACTTCAGATGAATATATTGGCAAGCTAAACCTAAGAGCAAGCCTAGGTAGTGATGTTTAAATTTACACTGGAACTTGGGAGGTCAGTGACTAACTAGCGGGCAAAAAGAAAGCCTTTTTACCCCGCTAAGCCTTCATTTCCCCATCTGGAGAAGAACTGCTGCAATATTTGCTGCAGTAAAATGTGCTACTTGCAACTGGGTACTATCGTTGCCTGAAACGAATGTGACAAATGGAATGCTGTGTGACAAACAGCTTCCTCGTCCCTGGGCTGGAGGCACAAGGGTGGGATTGTGTGGGAACTGTGAGAACGCAGCACATGACCAGAATCGTGTATGGGCGGCAGCAGGATAAACAGGGGAAGGAGAAAGCCTGAGTGTTGTCCTGTCTGAGAGTTCTCTCTCCTGCTTGAACAGCAAGTAATGTCAGCTGTGATTTTAAACAACTCAGAGAGCAATTCCTAATCTTTTTCCATCTGAACTTCCATTTCCTGGATATCTCACATAATACTATGCTTTTTTTGGATCAAAAGTCTCATCAGGATGACTCTGTTTCCATTTCTGTGAGACAATAATAGGGATAACGCTCAGGTAGCCAGGCTAAATGATCTGCATTTTTTGTTCATCACAGGAAGTGTGCCAGCTGCTGGCATGATGGGCGAGCTCTCTGAGGACATGCACGCAGTGAGATGCTGTGCCAGTTGTCTGGATGTCTCTGCTTTTCCCAAGGGAATGAGTCACTGACGCAGTTACTGCTCCACCCCTGGTATTGGTTTCTAATATCTTACCCTGGCAGGAGGTCAGGAATCCAGGAGGACCCAGATTTGGGTCCAGGCTCCTGTTCTGTTTCCTTCCCTTTATGGCAGTAATGGATTTCCTGCACTTCCCTCCCTTTCCTCTACTATTTCTTTATAGATGTGACCATTACGTAGCTCGGAGAAAATGGATTACCAGGCAATGCTTGTCATTGCCACAACTTTGCCACCCATTTGCCTGTTTGCAGAACCAGACACATTGTGCAGAGGTTTTGAATTGCTGTATTTGTTTTGGCAATTTTGTGCGAGGCCATGGTGTTTCAAAGCCATGGCAGGCTGGTGAGCTATTGCGCCCGTCATCTGCATTTCCCCATCTGCAGCAAATCACTGAGACAGACTCCTGGGTGTTTCTTGCAACCTCTGGATGGGGTGAGTCAGCATTCCCTTGAAGGCTCCATCACAACCATTGTCATTTCCTCCCCCTCAACATGGCGTGTGGCCAGAGGCACCTGCAGAGCCAGGGGAGTGGAGTTACAAATGGGTGCACCTCCCTGATCTGAAGCAAGCGTTTTGGTGAAGGCATCTGTGCCAGTGCCACCCACAGTGTACAGCCAGCAGGGGAGGGAGTGATGGAGAGCCTCATTAGACAGGCTGGTACTTGTGGCAGGCAAGTGCTGGCTGAGAGCATCGCTGTGCTCCTCTAGGGCGAACAGGCATGCTCTGCCCATTGTTCCACAGGAACACCCTGAGACAGGAGCTGCTGTTCAGACGGATGCCTTTGAAAAATGAACAGGATCAAAAGTATTTTGGGGGGTGCTATTGCATCAGCAGCGCTTGTAAAGCTTTCTGAGAAGTACGAACATTTCCTGCTTCTAGCCAGACTCTTATTTACCACCACACTAGGCTTGATCCCAGCTGCCACTAGCCTCTTCCTGCTACTGCTGTCCTTCCCCAAACCTGCTCCTGCACTCTTCCCAGCCCCTCTTGTTGGATGATGCCAAGCCTCTGTCCTGCACCAACCCTCCAAATCAGACTGTTGATGCCATAAAGTGATGATACAACCCCTCTGCCACGTGACAGCTGGTGCTCCTTATCTGCTGCTCTTGGGGAACGCAAGTAGCTCCATTGCATGGAAGGGTGGGAGGGGGTTATGGACCCTCAGTCTCTCAGTCAAGAGATGCTCCAATGCTTCCATCTTCTTTCTCCACCAATTCAGGTTGAACCAGTCTCTATTGCTACTGCTTATCCCCATTTCACAAACCTGGTTTAAGAGATCTCTTTTCCTTTGTGCAAGGCCGCAGCTTCTCCCACATAAAGCCCACCCAAATTACTTTAGTTGTTGCTTCTTCATTTTCTGTTTTGCCTTACATTGCTCAGATAATTTGATATTCAGGAAGGGAATGTAACATTTTTGAGAGTGATAGCAAATTTTTCAGGAATCTCTCTATAAGCATCACACATCCCTGGAAAGCTGTCATTACATATGTTGCTAATTCAATTAAAAAAAAAAAAAAGAAAACATTTACATGGGAGAGTAGTCTTAGTTTAAAGAAATTGTATTTCTATTTACAGCCAAGGAAATTTATATCTTTAAAAATCTAACAATGGTATTTTCAACAGCTGGTTTGGTTTATGAAGCTGCTAAGAGTAGAGAGAGAAGTCTCTGGGACAGTGATTTTATACTTCATAATACTAGTAATCAGTTTGTCCTTGCTTAACTTCTTCTATGCCATGCCCCAGTTCACATTTGGAGCTATATTTTATCTCCAAGTTCCTATTATTTCTTACAGGTTAGCACAACATATGACCTATGACATTGCAGCCATAAAGAAAGTAGGCACATGTGATTTTTCCTTCAGTTTTCATATCTCAGTGCTCTGGCCATTTAATTTAGTTTCCCAGGTGCTGACAGCTGGTAATGCTCTTAACTGCTCTCCCCTGTTGGTAAGTTATGGATATTTCCTAACTGGAGTTTAATTGTGTAACTTTACTTCACCCGAAATGCCAAAGGTCCTAGGAATCCATTCCTCCTTCAGGCTGATTATGGTGCAGGAGATAATACTGTTTGCGGACGGTGAACCTAAATCCCTGATGAGTGTCTTCTAAGGCAAACTGACATTTATGGTGATCCTCATTATGACATGACTGTCCAGAGCTGGCCCAGAGGGCAAAATCACCCAATCTTTTAGGTTACACCTTCCATATATATAAAAACAAGAACAAAAACTGTAGTTTGAGTTTCTCACTCAGGCTCAGAGAGACAATAGCAATAATAGATTTAAAGGAAGAGCTGTTCTGTAGGTACCAAAGGTAGGAGCAGGGTCCTGCACCAACCCAGCACTGTGAAGCAGGATTCAGTGCTACAAGTACTCTCATACCTGCCACATTTAGTCTGTGTTTCTCCCCTCTTCCCTAGAATATCTCCCTGCTCTCGGTGTTGGGCACACTGTGCAGTGCCAAGCTGTCTCATCAAAAGGGCATTGGTGTGGTCCTCCTTTGGTGGCCTTGACAAGGTGGTCAGGATGCTAGAGGTGACCTCAGAGCCCATCCTGTGAACCTGTTGTCCTCCTTCCATCAGTGAATGATGGTTCCCCCTGGCTGCCTTACTTCCCAAGTGGACAGATGACACCAGTGACATTCCATCCCCTTGGGCTCTTGCTCTCTGTAAGAAACCTGGCCAAGGGACCCCAGAGTGCTGGGACTTCACTGTGAGAAAGTGCACATGATCTGTAGGAGCACAAGCATAGAGCATGCATCAGTGTTACTCAACATCAGCCTTCCTGATCCTCACTGGGAATGAGAGACCAAAATGCCTATTGGGGCTGCCATGGAGTTTGCCCATAGCTTTGCTCAAAAGGGTGAGCTATATACCCCCCTATATCCTTGGGAGCAAACTGTGGTTAGACTGTGGGAGCAATAAACTGAGGGTAATGAGCAATAAAATTATGGTGAAATGTTCTGGTGCTGTTGAAACAGAGAGCTAAGGTGGGGAGCTAAGACTGATGCTCCCTCTCCTGAAAGGTGAATTCACTTTGCCCAATACCATGGCTGTTCAATACTTCTGCAGCTATGGCAAGCTGGACTCAGACAGAGATGGAGAGAACTTGATAAAAAATGAATACATCATTGCTTTTGTTCTGCCTCTACTCTGTATATTCATACCTCTGTGTACCTGGGAATATCTAACCTGTGCATGGAGGTGTCATCTTTGATGGGTTATGCTCCTTCTCCCTAAGAGAAAATAGAGCAAAGCTTGTTGTGGGAACAACTCCGAATTGGGTTCACTAGTTTCACTGTGAAATAATAAAAGTTTGGCAAAACTTGACCCTCATTTTAGAAATCCTCAACAACTTGGCTGGGATTTCTCTTCTTATTGTTTTCGCTTTTCTCTGCAGCTGCCAACTGCCTGCTGCCTGTTCAGCAACTGATGGGGAAGGATTGGCCCAGTGGGAGAAGGTGTTATAATCCTCCTGGAGCAGCTGCCCCAGATTTGCTGCTTGCTAGTGAAGCCTGGAGGCAAAAGGACCAGTCTTTCCCCTCCCAGGTACATGAACACTCCTGGGGGGCTTGCACGAGGTGTGGGAAGGGTGGTGAGGCAAAGGCTGTATTGCATTGGAGGGCCTGGAGAAGTGCTGCAGCAGACAAAAGACCCCATGCATAGGGAGGCCTACAAGTCTTCTGTGCCCTTTTCCAGACACTCTATGGGATTTCATGATCCTGAATTGTGAGTTAGTCTAACACAGATCCAGTGAAGGGAAGCTAGGAAGGAGCAGACAATTTTTTTTGTCCAGTTAGTGTAGACAGCTGCCTGTTAATCATCATTAGTGCTTCTGTAGGAAGAAAACAGTTGGAAGAGGTCCTTGTCCTTCCCAATGCGTTTCCTCTCTGCTCCTTTCCCTACTGCAGTTTCCTGTCCCCTGCCACAGTTACATTAAGGCAGCTATTTCTGGTGTCATCTAAAACAGACCAGAAGGGTTTTTCTGGTTTTGCTAATACCAGCCATTTCACTGATTCAGTTTAAAGGGTATCAGCACGATTAGGAGTGATAAATGGGAAGGAGGAGGGAGAGTAACAAATAGCTGTGGGTGAGAAAAGGCAGAATCCTTCTTTGGCAGCTTTGCCATTAGATAATTGTGGTGTGGAAAGCACCTTCAGATGTCCACTGAGAAATGCATTGGCATTTGGGCCCTGATTCCAAAAAACATGCTGGAGCATGCTTCACTGCTGCTCTGTTTCTTCATTCTTAGTAAATTGTCAGGTAAGCACATGTCCAAGGCACCCACTGACTAGTCATTGGGGCTTAGAGAGAGGAGAAAAGTAAATACTGCTAGCTCTGTTCTGATAAAATGGGAAGAAAATAGACAGAGCAATTTGAACTGAAATAAAATATCCATCCTGTGTACTCCTTCAGCAGGTGTTGGAGTGGTGCAGTGTTTTCCTGAATTGCCTGTGGTTTTACTATAGCATTCATCTCTAGTATTTGAGGCGTATAGATATATTTAGGTTTCTTGCTTCTGCATAGGTGACAAACTTGTGGTCTTGCAAGAGCTCCTTGGGGCTGTATCTGATTTATTCCAGTGAGTAGTTTGGTTTTCTTGACTAGGATTTCTCTTGATTTCTTCCACTGAAGTGGAACTGAGCTATAGTTCTGGGTACACTGGAAATATGTACTGGAAATTGCTGCAGGGACTACGCAGTGCTAATGCACTTCTGCTGATCACCCTGATTGCCCAAGGATCACCTGATTAAACCTGTGATTTAAATGCTGCATGTCTTGATAGACAAGGTCACAGTTATGCAGCCTGAAGTGCCACCTAGAGTCTTACTTCATATATCTTTGATAACATTGTTCCCAGGACCGTGCTTGAAGGTCAAGAGCTGGATAGTGGGGGCAAAATTAGCAAGCTATATCTTCAGAGGTCTAAGAAATTACAGTTGTGAAAATTAAGCAGTTGGGATGAGCAGATGACTGTTGCTGGAAACCCCTGGTTATTGTTCCCTCTCCTTTGCCTGATCTCTCCCTCACAGAGATGTGGGAAGGCAAATGGGAATCCCATGGGATGAAATCGCTGTGGGGTCTGCTTTGGATGGCAGATGTAGGCAGAATTGTGTTAGCCAGAGGTGGCTGCAAACAGGCCCTCAGGACCATTTGGTGCTCCCAGGCTCCCCCAGTGTTCCCATCAGCCTCCTCTGTGCCTTGGAGGAAATTGACCCAGCTGAAGGGACATTTCAACCCTCCTTCTGGGGATGTGTGCTGCTCAAGCTGCTCCATGTGTGACACCCGCTCCCTGCCAGGTCCTGCTGGATGCAAACAGATCTGCTCCCTCCCTTCAACCTGTAATGCTATGCTCAGCCCTTGTCCCTGCACACTGCAAGCTGAGATGGGATTTCTCATCCTGACTTCTTTCCCTGCCAGTGTGCGTCATTTTCCCCCTGAATGCTCCTGGAGGCCAGGTTTTTCCTTTCTTCTGTGTCTCCTGAGCTCACACATTAAATTGGAAAGACCTTTCTGATCCCTCACACATTCTGCCACTGAAAGTAAGCCCCCGTGGTTCTTGGAAGGTAAACTGCCCCCTTTTTCAGGGTTTTCTGGGATAACGCTGTGTGGGAATGCCTGAAATCACAGGAGGAATGAGGATGTTCAGAGCTGTGCGAAAAAAAGCCAAGCCTATACCCACAGATCCTCATGTTTCCTATATATAATATCCTGCAGCATTCTGAAACAGATTTTGTTTGTAGCTATATTGAGTATAAAAGCTTTTCCTTCACCTAACAGAATCAATCGGCCCACAGTGGGTCTTTATTCCCATTCAAATTAAGGGCTATTCCATACTGAAAATGCACTAATGTAACTAAATTGATTTCTAACTTGATTTTAGTTAAATGGGTGTAGTTCCCTGCAGGGATACACTTAAATCAGTCGAAGAGAGGGCGAATTATGCATCTTTGTATATTTCTCTGTGATTTATCTTAATTAGGTGTAAAGGGGATCTCAGGGTAACCGAGACTCCGACCACAGGTAGAAACCCCCCCACAGATTCTGGGGATGCTTGGCAACTCTCCTAAAGTGCTGAATGCTCTTAACTCCTGGTGTAGAGTGCTGGAGGTGTTCGCTGCCTCACAAGTGTTCTGCACTTCTGGAGAGCAGGCCTGCATTGTCACTCTGTGCTTGTGTGTGTGGTGTCTCCCCCATCATATTTCCTGGTGGCTAATTGCCTCCCCCCCAGCCAGGCACAGCCTTGGCTCTGAAGCACCCTCTTTGCTCTGAGAGCCGAGGCTAAGTGCAGCCCTTTAGCACACCCAGGATCCCAGAGGATTTGGAGGGAGGCTTTTTTCTTATTGAGCAGTGCCACCCTCGCAGGGGAGCTTATCTTCCCCCCGAGAAAGGAGAAAAAAAAAACCCAAAACCCTTAGCAAAGGAAAATGGAAATGATTTATAACCTGAGGCACAGCCAGCACTAAGAAATGCCTCCCTGATGATCTTGGGGATAGTCACATCTGTGAGCAGCTTGGGCAGCTTTGCAGTGTTTCCTTTCTCCCAAGCAGGAACCCATTGTCTCTTTCCATTCCCAGTGTCAGGAAAGTGGGGCATGCCTACAAAGCAGGGATGCTCAGTGGCTGTGGTCCGCACCCCAGAAGGGTACTGCATGCTATGTTGTATGGGAAGGAGCCATTCACACTCAGCACTCCTGCAAGCTGTGGTGCTTAAAAAAACAATAAAAATCAACTCTATATTATTTTAATTGTTTTTAAAATGGATGGATTGTAAAGCTGCCCAGTCCAAACTGCCTGTAACCCCTTGAAAGCATAAAGGGGGAATGACATGTCCCATCACTCAGGAATATGGATTTTGAAATTTCTGTGTCTAACTTATTGAAGATTATATGCCAATATCTAAGTTTGGGAGACCTCTGACCTTTCACCATTGAGGAAGGCTGTGGACAGGTCTAACACACAGTGTGATAATGGAAAAATAAGCAATGGCTTCCAGGGTAGAGGCCAGAAGTGTGGAGGCTGCGGTCATTCTTCCAGGAATGATGTACGGGCTTGATTGACCAGAAACGTCTCTGAGAAAGTGAGAGACCCAAAGAGGTCAATTCCCTCTCTTCAATGGCTCTGGCTATTTTCTTTAAATTAAAAAGAAAAATGGGACACTCTAGTCCTCTGTGTAATTTTATAGCCTAAGGAATATTTCCTAGGCTTGCTCTGCTGTATGTGCTATAAAGCTGGATGGGGTATTTAGCCCCTGAATTTTCATTTGGGTGTTTTTTAATCCTGCTCACATTCATTTACTGTACAATATCAACTTCTATGTCTTCTATGTTTTTTTGTGTAATTGAGCATTTTATATTAATAAACAATGGGAGTCTAATGTCAATGTTTGCTAGCATCATAGGCAAATGCAATATTATACAAATGCATTTTCTCTCTTCCCTCACCATTCTTTCCTTCTCTCCCTCCTTCCCCCCTACCTCTCCCAGACAGTTACAACATTTTTGTATGTATTTTTCCATGCTACCTTTAAAACTTTGAACACAAGGAGGTTCCCAAACAGCTCCATTTAATATTGCTGTGTCCATTTAAAGATGTTGAGGGACAAAATGTTCAAGGACAGCGCCATAAGGGTCTGCTTGGCTCTGGATGAATAGTGCTCCATTGTGTTTGCTCACATGTTTGCTCCTCTCCTCTCCTCTCCTCTCCTCTCCTCTCCTCTCCTCTCCTCTCCTCTCCTCTCCTCTCCTCTCCTCTCCTCTCCTCTCCTCTCCTCTCCTCTCCTCTCCTCTCCTCTCCTCTCCTCTCCTCTCCTCTCCTCTCCTCTCCTCTCCTCTCCTCTCCTCTCCTCTCCTCTCCTCTCCTCTCCTCTCCTCTCCTCTCCTCTCCTCTCCTCTCCTCTCCTCTCCTCTCCTCTCCTCTCCTCTCCTCTCCTCTCCTCTCCTCTCCTCTCCTCTCCTCTCCTCTCCTCTCCTCTCCTCTCCTCTCCTCTCCTCTCCTCTCCTCTCCTCTCCTCTCCTCTCCTCTAGTTTCATGAGGCTGTAATTTTGGTGACAAAGAGAACTTCAGCTGCCCTGCATTCCTCAGTCTTTCTGCTTTAGCTTCCAGCTCCACACCATAGCTTATTCATGCTGATATATCTCTTCTCTGAACTTGTATGGGTTCAAAATATCATTTCTTGTGGAGAAGAACAAGAGGTGGGGACGACAGCAGTGTTGTGGGCTGAACTCTTTAAGTTGGTCTACTTCTATATCTGTGTATCTATATCTAAATCTATCTATAGCCCAGAAAGTCAACCCTTTCCTGGGCTGCATCAAAGAAATGTGCAGGTCAAGGGAGGTGATTCTGTCTTTTCACACCACTCTCATGAGACCCCACCTGGAATCCCACTCTGGGGCCCCCAAATTAAGAATCTAAGGACATGAACCTTTCTGGAGCAAGGCCAGAGGAAGGACAAAGAAGAAGATCAGAGGGCTGGAGCACCTGTCATATGAAGACAGGCTGAGAGGTGAGGTTGTTCAGCCTGGAGAAGAGAAGGCTCCAGGGAGACCTTGTAGCATCTTCCAGTACCTACAGGGGCTACAAGAGAGCTGGAGAGGGACTTTTTATAAGTGATAGAAGAAGGAGCAATGATTTTAAACTGAAAGAGGGAAGGTTTAGGTTAGATATTAGGAAGAAATTATTTACTGCTATGGGGGTGAGGTACTGAACACTTTTTCCAGAGAGGTTGTGGATGCCTCACCCTGTAAGTGTTGTAGGCCAGGCTGGATGGGGCTTTGAGCAACCAGGAATAGTGCAACATGTCCCTGCCCACAACAGGGGAGTTAGAACTTGATGATCTTCCAACACAAACCATTTTATGATTCTTTATCTGTATTCGTGACATATGTTCTCTAAAACATGTCACCTTCAGGTTCTTCACACTTTTAAACCTAAGGAAATTTAATGCAAATCTGCAGTTTACAGGAAACAGGACCATCACAACCTTTCCTCTGAAACTTCATGTGTCAGGCTATGCTCTTGGTGACAGGGAAGCCTCATGGTGGGTGGGTAAGTGCTATGGTATGTACCTACAGCTAGCAAGTGTACTTTCTGTCAAAAAACTTTGGGCAAGGAGCCATATTAGATGATGGAGCTGCAGCCTCTGTCCTGTGCAGGGAGGACTGCCTCCTTGCAGCTGTGGCAAAGCTGAGGATGTCCCAACTTTGAGGGTCTCTATCTGAAGGGCTCAGTGCTAAGTGGTGTTACAGCCTGTGTGGTATCCCTGGCCTTGTGGCATCCTGCACTTTTGGCTCATGGGAATATGCAGGATGGAGCTGCACCTTGCTGTCCTCCAGAAAGCAGTCCCTGCCTCACAGGGAGCCCACATTGCCACCGTACAGGCAAAGGTAAAACGGCAGCTCTGACTCCTATTCAATATTTTTCTGAATGGTGTTGAAAATGCCCCTCATCATAATCTACTCAGTAATAAAAAAATGATCACTTTTATGTCATTCAGCAGAAATGTATGGTAAATGAGATTCAAAGGATTAATGCACAAAGGAAATGTCAATGTTAATCTATAGACAGTCCCTTTAGTCCTGCTTGTCATAAATTCAGAGCAAGAGAGTTTGCAGACTGGCTTGGGAAGGATAAAATCGAAGAATTAAACAAACCATAACTCAATCTTTCGGAGCCTTGAATTCTTACTTTTGGGGGATTTTCCTCCGTAGTTTTTCTTAAAAGAACATATATCTTGAGTGAGAGAGAGAAATTACAAACATTAGACCGTGAAAGTTGGGCTTTCTTATAGTCATGCTTGCTCAGGCGGGCTCTAACTCAAATCAGCTGTGCTGGTTTAAAGCTGTGCTAGTATCTTTTATTGCTAACACTGAGCTACTTGGGTTACTCACTGTTGTGTCTTCTATGGGAATATAGGAAGAGACAGGCTAGCTTTGTCTCCCTTCTGACAGGGAGGCTCTGTATCTACCCGTCCTCAGCAATCAGATCATAAAATTAGAGCTTCACAATTGTTGTTGGTGGGTTCATGGTGTTATTTTGTTTTGTTTTGTTTTCTGAGATGAATGTTAAATTTGTTTTGCTTCCCAGTATTCCAGCTCAGCTGAAAGGAGGGTGTGGATCTTTGGATAATGTGAAGGACAGCTCAGGTCTGGATGAAGGACTCAGTCTTACGCCAGGATTCACAAGGGTAGTACTTTCTGCTCATTCATTTAGACTGCAGTCTGCCTGGTGCCAGGCCCTGCCCAACTTCTCAGCGTAGAAAATGTGCATTCACTTGCATGTCTAATTTGTTCGCAAATTTTCCACGAGTGTTGAACCAAATCACACTGCAAAGACTATGCCTAGTTATGTGCCTAACTCAGCATTTGCACACAAAATTGCCTAATGAGCATGTGCAATTATGGCAATTAGACTTGTGAATTAAGCATGCAAATACCCTAGCATTTGGGTTAGAGAGTCATAGCCCATATCACTAGAAATAGCCTAACCTATTTTCGATATGATGAAAAAGCATATCCACCTTTTCCAGTGTGACCACACTCATGAAAAGAGAGCATTGTAAGACCTTTGGCTTGGGGAGGAAAGACTACAAGCTCTGGGCAGAGACCATAAGGAATCTGCAAATGAAATGAGACTTTAGGTGCTTCTGCTTCCTGTCCCAGGTGTCTCTTACTCATAATGAAATACCAGCATGCTCTCACAGAGCATACCTTGTCTTAATGGGGTTATTCACATGCAGCCTCTATCAGCAGGAACTGCTGTAAAAAAAGTGGACAACTTTCCTTCTCTTATAGGAATATAATATAATATAAGAATTTTCTATTATTCTATTATATATTCCTTTCTACTATAAACACAGTACAATGCACAACTACCCTATGCCCTTGTGAATGTTGCTGCTGAATTTATAGTTTTCTAAAATAATTCCATTTTGAGGCATTCTCATCATACTGAGGGAAGGCACTGCTGGCTGGCTGCAGCACAAATCCCAGTGTAAGGTGTGAATTCATTTGGCAGCTGCCAGGACTGAGATTTTTGCATCAGTTATTGCTGCCTTAGTGAAATAAGGTTAACAAACACAGAGGTGAGCAGGTGGTCAGAGATAAACAGGTGAGGGAGCACATTTCTCTAATAAAGAAAAGTCTTGGGAGGGAAACCATACCCCCCCCCCCCCCTTTTAAATTTCTGCTTCATTAAGGTGATTTCAAACTCGCTGGGAAATCAAGGACTTCGTAGCTGATCAGCGCAAACAAAAATAATCCAGGTGGCAAGTCTGATGAGATATGACCTTGTTCAAAATCAATAGACTGTTCCCCTTCCACCGAGCACAACCGACTCTCGAATGAGTTTACTTCAACAGAGGCATTTCCCTCACAACATTAACATTTTAATTGCTTGTGCAGGATTTTCTGGAAAATTAACCCAGCGCTGGTTGAGCACCGGGCGAGGATGCCGGGCGCAGGGCTGGGAGCGCAGGCGGTGCTGCGGGGAGCTGCAAACACATACCGCCACCTAAAGGAAAGAGACCTGCAAGGAAGCCGCGGAAAGCGGCTCCCTTCCACTGACTCTGTCAGAGCTGGTTAAAACAAAGAGGTTTAATTTGCTCTTCGCAGCCTGCCTTCCCGATGCCTTCCGAAGGGCTGTCGCCCTGGCAGAGCAGGACAAGTCCAGCAGCATCATGTACTCTGCTACAGGACCAGTAACGCAATGGTCACACACCTGCCAGTGGGCACGGGGTAACTTCTCAAGTTGTTCCCAACTTCTTTGTGTATCCGTGCAGTCTTGTAGCAGCGCCACAAAATAGGTGCAGCCAGGTCTTGTGCCAGGGGAGATGTTCGGGGAAGGCTCTGCTGGGGAGCAAACCCCAGCTGTGCTGCGGCACAGGGCTGTGGAGCTGATCCCGCTCCTGCTGCCAGGTCCTGCAGGGCTGAGCCAGCCGGGAACAGGAAGGAAGCGCAGGCCGAGGCATCAGTAATGGATGGGTGAGGAGGGTGGGTGGCAGCCTAGTAGGTGGTCTTTAGATCATGCCTGATTTTACTTCATTATCTAACGTAGATTGCATAAATACCAAGGGGACAGGACTGAGATCTGCTCAGCCCAGACGAATATCTTAACTCCTAGTACTAAAGAGACAAGCTTCTTTTGAACAGTCTTTTCCTGCCTTCATTCCTGGCTGCACAGAGGAGGCAGGCAGAAGAAACTATTTACAGAGAATATATTCCCACTGAGTATTCCCAATCCGTTTATGAGCAAAGCCTGTGAAAATAAAGGGATGGGGTGGGGGAGGGGAAGGGAATCTTCCCCCTGCCTTCTGTAAGCTTGTGGAGCATAAAGGAAAGAACCTCTTTCAAACACATATAGGCAGCGCTGAGCCACAGAGCTGTGTCCTTGAGGTGTGGCTGACATGTCAGCCCACAGGGCTGAGCAGGCTCTGTACCAAATCACCAGCAATGAAAAAAACAAGTGAGTTTGGGAACTTCCCGTGGTGGTTTCGAGTGCAGGCCAATTTCCCCTGCGAGTGGCTGCCAATATCACATTAACACCTTGGCTGCCAGTAAGGTGGGGCTCTCAAAGGCTGGAGGGATGTGGAGGCACGTGTAACTGCGCTCTAAAAATCAGCCTGTGCAGGGGTGGGCTGAGGTGAGGGGAACCTGTGCTCATACAAGCCTTTTTGGTGTTTCAAAGGCAAAGCTCTAGTGTTTTGGGGCACTTTTGCAGAGCAGTAATATTTTGTTAAAAGCATGCTCATAGACAGATGCACACACAGTGCTGCCTGCCTAAGCTGTGCCTGCAGCCCTTTACCTGATGCCTGACCTCAGGCAATCGGTTGCACCCAAGTGCTTGGCATCGCACATGGCTGTCCTGGGAGGAATGATGTCTCAGAGAGACAGGAGGTTATGCACAGACAGCAGCACCCCGCTGAGCAGTCATAACCAGCACATTCCTGGGATTCCTGCAGGCCAGCTCCAATCTGCAGCTCAGAGCTCACCCGGTGAGAGCACTCCTGGTCTGGTGGGACACTGGGCCACTGTTCTCTGAGGTCAAACTGCTACCAGTTCACAGCTCCAGGAAAGCTCTCCAGGAAAGCTGTGAGGTCACTGGCAGGCAGAATGGATATTGTTTTGTCTTATGTGAGTTATTTTCTTTTAAAAACTGATTATGATCTCGGCACCCCTATTCAGTGTGCCCATGGAGCAGGTTTTGGACGTATCCTTCTTTTTTGTGCTGTTCTACATTGTAGCTTACAGCCTTGGTTGCAGTACAGAAAGTGCTTGCTGGGAAGTAAGTTTCTCAGACTAAAAGGAAAATTAATGTGACTTTTCTTCATAGAGATCTTTAATTTTACTTGTGGTAAGTTCTTTACAATGAAGTATCTGTGTTTGAGGTATTTTTAATACTACCTTAGAATCTTTTCCATGAAATACATCTTTTCCTTTTGCTGTCCAGGTGTGTTTGATTCTGGAGCCAATGAACACCTGTGTTTAGGTGAGGTTTTCAATCCCATGCAATACCTGCATTTGCAGTGGAAGGCACTAGCATCTTGCTCACTTCCATCTGTACGATTGCTTAATGGGTTGGAGGTAAATATAACAGGGTAGTTTTGAAAAGAGGGATTCTCAGATGGGCTAGGGTACTGTAAAGCACTGTTTTATAACCTGAGTGTAGCCTCTCATTAATTAACACTACAATTGTAGGGACGCGGTCATAATAAGGAAGGAACGGTGTCCTGTAGGGAAAGCAGTTGATGATGTTTCAAACAGATTTCTGTGTAGACTTGAACAAAAAGCTGTTTACTCCTCTGTGCCTTAATTTTTACATCTGATTAGAGGCATTATGATTAAAGCTGATGAAGCATTTTCAATTCAATAACTGGAGAAGTTCGTTCTGGCTAAAAGGACTAAAGGAATATTTCACAGCTGTTCCACCCATGGAGCCAAGGAATCCAAGTTGTTAATTTCTAAAAGACAGAGAAAGGATTTATTTGAAATTTATATCTATTAATTTCATGTTATGTATAAATTACCATACTTTATTATTCTATTGAATTTTTTAATATCACCTGTATATCCTGTAGGTATGAAAGCATTTTAATATCATGCCTTAACATTTTTTACATGAATTCAGTGAACTACTTTTCTGTTTGTTAATTGAATGCTTCAGCTTTTTCAGAGATAAATGCTTTTGCAAAGTTCTTGGAAATTTCCTTTCTGCTCATTACCTTCTGATTTTAAAAGTATTGGATCCCCCTTTGCTGATATTTCTGCACTTGCAACGTGGCTAGGGCCAAGGATTAGGTGTTCTTTGTGTGTTTTGGGGGCTGTGACAAAGTATTGCCAATGAATGTCCCTAAGGCAGAGTCAGTGCTTCCATGGCACTATCTGCAACAGCAGTGGCTTGGGATGGCCCCTTTGCATACCAGCCACCACCCAGCTTTTCTGCCTCTCTCTATGGGGTCAGGCTGAGCAGAAGTTGGCATTCCCCCCAGCAGCCCTCACAGTGCTGGGCTTTGCAGTGGTAGCTGGGAGGGTGCTGATAACACACCAGTGTTTTGGCTGCTGCTGAGCAGCACTCACAGAGCACCAAGGCTGTCTCTTCAAGATTCCACTCTCACCAGTCGGCTGGGGAAGGGCAAGATCTTGGGATGGGATCCAGCCAGGACAGCTCACCCAAACTGACCCAGGGATATTCATACCATAAAATAACTCCATTCCAAAAGCTAAGAGGATGGAGGAGGAGAGGGTATTTGTTACTGCAATGTTTGCCTTGTGGAGCAACCACTTTGTGTATTGAAGTCCTGCTTCCCAGGAAGTAGCTGGACATCATCTGCTGATGGGCACTAGATAATAAATCTTTTGTTTTCCTCTTTTTCCACTCACAACCTTTGTTTTTGCTTTTATTAAACTGCCCCTGACTCACAGGGGCTTTCTTTTCATCCTATTTTTTCTCCCCTGCCCTGCGTTGCTGAGGAGAGAGTGGTAGGGTAGCTTGGTGGGCACCTGGCATCCAGCCAAGGCCAGCTCATCACAGTTCTTTTTGGTGCTCAATGTGAGACATGAATCAGTGGCATTTTTTAAATAAGTGTGCTACAGCTATAGCAGTTGTGAAGTGGCAAACACCTGCACAGGCTACGGAGTTTGTTGACTGCACTGCTTATCTCTATTTTGCTGAGCCTGGAAACATGTTAGTACAAGCAACAGCTCTGTGCTTTGCCCTGGCATTGATGGCCTTGCTGTGCTGGGGGAGCTGTCCTGTGAGGGAATACATCTCCCTCCTCCAACCCAGGGTTTATGTGGATGGCTTTATTATGAGGTTCCTGAGATTCTTGTTCCCCCTTGTGAGCTCTTTAATACTGGCAACTAGCACTGTATATAGTCTGTGGAATCTGGTGTCATCCTTCTGTCAGAGAAGACAACTTTTAGGGGTAGGAGAGACTGAAATGTGTCTGGACAGAACAGATTCCTGGGTGGCAGGGTGTGTGAAAGGATCTGGGCAGGTTCCTAGAATGGTTGTCACATCCCACAGCCTGGGACTTGAAACCCAAACATGAAAGTAACCCTGACAAACTGGTGTGCCACCTGACAGAGGAGTGCTTTGCCTACCCTGGTGAAAACCAGTTTCCATCAGTGTACTGGTGCTTGGCCTGTGCCTACTGAGCCACAGCTCAGTACTCTCAGAGGACTCTGGTTGAGACAGACACCCAAGCACTGCCGTCATGGCTCCAACAGTAAAAGAGAAACAGTGGATAAGGAAAACAATGTGTCCATATCACGTTAGTGAGGGAGAAGGAAGAAGAGGAAAAGTTTATTCAAGAAGCTGATCCTTCAACAAAGAAATTAAAGGAAGGAGTGAGACAATTCAGGCAGTAAGCAGAAAATACCTGGTCCCTGACCACAGAATTTCAAGTCATGTAGAAGACATTTGTCTTCCAGAGCAACTGGAAGCCCTACTTCCTGGGAACTGTCTGGGCATCACCTGCTGGTAGGAAGTAGAGAATAAATCTTTTGTTTCCTTTGCTTCTGTGCATAGCCTTTGTTTTTGCTTTTTTAAACTGTCCTTACCTTGACCCAAGTGTTTTTCTCTATCTTATTTTCTACCCACCCTGCTCTCCCCAGCTGAGAAGGGGGGTGATAAGAGTGGCATGTGAGTACCTGGCATCCAGCCAAGGTCAACCCATCACATTTCTCCAGGGCAAGTCATTGGCAAGTCCAAGAAAATAGTTTGGAAATAAAAGGCTCGCTATGGCTTTGCCTAAGCCCACTCCTACCATTTTGGGAGTCTTGAGGCTCTGCAGGGGAGCAGGGCTAACAAACACCTTCAGCCCTTCTCCAAGCAGGTGATGCCTGCAGGAGCTGATCCAAGACATCTGCTGGGTGATGATGTTGTGTGGGTGCTGTAACCTCCTGGGAGCCAGTGAAGGGCTCCTTGCCCCAGGTGCTTTGATGATGTTGGACTTCTGTGGCGTGACTTTGATGGGCCCTGGGGAGAACCAGCCAAAACCTGCGTTTTCCTCACTTAGCATATCCAGTCCACAGCCACGCCTAGATGGCCTAGAGCTGGAAGGCTGCATAAGAGTACCACATGCATCCCAGGGGAAAACCTGTCTTTGAAGAGTGGAAAAGGTGGGCTCAGGGGAATATGTATCTGTGATTAATCTGTTCAGCCACTGGGTGCCAATGTTGGCTCATATTTGATAATCCAATACATTTTTCTATGGGAAGAGGAATTTTTAAAATCTAAAGGAAAATGCTGTAGTTTTGAGAGGCTGTGGAGACTGAAAAATATCCCTGAGAACATGTGAATTTTTCTTCAAACAAATCTGGAAGTGGAGTGCCAGGAAGGCGTCCATGAGGGGTGGGGAGACAGGGGAGCCCTGGGTTAACAAAAGAAAGAGAAGGACCCTTAATGAAATGGGCTTGCTGAGAATTATGAATCTGTGAGCCTATGTCGTGTAGTGATTAATGATGAACGACTGTTTTAACTTCGGATCAAATAATGGGTTGCCTCTGAAAAGCTTCATTAATCACTGTTAGAAATAGGCCTGCCAATTCATTACTTCAGGGCAGACATGAGCTGAACAGTTCAGCAAATTTCAGGATTGAGTGACTCTAGGCAGGGGATGGTTAAAAAGAAAGCAGGGGTCTAATCTGTGTTTCAATGCACTGGGATTTATGAGTGAAGAATATCCTCTCATTGGCAGTTTCCTCTTCGTCCCCTCCTCTCCCACAAAATCTTTTTGCTGATTGTGATCTGGGCACAATGGACAGAAAACACATGGCATTCAGGGCCACATCTGGGCCAGATTCTCTTCCCAGGTACCCAGATGTGACTCTGATCCAAATCACTAGAAATGACATTGCATGTCTCAGGGCAGAGCCTGGCTGTCCTCAGCTGCTGTTTTTCACTTTGCAGCCTTCATCTGAGACTAATGCTGTCTACTGAAGGGCAGAACATGGACAAGAAACATATTTGCCCCCCCTTTTGAGAAAGTGCTGTCAATAGCAAGAAGCTTCTGTGCTTTTGATGTGATTCAAGATTTTTGAGCCACCTGGGATCTGTTTGAATTGCTGTCCCAGGAAAGCAAGGACTTGGAAACATGCAAAAGTACAGCTGATGCTCCCTGCTTGGGAATAGATCAACTCTTTTTCTTTAAGATAGCATCCAAATATCAGCTTAAAAGTTCGCTGTGCCTCCCTGCTATTTGCACCTAGCCAGTCTGCACAGGGGAAGAGAAAGAAACAGAAATTAGGGGCAGAATAGTTTTATCAGATGAATTTTTTTTTGCTCCCAAAACATTTGTTTTGATTAAAAAAAAAGCCTTTGAAGATGTAGCAAGAGCTACCTGAGTCATTTTGGGTAGAAATCTTTCCTTTACTCCTTTCAAAAAGGAAATGGCAAATTACTTGCCCTGCCCTCACCTCCACCCTTGAAGCCCAAATGTTTTGCCTTTTTTTTCAGTCACTCCAACATCTACAAATTTACTTCAGCTATGATTTACTATAAATTTCTCAAAGTTCAAACTCAACAATTTTTCAGTTTCTTCTTTTTGAAACATTCACCCAAAATGATCATTTGCATTGTTTTGGTTTCCTGAAAATATGAGTACTTTTGCTCAGGATTGACCTAACTTCCTTGAAACAAACAAAAAAGTCATTTATTCGCACAGCTGGAGATAGAGAGGGAAAAACATCTGGATATGAGAAGGGAGAGAAAATGTGCATTGGAAGGGAAAAAAAACAGTAAAAGGACAAAAGGTTATAAGTAGAAAAAGAGAAAGGATTGATATTGGGGGTTGGAGTGTGTATCCAGGGATTATGTGAAGAGGGCTATAGAAAGGGCCTTGAAAGAGAAATGTAAATATGGTGATGGAAAGGAGGAGGGGAGAACTAAGAGAAAAGATAGGAGAAAAATGAAATGGAAAAAAATAAACAAATAGCAAAAATAATGAGAAAAACTTACATTTGAATGAAACAAAAAAGTGACTAAAAAGAAAATAATAGTCTAAGGAAAACAAAGTAAAGAAAACTGATGAACGTAAGAGATATGCTAGAAAGGACTTACAAATTGAAAAAAAACCCAGGAGAAATTTATTGATTTATTGCAGAAAAGGAAAGCAACATCCTTTTTGAATCTCAACCACTTATCGCCCAGACCCAGCTGCACTGAACACGCCAGCACAGCAGCCCTTAGCCCAGAGACTACAGTGTCCCCACTGCCCAAATCCACAAAATCCATGTGTGGGACACAACAAGGCTAGGGGAGAGCAGGAAGTAACATGTCAGCACCTGGGACCTGTGTTAATTCGGTGCATCAGCACCTTGGCTTCTACCAGCTCATTGTTTCCAGATGGTGCCTGAGCTGAGCCGGTATTTAAGGCATTTAAGGTCGCCTGCCTTGAGACTCCCAGGGGCCAGGAATGAACCCACCTCTCAAGTATGCAGAGCTCAGTCACAAACCCTTTGGCACGTTGCAGCGCTGCCAACTGCTTTGCAAAAACTGAGATGGGCACTGAGCAAAATGGTCTGGTTTTTATTAACCGACCAGCATCTCCTCCCATGTGGTGTGGGGAAGGAAGGGCACTGGTTTGTGCTCCACGGCCCTTGCAGAAGGGAGATGCATCCTGGGTTTGTTTACTAGCCCCTCATGAGAATGGTCTGAGTTCTCCATTCTCTGGGGTCAACCCCAGCTTGAACCTGCAGGGACAAGGCTGGGGGCTGAGCCAGCCTTCCCTCCTCACTCACCCTGAGCTGCAGGCAGCGAAGGAGCCATAGGCTGGGGCATGTGGAGGTGGTGGGATTTCATACCTGCCATCAGAGCTCCTGGTTGAGGTGGCAGCTGGGCACTCTGAAAGGAATTGACCTCAGGACATTCCTGTGTGTCTCTCCAGCATGTGGGAAGAACCTAGGTGAATAGCTTAGTGCTTTGAACTGACTCTGAGCACTCAGCAGTGAGGCAGGGACCACTCCAAAGCCTGGTCTCTGCCCTGTGGTCTGAAGTTGCATGTATGGCAGCAACTATTTCAGCAGCTTTTAATATTTCTCCCTCCGCCACCAAAAACATTTAATCTGCTTGGCTGAAATTATAAAGCCTTTTTCTTTTCTTTTTTAATTTTTATTTTTTATTTTTAGGTTTGCTTTATGATTGCTCCTAGACATAAAGCATTGAAAGCTTGAAAGAAAAATCAGATTTTAGGTAATATGAAAAGGACACTGGAAGCAATAAGCACTGCTTCAAAGTGGGGTGACTTCTTCCTGTTGGCTTACTGTAAATAACGGGTGACCAGTGTTATCATTTGGTGTCACATCCCAGCTCTGCTGAATATAATGCCATGATATCATCAAAACATCAGACAGATAAATGAAACCAATGATCTGTCTCCTGTCTCATATTTAGTTTCACTGCTGGGCATTGATTACAGCTCTGCCTTTACCAAAAGCTTTTCTTACTAATTTCAGTGTATCCCAAACTGTTCACAGACTTTAAAGGTAGTGCTATTTCCTTGTACTGTCTCAGATAAAGGATAATCAGGCAGAGGTCTAAATTCTTAAAGTTATTAAGCACAATATGGTCTCAAAGGGAATGAGAAGCCTATATTTAGTCCTTAGCATTTAAAGTATAGTCAAATGTGAATAAATTTCCAGACAAAGGTTGGATCACTAACATTTCTCAACAGTCTGATTTTTTAGAGAAGAAATACATTTATAACCAAAGAATCTGGTAATTCTTCCTTGAAACTTGCGTTCCCATTAAAGCTTTTGGTCATAAGCATTAATGCATGCATGATCAGATTTCTTCAGTTGTAATGGTCAAACTGTAAAAAAATATTAAACATGCTGATAGAGGCATGTGTTTCCATACATCATTCAGACTTTCAAAGTATAGCCCATGTCTCCATTGTCTCTAAGGACAGCATCTGGGAAATCCTCACCTAGCACACACAGTCAGTAACAGAAATGTGGAAATCTGCTATAAACCTTTCATTTGCATTAGGTTTGCTTGCCAAGGCTGGGGGGCAGGAGGGGCATTTCAGGGGTGGCTTCCATGAGAAGCTGCTGGAAGCTTCCCCCATGTCTGGCAGAGCCAATGCCAGTTGGATCCAAGATGGACCCATCACTGGTCCAGGTCAAGCCCATGAGCAATGGTGGAGGAGTCTCTGGGATAATGAATTTAGGAATGGCGGAAAAAGCCCAGTGTGCATCAGCAGCCAGAGTGATAAAATGTCAAACAGCTCTGCAGACCCCCAGGGCCTGTGAAGAGGGACGAGGAGGAGGTGCTCCAAGCACTGGAGCAGACATTCCCCTGAAGTCCATGGTGAAGACCATGGTGAAGCAGGATGCGCTCCTGCAGCCTAAAGTCCATGGTGGAGCAGATTTCCACCTGCAGCCTGTGAAGGACCCCATGCCAGAGAGGGTGGATGTGCTTGAAGGAGGCTGTGGCCCTGTGGGAAGCCCACACTGGAGCAGGTTCCTGGCAGGAGCTGTGACCTCAGGAAGAGGAGCCCACACCGGAGCTGGTGCAGAGGGTGCATAGGCAGCAGCGTCCCTCATTTCTCCTCAGCTTCCCCTCAGGGTGAGACCAGGAGGAGACACAGCAAGTTCCTCACCAGGTGCTGTGCCTTGCAGGTACAAACCAGCTCCACAGAGAGCAAAGAGACCTTGGCTGGCAGCACCCCTGCAGTGCTTTTCTCCAGCAGAAATGTGTGCCCACAGGGAAGCTTCCGGGACACAAGCAGGTGTTAGACAGCATCATCCTTGCAAGAATTCCAGGTGATGCTGTCTCTGATCACTCTGATGTGATGTATCTTTCATTGCTTTTTTAGGTGGAAGAGAATCTGCAATGTTACTGGTAATACATGAAACTTACATTACTGAAATCATACCATGAAATTTTGAAGATATATAACACGTAATTTCTGCCCTGTTGCTGTATAGAGATGACTGTGCAACACTAGAGAGAGTGGGTAGAGAGAAACTGGGTGTTTTCAAACCAGAGGTCTGTGAGCTGAGTACCTACAGAACCCACTCATGGCACATCTCAGCTACAACTCCTTGAAGGTTTGTGAAAATGCAGCTGCAATGCTGTAGCACCAGAGCACACAGCTTTAAAAAATGAGAAAAAGATATCCATTTACCTAAGGCTGACTTCCTTATGGGAACAAAGAGGATATTTATTAATGTTTGTAACATAAAGAGAAAAGTGAACAGTCCACAACAACCCACATTAGTTACCAGGTGATCATATCAAACCCATCTTGTTTGCTTTGCTGTAGGACACCAGGCCTTACAAGTAACTGAGAGCAGTCATATACAGTGATTTTAGCAAAGTTTTTGATGTTGATTCTCATATCATTTTAAGAAAATGTATTTTAAGAAGTACATTTACATGTAAGTCTGTAGCAGACACTGGGCTAGCTAAAGTCCTGTGGTGGATGGAGGGTTAGAGATAAGGAAATGCCAAGTCATAGGAACTAAGTCACAAATCTTCACTTAGGTCCTCCAGGCCACTTATCTTTCTGTGACCCCATAGACTATTACACTTGGTCAGTTCCTGAGCCCCTCTAACCCTACAAAAGGGGCTACCTTGGCCCTTTCTGTCAGAAGAGCTGTCATTGGAACCCTTCACGGACCTCTCAATAAAACCACCGTGGAACAAGACAGGGCTGCCTTCTCTCTCTCTCTTTGTCTGCCTTCCTAGAAGCCACTACTGGCCAGAGAGCCTTAGCAAGCTAAGAGCTGAAGCTAAAAAAGAGCTGAAAATCACTAAGAGCTGATAATCACTGAGCTTGCTAAGGTGGCCTCGGCTATAGAGCAGTTCGGGTTCGGACACCCAGCCTCCAGAAGGCTGAGCTATCCAGCCCAAGACTGCTTGCCTGGGGCACCCTGATCCTGCAGGGATTCAGCTATCCGGCTAGAAGCAGCCCGGTGGCTTTTTTCATAAGTCATATAAAGCAGGTAAAGCATTGTCCAGAAATTGCAGTACTTACAATTCTGTTTGTTTAGTGAACAATTCCCTGGCAAAATCCAGGGGTATATAGAGTTTAATTCTGCAAGGGTCTGGTATTATTTAATATTTTCCTTAATGGTTTCAGTGATCCATAAGGAATAATATATTGTTTTTTAAGATTTCAGATAATGTAATGATGAGAAGCACTTGTGGAAGAAAGAAAATTACTGGAAAACTTAATAGTTTGGAAAAAAGATGTGGAAATGGAATCACAGAATCACATAATTAGCTGAGTTGGAAGGGACTCACAAGGATGATCGAGTCCAGCTCCTGGCCCTGCACAGCACCATCCCCAGGAGTCACACCATGTGCCTGAAAGCGCTGTCCAAATGCTTCTTGAGCTCTGGCAGGCTGGTGATATGACCACTTCCTTGTGGAGCCTGTTCCAGTACCCTGCCGCCTTCTGGGTGAAGAACCTTCTTCTAAAACCCAACCTAAACCTTCCCTAATAAAGCTTCAGGCCATTCCTGTGGGCCCTGTCACTGTCACCACAGAGAAGAAATCAGTGTCTGACCCTCCTCCTCATGGGGGGTTGTAGACTGAGATAAGGTCATTAAAAGCAATAGAATAAAGAAGTGTAAAACATTGCATTTAGACTGAAGTAATTTAAAAGACATGTATAGACCAAGATTAGGTACCTTAATCATGATTGGTTAGGAATCACTTCTCCAGAAAAGTGCCAGAGGTTTGTGAGATTGACTGTGATTCAACATTGGTGTGCTATCCCAGAAAAGACAAGTACACACAGGAAAATAGAGAGAAATCTGTGGCATATAGGACCTGTGATTTTTATTTGTACTAAGACCTCAGCTGGAGCTCTGTGTCCAGATTCAAGTATCACACTCCAAGGGAGATCTGGGCTGACTGGAGAAATCTCAGAGAAGAGTGAAAAGAATGGTCAGAAGTCTGTGAGGTGTGGAAGACAAGGTGACATGACAATGATAACCTAAAGAAGAGAAGGTGATGAGAAGTGGGAAGGAAAACAGACAGGACATTATAACAGTTTTGAAAATATAAAAAATTTGTGCAAAACAGAAAAGAAAAACCTGTTATTCATCTCAAAGGAAGGTTAGGGAGAGGTATAGTGTCTTAATATAGTAAGGAAGCTTAAGGTTAGATTTCAGGGAAATTCTTATTTTGCTGAAGCCCAAAAATCAGTTTCCTGGTTGTGGAGTATGCATCACTGAAAGTCTTATACAAACAGGTCAGATCTGTCCAAAATGGCTGAGTGCTTGATCCAGTACATAGTCACTCCTCAAGATGCTTTCCAAATTAATTTGATTTCATTTGCTTGTGGTTCTGCATTTGAAAATCAACCACCAGCAAGCACCTTCTCTGTGAATTGTTATAAACCTGTCAGTAATTATTATTACCTTTACTGAGCCATGAAAAATAATTTCCTCTTTAATTTCAAAAAGCAAATGAGCGTAAAAGATCGCTCTTGCTTTTGCTGTGCATCATGACTTGTTGATGAACATTACTGGCTAAATATAAGCTTGACCCATCCAAAAATGCAGAAATAATATTTACACACAGCTTTAGAGTGAGATATTTTGATCAGTCTCTATGTTCAATGCTCTGTGATTAGGGTCAATGCATTCAGGTACGCAGAGTATTTAGCTCCTGACGACTATACAAAAGAAAATTGGAATCAGATACCATTAAATAGAGTAGAAAAAAATTATTTTTTAATCATAATAACAGATACATGAAATTTTAATTGCATAACTTTGCATTTCAGCATCAGCTGAAGTAATTTCCTGCATTCAGACTATGAAGAAATTGAGAATGTCTTCATTTAAAATATAAATCCTTGAGATCAAATACATAATATAGGAGATTTTTAAGTCCAATTAAATTTTTAGGAAGGCATTGAGGATTATCCATTTGGAAGCCCTGCTCAAAATATTTCTCTCTGTTATTTTCAGGTGGGTTTTTTTTTTGGTATATGTTTCCAATCCTCAAGCACTGAGTTGAGGGAAGGGATCAAAGTTGAGTCTCATTTTTTGAAGAAGATTTCCATCTCGTCTCTTGCCTGAAACTTCACTTCTCTAGCCCTAGGCTCACGGAGGATTCATTCTATTTTTCTTCCACATCTTCCCAGGTGTCAATATTGTCCTTAGTTATCCAGCACTCTCTGACAGCAATGTCCTTATTACTTTAAATTACCTCTTGCAGATAAAATTTTTCAAGATCTGGTAAAGTCGCCAACTGGAAATCCAGTAAGGAGCTGGCCTTCTACCATTTTTCAGTTCTGGACCTTGCTACGATACACACGAAACCAATATAATGAAACATTAGGGCACAGCTGTGACAAGGATATGTTATTCACATAGCCATTAATTAACACTTTAGAAGTTTTCTTCTTTCTTGCCCTTAACTTACCTTTCCATTAAATCACAATTACAAAAGCAGAAACCTGTGGTAGTATCATATTTAAACAGGCAAGCCCAAAAGTGAGGTTGCAGACATGGTTTTTATGAAGCTCTTCAGTTTGATCCAGAGTAAAGGAGATGCCAGAAAAGAATTGAAATAAAAAATTATTTTTCAGTCTCAAGGTTGTTTTTGTAAAAAGAAAACACTTTGAAATTTCTGAGGCTTAATTCTACATTGAAAGAAATGTTTAATCAACCATATCCTTGCTCATTGTTGCTCTGCGAGCCTTTGATGAATTGATTCAGCCTTCTCCATACTCAGGTGATGAATGAATGAAGGGATGGTCACTTAAACCAAGGGATGGGGGGAAAGATCATTCTTTCTGAGAAACTGAAATGAAAGAGCAATTTTACAGTCAAAAGACAAACAAGGTTTTAAGTTGGGAACAGATCATTATACAAATGCTCTTTGACAATTATTAGTGTTTGGACTGCAGTTCTACTTTTTTGCTATCATTAGTGACCAAAATGAAAAAAATCCTGGTATTTTCTTTTTTTTGGAGAAAGCTAATAATTATCCATGTTTCATTGTGAAGAAAGGAGAATATCCAAAGAGAGTATCCAAAAATAAAACTTAACACTCAAAGGCAACATCAAAGGACAATCATGTTAATTGGAGGTCAAATCCTGGAGCACTGAATTCATTTTAAAAAAAGGTCAGCATAGATTAGAAGAGACCACTTTGTTTCATATGAATCCTCAACTTTTCTTGCATCTCTGGACAACCGTGGCAGCAAAGGTGCAGAGATCTGGCATCCAGCTTCTCACTGAATGATGAAGGGAGATGAGGATTTCAGTTTCCCAAGCAGAGGAGGGAACTGAGTTTGTCTTCACAGGATGCACCTACAGAGTGCATCCTGTGAAGACAAACTCAGAGTCTGTGTCCAAAGTACTGAGTCATACCTCCTGAAATAGTCAAGGTGCCTTACTCAGAAGAGAGATGTGAGACAACACACACTCAAAACTGGGTTCAAGTAGAGGTGTCAAAATTCTTCTGGGGTTTAATCTGCAGTCCTTGATCAGGCTTCATCTGAATCTTACACATCCAGAATTCACAGTGAAACGTCTAAGGTGTTTTTTCAGATATTGAAAGGCAGTTCTTTGTGTATTTGAAGGAAAAAAAATGGCATGAATTGTACTGAGAATGGAACATGGAAAATGCCTGATATTCTGATATACAGAGTTTTGTCTTATTTTGCCAAAGAGAAACCACTAACCTGGAATAAATCTTGTTATTTTGAACATTTGAGCTATTGCATGAATGAAAAGGCCAGTTTAAACATTAAGCCAAATAAATTAAATAATGCCACTCTATTAAGAATAGGAAGGGTTTTCATAGAATCATTGAATGGTTTGGGTTGGAAGGGACCTTAAAGATTAACTAGTTCCAAAACCCCTGACATGTTCAGGGACCCCTTTCCCTAGACCAAGTAGCTCAAAGCACCATCCAGCCTGGCCTTGAACACTTGCAGAGATGGGGCAGCCACAGCTTCTCTGTGCAACCTGTGCCAATGTCTCAGCATCCTCCAAATTAAGAATTTCTTCCTAAGACTCAATCTAAACCACTCTTCAGTTTAAATCCATTAATTCCCCCTTGTCCTATCATTACATGCCCTTGTCAAAAGTTAAACTGTTATACTGGAGTAACTGGAAGTCTGGAGGATGTGATAACACAGCAGTTGACACAGATGGCCAAATCATTGATCAAATACAGCGGGCATAGCTCTCAAAATTAAAAATAAGGGTAAATTAGTGTACTTTGAATAGGAATGGAAGCGAGTGTTAGAAGTGAGGGCCTGGCTTACAGCAGAGCTCAAGCCCTGTTTCCCTGACTGGGTGTGATGCAGATCACGTGGGATAATGGCTTTTTGGGAAAAGGAGAGCAGGAAGTTTGCTTTTGGTCCACGACTGAGGAGGGGAGCAGTGAAGAAGAGCTGAATTTCAAGCTATGCTCCTGCACCTCAAAGGACGCCATCAACAGAAAATGAGTTCGTCACTTCTTCGCATGGTGGAACAAACGTGGTAGAAAAACCTGGACGGATTCATGAAAAAAACCATCTCTGCATTAATGTAACGCGAGAGGCTTGAAAATGAGAGAGAATGGGAAACGTCGCGCCTCGGAAAAGTACCAGCAGAGGTCAGCACAGCCGGGAGAATGGAGCAGCTGCCGCCTGGATGCTGCTGCTGCTGCCGGGATGCTGCTGTTGCAGGGATGCTGCTGCTGCTGCTGCCGGGATGCTGCTGCTGCCGGGATGCTGCTGTTGCAGGGATACTGCTGCTGCTGCTGCCGGGATGCTGCAGGGCCGGCGGAGCGGCCCTTCCCGCTAAGAGTTGAGGTTCCTTCCTGACAAGTGCGTGAGAGGCACACTCCACCTTCTGTTCTGGGAGAAAGCAGTACCAGACACTGGTGTTTTCTTTATTCTGACCTCCTATGTGCTTTCCAAATTCAAGAAGGTGGCTTGACAAAGCACTTTAGATGAGAAAATACTCATACCTGAATTCTTTCATGGCAATAAAATTTCCTCTACAATTCATATAAAATTGAAGAAATCTGATTTTTTACTCTGTTAAGACATCCATCCTGCTGCATCTTTTTCTTCACAACACTGGTTCTCACAGAACATTGTAGACAGAAGAGCCAGAACATCATTCATCAGACTTAATCAGTAAAACCCTTCCTCATGGAGCTGTTTCTTCCAGGAAAGCTCAGTTTCATGAATCATTTTATATCTGGATTACTTCATTCAAAACTAGTGCAGGAAACTGGATTTCCTTAATGTAAGGTGATACATCACACCTGTCTCTCTGGAGAATAATGTTGGAACTTGGGTTCCTTCCAGACCAAATGATGGCAAATGCCAAAATGCCCAATAAAAAAGGGAGGTCACAAATAGAAACATAGACAGGGCTTGCTTCACATCATTCTGAAGAAAGGCAGTGCTGGTAAGAGAACTTTGGTTATAACAGAGTTACATGAACTTGCAGTTATTGAGTTATGAAATAATTGACAACCACAGTGATGCAAAGCTTAAAGTAATGCCAGTGATATCATGCCAGTGATTTCCTGGCTGAAAAGAACTTCAACTGATTGCCTGCTTTGCTTATAATGATGTGTATTCTTTTCCAGATCCAAAGAGGCTGGATTTCTTTAATACTCAATATTTGCACAATCAATGGAAATTTAGATTTGTGTTTTTCCAAAAGAAAGTGTGAGACACAGTGATTTTTCAGGGTGTATATTGTTTGAGGCTGGTGTTTTCTGAAGAACTGGTAAGAACATCCAAGTGAAATTGCATTTCATCTCAGTAGACATAACTATAGCACTGAGTAACTTTACAGTGATGAGTATCATCACTGGTATCTCCTGTAAAGACAGGAAAGAGAAATATATCCAGCCTTAATTCTGTGCAAGGGCACCTGGGGCAGCTTTGTACCTGCTGCCAAACCAGCATGGCATGATGCAGCACTGGAAAGAAGTACTGACACGGGCCTGGAAGCAGTAGAGCTATTTTAACTGTGTTTTCCACCTCATTTGACGTTAAGCAGCCCACAGCAGTATTATTTAGGCATGTGATATCTACATGACTAAATTGCTTGCTATTCTAGAGCTTGTGCTTATATGGCACAAGCTCAGATAACTCTGGTATCCACTGTATTGCACACTATGGACATCTTCCTCACTTGAGTCCCCCGGGAACAGAATTTACCAGCATCTGTAGAGATGTAATTTCTTATAAAGTTGAGGTAGCTACAAAATGGATATGCACTTTGTGCATCATTTTTTAACTCAGAGTGTTTGTTTGGGCTAACATGAAATGGAAGACTATCTGCTATTGTTTAAATATTGGTTAGCCTGAAACACTCAGTGGAAAAATATCTAGGAGCAGAAACAGAAAGATGTTTGTAAAGTCTGTCCTCAGCATCCATAGAGAAGTTTGAGTAGAAGTCTTGTGGGAGCAGGACTTCCAAAACTACATAGTCAGAGAGCTGGATCAGACCATCAAATGGTGGAGTTGTAACCACAAAAATTTATACAAAAGCTTTTACTGTAGGGTAAATCCACAATAAACTCTAACAACAGTAAGATCCTGGGTATTACCCAGGCACAGAAATGGTTTTGGACTACTGAACATTTACTATTCTTCCTCAGTTTTCTGACAAAAATTCTATTATTCAAGGTAATTGTTGGCAGACCCAGAGAGTGGAGGCCACAACAGCTGAAAGTGAGTTTCAATGCTCTCATGTGTGTAAAATGCATCACTTGTCCCTTTGTGCAGAAAGAAACACATGGAGCTGGATTTTTCTAATGCCAAATGATGTTTAAGGCCTCAGTTCCCTGATAGGAATTGAACAAAGAAAAGTGCATTTTGAAGAAGCCATTTAAGTTTGAGACAGGAAAAGGTAATGCAGCTAATCACTATCAGCTTTCTTTTTGTCTAAAATCAATAATGTGCAGTGGTTTTTTTCCTGTGACATAAACAGAATCAGTGTTTGTTTAGTAATGTACAACTTCCTAAATGACAGAGATTATGAATAAGACCAGGGGCTAAAGAGAAGAGCTGTAATGTAATGGTAGGGCCCCCTCCTACCCTAAGAAGAAATACGACATTTCAAAAAAAAAAAAACCAAACCATTAATGTGCAGCAAAATGGTTTATAAAATTATTTTCCCCCTCTTTTTTAGGCCTGAATGGGACTAGCATATTTGACAGAAAATGTTCTCTGTGAACTGCTATTACTGATATAAATGGTGGAGCAACCTCATCTTTTTCTGGTAACTATTAATGTTATGTAGCTGGGTTTTATTGTATTACAAAACCCTTGCAACTCCTTAATACAGAGAAAGGCATAAGAATGAGTACCTCTGAGCACAGAGAAACACAGCATCACTTGTGACTACACAATTAAAAAAGGTGTCTGTGTATTCCCATTATGTCCAAAAAGGAAAAAGCCAATCTCATATATCAAATGGAGTCAAGGATACTGCTTGACATAGATTAGTTTATATTAAAGAAATGTAGCACCATGCATCAGGGAACATTAGTGAAACCTGACCTCATCCATCACTGGCTCTCAGGCAAGTGTAGCCATATCCATTTGTTTCATGAAAATTCAGGACTGAGCATCAGTTTATACTGGGTAATCCTTACACCACAGCATAATACAGTAGACAGAAACTCAGGACAATAAGTCATTATAATTTACTCCTGCTAAAATCAACACAACTGTCACTTACCACTTAGGCACTCCTGTTACACAAACTAGTGCCAACAAAAAGCCCTCAAACCTCAAAACCACAAAATAGCTGTCAGTCAGGAGATATTTATGAGGCACAGCCTGAGATCTCACCAGGGAATATCACACAGGCTGAGTGTGTTTCTGATGGTGCCAACGCAGTGACATGAAATGACAATGCCAAAAAGCTGAACTTTCTCCCCTTAAACACACCCCCTGGCTCAAACCCATCACTGTGAGAACCAGACTCACTTGTGTTCAGATGGGTGTGTCTTGTGTAATTTTAAATCCTCAGAGTCCTGGAAGGGAGGGTGTTGGATCCATGGATCTGCAACCTGCTGGGGTTGCAAATGGAGGCCATAGATAGTATCTTAGTGTCCTTAAGGTGATACTGTAATTGGTTATTGGCATCTTTTCTGATTTCAGAGAAGTTCAGCCCACTCTTTTCTGAGCAAAGGGTTAACAGATTAGCAACACAAACTGGTTGTCTTGGGTGGAAAAAAACTGTGATGCCGTATATAAAAGTATTCATATTAAAACACGTGTCAGTCTCAGAAAAGTACAGGGTCAAACATCAAGGAAATACATGCGAAGTTTTATTCCATAGTTTCTCATGTGAATTATATTTTTGGATCATGGCACTCACTTTTTAATTCCCAATATGCAGTTCTTTTTTCAAAAATTCATTCTTACCAGAACAGGCAGGGAGGGTGAGAACCAGAGAGAAAGTCTCCTTGGGTTCCTGTTGTGAAAGGAACTTGGATTTTCATAGTATGGTACATGCTGCTATGTAAATCATGTGCCTCAAGTTTTACCTCTGGGCCTTCTGGAATCTCTTTGTGTCCCTGAGTCAAGTAACTCAGCTTCAATCATTAAGGTACCTCAGAGAAAATTATAATAGGGCATTATTTTATAATTAAGAATGGAAATTCAGTCTCCCAAATGGTCATGAAATTAATCCCTTTTCATCTAGCATATTCAGAATGAGAAACCTAGTCTAATGCATCTCTTGACAGTAGCAACAAAATCATCATCCATCACTTTGCACCAGGGAAGTCCCTTCATTTGCTTCATTTTCAGTCTGGGAATACCATCTTCACACAAATGAATGAACAGCAGAAAAACAGCCCTTCAGATAAATTGCCTCCTGGGGGTATATATCTTTAGATACTGCATTGCATTCATATATTAATATTATATGCATTACCTTTCCCATAAGATGAATAAAGTTCCCCTACAGCAGAAATCACCCTCTATATATTCACTTAATGATCAGGATAAACCTGCCACATTACCTTTAGTGTGGGAATTCTGATTGGAAACCAGGAATACACCAGAGGAAAGGAAAATCTACTCTATAGTTCTGAAAAGTAAATGCAATGGAATGTGCAGCTGATAGCCCTACATAGGCAAAAAGCTGCTGTAACAACCTTGCACAAACACTAAACACACATTCAATTCTAAATAACCTTCATTTTTTCCCCATATATTGAGTACAATGATGCAGTGATAAATGATATTGAGGCTGGGAACCTTTCTAGAGAAAGAAAATAAAATCTGTTGCTTTAATTCAGCAAAGAAACTTTGCCCCATTCTTATGTTTGTAGAGGAAAAAGACTCAGCCTTTTACTTACCTAATATTTGCTTTTCGCATTCTAGGAAGATTATCAGTAAGATCTTTGAAAATAAAGCATATGAATGTTCCTTCAAACAACAGTAAATTACAGATTACTGTAATTGGGTGTCGGATAGTGTTGGAAATATTTTTAAGGTAAAGGTGTGGATGAGGCTCAAGACAATTATATCTTATGAAATTGCAAGCATTGTTTAATAGAGTGTTGTCAATTAAGGGAGTTTGATTTTAGTTTTATCACGTAATTTCAGTAAAAACTAAAGATTCTCAGGCTTGAATTTTATGTTGAAGAAATTAAACTTCATTCATCTTAGAGAAAAGCAAGAGCATATAGAAGATGATATTCAAACCTCTGGAAGACCTTGATTGTGTCAGCAATAGGGCTTCAGAGATGAAATGAATGCCTGTAACAGGTGGATCAGCATGGTCCTGGACAAAATCAGATGGAGAAATGTATTGTAAATGGAAAGGGTATTGTATTGGAGTAGAAAAAGTACCTCATTCTTCATACTATTTAATTAAATGCATGTTTATTGAGCACATATACTGCATTGAACAAAAGAGACTCCAGTAGAGGAATTTCCCGCACTTGGAAGAGAAAATCAGAATACAGTCAAAAATATATTTCTCTAAAAAGGACAAACCTCTTCTGGGTCTACAGGAGCTTTGATGCTTGAGTCTCACCATCTGGTTTAATAGCTGTAGTTGAGGTCTGTCAGTCTATGGGGTGCACTATTCACCTCTTACACCCTGACAATCAAAATGCAAAACAGGCATTTGTTGCAGCTGTGGTTTGCATAGGCAAATACCAGGATATGTTTCACTTTATGCTGAGGGAAGCTGTTTTCATATATAAGTGGGAAATTCAGCAGGAATGGTTATATCACAGTAAGATATGGGTGGGCTGGGCCCATGGCTCCTGCAGATGAAGTGAAGGATTGGGGTGGATTCTCAAGAGCCGATTCTCTCCATCAAATGGTAATTTTGCACTGAAGTTCAGTACAAATTAGGTAGATTACATTCTTTTTAAAATCAAAAATATTTTAAAAAGAAAAAATTAATATCCTGCATGCCTGCACAGAAAACTGGTCTCATAGACTAAGAAACAGAAGTGCCTTTTCAAAGCCTTTAAGCAAGGTATTGCAGGAGCCAGCAATAAAACTTGACATCCCCAAATAACTTGTGTCATGACAATGCTCTTTGATCTCTCTTGCCTAAAGATGTACAAACAAATGGATGCACCACTGATGATCTGATAACCAGCAACTCTGTCTTCAGTTTTCTCATTCCATATGTGAGAAGTGGTTATAAAATATCACTGAATCTTCGAAAAACACTAAATCTTAGTTCAATTTACATCAGGAAAAAGTAACTCCATGCTTCACTGGGTGTTGGAGGAATGCATGCATCACCATAGATGTGGAATAGACAGCAGCTGCTTTTCATGCTCTTTATTCTGAGGAAACATTTTTCCAGGCTTCAGTTTTCATTAGAGATCCTTGCCCACATGTATCATTCTGTGAAATGCAGAGTGGGTATAATAAATCATATTACCACAGAGAGATGCCAACACACATTACACTCAAGAAATGCTACCTCATGACTTTTTTTTAATATTGAGGAAAGGTAAATCTTTTACATCACTTAGCATCATGGGAACACAGCCTGGCAGTGAGCAACCTGGACTGGGAGAAATATTTATATTTCAAATCTTTAGCTAGAGTGCCATATGAATAAAATTGTTTAGTTACAGGTCTCTCAATCTAAAAAGTTAGCTATTACATATTCTTGGTTATCTCTGCCAGATGTAGTTGATGATGGAATTTGCCAATCCTACTGTGTAATCTTGCCATGTAGATAGAGCACCAGATGAAGTCTTGTTGCCCAGAACACAAGAATAGCTTTTTCAGTCCTTCCTTCCTTCCTTCCTTCCTTCCTTCCTTCCTTCCTTCCTTCCTTCCTTCCTTCCTTCCTTCCTTCCTTCCTTCCTTCCTTCCTTCCTTCCTTCCTTCCTTCCTTCCTTCCTTCCTTCCGTTTCTCTCTTTAGAAAGCTCCTACAGCCACATGGCCTTCTATGGGCCAAGCTGATGGTGCAGGTGATTGAAGTCCTAAGCTCTGGTTTGTGGAATGAGGACACTGCTGTTTTTTGGTTCCTTTGAGAGAGACAGGTTCCCAGCCTTCACCAAGGCTTTCTTTGTAATAATTGGAATAATAATAGAAAAATAACAACAATGGCAACAACAGCAATAACTCACGGCCTACCGGAACATAATCACATAATCTTCAAAAGTTCAGTTTTTTTTGCATTATAATTTTTTGTAGCTATGTTAAACTTGAAAACTTTTGAAACTCCAGAATGGCCAGCAAATTTTAATTAATCCCATAGACTCAATGTGCTCAGTATGATTCATGTACATACTCAATATCCACCTTTTTCTCCCTGCCCCCTATCACACACAAGGTGTTGCTTCAATTGTGAATATTCCTCATGATATATAGCAAGGGCTTTCAAAAGTGATTTCAAATGCCATTTCTAGTTGTGAGATATCCTGAAAGGACTGTTTTCTCTATGGAAAGTTTTCATTGTAGGACAATGTAAACTGGAATTATTTCCTGACATATCTTCCAGACCTCACATGAACAACCAGATATTTGCAGCTAACCTGACAGCTACTCTATGAGAAGGAGGCATCAGTGTTACTGTGCTGTGCTCAGCTGTGATATTATGATACTGTGGGTTTTGCAGTCATTTTTGAGCCAGCTTCCTTTCAGAATTCCCTAATCCACAGAAAGTTTCAAGGGACATAAGGTCTGGGACATAACAAATCTTTCCACGCACATAGTGAAGTTTGGCTGTTGGGCTCAACCCATCCACTATGACCACCAGTAGTCCCTTTCAGGCAGTGTGCAACATTTCCTCTTCAAGTGCTTTAGACTTTGCATTTAGCCATCATCCTCTGGAGTCCACCAAGATCTTGTGTCACTCAAGTCCTGGGCTGTGCACATTACCAACCTCCTGTGGCATGAGCCTTGAGAAGAGACACCAAGACATCAGTGGAGTGGTTGACAAGAGCACTTGTCAACACAGGTGCTTCAGCATCTGCTGACCATGGAAGTGGGTTTTCTTTCTGTCCACTAATGCAGTGATTTTGCAATGTCATTATGCCCACAAATACAACTCTCAAGCAGAAGCAGATTATCTGAAAATACTGTTCCTTTGAGTGTTGATGACATTTGTAAAAAACAACCCTGAAATATATAATTAATGACACATTTTCTTTTAACTTTTTTAGTTAAAAAATTAACAAAATTTTTTAACTAAAATTTTGTAGTACATTTATTCTGTTTGACTGCATTTAAAATCCCTCCAGGCTTTCCCTTTAAATAACTACAGGAAGCCCCTTCCTCATCTGATATTTTACACAATAAAACTTTTGAAGAAGTTAAAGCCATAATATTGATGTATTGATGCCTGCAGCATAGCAAACTGCTTTCAGTAACAGCTGTCAGGCTCAGTGCTGCATCAGATCTCTTGATAGTGTTTGTAATTTACTTATCTTTCAAGAGATATCCAATGAATGTGGATAAGAATTTGTAACAAATAACTTCTTTCTTTCTTTCTCTTTCTTTCTTTTTCTTTCTTTCTTTCTTTCTTTCTTTCTTTCTTTCTTTCTTTCTTTCTTTCTTTCTTTCTTTCTTTCTTTCTTTCTTTCTTTTTCTTTCTTTCTTTTCTTTCTTTCTTTCTTTTTCTTTCTTTCTTTTCTTTCTTTCTTTTCTTTTTTTTCCCCCCTGTATATCCAAAATATCACTGACCTTGGCAATTAGAGACTGCTTTGTTTTTTTTATTGGCAACACAACAGCAGAACTTGGCCATTGCTAGTTTTGACAAGGATGTATCTGCGTTTTACTGTTGGACTTTATATCAGGTTGGATTTTGATGTCGTGCCTATATTTATATATCTATATTTTTTATATATATATTGCAGATACATGTGCTTATGCACAAATATTCTTCCATATTTGAGGATTTTTTCTATGAGTATATTTTTGTTTCTCTTTTTCTTTTCCTTTTCTGTATTGCCACAGATTACTTCACCTTGTTGAGCAGAAATAAAGAATGCTGCACATTGCTAAGAATCTATGAATGAGTCCTACTAAGGGACTTTAGGATTGTTATCATAAATCTTCTTAGAACATTGACATTAAATGAAAAATCACTATCACTGCTAACTGAGACCAGTGTCAAGAAAGAGAGCGATAACATGTGGCAGTACAAGATTAAAGATTCTTTTTTGGTGATCCTACTTTATGGCTCTTGGTTGAATTTATATTATCAGAAGAGGCTTCAGCTCTTTCTCACCTCAGTGCTGTCTGTTGGTAGATCTCAGTTAGACTTTCTGAAAGTCAGAGCTATAAAGTGCAATGGGAACTAGTCAACCATAAGAATGGTGTTAGACTCTCTCAAGTCTTGGGACGACATGTAGGTCACTGATCAATAACATTGTCTCACAGATTAGGAAGAACCCTAAGAGAAACCAACGTACCCAAGGTTATTAGTAGGAATAACATTCTGAGCATTCTTATTGGAGTATGCTTTATTATTCATGTCTAGATTCTATTTCTAGGCATGTGACTGGAAACTTATTCAAGCCATGACTGCAAATGATCCTTGGAAAAAGTCCCGGCATTTCCAAGAAAACTGAGGAATTGTCCAAGTCCAGCAGGTTTTGCAAGAAAATATGAAGGTCAGATCACATGATGTAGGGCCTTTGTGAAGTTCTGGTTCCTATTCTTATAGCAATCAGCAGAATAATTCAGGAGTTTTATTAAGGTTATAATACTAAAACCTGTCACTTGCTGTCTTTGCTGTCTTTGTCCCTGTAAGATGCATGTGACTTATCCTAAACATTTACAGATTCCACCCCCCCCCCCGGCCCCCATCCCTATCAGAGGGTCAGGAAGATCTCCCACTAACTTTTGCAGCTTCTTGGAGATAAGCCATGATGTGATACAGGCAGCTGTGGAGCAGCTGGAAGAGGTGTGATGACAAGGTACATTCTCATAAATGAAAGTTTGGGACAAGCAAGAGAGGAAATTCCTCTGGTTTTATCCAGGTTGTACCTTGGCTTTGACTTCTCAGCAGCATTTAAACCCAAAAGACAATAAATGCCCACAGGCAAGGAAGAGGTCACACAAATCATGCTTGGCAGTAATAACACTTCACTGCCAGTAATGGATGGTTTGGCCAAGACCTGAGCCTTTGCCTGAGAGGCACGGGCCAATAATATTCCTCAGCTCTCTTCCTTCTCTTACACCTACTGCTATGCATAGCTTCAACCTTACCATGAAGCTGCTGAGAAGGATTATTCAGTGAAGAAATGTTTGTTTTCCCTATGGCACACTTCAGACCTCAACAGTTATTCAGAAATACCTGATGGCCCACATTCATGGCCATGTGGGACATGGCCATACATGTCTGTTAATGAGTTTATGATTTCAGATTTAGTTTCCATCTCTTACCTCTCTATCTGCTGTTCATAATAATGAGCTCAGGGACCTGATTCACTGGGAGGAGGGGAATCCCTTAACATTTTTTTTCTCATTCCCACTAACAGAAGTAGTACTGGGACATAATTGTGCATGTAATCTCAGAGGTGTTTCTGCTGCATTCTTTCAAACCAGCAAAGAGCAAATTTTCAAAGATATGAGGAAGTCTCTATTTGTTTCCCACTCTGAGAGAAGCAGAATGGTCTAAAGTCAAGAAGTTTTTACATCAATCCTTTTGAGAAAACTTAAAGTAAATCTGAAACCTCTTTGAAAATTATGCAAGCATATTTCAAAGAAAGAGGTCAAAACCAGCAGAGAGCACAAATACACCACCAAAGTATAAATTAGACACAACTTTTGCTAAAGCTATAAAGGGGGAAACACACAGCTTTTAAAAATGGCCTTAATTACGTCTTGCTTCAGCTCAGATTGCCTGCATCCCTATAGGGAAGAATGCCTGATATAAAGAGGAGGTCTTGTTGTATTTGTAAAGATTGCCATTGTTTGGAGTGATTCAAAAGATGAAAAGGAGCCCAGTGTGAGAGAAACAAGAGGGATCATGCAGTCCAACACCACTAAAAAGGCTTAGGGAGGCAGAGATGCAATTTCTGGGCATCATGCAATTTCTGAAATAACATCTGTTCCAATTAACCTCTTGTCCCTGAGAGTCTGAGCTCTCCATGCAGCTGAAACACAAGGTAGTTATCAAGCTGTCCCCTGGCTGACAGTCCACGAGGAGAACAGCCCCAGCAGCCAACTCGGTGGGCCCTAGCAAGGTGAGACGCAAGGCTTGCCATCCATGAAGGAAGACAGTAAGGAAAATAACAGCAACCTCCAAATCAGCAAACTCTTCTGATACACGAGTCATCCAGGATAGTGCCTTATTGTCAGGGCTCAGTGTATGTCCAGAGACTGTCTTTGAGACAAAGTAACACTAGACTTCTGGTGCCATTTAAAAGAAGAATGAACATCCTCCATTGAAGCAGAAAAAGGAGAAAAAGATTGCTAAAATTATTTTTTTATTCTGAACAGTTTTTGAAATACTGCTTTGAAAATCACAAAATGCTAGGTGGAAGAAATGGCAAGCAGGAGGTAACTCTAGGTTATTCAAAATTTGAGACAAAAAAGGCATTGAAACACTACCAACAAATATGGAAGCATATGAGAATTAAAAGAGGAAAAACCCTAGTATCTCTAAAGATTCATGAACAGACCATGTACAGCATTCAGGAAAACTGATTTATCAAATAGACAGCTTCTTAAAAGAAAGCAGTGAAGGGACATCTGTCTCAGTCCTAGTCCAGGATATATTCCTCTGAAAATCTCTATAGAGGTTGCACACATTGCTTGTGTGCAAGCCTTGGCCTTTAAAAGCACACACTATTAGCATGTACAAATTCCTCCTACAAAACATCACAAAAGGGAAACTGCAGTATCCAGGTGTGTGTGGAAAGATTGGTGTGAATTATGAAGGTCAGCAGGAAAGAGGCTTTCCAATCTGGTGTCTTAATCCCTGAGTTTATAAAATGTTACTGATACTATTTACTCACCTTGCTCTGCACTTTCCAAATCTGGAATTTTTGTATTGCTGTTTGCACTGAATTTAATGGGAATTAAGGCCAAGTGTATTGGAACAAGATTCTGCAATTTTACAGCTTCCCATATCTTCAGAAGCTAGGGCTAACTCCAGGAGATAGGTGTTCATCACAGGTAGAAAACATGGGAGGGTGTAAATCACTTCATGATCTGTGGGTAACTCCCATTCACAGACACTGAGTCCCCTGCACTGGCTGACCACCAGTGTATGCCCATTTTTTGTTCTTCTGCAGGCTTCATGCTTTTGTGTCTGGTGTATTGTGAAGACTTAGGGGCTTTCCCTCAGATACCCTTCTCTAGTTCCTCAGGGAGGGGTTACAGGGCTTCTGTACGGGATCATCTTGTTACTGGGAGTGTTTTTTCACCATATTTTTGCTTCCAAACACTGCTATGAAAAAAATGTGTTTTGAAAGCATCGTCCCTATGATGTCAGCTCTCTGGGTGATAGGAATGCATCCCTCGTGTGACTTTATCACCTGCATTTCAATAAATGCAGTAGGAAACCAGGCCTTCTTCTTGCAGAATAACTATTCTCAGTCATGAGACTCCTTCTCTGGTGTGGTGATCAGCTCTGTTTTTACAAGGAAATCTCCTATAAACTGCCCTTGGAGTCAGAGAGGATTTGCTGTCTCATTCCACTGGTGTATTAGGTGTGGGATCTCACTTCTGCTTTTACCCTGTGGAGATGACTAACGACTTCCAACAGCTCTAAATAACACCTAAGCTGGTAAATCTTCTGTCTCCTTCAGCTTTGCTGCCTGGAATATGCAGCTGAGCTGCTGCCTGGACAAATACCTCAGTCAGGACATATTAGAATGTGATCTGTCAAACAGCAGTTATACAATGGAAATATTAATGTTTTATTGTGCTGCTGCAGGTGCTATTTTTGCTTTAACTGAAATGATAACATTTGCCCTGGACATGTTCCCAGGAAGAGGATGGCTGCTCTTTCAGCCTCTTACTTTCAGCCATACACAAAGAAATTTTCCCCAGACCACAGGGTTACATCTGCCCAAAAAGAGCACTTAAAGAGCTACCTTCACTCACAGCTCCTTTATTGCCCTCAGTTCAGTGCACACATGACCTTTTTCTCTTGGTTTTCCCAGGAAGAACAGGGGTGATCTTGCTACCTTGTTTGCTACAGCAGTCCCAGGAGGAAGAGCATGCACATTTTAAGAACAATAGTGGTTTTACCAAGGGTCACCTTGCCCAGTGATTTAAACAGTCATTGCAAATTCTTTCTTTTCCTGTTTTTAATCACTTTAATCTGGTTAGAGGTCTGCACCCATTCTGCTGGTTTACATCCACTGGTTGTTTTGCGTTCTTGAAATTTCCGTGTGATTACTAATGAATCACAATGAATTATTGTTGGTGTGCTAATTTACAAATTTCTCTGAAATTCACCATGTCCACTAGTAAAGATTTGGTTTGGATTATGTGACTCATTTCTGTGGATGAAAATTTGAATGGACTATGTTAAATTGCTAATATTTTTAATAATATTTTTATTATAAATGTTATTTTTACAAGTGCTAGTGAACCATTGGTTGGCCATAGGCAGTAGTTTATGTACCCCAGAAAACATTCTTGGAACTGATTAGATTCCTCAGCACTGGAGTATGGCAGAATCTAAGTGGAAAATGTTTCTACACAATGCTGAACTGTGGAAAAAGCCTAGGAAGATTTTGGCACTGTGACTGACCTTAGATAGTTACAAGGTAAGTGAACAATGCATAGAAGCAGTAAAATTCATCTCTCTCAGCAGTTGGTAAGGATTTTGTTACTAAGCCTGAAAAGGTCAGAGTGCCTAAATCCTTCCTGCATCTGAGGAGACTTGAACTTGATCATCTCAAATCACTCCCTCCCCAATTCCCATGGGTACTCAGCCAAATTGGCAGGGTGTAGTCTGCCCAGAACATGACTCTTTCTCCTTTCTGCTTGGCAACAGTGGTGTATTTTGTGTATAATGTGTCAATATTCCCTGAAGCAGGGCTGCACATCTAGAACTTCTTCCCAGCTGAGTGATCAAACCTCTAGACTGTGGAGTATTTCCTCTGGATACAGTTCCAGCACAAAGGCTATTTATTTATGCTGTTCAGATTGATAGAACTTCAACGGAAAGACAGGGAGTCACATTCACAAATGTCTTAAATGGTCTGGTGATGAGATTGTCTGCTTAGAAGAAAAGATCTGGAGGTAAAAGAGGGAGTTAAAAATAAGTGTCCTTTGACCCATGGTATCCCAGCATCTGGCTAGCCCATTATGCTCTAAACTACTTAGGCAAAAGGGCTTTTATCAGCTCTGGCTCTTCCTTTGTCATCTGTAGGAGCAGATCTGACAATTCCCATCAGCCTTGGGCTGCAAGCATTGCTATTACCTTGCAACTGCTGTGGCTTGGGTATAACTTAGATGATTTAGCACTGAATCCTTCTACACTCATTTTCCAAGATTTCTGACTATGTAATTAACTGAGTTCTGTACATTCTGCACCTGAGACAAGCACCTAAGCATTTGGCACAGCAGTTCCACTCTCCACAGTACTCAGGCCTTTTGTTGGATCTGTTTGTCACCTTCTAAATTAAGTAGTTCTCTTAGTCTAGCAGCAGTAAATATTTTTGGCAGAAACATAGGTGCTAGGCAACTGAGAGGAATTTTTCAGACTTCAGATCTGAAAGAGGCAGCTAGATGCTGGTTCTGTAGTGGCATTAGAGATGCTGCTCTTTGAACACCATCAAGGACTGCTCAGTACAAGAAAAGTGCCATGATTTAGGTCCTTGCAAAGTGCTTTTGAGCAGATGTCTGATGAATACCCCCAAGGCCAGAAAGTGTTAATAAAATCATCTTTTGCTTGGTGGAGAAAAGTGAAGCTGGAGAGCGAGCAGTGTAGAATACAACTATATCAGAATCCCTCAGTGTGATAGCATAAAGAGAATTCTATAGGTGTAAGGAAGAACCAGCCCTTAAAAGAAAGTACAAAAAGCAGTAAGAAGCCACAGAAGGGGACAAAGTTCCCAAAGGTACTTTAAGAAAGATATCATTTTAAGTCTGTCTGGTTTCTGCATTTGAGTCACACACAGGATCTGGATGTCCTTGAGCTATGATGTGGATGATTATTCTTCCTGCTGCTATCAGCATATCCAAGGTCACTTGTGCTGCTTCATCTCAGCTGGGTCAGGAAGGCATTGCTGACTCACAATGCTTCAGGAGAAGACTGCAGGAGGGGGAGTATGCTGGTATTGGGGGCAGGTGAAGTCATGGAATCCATTATAGCAGTGCAAGGCTCTTCAGGGAATGGCCAGTGGCTCCTTATGTCACTGCCTGGAGCCCTGCAAGATCCCCCAGTGGAGTTCTTCAGTCACTCCAAGCAGATGGCCACCCAGGGCAGAGGTGGCTGGATATGGACAATCCTCCTGTGCCACTGCAGCAGGACAGTGGCTAGGGCCACAATGGACAGCTTTTGTGGCTATTGTTTTCTCCTGGGGCCAAACTATGTGGGGTGGGTTTATCTTTAGGGGTACAGCACTGTGCATGCACAGATCTGCTGACTGCAGTGGCTGCCCAGGATGCTGGAATGAGCTCAGCCTTCGTGGTGCCTCTTGGATGTGATGGGGAGCTTTATAGCTGCCATAGTCCAGAGGGGCTGTGGGCTGAGGTGAACTAAGGAAACACTAGTTCAGTGCTGAGGAGTCCTTTTCCTCTGTTCTTTCTTGCTAAACCCCTGACTGAATGAAGAGCAGCAAAAATTCCTTCCCACTTCAGGTCAATTATGTTTCCCACGTTACTCAGTTTTCCCTCATAAAATCTCAGTGTAGAGCCTTGCACCAAGACCCATCATGGACAGCCAGAATTATTCTCACAATTACCTTCAAGGTATTTTAGTGGATATTAAACTAAGCCTGTGTAAACAAGGGGCTCATACAGTTAAACTATCCTCTGAGAGACAGTGTTAGCTCTTAATGAAGCTCCCCCCATACATATGGCTCTGTTTTGAATCTGCCCTTAGTGGTACAATTTGCAACTTTTCCTTCACTGAAATGAATGGACTAATTTGTCTGTCTTGCCTTTTCTCAGCTGCTGACTTTCACAAGGATGGTGGGAATATAAATATATTTGACACGTCTACTATTTTTTTAAAAATTTGGCTTGAAACGAAGTCAACAATTTGCACAGTCTTTAGAAGGGCAAAGGACAGACAGATAACAGAACCTAAGTTTCACTGCCCTTGGAAGACAGGCTAAAAGACCTGCTTCTTTTTCCTAGCAGTCCTTAAAGGATTTCATGATGAAAGATCATGTCTGGAAAGCTAAGTAATAAGGAAATTGTCATAAAAAGCAATGGCATTTTTTAGAAAACACAAGGTGAAATAATTTCCCCATCCAATTTGCTTCCATCTGATTGGTGATGTGTCATATTTATGCAGGGAAATAGGTCTCTGAAAAACATCATAATGGCTCACATAGGAGCCATCTTTTAGAAATGGCTTCTTCTCTTGTATGAGTAGATTATTAACTCTCTACATACCATAAACAGAAGAAGATCTTGGATGTCCTAGGGAATTTCTCAAAGAGGGGATGGACCAGAGACTGTGTTAATGGCTCCCAAGCCTTAAAATTTGAATATTCACCCATGCTGAGGGTAACATGAACACTAAAAATAGACAAATGGGTGAAACTTGGATCTTTTAGATCTTTTTGAAAGAACTTTGACAAAATGTTCAGTTTCCAGGTAGTTTTATTGCACACTGCACATTTCTCTCCAGTTGTGAAGTGAACAGCTGGATGTTTTGGGTTCATTACCTCCTGGTAGAGCTCTGTCTGCAGGGCCTTGCACTAAAGGATATATTTACATCCCACCACAAGCTTAACAGTGATAGTGCCTCTGATCTGGAGCTCTGCAAACAGACCAGGCCAGGCATTCCTTTTTGTTGAGCAGGAAATTCAATCTCAAACCAGCAGGTATTCGTATAGAGCTTGGTGTCTGTGTGCTGAAGTGAGGGATTTTTGCTGGCCAATGCATGTGTGTATCCATGCTCCTGAGCAGGTCAGAGTAAGAGTACACTATCAAATTCTGACTCCACTCTAAGTTCTCATGCAAACAGAAATTGCTCAGGAAAATTGAACAACTATAACTACATGAGAAGAAAATATGATAAAATTTTTTAAAAAGTGAATAAAAATTCAATGTTTAGCTATAGTAATTCAATCTGACCTATCCTCAGCTTTCTCTTTTGGGATTTTAAACCCCTTTCAGTGGCCCCAGGACTGCATCTTTCCCTTTTTCTGAAGCAATGATGTTTTGTGAATGACTTGGAGCTGTAGTCACACTCTGATAGCATTCATAGGTAGGGCAGCTCCTGGGGCTGGCAGGGTTTGCCTATGAAATTGTTTCTAAACCAGAGGTGACACAAGAGCTTCCAAGCTCCTGTCCAGGATAGAACCTAGACAATAGAAGGAGAATACATTTAAAAGCCTCTTTTCTTTGCTTCCAAGGGAGTAAAATGGGCTGAATAAGCCCGGCAGAGTCTGTGAGGACTTCTGACTGATCCTTCTGGACCCTAGGGAACTACAGGTCACTTCAGCTGCAGAAAAATTGTCAGCTACAGCAGCAGTGAACACTGGTGAGTTCACCCACTTGTGGGTCTGGATTTTAGCCTAACAATAACAATCACACCTCTGTCAGAAGTCCTGCATCCTGGACAAATTGGATTGCATCTGACTGTTCCCCAGGGCTCCCGTCTACTTCTGAAGTACCCAGATCAACTTCCCAGATTTTTCTGAAATATCTTGCTGTAAACATGTAAGGAAAATGCAGTAATACAGTGGAGCTACCTGTGCCAGAACAGCTGTGTCAGTTGTGTGTTTAGCTGTACCCTGGAGGATCAGATGTAGGTCTGTGTGCTGTGCTGGTGTATGTGTCAGACCTGTCTGAGAAAGGAGGTGGCTGAAGCAGATAAAGGGTGACCTACCCTTCATACCAAGGTTTGCATTGGTCACTGATACAAGCAGTTTGCAGATCTCCTTTTTCTTAGCACAAATCTTTCCAATTAATTGAACAAGAGAGGAGTTAGGCCAGTGCTGAGGATTTGTGAAAGTCTTACCAACAGCATTGTCAGGAACTGGCCATTCAGTATGAATTAGAGAAAGAACAGATGACTTGAAATCTTATAGCCTAAATCCTATTAAGACATAACAGTTCACTTTTCCTGTGCAGCTTGAGAAGATAAGAAAGGAAGGCTGTAGATAGCAAAATATGTCTTGAAGTGTTTTGTCCTTTCCTTTGTTGATGACATTCTACGAGATATAGAGAGAAAGACTCAGGAAAAGCCTAAGGGGACAATCTTGACAGAACTCCAACTAGTAATTCCTTTAGGCTTTTTACTTCAGTCCTGCTTTCCAGTGTTAGTCATATCGGCACAGAGGCTGGGGAATTATTCCTCTATCTTCAAGTTTTCCTTTCCCCAGCTAGATGTATTGATTTTCTACTCTGCTCTTCCATGTTCTTGAAATTACCACTGCACTCTTATCCCCAAATCCTTTTGTCTTCCCCACTTGCCAGATCAACATTTACAGCCCCACATTGTTGAATCCTGCCAGAGATTACAGAAACCCTGCAACAACAGTCACTGATCTATAAGTAGCCAGGGAGGTCAAGGGCAAGGAAAGAAAATATTGCAAGTCCTGTCTTGTGGGGGCTGTAGCTGGGGCTCAGTTCCAGGAGGCACAGAGTGTGATCTGTGGGGAGATGAGGGCTCCTCTGGGGGAGCTCACCCCCACCCCAGTGGCTCCACAGCAAACACTCAATCATGCTGTGGTGGTGGCTGCTGAGCTGCAGTTTCATCATCATCATCTCCCTTCACCATCTGCTGGTTTTATAGAGACACTGTCTTGTGCTCAACACCTAGAAGTGGTGGGGCCTTAATTCTTCTTTGGAGCCATTGTCTCTAGCACAGGTGGAGACAATGAATATTGATAGTGCTTTTGTGGAGGGGCACTCCTCTGCCTTCCACGGGGCATTTGCCAGAGGACAAATATTGCTGTGTTACTGTTCTTCAGATCTGACCAGAGATCAGAGAGCTAGGAAGTGTCCTCTGCAAAGTCTGACACTAATGCAAGACCCCATGGTGGCCAGTCCAGGGCAGACTGCCCTGCCAGGGTGGTTCTTTTCCCCTGACAGCTGGAGAGCTGCAGGCAAGTAGCAGTTTTGTGTAGTAGCACAGTATTATGTATAGCAGGCATAATACAAAACGAATGAGCGTTTCTCTCAGAGTGAACGAACGAATTGCAATCCCACATCCAGAGAATTTGGAGCCGAGGAGCATGCTGTGAAACTGTTAATAAAGAAATATGTTTGCATCAAATGGCATCATTTCCTTTCTTTAAAATAAAATGTTTGATGGATTTGGGGTTTAATCTGACTTCACATGCAGAATATATATAGCATCTTATCCGGTAAAAGCATCTGCTAAGCCTGGCCACATGCATACACAGATGCTGATTTTACAACACATGCAGTGATAGGCACCTGAGAAACTGAGATCAGTGAAAAGCTGATAATGTGTTCCTGACACCACAGAGTGTGAGAGGAATTTACAGTGAATAGAGATAGATAAAGTAAAGACATAAGAGAATGAGGGCTCAGAGTTAATAGCCATAGCATCTTTGTCCTTTATTCTTCCCAAAGTAAGTAGGTAAGGGAGCAACAATACAACGTTTGCTGGAGAGCTCATTAGCACTAATGGTATTATGATATCAAGCAGGGCTGAAAGGTGAACTTCAAAAAAGTCACAAGTGAAGGTGACTGGGAGGCAGTTGTATCACATGGAAGTAGGATAATACCAGAAAATTGAAAACCGTTCTCAGACTAGAACTGCCAACATATTTCCTTTCTGGAAAGACAAGAACCTGTAGTTTCCAGTTCAAAATGTGTTCCCCTGATCTCAACCACTTCATCTGTATGATGAAGTGAAATAGAGCAGACACCCCAGAAGCTGTGGTTGTGAACTGCCAGCCAGCCACTGCAATGTCCCACCAGCAGCACCATGGTGGGCAAAGGGCATCCTCACCCACCCCACCCTTCTCCTGTCAGCACTGCAGAAACATGAGGGGTTCAATACAGAGAAGCCATGCTTCCAGCCCTCCAGGTCCTCAAGCATTAGGATAGGGAATGGCTGTGGACGCAGAGACCAGGCATGAGGGCTGGAGAGCTCATTAGCACTAATGGTATTATGATATCAAGCAGGGCTGAAAGGTGAACTTCAAAAAAGTCACAAGTGAAGGTGACTGGGAGGCAGTTGTATCACATGGAAGTAGGATAATACCAGAAAATTGAAAACCGTTCTCAGACTAGAACTGCCAACATATTTCCTTTCTGGAAAGACAAGAACCTGTAGTTTCCAGTTCAAAATGTGTTCCCCTGATCTCAACCACTTCATCTGTATGATGAAGTGAAATAGAGCAGACACCCCAGAAGCTGTGGTTGTGAACTGCCAGCCAGCCACTGCAATGTCCCACCAGCATCCCCATGGTGGGCAAAGGGCATCCTCACCCACCCCACCCTTCTCCTGTCAGCACTGCAGAAACATGAGGGGTTCAATACAGAGAAGCCATGCTTCCAGCCCTCCAGGTCCTCAAGCATTAGGATAGGGAATGGCTGTGGACGCAGAGACCAGGCATGAGGGCACTCTTGGTGAAGGCGTCCAGGCCCCTGGTGTTACAACATCACAGGATTTAGGCACTGAGCTCAGGCTGTTATGAGTGACTAGTTATCTGGGAAAAAACTGGCAAATGCCCTCCCTTTGTCCTGCCTGCCCTTCAAAGTCTGTTGGAGGTTGGTTAAAATAATGCAGGTTGATTTTGGTGAACCAGCTAATTCCAGTGAATTGCAGGATTGAGAATTTTGTTTGCCATCTCTGGTTTGCTGGGCAGTGTAAAGACCCTAGGTGTGGTGCTCTGGCAGCTCCCAGGAGTTAGCAAGCAACACAGACTAACGGACTGTTTAAGTTTTTTAGATTTTATTCAGGATAGGTACATTCAAGGAAAAAAAAAATAGAAGTTTTCAGGATATTTAGGATAAAAATTAGAAAACTATTTAGATTAGATTAATGGATCTACTGGTCTAGAGATTTACAGGTTACAGAATCTATGGGTCTAGAGGTGTTACAGGTAATATCTTTTGCAAATCAACGTACCCGTATATGAAACAAGGCAAGGCCCAACTGAAGCAATATTAGAGATTTTAAAAAATAGTTTAAGTACCAGAACAGCACTGAAACGCTGGCTAGCTAGATATTGAAATACCTCTGAAAATCTAGGATTGAGAACCTATGGAAATTTTTTAGTAGCAGGCTTTTGTTAAGAAATGCAGTAAAAGGGATTAAAGGTATAACTGTGTTTCTGGGAGGGTGGCAGCTAGACTGAATAATTAGGGGCATTGAACTCCAGAGAAGAATGAAAATTTGGAGTAAAGGTGATCTAAATGGAGAGCTTTAATTTTAAACGCTTTGCACTACAGGAGTGGAATAAGGTCATGTTTGAAAGATTAGATTCTGCTGACTCAGTTTTGGCTGTGCTTCAAATGACAAACCCAGATGGAGATAACTTTCAGCTCTGTGTTCCTCTAAGAAAGACAAGTGTGAGGTCAAGCTCATGGTGACAGACCATAGCACCTGCTGCAGAAGGGATGGCCTGGCCTGTTTGCCTCTGACCATAGCTAACAGGCAATCCCTGCCACCAATCAGTCCCCAAAAAGGGGGTGAACTTGGGTTTTTCAGTCAGACTGTAGTTTATAAAATGTTAAATACCTCTTTAGGCACAATAAATAACATCTGATTCAGCAGAACCTGAAAACAACTGAAACAAGCCAAACCTGAACATGTTTAATTTACTGAAAAGAGAACAGAGAACAGTTCATGCTCTCTGTCCCACCTACACTCCCTCACACTCATCACTTTTCTCAAGGAGATGACAGAAGGAAGTTTGCCTTTACAGAATTGCCTATGGCCCCAGGAAGTCAGACAGAAGACTTAATGTTTCTACCATCTTCCATAGGTTCAGAAGGTTTAGAGGGGGCTGTGTTCGTTCACGGGTATTTCCAAATGTTAGGACATTTTTATCAACTTTCATGGTACAGCTAGTGCCATGATCTTATCTTTCTCCTTTTTAAAAATTATTTAAGCTGTTGATTTTTATTCTGTTAAGGAATTAGCTGGGCACTTTTAGCTCCTGATTTTAATATTTCTGATTTGCCCTCCAGTAGCAACCTATCTTGAATGAAGTTTTTGAGGGTTACTTAGTCTCTCATCAAGAAGGAAGCATTTTTTAGTCCAAGCGTTGACCACTGGACTCTATGATCTTAGAGGTCTTTTCCAACCTAAATGATTTTATGAGTTGTTGCTCTTCTTCAAACCCCCTTTAGTTTGTTTCAATTTTTTTTCCTTAAATTTACACCTTAGTTAGCCCTTCTACATACTCAGTTTTCTCTCAGCTCTGTAGAAAAACCCTAGTATCTTTCAACTCTCTTGAATATGTGAACTAATGCATTTGGTAACAAGATTGGGTTTTATGTGCTGAGACTTTGTACATTTAGTGTATTGAAAAGGAAGCCATATGAAAATTCTTGTTGTTGTGAGCAAAAAAAGGGGTCTTTCTTCCAGACCCCTGGAAAGACAGAGGAAGAGAGCACTTATCTGAAAAAGAGAGGGAAACAAAAGGAAAGGGAAATCCCTTTCACAATTTTAAAAAGTTTTCAGTCAATTTAGTAAAATACAGTGGCCCTCAGGTCCAGACTGACAGGCTCTGAATGCCACTAGGGAGTATATTCTTTCCCTTACCTTTGTGGTCCTTTGACAGAACAGGGTAAGGCAGGAGCTGTGTGAAGGGATAAGGCTTTGCTCTGCTGTGGCAATACTCCAAGGGAGAGCTCTGCAGGCATCACCTGCTGAACTGAAATGAAAGAGATGCCCATCTTGGCGGGAGGAGACAAAGAGGCAATTTCCTTCTTAAGACATAGCAGTCTGTGGGGATCTATGTTGAATCTCCTTTTTCAATGAGAAAAGGATGACTTGGAAGTTGCACTGCCAAGATTATATGAGTGGTCTAGGGCAGAGCTGCCTGATTTTCCTTTCTGGACTTCCTCTGTGCCTGCATTGGCCTGAATATGAGGGTCTTGAATCTAGGGGAATCATTTCTTTTCAAGAAACAGCAGAAGATAGAGCAATATTATATGGGAAAGCACTAAGAACCCTATCCTCATTCTTCTGTGATCCATAGCACAGGTCTGAAGCCTGTCCTGGTTCAGTGACACTTGTGCTTTAGTGGCCCACAAAATACCTCTGTGTCCTTTCCACAATCTTCTCCTTTCCCACTTCATTTGCTGTTAACACAGCAGGCATCAGCAGGGCACTTCTGTGCCCAGCCCTGGATTTAGGAGATGGTAATGGGGACATTCAGGTCCCCTTGCATTCTTAATCAAGCAAACATTTAACCAAAAGCCAAGCAAATCTTGGTGCTCTCTAGCCACACATGAGGACCCACCTGTGCAGTCAAGTGCAGGCAGAGTCCTCAGCAGCATGCTGAGCTGGCTACTTGGTTTTCCAATCAAAATATCTCTCACCTGGCCTTGCCAGAGAAGGGGAGAGCAAGGTCTGTTCTATTAACCTTGAGCTACTCATAATTTGGGTTCCTTCTGCTACAGATTTTGGATTTCCTCTTCTAGCAGTTGTTGTTTTCATGGGCTCAGACATTCAGCTCAGGGAATTCTGTACAACCTTGCAATTCACTAATATGCAGTGGGTTTTCTTGCATTGTAATTTCTAAAAGCAAATGCCCCTGCTATATTCCAAACAATAAATGTTTCAAAGGGCTTTATACTAATGATTCATCTCATGGGCTCCTTTTTTATGATGCATAATGTTCAACTCATTTCACGTTTAGAGACTAAGGTGATATTCTTAATACACTGTGTCTCGCATATGAGAGATTTTAACTTTATTCAACCAGTTCAATAAAAAATCAACCAATGAAATACTATTGAAATAAATATTCAACCTTGTTCCTAAATAGTCCATGGCGCAGTGTCTTGAAAGAAATCAATAATAACGCAGATATGCTGGACTTTAGTCAAGTGAATTGATTTTTCACTTAAAAATAACAAGTAGTTTGTCTTGTGTCTTCTTGAAACAGTGGGAAAACTACACAACAGTCCATGATCAATATAATGCACATACATTAATTTTAGAGCCTAAATGTGTTGAGTAAGCATTGTACCTACTGCAAATATCTACATTTGTTGAAGGTGATAGGAAGTGCCATCAGGTAAGAGCATCTACAGATGTAATAAAGAGAGCAGACCTGTATGCAAACTTAAGAGTAATTGAAACCTTGACTATATGTAACTATTCATGTTTTCCTAGTGAGCTAAAGTCTAAAAATTTCTATTAGCTGTAGGACATAGTTAAATCTTCATAGCCAGATATAATTATCAGTGTCAACACCATTTTTCTGGTACAGAGAATAAGGAGAAAGAAGAGCATGTCATTGTAAAGCAGTTTTCCATTGTTCTTCATGGCCTCTGTTCTCAGGTAGTTTATACTCCCTTTCCCCTTGTAAAATAAATAATATTGAAAAGAATTAGCAAAAAATCAAGAAATGTGTGCATTAACAGTCTGGGTTTTAAGGCAGAATCTGACTTTATTGCATGGAACATCCCTGTTAGGAGAGCACCAGCAGCAACTTGAACACAGCAGCTTTGCTCAGTCTGGGCTGAAGAGGCTGAAGCCTGTCTGATATCACCTGCTATTTTCAACCTTCATGAAGTTTGCCCACTTTCTACAGTCTAGGAGAAAAATGGTTTCATCAGTAGCAGCTCTAAATCCTCGTGGTCCTAACTCAGGTAGTCTGCTGGTTTTTCCCTACTGCTAATGTAATTAAAGAGAGGACAAAGCAGATTTATTCTTCACAGGACTGCTGAATGATGAGAGCCCAGGTCACCTGCAGGGTGTGCTGGCAAATAACACATGCTCATAGCATCCTGAACCAGCTTTGATTTTTTTTCCCCTCAGTTTTTTCATGGCTTTATGATTCTAAAAAAATATTTGAATTAAAATCACAAAAAGAATGAGGGAGTAAAGTCTCTTGCACCCAGGTTGAGACATGCTTGAATGAGGATACATTCAGTTAGGCAAAGGCTCCTCTGGAGACTCTTTTGAAGACATAGTCCACACTGACACTTCCTTGGAAGCAGACAGGCTTTTCTCTGTTTTAAACAGGATGCTGTGCTAGATGGACCATGGGTCTCATCCACCCTGGCAGTTTTTGTGCTCGTTTCTGCTCTGGGGATGCTTCAGTAACTGTGTTAGGAATCTGGAGCCAAATATGACAGTGAATCCTAAAAAAAGCATTGTGCATAGATAAGTTACAGAATTTGCCTGTGGCCAGCAACACTGACCATGTTTCCTAACATGAGAAAAATTAACAGTGGCAATATGTCAGGGAAAGAGGCTGATAGGGCTTGCAGAAGAAGCATCCTGAATAGAAGCAACATGAGTGACAGCTAAAGAGAATTAAAAAAAAATAAAAAGGAGAATGAGTCTGAGTAGAATTGAATTAATAATAAAAAAAGTTAAAATCTCCATAAATCGCTATTCTTAAAAAGATGTTAAAGTGTCTGAGTGCTCCATGCATTTCAGATCTCTCTAATCTATCTCCTTAGCTGGATTTTAATGTTTTAGATAAGTTACATTGCCTCTGTTTGTAGGAAGGAGGTGAAGTCTTATGTTCAAATAAATTTTAAATAATTTTCAACTGGTAGCTGACTCCAAATATAGATTAAGCCTTCAGGTGTGATAACCTTAGGCTAATATTCATAGCAACTAATAGTATTTAACCCTTGAAAACAGCCTAGCCTGGTGCTATTTATGCAATCTGGTCTTTCCCAAAATTTGGAAAATGAAATTTTTCTTTAGGAAAACGAATCCAAATCATAGTTTTCACCTCTAAATCTCCCATGTTATACTTCAAGCTTGCCCTTTCACTCTTTAGATTTAGCATGCAACAAACAGAGGGAATCTCTGCTGTCGCTCTTCCAGCACTGCACTTCATTAGGGATAAATATCCACGTTCCAACACAGTAGCATATATGCTGCTTAGCTTTGCCATTTTATGCAAGGGAGGTAAGCCAGTGCTATCTGGAGTTACAGAAAAAGCTTCAGCTCCTGGATCCACCTCATTGTGATTTAGCTGCCATTCAGGACTTGGAAAATATTCTCCTTCTCCTAGTCAGACAGCAAAGTTTCAAATTATGATTAATGTGTTTTGGAGTCAAAAGGATTCAATAAATACAATAGGCAGACGGTGTAGACCTCTTGGCATTCAAAGTAAGCTCATGCTTATGCATAATAAATATTAAATTATTTTTGTGTTTCACACTGGGGCTATATATGTCCAAGGATTATAGACAGTTTGCTTCCTCTGCCTTTTTGTTCTGAACAATGTGACATCCCTGGATGTGTTACATACATGTTTTGTTGTCACTATGTACACTTCCCTGAGTTTTATGCCCTGATTGATGGTACATGGAATGGTAAATGGATTGCCCCAAGCAACTCTCATATGTGACTACCATGGGGGAAAAAAATAATCTGTAAGACCTTATCTGTCAATGTGGCTCAAGAGGAGACAGTTCTGAAAAAGGGGATGTGCTCCTAACTATCTGCCATGCACTAAGCAGCAGCTTCTTTGAAGGAAAAGGTGCTTGACAAAATTAGTATGTTCAAAATTCTACCTAGTAACAGCATTCCACAGCAAACTGACGTCAATTAACTGACCTCACAGAACTACACAGTGGTGACAAATACACAATATCTTGAGTATGATTATAAGGACAAAACCCCCTTTTTCACCGTTCACCTTACCATTTCCATGATTTGTTATTCTACCTCAGTTATCTGAGATTCTCTCCTTGCATGTGATGAGGTGGAACCATGCCCAGAGAGGCAGTAGCTCTTGTTTAGTCTTTTCCTTGCATGTCTTGGAATGAGTTCTCTGATGAAGCTTACTAATTTGCATTTTGATATTTTACCTTCCCCCATTCCTTTTCCCCTCTCTGTTCTTCTCCTGCTTTTCTTCCTTACTCCAAGAATTTCCAAGATAGCTTTTCAGGGGGGATTGTTTTCCCTGCTTTCATCTCTACCTCCCTCAGCTGCGCTATTGTAGATGGCTTTGTTTTTCTTTAATGGATTTTCTTGTAGTGGTGAATAATTGTTTGGTTCACTGCTTCGTTTTTCATGCTTCATTTGCCTCATGTTCAAACTTTTGCACTCCCTTGAGCAATTTACTTTTGTTGCTCCTGCTTTGCTCTGCAGCCTGTGGCTAGGATGAGTGCTCAGCCTGGAGTTCAGTCTGAGGCTTCTCAAGGCAGCAGCTGTGCCTTGCTTTACTTCTGGTTTGCTGGTTTCTGTAGCATGAAAACATCATTTTCCTACTGGTGTTTTGTACCGCTGGCTGGTGAGAAGGAGCATGGAGCAGGTGGGTTGGCCTTTAGCAGCTCAGGGGATTGGCAGCTGGTGGCAGTAGAACAAGCAGAAATTTCTCATCTTTGTGACAAAAGGCAGAGCATGAACTGAGAAAACAGGTAAGGACTATGTGCTGATTGGATCTCTCTTTGGCTTGTCTTTGGATCCTACTTCTCTCAAGTGTTACTCAGTAATTGCAGATTCTGTCTAATCTATATGACCTGAAGTAATATGTCACCATAGGCATTACCATACATGTGACTATTTCTACTTACAAATGTGCTAGAAAAGGAAAAAAAAACCAAAAACCTAAAGTCATGCAGAAATAGAGATCCTGACTTTCTAAATGAATTGATAGTTTGCATTTAGTTGAAATGCTGCATGCTCATTCTAGCCTTTTCAAAGTGACCTCAGTCCTGGGTGGAGTTTGTACCTCCAATTCCTTCCAGATCATTTTGCTGGGCACTTATTTACATAAAAACCAGGGCAGAGGAGAGGGTAAGAAAATCCTATGTACTTTGTTCTGAGGTAGGGCTGGCCCCTGATGTCCACTGTTACCTGGGCCTTGGAAGTATTTTGTTCCAGGAAAGCAGTGTTGACCAAACATAGCATTTAGTGCTTTCTCTGTATTACAGTATTTTTCCATAAGGTCACTGTCTACTTGAAGAATTTGGTCAGGTACTACAAAAACAGTTGCAGAATAATGACATTTCAACACCTACTTTTGCCCTTTTCTCCACAGTTTTTCTTGTAGCAGATGCCAGCTCCAGGGAGTATGCATGGATGTCAAAATTTGAATTGCAGGCACACTGTGTATTTGTTTCTTTTCCAGGTGCCATAGCCTAAATCATGCAGTTTACTCACTCTGAAGGGAAACAAAATAAGAACAATAAGATTCCAGCCAAACTTCAGTAAAAAGATCCAGTTCCCTGATTATAGTAATGCACATAATGCGCCTGTGCATCATTAGAGTAAATGCAATCATATCCCATTATATTCTTGTATCTATTCACTGCGGGGCCCAGAGATCCATATTTTACTTTTGCAAAAAACATTTCTGTTTGACCATTTGCATGCAATGTATGTATGCAACTGAAAAATCCGATATTATGGTGTTTGAACCCCCCCCACACACAATAAAAAGGGATCTCTAATAAACCGAGCAGTTGATTTAGACTTTCTTGTGAGAAATTCTACATTTCAAAGTGATGCTTAGGTTTGTTTTATTTCAGATAAAATATTAAAACAAATCCCTTTGCTAATGTTGCCCCAAGCAAAATATCATGTTTTAAATCTTCCAGAAACAAATAAAGACGGCCTAGAGCTGGCCACAGCCTGGGTCCTACTGAACTCTTAGAGCCAGCAGAAAAGTGCAGATGGCAGAAAGATTGCTGGATATGAGTAAACTGCAGGTGATTTTGGGCTGCTAGAAGGTAGATGGAGAGAAGAAAGACTGAATAACTGAGGCAGTTAAGGAATGGTGCTCCCCAATTTAATGTTCCCCACTAAGACTAACTATGTGCTGCTCACTCACTCCTTCCTTCCCGGTCCCCTCCCCGCTGTAGTGGGATGGAGAGGAGGAATGGAGGCCCAAAAGGTAAAGACCTTTGGTTAAGATAGGAACAATTTCCTGGAAACAACAATGATATAAGGAAATGAGCAGTAATAGCAAGAATTGTACAGAGGGTACCAGAAATGAACGATTTGCATGTGAGTTCCCACCCCCAACAATACCCAACCACTTCCTCCACCGCCCAACCCTGACCCAGAGGCGACTCCTTCCCCTGCCCCTGGAAAGTGACGTGAAGTGGTATAGAATAACCTCCCCTAGTCATGCTGACTACTGCAAAACTTAACCCTGTCTTGGCCAGAATCAGGACATTATCTCTTCAGCCCCCCTTGTGAAAGATATGGTTGGCTAGAGAGCAGTAACTTGGCCAGGTAGGATGAGGCTCTAAGTAATCTGGTCTAGCGGGTGTTATCCCTGCTTATTGCAGCGGGGTTGGAAGTAGATGATCTCTGAAGTCCCTTCCAACCCAAATCATTCTATGAGTCTTTGTTCACTGGATTTCCCATTCCCTTCCCCCAATGAGATCCACATTAAGCTGAACAGCTCCAAGAGACTTCTTCTGAGCCTGGAAGTAAGTGCACAGGTCATAATTATGTGGCTTCTTCCATCCCAAAAGTAAACCAAGAAAACTGCAGGGAATCTTTATCTGTATATAAATGTGGAGTATCCCACGGCGTGTGTCACCTTGTGAAGCATTTCAGTGCTGTATGGAGATCACAGCTCTCATGGGCCAAATCCACATGTGGCAGGGAAAATGCAATTAAACAGTACAAGTTGTCATGGAAACAGCTTAAGCCTGTGCCCTGACTCTTTTTATTTCCTGGTGCACACAAACCTATACGTCTCTGGCCAATTTAAGCAGGTGCTTCCAGTCAGGATCTGCAGCAGTCATCTCTGCCAGGGCATTTTACCTTGTAAGGGGCTTAATGTGAGGTGTAGCCTTCAGGACAATCCTCAGAGCTGGAAGTGAGACATGGAGTCTTCAGGAGGTTTTGCACGCAGTAGATGAATAAAGCCAAAGTTGATGTAGGAGATGGTCAAGATAAAATGAAAAATAAAAGCGAAGGTGAGATTAAAACAAATATCCAAATGAGGTTTATATAATTTTAAATTAGGTCATAGGCACATGATTGACTTAGAATGGGATGCCTATTGCTTCAGCAGCCCGCTCCAACAACCACTACAGCTCTGGCAGTACAGGCTCTCACTGTAACTGAGCTCTGTGTGTGTCTGAACTCAGCTGGCAGAAACAAGAAGCCATGCATGATACCACCTGTCTTCAGGGCGGGCCTTCTTTGGGATGAGCTTTATTTCCCCCAGGACATCATAATGCATAAGGCCATTGAAAGATTTCTTTTCAACTATCCTTTCTTGGTTTGTTTGCTTTGGGTATGTTTTCCATGTTTTGCTGTTGAAAGTAGGAGATGAAAGAGAAGGGAAAGACAGAAGCAAGAAGGAAGCCACTCTTATGTTTCCCAGAGTAAAGCAGCTGCAAGTCTTCTTGACCTTCATGTGGACTGCACAAAAGAAAGACAAAATTGCTCCCCCCGCCCCGTGCCCTTTCAGTATTGTCAAGGTGGTGGCCCAATTAATGCTGTGTGCTAGGCATGCAGAATGGCAGGTTTTAGTCACAAACATCTTCATCTCTGCTGAATGAAAAGCGACTAATTCAGATTTCCTCAGACTGCACAACCAGTTCCTATTAAGAGTAATTAGAATGAAGTATGTGCATTGAGGGAAAACAGATGTAAATGATGAAGAGATGGCAAGCCTGGCCTCAATCCCTCCAAATAGTTATCACCACCTTACAGCTTGAAGTGTCTGTCTGCAAAATGTCTTCAGAAGGATTTGGAAATTGCTTTGTGAGGTAAAAATTTTGCTATTGATTCTATTTATGACAATGTTGTCTTATGTGTCTGAAAGTGGAGGAAAATTAGTTGTTATACAAAATGTATATGATTCCTGCACAAATACAAATTTTAAGATATCAGTAAATATTTTCATTGGATTTTTTCCCTGTTTCTGTTACCAAAAAGATTATATAAAAAACAGCAGTGTAAAAAAAAAAAAAAAACCTTCCTACCTTCCTGTAACAGGATCAGCTTGTTTCACAGGGGGTGAAAATCTGTGAAGAAACTGAACAGTCATTCAACAGTCATTCAACAGTCATTCTAGCATTAAAGAATTAAAAAAAAAAATCACAGGTATGGTTTCATTTCAACATAAATTATGATAAGGATAATCCCACCATCTAAGGTAAGGATGAGTGGATGGATAAATCACTCTCAGAACATGGTAATTCAGAATTCATGCTTAGCATTTATTTGCTACCATTGCTTCAGACAAATCTCCTAAATTTTTAAAAGTTGGTATCAAATGACCCACAGATGTTTGATTTTACCTTTGAAGTGCCTTTCACTTCAATTTTGGTTACCTTTCTGCATGGTCTTTGGAGAATGGAGTCTCCATTTGCTCACTCACCTTGGAGGCCCCTAAGAAGGCAATCTGGCTGAAACATTAGTTGTGTTTTACCACAGAGATTCTTCTTGTCCTATTGATGTAAATGACTGTGTCCATTAATATCAACAGGCTCAAGATTTCATCCCAATCCTCTTCAATGCTGCACATTAGCTTCTTGAAATCAAGAGAAACTAGCTGGTTCAGAGCCTTTTTCTTCCATGTCTCAAATCAAAGGGAACATAACCAGATGTGCTGGACAACTGCAGCTAAAGCACTGGACAGTTTTGATGCTCACTATCTTACCTTGACTAATCATGTGAAGTACTAGGGTGTCCTGTAGTAAGCTAACAATAAACCCTTTTATCAACTTCTATTTTAACCCTAGTAAAGGAGGAGTTAATTTATAGATAAATTTGCACTCACCTAACACCTGAATGAGAACACATATGGCAAAATAAGACTTGGACCTGGATTTGAAAAAAAGCTACAACAAAACACCATTGAGCTTGTTCTTAGGTATTGCTTTCTTCTCCCAAGCGCTGTAATTGAACAATCTTTATTTTCACAAAAGTGCTGTTCCACACAAGCTCTTAGTGCTTGAGGATCAATGGGAGATGTTGGAAGGTGAAATTTAGACTGACAGAGAAAAAAAAGGGGTTTTGCAGCACATTCCATTATTTTTAAATAAATGACCTTAATGCATGCTTTAAGCAGGAGCTAGCCTTGAAGAATGGCAATGGTAAAAGCACTGCCAGCTGGACTGGAACATGGGCCCTTTGTTCCAAATATTATGTATTCATTCTGGATCTAAATGAATATAGGATTTTTTTCCTTGCTTTAATAATGAAATGAATGCCTGCCCTCCCCCAGGGAACCGACACTGACCAAGAGGCAAGCAGTTGTCAGACACTGCCTGCAGCAAAGCTTACAGCTGCTCCAGATCAAGCTGCACTGAAGAAAGACTATTAGGTCTCTGGGGATGCAGATAATAGACAAAAATGATAATGTATGTGGACAAAAGTAGAGGACAGTAGTGCTTTCTGGGATTAAGAAGCAGGCAAAAAAATGGTTTTGTTATACCCTGCAAAATGATTGCTGACTCTCGTTTTTGGATTACCCCTGACCTGAGGGAAAATAATGGATGGCCCATCTGCTTGATACACAGGAATCCTCAGGCACCATTTTGTCCTACTATGTCAAAACTGGTGTTAGAATTATGAATGTGCTACCATTTGTCTTTCCTTTGTTACGTGGAATAAAGGTACCAGATCCTTACCAAAATTCCCCCCTGCAAGCATGGTTCCTGCTGCACAGGGAGGAGGATGGAGGCAGAGAGATAGAGGCAGGTCTTCCCTGTGCAGCCTCGCTCCTGGCTCTGCTCTCATTAGGGATGGAGCCATCCATCTCAGCTTGGAGCAGGCGCTCCTCCAGTGAACCACGGATGGCCCGAGAGCTGCTAATAGGATATGGAGGTTTCATTACTCTGCTACTCATCTGAAGCTGGGCCAGCTGGGGAGAGACTGAAGGGCATTAATGTTTATCAGCTGTGGGAAATAGATGAGAGAATCTATTCTGCTCTCCACTTTATATCACCACCAACAATTCCAGCTCTCTCAGCATTTGAGCAAATATTTAATGAGAATCTGAGCTATTTCCCCCCTGTGGCAGCACTGTTCAGACTGAGGTTGAACCATGCAGAACAAAGATGTTGTACCTTAGTTCCTGTGTTATAACACTCCTTTGCTAGGTGCAGTTCCATGGTCTTCAACCCCGGAGCTTACACAAGATACCAGAACCAAGATTTTAGAATCAATGCTTACATTTGGTATTTCTTTCACAAACTGGAGTAGGGCATCTACAATTCCCAGTAATTTCACTGATGCTCAAGGGGGACGATTGGTTTGTTTTTGCAGATGTGAAAAGAGGAGCATAGCAATAATGAAACAGTACTCCCTGGATCATAACATTCACACAAACAGGAAGCAGTTCTTGTGTCTGTGTGGGTTTCAGTGCTTTTTTATTATTTCTTTCATCCATTGCAGAAAAGATCTTTCTCCTGGGCCTGATCCAGGACACCAGGAGGTGGCATTGCTCATAGAGAAGAGCACAGTGATCTTCACTTGCAGGCATCTAGTCACCATGAACATTGTATAAAGTGTCCCCGTGTTTGTGTTGTCTACACAGTCTGTTCCTCATGGTGCTATTGCTGGGAGAATTTATTCTGATTATCTTTTGCATACAACCTTCATCCCATCCTTTTGCTGCAGCAAGCTTGGGCAAATAGAAGTAAATTGGGTCCCAGCTGTAATACCAAGCCTTGTGTGTCTCCTCCTGGTTGCCCAAATTCCCCCTCCAGCATCATCCAGCACCTGTGAGGATGCAGGCAAAGATTTCTCTGTAAGGAGAAAAAGACCCAGCACGGATCCAAAGGCAAGGCAGCAAGATATAATAAAATCTGCCAAATCAAAAAGGATTATTATTTCAATTCCATTTTTTTGTAATTGGGAGCAGACAAGTTGCAGGACACCTCTGTGTGATGTACATCAGTAAAATCAGCAGCGCTCACATAATATCCCTCACTATTAAGGAACTGCATTGTCTACTGATAGGAAAGGGAGGATAGCACAGGAATGCAGCTCCTGTCCTGAGTTCACCTGACATCCATGGCCCTGCTTCGTGCAATGCAGGGGAAGTACCTTGTTTTGGTGCTTTTTCAATGTAAAAACTGTGACTAGCCCAGTGACCTGGGAACTGTTTGGAGATGACCTGAGAGAGAGATTAAGGGAGAGACAGGCAGAATAAATCCCAAACATAGATCTTAAGGGAACAGTCTACCATAATTCCCACTGTACACCTGTGTAGCTAATGCCAAGCTGTATCTGGGATACCAGACTGCCACTCTAGAATTTCACTCACATAAATGTTCCCAGCTATGATGTTGCTATGTAATTACATTTGTTTTATGTGGGGTGTCAGCTAGAAGAATCTGATTCATTTGTCATTTTCAAAACAAAGCTCAGTAATAACACTTTGCATTTCCATAAAGTTTTCATGTCTGGAACACAGAATGCACTTAATGATTCAGCAGCATCTTCATTTGGCAGATCCATTTTTCAGGTATGAGGAAGTTTAAATGCATAGAAGTTAAATAACTTGTCTGAATTCACACAAGATTTCTGACTCAAAGCTGAGAATATAATTTAGAATAACCAAGACCTCATCTTGGTTTTAACCACTTAGCAACAATCTGTTTTAAGATAGCTTTTGCTTTTGGATTAAAAGATAAAAATCTCAATGTAATTTGCAATACATAGCTAACTTGAGTTCAATGCAAATTCCTCAGTGCCATTAAGTTTTTTTCACTTCCTGTGATCAATAAAAAGCTAAACATATTCTTATAGTTTTAGTGATTTAGAGGAATATGAATCACTTGCACTAAAAAGGAGCAACATGCATGCTGGCATTTTAATACTACATTTCTCAGTAAATACCAAATCCTGCCCTGCAGATGTGTAAAACCAGTGACAAAAGCTGTGATGCCATTATAAAGCAGCAGTTCTTCTGTTGTAACATTTGTCCTTCAACTGTAGCACTTCTGCTCCCTCTCTTATTGGGCCACAAATGAAGAACTTTGAGACCCAGCTGGCCCTGGCTTGATACTACATCACATGAGGATTCATAGTTCTTATTCCATGGTCATCTCAGGCTGAGCTGCAGATGCTCCTCTTTTCAGGAATTTACTACTGTATTTTCCTTCAGTGGAGTCCTGTGACAACAATCCACACAGGTTAATTGTAAATGGTAGAAAACGCAATACTTGTACTATTTTATGTCTGTTGCATTTCTGTATACATTTCATTCTGTTCCTTGTCATAATCTTAGGCTAAACAATATTTGCATGCCTGTTTTTCATGTTTTGTTGTTTCACACACTCAGGACATCATTGCCTCTCTCAGTTGTACTTTTCCCTTTTAATTTGTGCCTAGTCCTCCTCATAGCTTTAACATTCACACTATCCTACCACAGACCTTTTCTGCATTTTCTAGGATCGTTTTGAGACTAAATTCATCAGGGCAATATGATATTTGCTATAAATCTGTATTCATATGTACTGTTCTAAAAACTACCACTGATTTCCACAGAGCTTTGACACAACTGTATTAGTTGAACTAACTGTATTAATTGAAACTGAGTTTCTCTGTTTTCATCCCATCTGGTTATTTACTCTATATTTAATTTTCTACAGATTGCAAAATCCTTTGTAACTGTCTTTGCTCATTAACATAATAACCAAGATTTGTTAAAATTCTCTTCCTGCATTTATTGATCCTCATTCTGCAGGTGTTTAGCAATGAACTCACAGAACTATTTACAGGGTGTCACAAATGAGCTCTGGATAAAAACTCATTATTGATTCTCATTCCAGTGCTTTGTAAGCTACAAGCAAACATCTATTCTGCTTTCCAAAATGGTGGAAATCTTTGAACTTAGAAGGTAGGTGCCTTAAACCTCAGATAGTATTCAGCCAGCTTTATCCAATAGCATAAAAATGTAAAAACATGAAAAATTTACAACATCTTTATGTGACAGCATACATCTGTTCTTCAATGTGTTCAAGATGTGAGATTCACTCACCTAAAAGCGAGACCCTTCTTCTATCTTTTCAAATCTTGGCACAGTATTCTTCCTGGGAATTATTGGCTGAGTGGGATAAGTGGCCTTTCCTTTAAGTATCAACTATTGCCACTTCTCCATCAATTCACTGAACCTGTCCTGCACCTCTTGGGTTATTACTAAGTAGGAATGATTCTTTTAAATGTAATATAGATGACTGTTCATTTACAATGTACTAAATTTATGACATGAAGCATACTCCAATTCCTTTTTCTAATAACCTCACCATAAAAGTGATATTTCCCTAATAATTAATGAGAGAATAATTTCTATAATGGAGGATAAATTTTGGGGTGGTAACATAAATTGTCTCCCTTTGTCTTTTAACATAAAGATTCTCCAAATAACGATATGAGAAAATGAAACAGAAGTCTTCACCTTTCTGTTGCCATTCACTGCAGATTTGTGATCTAGTGTAAAACTGGAACAATACAGAAAGGAATCAACGTGAAGTATTCAGGTTCCTCTTTCCCCATCTGCTTCACACACAGAATCACACAGAATGACTAGGTTGGCAGTGACCTTTACGATTGTTGAGTCCAACACATGCCCCAACACCTCAACTAAACCATGGCACTGAGTGCCACATTCAGTAATTTTTTTTAAACATATCCAGGGATGGTGACTCCACCACCTCCCTGGGCAGTCAATTCCAGTACTTTATAACTCTTTCCATAAAAAACTTTCTCCTAATTTCCAATCTATATTTCCTTTGGCACAGCTTAAGACTGTGTCCTCTTTTTTTTGTCAGTTGCTGCCTGGAGAACAAGACCGACCCCCACCTACTACAACCACTCTTTACTTGCATCTGTTTTGCTTTGAAATTTTTTCCATTATCCCTAAGAGTTCCCATAATGAAATCAATTTGGATTAATAATTGCAAGAAATCAAGTTCTAGTAAGGAAATCTTATAGATAAGAAGAAAACTGATGTCTCTCAACATAAGCAGATTAAAGAATGCAAAAAATGGGGTTTTCTAAATCCCATTTCTATATCCAGTTCTTGTATCTATCTATCACATTACAAGGTACTGTGACCTAAGGGTTTGTGTGGTCTCCTATAGAACTCTGTCCATAGCAGCCACTCTGAAAACCAGGGAACAGGGTGTTCACTGCTATTAAAAGCAATTAGGAAGTTCTTTGGAGCAGCCTGTGGTAAATATTTTCTTTTCCCACCTGTCCCTGGTTAAGGCTACCAGCAATAACACACTGTGTTGAAAACAGCCCAGCACAAGGCTATTTTAGCACAACATGCCAACACATTCCTTATTGTAGCTGTTGAAAGAATGATAGTATTTTCTGTTTGGTTACATTTACAGTGACTGAGGAGTGACAAGCAGCATTCTAAGGGTTTCACTTTATCTCAGCTTAAGTGTGTCCACTGCTTTTAGTGTCTCAGCTGATGCCTGGCTCTGCGTGCCATGCGATACACAGCCCTGCTCAGTGCTCTGCTGGGGGCTGTGCAAGTTTGTGCCATATTGAACTAGCAGCATATAACATGCCATACTGGCTGGTTATTTGACTATTTTGACATGGCTATAACTGTGTGAAGATATAGTTGTGACTATTACAGTCAGTTTGGTATTAATCAAAGTGTCAGCAAGCTGCTCATGCTGGAATTTACTGATGACACTTAACATGGAAGAAAGTGGAGAGAATAGGCCTAAAGCAGTTAGGAGGGTTCTGACATATTTATATGTTTCATATAAGATAAAAATTTCTAGTCTGCTTCCTGAGACTTAACTTGTGGAATCAGTCAGGACTCCTTAGGTTTGATTTTCCTGTATTTAAGACAGAGGTAGAGTGGTTTCATCTAATCATTGTGTTTATTTTGTAGCTAGTGTGCTCGCCTTACAATCGATAAGGTATATTTGTTTGAATATTCTGAATTCACTTTGAGAATTACCTCTGCCTAGCTAGGTTTAGCCAACTCAGCATTGGCCAACACAGACATCTGAAATGCTTTCAACAATGATACACTGCAGGCACAGGCAGATGCAGCCGCCCTTTGGCTGCTGAGGATAAGGATGTTGGACAAGCATCATCAGGTGGGGAGTGGCACATTACTGTGTGGTGTTTTCTGTCCTTAACAAAGAAAAGCCTTTTGTGGCAGACAATGCAGGAAAGTCATGGGATGAAGCATATATTTTTGTCCCAGAGGGAAGCAGCCCAGAGCAGGCTGCCTATCTGACCCAATTTTTTTCTGTGTTCATGTCTGCAGTTCATTTGATCAGAGGATATCGCACTGCCTGGTGCTGGGGCTGTTTTTACAGTACCTCACAGGAGATTTCTGAGCTGAAAGCTTATTGCCTAGTTTAATTTCAGAACCTGCTGTTACCTTTGTGAACACACTGTCAAATCTTCCCCACATTTTTTTATACGGAGGCATGTTCTTCCAGGAATACATCTAGAGGCTGTATCAGCCCATTCCTGCATGTCCTTCATTACACTGGATTTTAAGAGGCCTTAAAGGGTGTGTATTAAATGATTCCCCAGATGTTTGAGAAATGCAGAATTCAGCCACTGCTTTTAATGTGAGTTATGAGGGCACATTGTTGAGTAGTCCCCACCTGAAATCTCACATTTCCTCCATTCAGACTTCTAAAATAAGACAGTGCCTGCAGAGTGGCCACCCAACTTTCAAAACCATCACTGCTTCTTAAGAGTCCATAAAATCTACAGCTGACTTCTGGTCTCCATTTTGGAGACTTAATTAAGCTGCTTTATTTATGCAAATTTATAATTTACGAGAAACTTTTTCTGCTGTACCGGGCACTACAGCAATAAAATAAAATAATCCTGAGGCAAGATTCTAGCTCTATTGGCACGTGAACAAAAGGCTTGTTGGATAAATACAGGTAAGAGATTCAAATACACATAAGTGCAAGCCAAATGTTGTCAGTGTAGAGAGACACTTAAGCTGAGCTGAGCTGAGCAGCAGCCTACATAGCTATACCTTAATTTTTCCCCTCCTTTTCTGGATAGAATAGATAGACATTTGTTATGGTTAAAGGTGTTTTTATTCATCACTATACTTTCCTCAAGGTCAGATAGGAAGAGCAGATCCATTCAAAGAGACGTCTCCTAAAGACGTGGAGAGTAGCGATGCATCACATCATAAAAGAGCACCTCATTCTTAGGGTGTGATGTTTTAGCCAAACATGTAATATGGCTTTGGGATAGTCAACAGAGAGTCTTTATCAACCAATGAACCTGTTTTTGTTTTATTTTGTTTTATTTTCAGAAAAAAAACCAATTTCTAAGTTTTTATGCTGTGGTCTTTCCAAAGGTTTAGGGTTGGGTGGGAGGGGTTGTTTGGGGGGAGTTAGAAATTAAGTTCTAAGTTTCATTGCTTCAGATGAAATTCCTTGTTTTCCATGCTGGTAATGTTAAGCTAACCAGATAATAAATGTTGAAGTCTTCAAGCCCCTTTCAAATATGAGGATTTGACTCAATAATCCTTCTGTCTTTTGTACACTACAGTCTTCCAGTTGCTTAACTTGAAGAATGTGGTGTAGTGGGCTCAGGAAGATCCTCACCAACTTCCACTTTAATTTATATTTTCTGGGCTTCTTTAACAGATTTCTTATCCTTCCTTGTCACAGATGTCCTTTATCCAGCATATCCTAAGGGACAGAAACGTGTGCCTGCTTTATTCCAAATGCGGAAGAGAAATAGCTATCAAGCACTTCCCGTCTCTCTGAGTCAGTATTTATGATTCATCGAGGGCAAAAATAAGGTAGAAACTGAATGTGCTTGCCTGAAAGGAACACAGCCTACATTTGGGAAATCCAGTGATAATATTAGTTGTAAATGTCTATTATATAAGCTTTTTAACATTTTTTCACTCTTGGCAACAGTCTGACTGTCATAGTCTGAAGCACCCAACACTATGTTTCGGTACTTTTTCTTTTCCCTTTTCCTCAGCTGCATCACTTGCTGTTTGGTGTTCAGTGTTGGTTTGATATTCAGTGCTGCTACAACTTGGAGTTCGAGAAGAATTCCCACTAGCCCCCTTGGAGCAGTTGGCCTGGAATTCTCCAAAGCAATGGAGTCCCTTCCTGAAAGAATAGTTGTTAGCTTGATAACCGTCTGGAGAGTCCCTCACCACATCCTTCAGGTATGTTGATGAGGTCCTACAACATCAGAAAAAACCATCTCTGCATTACCAAAATCTGTCACCAAGTTTTCAGTAAGAAAGTGGTATGGAGGGCTCTATTCAGAATTCTTACACAGGAAATACTGAGAGGGAACACTTTTGCTGTTTTTCCCTGTCATTATTTTTCCCATGCTCCAAAACATCCATATCAGGCTGTAGTAAGTCCTCATCAAAAGTAAACTCTGCAGTTCTCCAATTCCATTTGACTCCAAAAGAATAAGCAGCATTATGATATTTCTTTTACTAAATACTTAACAGAGCATTTGAGCAAAATACAGCAATGACAAATTGGTAAAGTACACCCTAAGTGTCACATGACTGAAATAAAAGTGACACTTGGCCAGTGCAGCCTTTTCACTCACCAAGAGATGTCAATCAAGATGTCTTGCTCCCTGACAAACTGTCCATCTAGTGGAAATACTTAAGAAGATTTGGATCACTCTTTTCCCTGTGTTAACAGCATCAATAATGAGCTCTTTATCTCAGGGTCAGCGGGTCACTGGCCCGTCAGCTTGGATTACTCATTGTTTCACTCCAGGGTCCCACTTCCCTGACCAGAAGCACAGTGTGCAGACTAGATTTGTCCTGGAATCTGTTCTGGATGGGAACAAATGAGTATCTCTTAAACAAAACCCATGAGTGGGTTGATGGTTAGATCCATCAAAGGCAATTCCACCAGGTGTTGTGGCCAGGGCTGTGTCTGTCTCTCTTGCCAGCCCAGGACTCCAGCAGGTACCCAGTATGATGGACCTTTCCACATGTTGTAACATCCTAGCCTGCTACATGCAGTCCACCCTCTCAGCAGCCTGCTGGAAAGGTATAAATGTACTGCAGGGGTCTCATTTTCCATGTGTATTTTAAAAGAAAGTATGACCCTTTGAATCTTTTTAAAACTAAAAAAAAAACCCAAAAAACAAACACCAAACAAGCATTGAAGTGACCGGAATGAAAGACAGCATTGACATGGCCCAGAGGATAACTCAGACTTTTGTACCAGAAGGACTTTAGTGATTCTCTAAATAAGAGACATGAAGGATTTCAGGGGAACTTGAGAAATTGAAGTATTGTGCTGATTACAACCATAAATGACCACAAATTGCACCTTGAGAGGTGAAGTTTAAGAGAAGAAAGAGGGTAATGCACTGCTGAAACAAGTTGTACAGAGACTCTTCATTCTTGGATGTTTCAAAAACTGAGTTAGACAAAGCTACAGCTGATTTGAAATTATCTTAACTTTTTTAACAGGAGACTGGACTAGGCTTCTCAAGAAGTCCTTCCCAGAAAATGCTTTTATGAGTCTTTGATATTTTGCTGCATTGGCATTCTCATGATTCAACCACAGAGCCTCAGATTGTGACCTCTGGGATGCTTTGGTATATATTTAGAGCCACAAAGTGTCTTTTAAACATCTATTTTCTGTAAAAAGGAATGTGGGCTTATGCTTTCCAGATGTCAGGGAGCAGCAAGGACAAGCTGCTCTGCAAGGGCAGGAGCAGAGGGTGGCAACAAGACAAGCAAGGTCTGTGACCTCCCCAACAAGAAGTCAGGAAGTTTAGCCAGGCAGGGTCAGGACCAGGTCCAGGGACAGTGATGAGGCTCAGCATTAGCCCAGGGACAGCCCTGCTTACCCACTATAGTTAGGCTGGTCCAGGATCCAGATGGAAAGTCAAGTCAGTCTGCCAGGATCAGGGTCGGGGTCAGGAGCAAGGATGTATTTAGGCTGGACTCACAGAGCTGCAATGAGGAAGAGATGTGGCCAAACTGAAGAGCCCAGCTCCCAAGGGAAAGCTTGGTGGGCAGAATATTTCTTCCAGCTTTTTTCATGATTTTTCTTGTGAGTGAGGGAGTTGACTTTGGAGACAGTCAATTAGACTTCTTAACTTAGATTGCCTCCTGCAGGGAGGAGGGAATAGAACTCAGACTCCAGGGGAGGTTCTGCCCAGAGATCAGGGATCCAGAGCCAAAAGCTGGAGATGAGAGCATCTTGGGCCCATAGGTCCTTATCCACATCTTGGTTATGTGGTAAGAACAGTTCTGGTTAACAGGGTATGCCTTTCAGTGGGTGCTTTAGCAGATTTAATGTCTAAAATCCCTCAGACACATTCCACACTAGAAAAGTGGCAGATCCACCCTATCTAGCCAGAATCTGTCATCTGTGACTGATCATCTTTCTGACAGATCAGCTGGCTTGACTATCTCCTCTTTTCACAATAAATGTAGCAGTAAAAAGCAGTTACCTCTGATATTGAAAGCATTTTCTGAACTTACTTTTCCTCTCATTTTCAATCTCAAGCAGATTTTTGGGGTTATGTCTAACTGAATTTCTTTTGTACAGATGAGATGCCTTTCTCCTTGCTTTGAAACACACCAGGGTTTATTTTTTGAAAGATATATTATTATTATTATTATTATTAGAAGTAGTAGTAGTAGTAGTAGTAGTAAATACAGACTTGAATTGCTATACATGCTCAACAAAAATAACACTGTGAAAAAATGTATCAGGCTGCTTTAATGAAGCATCCTCCTCCCTCTTTTTTTTTTTTTTTTTTTTTTTTTTTTTTTTTTTTTTTTCACTAGGAAGAGTGAGTACAGACAAGAAGAGGGAGTTGAAACTTACTGGTAGCTGTGGCACTACCCTTTATGGAAAGTGACTGATGAGATCTAGTGGAAAGGCTGTGTCTTATACCATGTGGCATTGAGCAATGCCTCTGGAAGTAGGGAAACTGGAAAGTTTGGGAATAGGGAAGTAGGGAATAAACCCCTCACCCTAGGGGGTGAGGGGTTTACCTCTTTGCATCCACAGCAAAGAGGTATCCACAACAAAAAGGAAATACAAAAGCAGTGATTATGTAAGGAACTGGTGTTGTTGGTTGTTTTAGAGCATTCATGCTTCCAATTAACACATGTTCAGTTGGCCAATGATTGCTGGTTTTGTGTCTGTGGTCATGGATAATTGCACCATGTGATGAACTAAAATATTCCCACAGAGTACAACTGTATTGATCCACAACCTAATTGAAGACATTATGAAAATACCTTTGAAGGGGCATCAATGAGTAGCCTTGTTCTGAAGGAATTTTTATTTGGTTTGGCAGCATTAGAAGTGTTTAAAAATCACTCACTGTGCTCATCTTGTTGCTGGAATTTGTTCGCCTAAGGAATGATACACTGAGCCTTCGTGCATAGTCAGAGATTATTCACTTGAACAGTCAGCAGGGTGTAGGGATATATAAGTCAAAGGATGATTGTTTTCTTGCAGAGTGGTTATTATTTTCCCAGAACCATATTCCTCCTAGTAGAGGTATGGAACTCTCTGCCAGGGCCAGTAATTCAAGTAGACAAAAACCTCACCGGGACATGGGCTTGTAGGGACAGCTGATTTAGGAAAGATCACTGTTTGGTCAAGAAAACCTCATTTTGACTGCACAAAGAATCAGACTATATGCAATACACTAGAATGAATAGACTATATTTCATCTTATAATTCTTGCTGCTTTATTTATCTAACCTTTATCCATTGCCCACCCACCACAAGCTCAATAGACTCAAACTAGCATTTATCACTGTCCTCTCAGTGGAGCTTCAGCTTGACAAGATTAGTGTGAGACACCTTCTTCTGTGCTGTCAGGTGAACAGGGATGATATAAGGCAGCAGAAACTTGTCAGATCCCATAGCTAAGTACAACTCAGATTTCAAAGCCAGAAAAATCGACTCCCGAATAGCTGTCATGCTTCAAGGCTGAGAAATTCTCGTTCCAGTTTAAAGGAGTAGAAATTATCTTGGCTCTGTCTCAAACTGTTGTTTTGTAGTGTCACTTCTTACTATTATAAGACACAGAAGCATTTGCTTAAGATAAACTGCTATTTAAGAATTAAAACACTGGCTTTCAAAAAAAAAAATTATGTGTTGAATCCCCAAAATGTGTAGCTTATTTACCATTATAATATATTGACCTTTCCTTACACTTTTTTAATGATTCAGAAATCACATTAGCCCATTAAAGAATTAGGACTTATAGGGTAGCATTGCTATTCTCAGTCTACAGAGAAGCAAATGTAAAGAAATCAGAGTAACAATTTTATTCACTGTCATTTAGCAGATCAGTGAGATAGACAGATCTCACAGATAAAATACAGACCTTCTGAATCCCACAACTGGTGTGTCAGTACTTCAAGATTCTCCTTTTACTATTATAAGCAGTAACAACTGGCGCTGAATTATCAGAAACTACACTGAGGACTCATGCCTTCCATCAGGCTATGGCAAGTTAGCAGGAATTTGGAATGACCAGTCAGTTGTGGGTTCTCAGAGCACTTCATCTATGAAGTGTTGCTCTTCCATTGAGCTTTAAAGTCAAAGGAAACAAGCTAAATTGGTGAGTATATTCGTATCCTATATGTTAGGGTTTCTCTGCTGAGAGGTGGGAACTTTATATGTTCATGGCATATGCTCAGCCACCCCTCAGAGCCTTGAATATAAACCAGTGTTTTAATTTTGTTCCTTGAAACGTGTCATGCCAACGGGTTCTCCAAGCATTTCCAAATGCTTGTGTAGTAGCCTTTGTATGCAACACATTCTCATGCCCTGTGGTGATGTGCCTGTGTTAAATATCTTAATATCAAGAGCAGCAAAGAGAAAATGTTGGTTCTGGGGTAGATGTAAGAAACCTCAAACATTCCAGTGTACATTTGAAGAGGTTTTGTCTGATTTTACTGAGCCCACACTTCATCCCACCCTTTCCCAGAAATTCTTGCTCGCTCTGCCTCCCTCTGGAAGCCACAGGCTGGTGGATCCAAAGGGAGCTGAAGGCAGCTCCAGCAGTTTCTGAGAGCTGGCAGGAGTTCATACTCCTTTGTAGCTCCAGCTGCATTACTGAGGTGCCACAAACCAGCAGTCTCACTGAGGATTATTAATAAAAGGTGATGGAGAAAGTGCACTAGAAGTAACAGTGGAGGGAAGAACTGTACATCATTTGGAGTTGACAAAGGACCGTAATCCGTGCTTATTCCAAACAATAAAGCAGTAGGAGTACAAACGGATAAGAAAACAGATAAGAAAAACAAGGTTAGATTTTGCAAATCAAAGGAAAATAAATAGTGAAAATCTCATCATGCTAATGAAGTATGTCCTCTGTGTAATGAGTACAGGCTAAATATGAAACATAATACTGTTAGGACTTAAAATCCAAACTTATACTTTGCCTCATTTTTCAGTAAGAAATGTGACATTGATGGGATGAAGAGGGCAAATGGCTAATGGGCAGGAATGCACAGAGACAGAGATGACCACATCTGGGTGTAAGAATGCTTAATATGCTCCTTTGAGAAACAAGGTGATTACATTCACTGAAATGTGAAAAAAATAAAAGTGAATTTTTAATGGAGTATGGAGGAGCATCATCTGACTAGAAAACACCAAACACACTACCCATATATACAATAGGGAGAGGCAAATAATCCAGAATCAAGAATTTACCCTGAATTAGATGTAAGATTAGGACTGATATTGATGTGGTGAATATTCAAAAGCAGGAAATTAAGTAGAAATCAGGACAGCATATAATATAGATTTAGTAGTGATAGTTTGATTAGATGATTATTTTACCTTTTGATACCAAAGATGACTAAATCTGTGTAAAATATAGGACAAAAATACATGAAAAAACCCACTAAATCAAAGACTAAATCTCATCTACCTGAATTGTAGCTTCCTACCTACACCTAACAGAAATATGAGTTCAGAATCAGCAAAAGAAAAGAAACAATAATTAGTCTGGAAAAAATCTGCCGCTAGTGGAAATCCTTAAACATCTGGGATTGATTTTTTAACATCTTCATTAATGACCCTGATAAGAAGTTGGTGTGTACTAATGAAGTTTGGTGATGACACAAAGCTCAACAGAGAGGGAGAATGTAATATTGTACAAGAAAAACTAAATGACCTTGAGAGTAGAGTATTAGAAATGGGATGAAATTTAATTGCATAATGTGCAAAGTCATGCACTTAATGAGCTTATAACATGAACTTCTGCAAATTGGGAGTTTCATAGGAAAATGACAGAGAAGGAGGGAGACCCTGGGGCACTTGTTGATTACAGGAGGATTATGAGCCACCAGTAGAGTGTGGTCATGAAAAAAGCAAGTGCCACAGCTGGAAAATTTCCTGGTATGGCATAATGTGCAAGGCATTAATCAAAAATCATGTGAAATATCACCTATTTTCTTTATTTGAAAAGTTTCAAAGGGGAAATTAATGTCAAATCAGCTACTGGGATTTTATTAGAGCTGGAGACAGGATTTTTTTCTCTTTGAATGCATAGAGAATATAGCTACATCAAGGTCCCTATCATGCCCATGGGTCTGGAGTGGTTCCCTGTACAGTGCTGTGCCCTGCTTGATGGATTTGTAGGCCCCAGACAGTACAAGTCCATGTTGCAACGAAGGTGTGTCCTCCCTGAGATAGTTATCTTGGCCTAAAAAAGTAAAAGTAGCTGGAAACTTCATTGCTCTCTATAAAGATACACTGGCATTTGTAGCTGTCCTGTCCCCTAGAAAAGCAATGTTAAGGGGAAAAAACCCCAACAAGCAGGGAGAAAATCAAATAAACATAGGATTACAAGAAAGAGAGCTTTGTAACCAACAGGTAAGAGAGATTAGGCTGTGAACTTAAGGAGGAAAACAAATTTACTTTAAAATTGTGTTCAAAATCCTTAGCATCCTCTATTCATATTCTTTTCCTAAATGGTCTCAGAAAAAGCCTTTAATCTTTGATTTATCCTGTAACATCAAATTGCCAAGTTATTGGTTTAAATCTACTACTTGTTAGGGAATGTGCTAATTTTCGAGAAGTTATCTCATCACTACTTTATGGGAAAGAAATTAATTCAAGTTTTGTGTGACTGATTTTTTAAAAACCTTGTCACAGAAATTTTGTCATAGAAAACAAACTGAAATTACTGGAGCTGTGTTGTAGCTTTTGCACCTTTTTCAGTGATCTATAAAGGATTTCCCCTCTGTGCTCCTCCCTGGTGAGGCCACAGCTCAAGTGCTATGCCCAGTTCTGGGCCCTTCACTACAGGAAAGACATTGAGACATGGGAGCAGGTCCAGAGCTGATGAAGGGTCTAGAACACAAATCTGATGTGGAACAACTGAGGGAGCTGGGATTGTTTACCCTGGACAAAAGGAGGCTCATGATAAGGGATAAAGGAGACCTTATCACTGCCTACAACCGCCTGAAAGGAGGTTGTAGCCAGGTGGGGTTCAGCCTCTTCTCCCAGGGATCTAGTGTCAAGATGACAGGGCATAGTCTCAAGCAGGGAGGTTCACACTGGACATCAGGAAGAATTTCTTCACAGAAAGGGTGATTAGGCATTGGAATGGGCTGCCCAGGGCAGTGGTGGAGTAACCATCCCTGGAGGTGTTTAAGGAAAGACTGGATGTGTCACTCTGTGCCATGGTCTAGTTGATGTGTTGGCGCTTGGTCACAGGTTGGACCGATGATCTGAGAGGTCTTTTCCAACCTGAGTGATTCTGTGAATCTCTGATCTGCCATTTTATGTGATGAACATTTGCCTATAGGAAGAAAAGTCAGCAAGCATAACTGGGCAATCAGACATAGGACGCTCATACCAAGTGCATGGAAATCTTTTGTCTGCAAACAGAGCCTTTTTCACACTAAAGATGGTGCAAAAGAGACAAAATAATTTTTCCACTAACTACCATCAACTATTGATGCTTTCATCACTAGGACACCAATTATACTGACAAATGTTCTTCATGAGGTCTCCCTTGGGCTCAGTTTTTTTACCAGATGCCTCCCTCTCAGTGGCTTAGAGTAGAGGGATTTCTTTGGAGATCTAAAGTACCTGTCTTCCTTCTGATCTCACTAGAGACAAGTTACTGCTGGGCAATGTATAAATCTGCTAGCAAAGTCCTTCCATCTTGAGTATCCCTTTGGAAGACATTTCATTTCTTTTTTTCCTTTTCATGTTTTCCAGATCTCATAAGCTTATGTGATTAAGGGGATTAGTTTGGAATTCAAGGAGGGATTTTTTTTAAATATATTTTGAGTACTACATGCTTTTTAATTTTTTCCTCAGGTTTTACACTTGTCTATAGCTTTTCAGAGGTGCTGAAAAGCACATGGTTTTCAGCACAATCTAAGACAAGTAGATACTTACCACCTCTTCACATTTTACTGCAGTTCCACAGGAAAAAATACATGTGAAAGGAAAGAGACTGCAACTGTGTCACATACAAATACCCATGCTGAGCCACTCCATCATATGGTTATTCACCCACCACCTGGTTATTCACCCATGCAGGGTATTTGACATGTCCTGAAGGCTGCTGCAGGTCTGTGGCACTTAACATTCAACAGCAGGACTTGGACAGCCTCTGCTCTGCAACGAGATGTCCAGCACATGGAGAGAGCCAATTCAATTTAATGATGGTTTCTCGGCTTCTGTCCAGTGCAGGATCCACATCCTAGGAAGAGTGACAGACCAATAATTTAACCTTAGCATTAATGTGGAGCAAACTGCTGCATGCCTTCATGGGATTGATGGTAAGCCCTGTATCGAGGAGGGCCAGACACAGTCCCCTCTGGAAAATCACAGCCTGCAGTTAAATCATGACCTTTTACTAAAGGAGAAGTAAGGCTAACCGTGCCCAGCTAGTTGGGCAATAACTGAGCTTGAACACCTGATTAAAGAGTTTCTGGGATTTTATGCCTCTCCAGAGATGATCTGGCAGCCGTGATAGACTCCAACAATGCCTGACAGTGAGGGCTTCCTGCCAGAACCAGGTCTTTCCAACACTTTTGCAAACAGTTGCTGAAACCACTTTTCATGTGTGCACATAGGAAAAAACCAGGTATTTGCAGCAGTGTATGTGAAAGATGGAAGAGTGACAAGAGAATACATTTCCTCTCTCTTCTACATGCATATACAGACAGGCATGTCCCACAGCCATTAAAATCTTGGCTGAAGGGAAGAGATTTCTCAGGATGAGTGAAGTGACAGTCCTTGGCACGTCTCCAGCCAGCCTTCCTGCAGGTCCTTGCTGCATGAGAACAAGCTGATTAATAGTTCTCCATACCCTGAAGCTAGGGGCACTTAAGAGAAGGGGTTTTTCCTTTCGTCCTACAGCTGCAGAGAGAGTACCACATCGGAAAAGGAAGTGAGGATTTTCCAATAGTCTCACCTTTCCCTTCCCAGCTGTCGTCAAGGTACTCGCCCATTAATGATTTAAAAAAAAATCCAACCTAGCTGGTGCACACAGAAGTGCAAAGCTGCTGCTGAACAGACTCTGTTTGCCTCAGGATCAGTTGCTGCATCTGCTTGTGAGGCTGCCAGTCAGGACTGAAGATGATTTAAGAGGCTTTCTTATTGGCAATTTAGTTAAACCTGCTGTGCACAGCTAGGTCTTGGGAGAAGGAAGATGAATGCACATTTTAATGATTGAATCAGCATATATTGGGAACCAGGATGGCAGGAGCCTCACCTCCCTCGGGGCTCACCAGCTATGACAAGCAAAATACCTCCCTCCTGTTAAAAAGTACATGATTGCTGTATGCCCCACTGTTGGATATATATTGCAGATGGATTGTAGCAGGGCTCCTCGATGATGTTAAAACATACCCAGTGTTTGTAAGATGAGTCTGGTGCTGTTTACACCCTGATTCCAGTGCTGAATCCCAGGAAAAGTACAATGGTTCTGTGGAGTGGCTTCAGCAGATTGATACATCCTTTATGCTCCCAGATGAAGTAGTAATGTAAAACATCAGACTGCTGATGGGTGTAACAGTTGTTTTATATACAGAGATTTACTCCTGCACTGGCTAGTTAGCACACCTCCACCACAGTCAGCGAAATGGTGTTGATTTACATCTGCTGAGGATTGCAGCCATAATTCTTGTCTCTATTTTTGTACATGTATACAAATACACTCACATTCTTCAGTTTTCATCAGACTTCAACTGTCCAGAGCTGCATTGTGTACTCCATCTGTTTATATCTCCAGCAAAAATTTATGCATTTACTCAGTCACAAATGTGAGATTATTCTATATCCTCAGTGGCATTGAGATAATAGAATTTATATTGCACATATGCTTGTTTACACATGCAAGAACTCACAGTCATTATTACTGTTGCTGATTTATGTTATTGCCATCCAAAGCTGCATGTGTTTATGTACACCATTAATTTAAAACCATTTCCGAAATAAATCATCACATAACAAACTAAGAAATCAGAGGACTATCTTATTATTTGCCTCATCTCTAACTATTCCAATCCAACTACCAACCTTCAAATCATCTTTTATCTTCACATGTTCCATTCTCACACTTTGAGCTCACTGTTAAAGCTACTTTGGCCAAATGCATTGGAGCAAGTGGCAATTATTATACAGAAAGGGAAATATACAACAGACTTTGGGAAGCTAAGGAGCACAGAAGTTAACACACTAGAGAATTAACATTGAACAGCTTACATATTTCAAGCTTTTAACAAATCATATATGAGATCAGTATGCTACAAATCAGACTGAAGTGTTTATGTGCAAACTGATCCCAATACAGCAAGGCAGCAGTTATCAGCCAGGTTTTTCCCAAGAGGACTTACCTGAATTGATTCTTTAACAGTCATCCTAAACCTTGAGGAACTCATCTACTTTTTTGATTACTCACCTCCTTGTACACTTTTTTTTTTGCCCTACCTTAGGCTGCCTTACCTCTGCATCAGGAAGAACATTTTTTCTGATATTCATCTTAGACAGTATGGCAAAGTTTTGCTGTGCTATTCTTTAAAGGTCATATAATTTAGGTAGTAGCTATGCAAAACCTGAAAACTCACTATTTATTTCTCTCTGCAAAAGGACACAGATTTTAGCAGGACACTGCCTTATTGTTTAGACAGAGGAGCACTGACTTTGCAAGTAACTGAACTCAATAGAAGTAGGTCCCCAGGTGATCTAAATCACAGTTATCTCACTGAAGTCAGCACACACAGTGCTGCCAAGTTAAAACGACTGAAGATATGAGGCCAAATCTGCTCCTTACTTTAACAGCACATCTGGGCCTAAAGTCAACGTTTCCAACACCAAAATGTCAGAGAGATATCTGTAGTTTTTTGAATGCTGATTGATCTTTAGATTCAAGCTATTCAGTCTAGGTCTACACTGTGAACCTTACAATCCCAAAATAAGCCATCTATGGTGTATAGACTGATTCAGAGACAGGCAAGAGCTGAGGAGGAAAGTTCTGGATCGCAGTTCTGAGAGCTTGACTTTACCTGAATTCTGCTGCTGGTCTCCAGCTCTGTGTTGGATCTCATCACCAGCTCCTGTAATTCCCATGGAGCTGGGAACATTTCATCTTCACCCCTCTACATGCTCGAGGCCAAAGCTTTGCTCATGTCCCACTTACATGCTATTCTGAGAGTGGCAGAAGTGGTGATTGCATGTGAACTCAGCAAAGGAGTGAATTCTCTGCATCAAGGCTAAAAATGGCAAAATTGGACCCTTCTCATTAAATAAATCATATGAACAATCAATTTGCATATGTTTTGCTTTCTTGGGCATAAATTTTAAAATATTTTAAAGGTTCAGGAAACCTGGGAGGATTTAAAACATGAATCCCTCTGAACTGTGATCTAAGAGTTACTTGTCCCTTAAGAATAATGATTTACTGGGTCTAAGCAGTTTTAACATTATTATTTTTTAACCTACTGGGGTTTTCAATACAGTTACTTTCAAAGGAAATAAAACCAGATGGTAATTGTAGATTAGAGAAATAGAATGAGCTCCCAATTAATTATTAAAATTGAGTGTTAATTTTAGAAACTCGCAGCAAATTGTTCGCAAAAGAAAATTTAAAGCTACAAGAACATCCAATACCATATTATTTCTCAAATTCCCTGTTCACAAGAGGTAAAAACCATTTTAAATATTGGAGAAATCACACAGAGAAAGTAAATGACACCAGGTACCTACTGAATTGCATCAAGGATCTATTTCCCTTCTTATATCAGAAAATCACAGAATGAGTAAGGTTGGAAGAGACAACCAGTAGGGTTAATTTCTCCAATGTCCCTGCTTAAGGAATATACATGTACCTACACTGACCCTACAAAATGCTGAAGATCAATATGTGTGTGTGATACAAAGATACATATCTCTGTTTCAGTCTTAAGGCAGAGTGAAACCAGGTTTCCACTTATTTGGATTTTTTTTTTAAGGTTAAAAAATTCATTCCTTACTGTAGTAAATTAAAACGTTTCAATGGTTTTGGCCTTTGTATGAATGAGAGAGTAATATCAGTGATACCAGAGATACATGTGTTCAGACTAGCCCCTAGTTTCATGGCACATCTTGAGAATCAAAAATGCTGCAAGACATTGTGTGTCTAGTCCAACTGAGTGAAGACAAAATATTTTATTGCAAAGAGAGTAGAAACTATCATGCCTAGACTACGGAGCAATTTCTGACCTTCCATGGTTTCCTTGGCTAGGAAAGATATTTGGATCCTTTTGAATGGTGGTGAAAATACACATTTTCCTTTCAAGTTTGTTATCTCCCTGGGGTTTCTTACAGTTTTTTTTGTTTGTTTTTGTTTTGTTTTGTTTGTTTGTTTTGTTGTTGTTGTTGGTTTTTTTTTTTTAACAGAATATTAATATGTGTGGCAGTAGGAAAGGTCAGCTTAGAATAAATTTAATATCAAGGTCTTGTTTTACTTTTCTTTTGCATAAAACATCCTCCCTTTAAAAGTGACCGATTTCCTCCATGTGTGCAGTCAGTTCTGATGCCTTCAGTGACAAACAGTGATAACCAGCACATTATTCTATACCTTTGCTGTGTATATTCCACTGTAAATGAGAAAGAGCTGCAGCTCCAGTCTGTGCACACCAGCAAGGGAGTTTCTAATGTCCCAGACATACCTTTATGAAACTCTAAGTTTTATACCTTCAAACCTGTTTTTTTTCTGAGATTGTAATGTCAGATGAGGTGTAATGACTGGGACAATGCAAAGAATGATATGACCTGGAGCATGGTCTCAGAGTACAGAGTAGATTTTGTACAAAGAAAGTGATGAAGAAGTGATAAAGTGGTGATGAGAAAGAAACCTAAGAATATTTGCACTGGGATCAATATAAGGCCCTGCTGTAATATGTTTAGAGATCTGCTTCTCTCATAGTATTGTGGTACATGTCAATCATCCAGGGCCTCAGCAGGCACTGGTCACTTAACCGCAACAGTAAGGGAGGAAAAAACCACATCAATTAAACTGAATAAAAATATTAAATCCCCAAATATTAAGCATACATCCAATTTGGCAACTCATTTGACTGCCTAAGGCAGTTGGTTTATAGAGTCATGTTCATTCCACTTAATATTATTAACAATTCCCAGGGAAGTACTGCATAGTTACAGTAGTTAGTACATTAATCTTTATCATATGTGCAAGAGTGGAAGCTTGGAACAGGATTATGAAAACAGAGTGCTTATTCTTTTATCTTCAAACTGATCTCTATGCAGAAAATAATGATCTAATGAGACTTCTTACTAACTGAGTATTAACTTCCCTGGGGCTAGAGATGCTTTTCCATCAAGTGCTGGGACAAATGCTCTTGTGAGAGTTTTGAGCTCTCGGCCTTTAAGCTTCTGGTTCTTCTCATCCAGTCAATGTTGTTGGGTCATAGGAAGCAAAAACTTCATATTCCTGTTTTACACATGCTGTGGCCTAAATTAATGGTTCTGCATGGAAATCATCCTAAAAGCACAAGTCAACGTCCCCACAGATTCTTTTTGCCTTTGCTCTTTAATATTGGGGTGTTTCCTCTAAAAAGCAAGTGACTCTGGATGTACAGTATTTGAAAAAGAGCAAAAACCACTAGATCTTTCCCTTTTAAGGGAAAGTAAAGCTGAGAGGAATCCAATTGTGTTCACATTCTCAAAGTCTACCTTGTATGTAAGAACATAAGAGAAGCCAGTACTGGGTCAGATCAAAGGTCCATCTAGTCCAGTGTCTACCTCCAGCAGTGATCATCACTGGATGGTTAAGGAAAAGAAAAAGAGCAAGGCATAGATATAATTATCCTTTCCCAAATATTACTCCAGCCTTCAGTAATTTGTGGAACAGGGTCTTCTTGAGCCAGAGGTTATGATTTCACGTTTAAAGGGTCTTAAAGAATTTTTCTTCCACAGATATGTCCTACAATTTTCTGAAGTGTGAATTCCTGTGGAAATAAATTCCAGAGATTCAGTAAATATTTTGTGAAGAAGCATGTCTTTTTGTTTGAATCAAAGCTAGACCCTTGTGGGTTTCATTTCTTCCACTCCTAAAACTGGAAATGATACTGAGATATTGTTCAGGTTTATCTTCCTCACACTGCTCTTTACTATGAAACACTATGAATGATAAAAAAACCCCACACTGCTATTTTATCTACACTTACTCCTCTTTTTTTTTTTTCCCATCCTAGTCTTTTTAGCCATTTCCTATGCAGAATTTGGTCTTTATAATTTAGCACCTAGTTCTTCACTACACAAGGTCCTTCAGTAACTGGCTCAGGAAACATGTCCAAAGCAGAGACCAAGAAAATCAATTGACTTTAATCCACCAATTCCCAGGAATTATGCTCCACAATGCACAGGGGTAACAAAAGAAGAAATGCACTTTGCTGGTACATTTATTATTATTTTGATATTGATAGGAGCAGATGGGTGTGAATTTGGTCATTGCATCACCCAAAGTCTTCCAAGTACAATTTAATATAGGTCTTATGTGGCTTGAACAGAAAGTGATTTCAGAACATAATTTAATGACAGAAGTTCCCTTCTCCTGTTCTTTCCACACCACCAGATAAAGCTTACACATCCCTCTAATGAAAGATAGTTTGTGAAGTAGGTAGGTGGCCTAATCAAAGGGCATTATGGAAGGCCATTCTAGAAATGTAAAAGTGTTCTAGGAGACACTGTGAGAATTCAAGGAGGACAAATTCATTCTGAAAAGTCAGGCACTACATTGCTGGGGAAATTCCTGAACCTGAAGTACTTGGAAGAGGGGCTGAGAGACTTCAGGGGTGAAGCTTGTCCTTTTTTTTACATTCTTCACTAAACGTTTGCGGTGGGTGCTGCTGATGACAGTCCCTGCAGCCTGACCCAGACAAACTTCTCTTCTAAACCCAGGCTGCCGTGTTCATTAAAGCAGCCCACGGACAACACACGGCCCATTTAGATCTCCTTTCCATGGCTGCTGTAAATGCCGCAGGAGGCTGTGCGCTGCCCGACTTTCGCTGGGGAAGAGGCCGTGCTAGAAAACAGGCGGTGGAGCCAATGCCGCTGGGTGGGAGCCCGCCGAGCTGAGCCCTCCCGGCCGCCAGCAGCCCCTTCCCACCCCTCCCGCGGCGGCGCGGAGCTCCCAGCCTGCATCCCGGGGTGCCGGGAGCGCCGGGAGCCAGCCGGGCGGGCGGCAGGAGGGCTTAGGACCCAGGGGGACGGCACTGGAAGGACCCAGGCTTTGGCGCACACGCCTCCTACCAAAAAAAAAAAAAAAAAAAAAAAAAAAAAATTCACAGCCCCGTGGAGCTGGCGCTCGCTCATTCAGTTTTCTAGAGAGATCTGAGCCGGAACCCGGGAGCCAGGAGATCTTTCTCGCCCACACAGCTCAGCAGCAAGGACATCTACAGGGGGAAAAAGCCCACCCCAAGCAGCCCCCCGCCGCCCCACGGCAGCTGCCGGCGCTGTGCAGGTATTTGGATTTGCCTTCTCTCGGGTTGCGCAGGGCGGCTCTCGGCGCTCCCCCCGCCCCGCCGGGCCCGGGATGCGGCGTTTCAGCACCGCGGGGCGGACAGCTCCGGCCCCAGCCGCTCCCGCCCGGCCTCCTGCTCCTGCTCCTGCTCCTGCCCTGCCCGCTCCCCCTGCCTGCCTGCTCCCCCTGCCTGCCTGCCTGCCTGCCCCCACTTCCTGCCTGCCCTGCTCCCTGCCTGCCTGCCCTGCTCCCTGCCTGCTCCTCCTGCCATGCTCCCTGCCCGCTCCCCCTTCCTGCCTGCCCTGATCCTGCCTGCTCCCCTGCCTGCCTGCCCTGCTCCCTCCTGCCCCCTCCTGCCTACCCGGCTCCCCTCCGCCTGCTCTGCCTATTCCCTGTCCTGCTCCCTGTCTTCTGCCAGCCCTATTCCCTCCTGTCTCCTGCCCCTTTCCAGCCAAGCTCTCTGCCTGCTGCCTGCCCTACTCCTTGCCTGTGCAGCCTGCTGCCTCCTTCCCACTGCCTGCCCAGCCTGCTGCTTGTCCTACTCCTCCTGTTCCCTGCCTCCTGTCAGCCCTAGCTGCTGGCTCCTGCCTGTCCAGCTCCCTGAATGCCCTACCTCCTGCCTCCCAACATACTGTCCTGTCTGCCAACCGACCTCTCCTGCATCTGCGTCCCTGCTGCCTGCCTGCTCTTTGCCCTGACTGCCTCTTTCTGCTGCTCACTGCCTTCCCTGTCTCTATGTTCCCTGCCTCCACTGCTTGCCTCATGCCTGCCCTGACTCCCTACTCTCTGCCTCCTCTGCCTCTTACTTGACCTGCTCCCTCCCTGTCTCCTTATCCTGTTCCCTGCCTCTTCTTTGCCCTGCTGCCTCTACTTCCCTTACCTCCCCTCCCTCCTCTGCTTCACCTGTCTCCCTTGTCTCTCTTTGCCCTGCTTCCTGATTCCTGCCTCCTATACATCCTGCCTCTTCTTCCTCCAGTCATCCTTGCCCTGCTTCTCTGATTCTCTTCTCTCTGCCTTTCTCCATTCTGCCTTCCCTGTCTGCTCTCCTCCCTGCCCCACTCCCTTATCTCCTTTCCTCCCTGCCTGTTTCCCCACATTTCTCACTTTCCTGCCCTTTCTTCCTCTCCTGTCTTTCTCCATCACCAGCCTCAATCCTTCCTGCAAGGGGGCATGGGACTGTAAAAATCAGCTCAGCAGCCCAGGTGCTGGGCTAGGAAGGAAAAGAGCATGAGTTGGAAGGGAAGGTCCAGATCCAATTTGAGACCTGGGAGAGATGAGAGGCGTGCAGAGGAAATGGCTAAAACTGGGAGCTAAGTTAATGAAGTAAGGGCTAGAGGCAAGCATATACATACAGGAGCTTGTCAAACAGCAGCAGATACCTGTTTTCTCCTCAGCACATTGATGCCTGTTTTGACCAGTTGCACTCATTCCAAAGAGAGAGGAGCGATTAAAGGGAGGGGAGAATGTGCCAGGTCAGTCAATGGTATTGCTTTCCTGGTGGCAAACAGTGATGAGTGCAGGGAAGAAGTGAGGTGAATCACATCTAACATGTTGGTTCTTTTCTGCAGGAAGTCAAGAATTAAGTTTTGGTCTCTGCAAGAAGTGAGGGTGTTCATACAGAAAATAAATGCAAAGCAAATAACAGCTGGAGAAACCCCATGCATGCTACTGGCCTGACTTTAATTCTGTTTGCAAAGGTTTAATCCTGAGAGGGTGAGGAAGGTCATAGGAGACAGGGAGTTTCCCCTTTTCAAAATGCTGATTCCTCAATTTTAACAAGCTCTGTGAATAATTAAATTAAGGAGCAGATGGCTACTCCTTGTCCATCACTAAATAGTGACAGGATTATATTTGGAAGAAAAAAATTAAATTACAGAAAGTCTGCTTTCATGTGCTGTCTGAGTAATCAGATGATAACATAGATTATCTCCAGTACTAAAAGTTAATACAATGCCGACATTTGCATGAGATATTATGTAACAGTATTATGCCATGTACTGCATAGCAAAGGTACTGGTATAATTTTTCCTATAATAAGTCAGATAACCTTGAAGAGCTTTTCCTCATTTTCAGTCTGTATCCTACCTTGAAGTTTACAGGGCCAGCTCGTGCTGCCATGTATTTGTGCTGATGATTATTTTAAGAATTCTGTGGACTCATCTACCTCTAAAACCTATTGAGTATTTTCTAAAAAATAGACTTTTGTAAGGCAAACACAAAACAATGAAAGATACTGCAACATTTCCAATGAAAGAGACTGCAACCTTTTAATTTATTATATCATAATTTATAACTTAAAATCTGTTGCAGAGACGGGATGCTCTGAGTAGCACTGAGTGCTGCTGAGTAGTAGTGTAAGCAGTGCTGCTGAATTCAGCAGTGGAGGAACTGCAGAATCCACGCCATAGCACTGGGTCATAATTCCTTAAACTCTACTTGCCTTGAACACAGGCGTCATTTCACTGAAATATGTAAGTGCAGCCTCCTCTTCTTCCAAAAAAGGCCCATGGCAGTTGAATTAGTAATGATCAGCTTCATAAAGGATGGAGAATACTTCCTTCAAAAAGATGTAAACCCATGCAGTTGTTAACTTAAGCGTGCAATTGAAGCAATGGTGCTATTGCTTAGAAAGCGGGTTTTATTTTCTCTCACAGCCTTGTGAGAGCCTAGTGTCTCTCTGGCATAGACACAAACAAGATGTGACAATTGGGTGCTACTAGTTAAACAAAACAAAACAAGAAAAAAAAGAAGCAACATTAGTCTCTTATAGAGTGGAAAAACTGAACAGAAGTTCACATGGTTTTCATCAGAAGAGTTGTAATTCTTTTCCCTCTTGATCTAATGCTGCTCCATTGATTTAATTTGAGAATTTCCAAACACTTTAGTGGAATTTTGGTTTGCTTTGGTTTTTTTTCTTCAGTAGTATTTGTAGAAATAAAATCCTTGAAATATGATATGTTTCTCTGCTGAGAAAACAAACCCACACAGTATTATAAAGTTATATTAAGCTTTATTTCTACAAGTTTGAGAGAAATTTCTACGTGCTTTGTGTCTGTGCTCAGACTTCAGTAGAAATGAGAGGAAAAAACACAGAAGGACTGCATTAATTCCTGGGGCCAGAAATCCCTTCCTCTTTCCTTTTCCCTTTTCCCTTTTCCCTTTCCCCTTTCCCCTTTCCCCTTTCCCCTTTCTCCTTTCCCCTTTCCCCTTTCCCCCTTCCCCTTTCCCCTTTCCCTTTTCCCTTCCCTCCCCTCCCCTCCCCTCCCCTCCCCTCCCCTCCCCTCCCCTCCCTTCCCCTCCCCTCCCCTCCTCCCACAATGATATGCCACAGACACTTTTCTCTGGCATAACCTATAAAGGAAACAGAAGTCAACAGTAATATATCACCATTGCATTTCATATTTTTTGATAGAACATAATTTTCCAAAGCATGGAATAAAAGAAGTGCAAAATTAGATAAACTTCATGTTATTAAACATGCCGCACTGAATATCTTGTTAATATGTTTTGTTCTTTCTTCTGTATATCTTCATGCAGATGTTGTAACACAACTCCTACAGCATTTAGGCATTTTTGGACACTAATATTATGATTGTGTGCTGTCAGATTTCTACATATAGCTTCTTTAAGAGGCTTGGGGGTCAGAATTCATGTTTTGCATGCTGGTAATTTCTGCTACAAGATGTTTCTATATTATTGGAGGAACTGTCTTGGTTTGGAAAGACAGGAGTCTGCTAAGGAAGGCAGGAGCCTCTCCTGAAATGGAGAATGCAAACCCTCCCCACCCCTCCGAATTGCTATGAATTTTAAATTAAGGGGCTCTCAGGCAAAAAAATATGGGAGCAGGAAATGGCAGTTCTTTAATAGGGAAGAAAAATAAAAGGATAAAATAAACAATGCAGTACACTAGAACAACACTGACAGAGTCAGAACCCAACCCGACACCCTGTTGGTCAGGGTGCTGGTAGCAGTCCAATTGGAAAGGTGGTTGCAGTCCTCCTGGAGTGTCAGGTGTGGTTCTGTTGGAGCAGGGGGTCCTGTAGAAAAGTATGTATTCTTCCTCCGAAGATCCAACGGAAGAGGAAGCTGCTGTTCCTCTGGGGAATCCAGTGGAGAAGCCGTGCTGGGGTGTCAGAACCTCTGGATTATAACTGGGGAGGAATGCTTGGCTCCTCCCTCTGGGTGGAGCATCTCACAGTGGGATGTTATAGTTCTTATCAGCCATGCAGTGACATTCAATAGCCTGTTATCAGCAGATGTCCCCTCCTGAGGGAGGAGTGATTATGATCACTCAGAGAGAGAAAAAGAAAATTGCCCACAATTGACAAAAGACAACTGCCATATAGATGGTAATAGAATATATCCTGCCTTGCAATCTGCAACAGGAACTAACCTTTGTCCACTATGGAGTGGACAGGGTGCTTTTGCTTGGTGGTGCTTGCACTGTGACTGACATGGAAGTTCCTCATAAACTGCTGCTTCTTTGTCATGCCACAGGTCAGGCCATACGCTCCCATAGGGATTTGCAGATTTTCTGTGATTGGTGAATACTTGCAACTTAAAAACTGATTTGAAGAAAAATTTAACCAAACTCTTGAGGTTAAGGCTGTTATAATTAACTTTTTTATTTGTGTTGTATAAATTCCCCTCCTTGGCATGTGGTCCAATTCCTTAGTATTCAGGTAATTAATAAGTTTTGCACATTTTAGGTCAAAAGATAACGGGGCAGTTTTTCAATTTTACATTTGCTGAGCAACCTTGTCTGTCTCTTCTCCTGTCTGGCAGCTTGTAGGAATAGCAGGACAGCTTCAGGTTGGCACTGCAGATATTCCTGCCCTACATACTGTGCAAAGAGCAGAGAGGATCAGTTGAGCTTCTGCCATGTTTTGTGCTGTGCCATGGCTAAATTAGCACACCACTGGACATCTAGATGCAGCCTGAGGGCAATCTGTAACTAACCCAAACTAGCAAGAAGATTGCAGAATGAGTAGGAATGATGTGTTGTATTTACTGAACTGAAAGAAATGTTAGTTTTTGTACCTGAGCTGAGAGATTCTACCTTGGGAAAATGTGAGAAACCATCAAATTCCCCACACAGCTGTTACAGTCACAAACAGTCACTATTTTCATAATGACAAGAAGCAACAAATCCCTAATGAATGTTTACAGGAGCAGCAGTACTTGGAGCAGAAAGACTTACAATATTTAACTCATTAATGTTCACTGGGAGAATCCAGTCCCTTGGGAAAGACTAAAGAGAAGTAGTGGTGAGGCCACAATTGGAATATTGGGTCCTCTTCTGGGCTCCTCAGTACAAGGAGGACATGAACATACAAGAGAAAGGGTCCAGGGGATGATGAGGAAAGATTCCCTGGATGTTAACATGTAGGCTTATGGCTCAGGAGGGTTATGATCTGCTCCCAGGTCTGTGAAATGTGTCCTCTGGGATCTCAGGCAAATCACTCAGGGCTGTGCTTCTCCCCACAATCTGTGGAATGCCAGGGTCTTGCAGGCAAAGATGAAAGAGAGTCAGTTTTGCTCATTGCTCTTTTGAAATTGCTTCATGGAACTGGAGTAGGTTCCTTTCTAGGTCTGACTACTCCACTTCCAGTGCAGGTTTCCACTAAGGCACCACAAGGCCACAAAGGGCCATAGGAACCATTCCTATAGGTACAGGTATGGATTCATGCTTGCCTGTCCTCATGGAGCAACCCCTGCTAAGCAGAACATTGCCCTCAGAGATTTTCCAAAATTAACATCAAAATATTTTTCAAAAAGAAATTTAATGAGGTGACACCCACGCTCTGAGATAAAATCATTCTATATTACCATTTTCCCTCCCTCCCTGCCCACTCCCTTCCTCTCTGGCATGATTTCAGCAGCTAATTTCTGTATAAATGCTAGGAATTAGGAATTATATAATGAGCCAAACCTTAGCAGTGATGCCTCTTGATACCAGGTGAGGATGAAATGTTAGTGCCTTCTCAATTTGAAAATTGTGGTAATGAAATTTCACATGGCAGATAGCTTTAGACTGGATGGAAGACATCTGGTAGATTAAGAGACAGCTAAAATCTTTCTGGAACTGAATTGGATGGGGAAGGGCCAAATGGACATGAGGTGTTCAAAGAAGCAAGTGGTGTTGCAGGGACTGGTAAGTGGGCAGGAACAAAATGATCCAGACAATTGCCATCATCACTGCAGGCAGGTTTTGACCAATTTTCCAGGGCACGCAGTGCAAACAGGGATTGAATGCTGACCCAGAAACTGTCTCTGAAGAGAGAGCAGTAAGGCATGTTAAAATCTTTGAATGAAAAGTGCTTTGTGTACTTTGGAAAAGTATTATTTTCATTTTAGTTGGTATAGTAAATATTACTCTCATGTTATTATTAACTTTGTTTTTTTGAGGATTATGCAAAAAATATAAGCTGCTTGTCTGAAAATTGTATCCCACTTGCAGTGTGTTACTCATGCTGAACATTCACTGTCCCTTGTCACTCCCTTGCTGGGACTGAAAATGAATCAGCCAAAATTGTATGTGACACCACAATTTTGGTGGAAATTTCCCTTCTTGTTTTGATTTTAGTATGTTGTGTTTCAAAACTCAGTAATTTTTTATTCATTTAAGACTGAATTTTCTTCCTTTGGAGGGATGATTTATTATAAGTGGCTGTGAAAAGACATTAGAAGAGCAAATAGTCCCTTGGGAACAAAGAGTCACAAGATAGAAAAACAGCTGTTGAGACTATAACCCATTCTAATGTGCCAATACACAGCAACAATATTCAAAATAGGAAAAGAAGGCCAGTATCTTCATTTGGAAGAAAAAACAACCCTGCACTAAACTGAACAAAGATGTAAACATCTATAAAATTGGCAGATGGATCAGAGCTGTACGCAACACTGGAAGAGAAGGAGAAATTGCCATGTGTGGGAGGAGGTGAAAATGGAGATGAAGCTTCTGTTATATCTTGGGAATCAGAATAAATCAGAACCATTTGAGAAAGTGCATTGACAGTTAAACTGGGTAGTTATGGAGCACTAAATTTATTGTCAAGGTTAGCAGTGGGAGAACCAAATCATTCACTGATGTATATCAGGCTCCTTGGAGGCAGTGGTGCTAGTGTGGATTCCTAGCTTCATGAGTTCCTTATGATTCTGAGAGTGACAAAATTGTTCATACATATTTTAGATTATTTTTCAATATATAACTTCACACCAATAAAGTATTTTAGTGCAGTCTGTTCCAGGTGATAGTCAGGATAATCTATAGATAACTTATCCTTGGTTATAGCTCAGCTCAGTATCAGAAAACTCTGAAATGCATTTAGAAATGGATCTTCTGATAGAATGAGTATTTGCAAGTTGTTTTTTGGCAACAACATCTGACAAGAAAGGACTGTATCTACCTCACCTTGGGATAATCCTAAGCATTTAAATTAGTTAAAACACTATGAAAACTTTGATAAAAATGAACAGAATAATTTTTGACATTAAATAGTTGGGGAACCAATAAAAAAGGCCAGACTTTATTTCCTTGTAGCAGAGGAATATCCTTCCTTCTGGAGCAGACTGCATTTGACCTTTTAAGAATTTGCCTTATTGCCAAAGAAGCATCTTGGTGCAGGTGGGAGACAAAGTAGCAGAGGAAGGGACAGTTTTACTCCCATAAACTCCTAGAAGATGGATGAAGCACTGGGAATTGTGTGTGTGTGTGTGTGATTGTTGTCTGCTGCTAATCCTTGAATGCCTTAGAGCAAATCCAGAGAGGGCTACAAAAATGACCAGTGAGCTGGAGCATCTCTCTTGTGAAGACAAACTGAGAGAGATGCGGTGGTTCAGCCTGGAGAAGAGAAGGTTCCAGGCAGACCTTACAGCAGCTGTCCAGTACCTAAAGGGGGACTACAAGAAAGATGGTCACAACTTTTACTAGGGCCTGTAGTAACAGGGCAAGGGCTAACATTTTTAAACTGAAAGAGGACAGATTCAAATTGGATATAAAGAAGAATTTTTTTTTTATGATAAGGGTGGTGAATCTCTGAAATTAGTTTCTCAGAGAAGTTGTCAATGCTCAAACATTGGAAGTGTTCAAGGCCAGGTGGAAAGGGGCTTTGAAAAACTTGATCCAGTGAAAGATGTCCCTGCCCACAACAGGGAGGTTGGACCAGCTGACCTTCAAAGATCCTCTCCAAATGAAAACATTTTGTGATTCCACAATTTTGTGATTCTAAGCCACAGGAACACTAAAGGTGTTGTAATCCATACTAGGTCCTAAGCCAGAGCTCATGCAGACCCCAGATAAGCTTCTTGCTTCCAAATCTCTGCTAAACACCCCTGGGAGCAAAGAGTTTCCATACTCTGCACTTGCTGTTAAAACTAGGGAGGGACCAATCCTGGCATCACAGTCCCCTAATGACAGTGTCACACTTAAATACCCCTAGATCTCCTAACCAGCTGCGGGAGGCAGTTGTGAATAAACCCAGGATTTATGCAAGGAAATGCTGATGTTACCATTAATTTGAGATCTCAGTCACCAAATACTAGCCTGGTTTCTCTATGGCCTACTGTAATTTTACATCAGTGGAATTTGGTTGATACCATTGGAATTACTCCAATTTGGTCTAATAAAGGCAAGAGTAAAGAAAATAACTGTTACTTTATTTTTATATAAGGAATCCACCTTTGTTGCAGCTCTAATTTCTTTGAGAATTGAATAGCCTGCTCTCATGAACTACCCCTCAAAATGTGGGGACTTGTTTTCTGGAATCATTTGCACGCCATAGCGTCTTTTCAAAGCCCTCTTTTCTCCCAGCTCTGCCTTTCCTTGAGTTTTCCCAGGCTGATCAATCATCAGATACTCTGCTCTGCAGGTAGCTCTTTTCAACTCCAGCTCCACAGTGAATACAGAAAGAGGATGCTTAATAAACTCTCCTTTGTGTCACCCACAAAAAGTCCAATTCGCATTGCTGTTAAATGAAAAGCTTATCTCCCACCACAAATGTCCTTTACGCAAATATGCAGAAACGCTCTGTATTAAAATTTTGGGATTTCATCCTGGGGCTGCAGCTGTGGCATCTAAAATGTAGTTTTTTATCAATAACATGGAAGGTCACAAAGCAGGGAACTGAGGCATCCCTTGAGCTCATTGACTTCCAGGTCCTGCAACATAACTTTGAGCAAATCTGGGACCAAGAAATGCTTTGGCTGCTGCTCTCCCCTTTGTTTGATCTGAGAATGCTGAACCCAGGGGAGCAGCTGAATGAAATGGTTGTTTTGCTATAAATTATTCATAACTTTCCAAACAGCTTTCTTCAAATACAAATGTATGTCTTTTATTGAGGGATTCCCTTTAAATTTTTAAAACCCATTTTTCTTTTTCAGAAATTAGAAAGAGAGATCAGTTAAGCCGGGGGTGGGGGGGGGGTAGTTTGCTTCTCTGTTTCTGTGATGGCTGAAAAATTGCATGGATCTTGATCTTTCCTCACACACATATCACATTGGAACAGACCTTGATCTTATTTCACACAAGTGTAGCTACACAGACTTCGATGACAGCCTCTTGCTAATTATGTCACGGAAATGTAAGAGATTCACTGTACCATTTTGCTCATACATAACAGCTTAAGCAGGTTTTCTGTTAACACTTGTAAAAACAAATTCCAGGTAAAGTACCAAAATCAAAATGAAATTCAGAACTAGGTATTCAGAAAAGTTACAATATACAGAAAAAGGGAATTTTGAATAAAATACGTCTCTTTTCAACTAAAACACCAATCCTGCCAGACTGGATACATCAAGAACCTTATTTGTGGGAAGTTTCTCATGAAGGCATATTGAGTCTCAATGGGAAATATTTTCAGTGAATTTCTAAAAGTAGAAATTATCCCTGGTATTGGTCGAGTTTTGGGTTTTTTAAAAATCAGCTTTACAGACAGCTCATGGTCTTATTCAAGGAGAGCTACAAGCAGATAGTACAGGTGATAAAGCCAAATCAAACAGGTGTTCTGCTTAGTATGATGATGGTAAATCTGTCTATTTATGAAGCTGAAATGTTGTTCTCATTAATGGTGGAAAAAAATAATATTATTTTTGCTGCTATCATCCTTGGCTTGAAGTTAGGGGTGCTGCAACTCCCACATTTCTGTAAGACAGTTTTGAGAAGTATATTCTAATAGCAAGTTGATGCAGCTTAGTATTAATTGTCAATAAATCAGATTGCTTTTCTGAAAGCCTGAAAACAAACATTCAAGATGTTAGTGACTGCCTTAAATGCACCCATTCTGAAATTATGTGACTGGTATCCTCCTACACAAAGAAATTTTATGGCTAAATAAATTCAGAAATGCATTCCTACAAGCTTTATATACACATTTAATCTTTCTTTTATATATTTTCTTTTTCTTTTAGTAAGTGGTGGAATAAACAACAATTTCCTTTGGATGGATTATAGTACACGTGAGCTGCCTGTTACTCTGCAAGAATAAGGAAAGCCCTTTGCTTTTACTTGCTAAATATCAGTTTGATAGCAAAAAGCATCTGAATGGCTCACGCTCACAGCAGACCATCAATTGAATGGGATCAGCACTTCTACTAAAACATCTGAAGTTAAGGATTTGGAAAAGAGGTTTGTGCAGAGATGACCCATTTACAAGCTGGACTTAGTCCAGAGACTATAGAGAAAGCCCGCCTGGAACTGAATGAAAACCCAGACATTTTGCACCAGGATATCCAGCAAGTCAGGGACATGATCATCACGAGGCCTGACATTGGGTTTTTACGTACAGATGATGCCTTCATCTTGAGATTTCTCCGAGCCAGAAAGTTTCACCAAACTGAGGCCTTCAGACTGCTGGCTCAGTACTTCCAATACCGCCAATTAAATCTGGATATGTTCAAAAACTTCAAGGCTGATGACCCAGGAATCAAACGGGCTCTGACAGACGGGTTTCCGGGAGTGCTGGAAAATCGCGACCACTGTGGCAGGAAGATTCTTCTGCTTTTTGCAGCCAACTGGGATCAGAGTAGGTAAATGTAGATAGTGTCCTTATCTTTTTACACACACTCACACTCAACTCCTAATGGAATATTTGTGGCCATCTTTGAAGCAGCAAGGTCATTTTCAGCAAAATATTTTGTAACCATATCTCCATTACACTATAACTTCCATCTCACCTGATCACCTGTCAGTCCTCATACTTAGGACACAGGGCCATTAAGAGTTAAGGCTGTATCAGTGTGTCAGTATATAAGTAGCTCATGTTTTTTTAAAGAAATATTTCCAAATTTTATCCAGATAATGTATTTTTGCTATACGTACATTAACATCTATCATACAATTACTTCAGCCGTATCACGGACCAGCCAAACAGGTTGACAGAAAGCATCTCAAAATATATGGAGATTCTTGTAGCTCTCCTGGTGCAGAGGAAACTGACAATATTTATTCTGTCCTCAGACTTTCTAACAGATTGCTTGTTTGTTTGTTTGTTTGTTTGTTTGAACCATTTCGGGAATTGCAGCCTCTGCTCTATTTCCACAAACTGCATTGAGATTTCTACACACTCTGGCAGCTCTCTGTTGTTAGTCCGATAAATGGGAGAGTCACACAAAGCATATTTTCTGTTCAGGCCATTTCTTTACAGGGTGGCATTAGCAAAGATATCTCCCAACCATTATTATAAAACAATGTCCTTAAATTAATGTGATTAGTCAGCTTTCACTACCTGTTTGAAGTGGTACAGAGAAAAGAGGCTAGTCCAGGAATATCATGTTCACATCATCCTCATCTTTGTAAGTTATTCCATTCCATTTTCCCTGACTTCATGGTGAGATGGAGAAGTGTAATCACCTGTAGGTTTACCATGTGTTCTGTTGGATCTTGATAAACATCATAAGAAAGAACAAAATTCGGATTCAGATTTTAAGTACCATCAGTTCTGATGACTTCCAGGTAGGATTTTGTCTTGTCATGGTCTAAAGTCTTTGATAAAAAGGTCTTATCCTTAGGAGTCAGTAGATTGGAGCTTTGATTTTACAGCACAGAAATTATTAGAGAACAATGCACATATGCCTGCAATTTTTCATGTTATTTGTTTTCTGGGAAAACCTTTCATCACCATGTGAAAAGCAGAGTTCAGAAATGTTTCTGATTTTCATTCACATGTGAATAAATGCACAGAAAATGATACAGAAGTGTAACTTTGCATATTCAAACATGTTTGGTTAAATGAGGGCAGTAACAAAAGTCCTATTACCTACAAAAAGGCCAGCAGTTTATCTCCTGTCTTTCTGAACTGCAAGTGTGCCTTTCTTCCAGAAACCACAGAACTCTTCTGATAGCAACTGGCCTGAAAAGAAAGATGAATGCCCATGTATCTGGAATTAATAGAAAGCATCATCTTTAGAGGACAGAAGCACAGTGGAACTGCTGGTTGCATTAAGGGATTTAGCTATTACATTGAGCAAGCTTTGAGTTTCTGATCCCTCAACAAAATGAATCTTTGTGATAAACCTTGTACATCAGGTCCTGCTCTTGGAAAGCAGAGAGTGCTGGTGTCTAAGGCTCCTGCAATGAAATTTTGACAGAATAATGACTCTGGTCAGATTTTGGCTCTTATTTTCTGCAAAGCCTTTAATATACATCCCTGTGTGTGCATGTGTGTGTGTGTATGTCTATGTGTGCAAAAATCAAAGCAACCCTGCATATTTTTGAAAATATAATTTTAACTTTCAAGGAAGAAAAGCTGAGGCAAATACCATAGGATGTACTTTACTAAGAACCCTCAGAGACGTTAAAAATCATGTGCAAATTTTACCTCAGTTCAGCCACTGAACCTCATATCTTCTGTCAATTCAGATGACAAGAATATTTTTTCTGTGGGCTTTCGTGGCACTCCGGGTGCAACAGGGATTTGGGACAGGATTTGGGCTGTTAGTAAATGGATATCATCCTCTTTTTTTGCTGTCTAAAGACATCAACAAGAGGAAAGCTGTTAAGGAGAGGAAATGGTGAGTGCAATGTCCTGTTAAGCAGCATGGGAGCAGGTTATTGACCAGAAGAAACACAAATTTTACAAAGAAGTTCAAAAAGGCATTGTGCACATCTTACATAAATGTATCTTGGGCAACCTTTCTGCAGACATGTCTTCTGAGTGATGGCAAGATGTTCAGAAACTCACATTTAAGCTGAATGCTAATGGAATCAGCCATGATGCAAGAGTAAGAGCTGACCCTTCAGCCTGCCCTGCCTTACTTTAATCTCATTTGCCACTGGCTTTGCCTTCTCTTTCTTTACGATCAAATTCTAATTTATGAGGGATTGTTTATAAAGAAATAATAATTTTTAAAGGGTCTGTTAAAATCAGAATTGCTATAGTCCATAAACTGATTTTCAGTCCAGACATCCTTACCATTTATGTGCCTGGGAGTATGGTTGCTGTTGGCACGTGTCAAAGAGGCCAACCTTGAAACTTTCTGTGCTTATAAATATCTTGATTTTTAACAGGAAATGTCATTATTTGTGTAATATGACTGCTTGGACAAATCTGATCCAAGATGTTTCTAAGGTATTTCCTGGATCAAAGATAGAAATTCTATGTAAGCTTCTAGAAACATTTGTAATTTCAGCCACCAGAATGTAACTGATAGACCTGACATTTCTAGCAAACTAGGTTTTAATTTCCAGTCTCAATATTTCCAGCTTCAGCTTCCAGCTGCTAGATCATGTTAGTTTAAATGTACCACAAAAATCTGACAGCTTCCCATGTTTGTACTTTTGTGTCCTGACCACGTCACATTTAACCTATTTTTGAGTTCACTGGGGAGGCAGCACTGTAGGGTAAGTCACTGTCAGGCAAGAAGACACTGCATTAATGACTCTGCAGCAGAGGTTCTTGTGTTCACCTTTAGCCATGGGGAAAGTAAAACAGCTAACACCCTTGTCCTCAAGATAAAAAACAACTGTGTGTTGTCCACAAGGTAAAGAGCACACCTCTGAGCAGTCAGCACAGCAAAGATAATTTTCCACAAATCAATCCTCTAGATTAATGTATCACAATACATTTAAGATGCCCAAGCCTAAACAGTTTTAACTTCTTTACTCTCAGAATTGGGGAGAGTTTCCAGGTTTAAATACTCTTCATCATTATTTTCTGGACTGTTCCTATCATTTTAGTGTTGTTGCTAAGGTGCAGGTGGATGAACTGAATAAAAATTTTCACTAATAAATCATCAAGTGATAACATTATCTCATCTGTTCAGTAGTTTCCTCCTTTTAGATACAAGATTGTCGCTCTGTTCTTGACTACTCTATCCCATTTTGAGCTCATGTTCAGCTCAAATTTGCTTTCAAGTCAGTTTCCTAAAATACAAATGCCAGTGGTAAATGTGTCATACATTCTCATCCATAATGTGGGCACAGTCTTGCATGTGATTCATGCTCTAGTGCAGAGCTAAACAAGTCCTTCTCCCCAGTTATTATTTCAAGAGGTTTGTGACATCTGCCAAGTTCACTGGCAAGAATTTTATTTTTGTTTCCACATAGTTCAAAAATATAATGATGATTGTTTTGACCAAAACCTCTTTGATGACAGGGAAAAAAACCGCAGGGGATGATAATTCTTATTGCCAAACCACTAGCTGAGATTTGTCACAGTTCCAGAGTTAGACTCATTTAGCATGTTCTGCATAGGTTTGATTTCTCTCCATTGTTCAGGCAGATTTCTTAGAGATGATGTCATCACTTTCTCTCTAGGTCCTGCATGGTATGTTTTGGATCTGTTTGTTAAAGTTAATCACATATTCAATACCTTCATTTTCATTTATTCAGTATTGAATAAATGAAAATGAGCAGATGAAAAGAAAGAGATCAGATAAGTTCCACAGTGAGGGAGAAAAAAACCTGTTGAGTTATATTACTGTAAACTAGTACAGGTGAGGGACATTTTTCACTTTGATCAGAACTCCGAGCACATTATTTGGAATGCAAATTTGTGCAGCAATAAAGACAGATAAGGATGTCAAACTGATCTTGTAACGAAATTTTTTGATTGAATAGTTTGCATGATAAAAAATTCCAGTTTGTAAAACAAACAAATGCATACACCCTGTTTTAATGAGATCTGAACAAGGATTTAATGTAAAAAAAATGTTCCATGTGCTGGAAAACAAATACTCTTTCTCACACTTCTTTGTTTCCTGACTCTTCCCAAATCTAAGCCCTCACCCCTCTGATCCACCTGTAGTGAATGTGAAGCTTTTAAAGAAGTTAGGTAAGAGGCTCTTCTCAGCTGTTGGATTGAGGAAAGCCTTCAGTAACTTCCACAGCTGTTTCTATGTCTGCTACTGTCTTCTCATACAAGCTGCTCATACACCAAGGAGATGGAGCTCTGGGTGATCAAGTAATTCAGCAGAAGGTGAAAAAGAAAGAAAAAGTGTTTCTTTCAAGGTTGTTCAGCCAACGTAAAATTTATTTTTGTGTAGAGAGCCAGAAGAAGGACTCCAATCACAATACTCTGCAATGGGGTAGGGAGCAGAAAGTTTTTCATAGTTTTTTTTCAGTAAGATGGTAATTAATTTCTGTCTTCATGTCTGGGCCTTAGAAGCTGTCACATAGCTCCAAAAATTCTGTGAGTCAGACAGAGAAAACCTGCTGCTTTGTTTATAACATACCAAGTCAACTGCTAGCCATAAACTGTCTTTTATCACCCAGGGAACCTCAAATACCAGATACTTACCATTCTGTAGGACAGTGTACTGAGGCTAAAGGGAAAGGAAATATTCTCACACAGAGGTAAACCAACAGCTATAAATATTTTAAAGGATCATAATAAAACCCAAGTATGTCCTTCCTGAGAATGCTCAAAGTTGTGTAATTACAAGGATATTATCATCATCAGATCCTGTTGGTATAAAAGAATACATCTCAAGTGTTGATTGTTCTAATATATTTCAAGCATAGTCTCAGATGCTTAATAGAATATGAGGTAATAAACATCTGCTGAGACTGATTTATAGTCACAGGCAAACTGTGGCATAACTCAGCCTCATGTCTCTTTATCATGAGAGATTACAGCTGAAGTGCAGCCAGCCCTAACACCATAATGATTTTTTCACATCAAGTCTTTGGGTTTGGTTAGGAGCTAGTGATTCTGTGTTGGGAGATGCTTACAGTAAGGCAGATTGACATTGTGGTTCAAGCATTGCATTAACCAATAAAAAGCTTAGAAGCATGCTGCATAAAATAATAATTCATAGTACATTTCTGAGCTGATCTGAAACGGTAGCAGAATTCAGGATAGTAGGGGAAGGCAGCATAGCATAAGTGTATTACTCATTTGGAAGAGTAACAGATGTGTCGATTAAATGTTGGACAAAAAAGAAAAGAAGTTCTGTCTTGAAATGTTTTAATTTGCTTGCAGGCAGCAACTTAATTCAGTTAGTACCATTTATTACAGAAGCCATATTTGGGAAGGCAGTTGTAGCCCGTCTGAATGACAGCAGGATGACATACACAAATGAGAATCCTGTGTTGTGCTGTGAAGGGAATCCAAGAAGACAGGGAAAATGTCTGAAAAAAGAGAAAGAAAAACAACAGCTGGGAAAGTTATGAAGCATATGTTGAAGAATGAGAGAAGCCTGACTGAAAAGAAAAAAAATCAGCGGAGAGGGATTGGCAATCAAACACTTTTGATTGCCATTTTGAGAGGGAAGAGGTGACTGGATGGTGTTGGGCTGAGGGCTGACTGAAGAGCTGTGAAGGACAGTGCCTGGGGGTGAGAAACTCAGTTGCAGAAGCTTGCCCCCAGAATAACACAGGAAAATGTAGGGCAGACTGCAAAGTGGCTCTATGTCACCTTCCTCCTCTGGCAAAAAGAAACCAATCCAGTTCCCATGCTGTATAAAGTGGAAAGAAGGACAGCTGATAAAGAAAAATATACAAACACACATACACAGCAAACACATGGGCACACATACATATCCCCTGCTTTTCTTCTCAGACTCAATTTTTGCATAAGGTTAATGTATTGGTGTAAGAAAAGAGAAAGCACATACAGTTGTGATTGCACTTGTCCCTAAAAGAAGGACCCATAGTCCTACGTGGGCTGTATATCCATCCTCAAAGATGGGATCTGCAAAAAAGCACCACAACAGAGCTACAGCCACAGAAAAGTCGGAAACCAAGCAATGTGACACCCCACATGGTTCTTTGCCCTTTTGAACTTTGGAAAGTGCTGGAAACCATGAATGAATGCTCTTATAAATAGCAGCTTTTCAAGGTGAAGCTTTGTCAGAAGAGACCAGAATCCTTTTTTGTCACAGCACTCCTCAAATCAAGTTTTCTAAATATTCTGACCAGTTTCTGATAATATTCAGATCAGTTTCTAACTTGCCAACCTAAGTAAAAGCAGCCAAGGCAAATTCAGGCATTGCAGCAAGAACAGTCTGAAAAAAAACAAAAAAAAAATTCTCTGGCCAGCTATTTAATAAGCTACATGAAGTAGAAGCATCAGAAAAGAATGGAAATATTGATCTGGAATCCTTAAATACATTTGAAATTTTAAAATTTTCATACTTCCTTGATATATTATTTCCCCAAGCCATGATTTGATTTAGACTCTTTCCTCTGAACTCTGAGCCCTGTATCAATTGCATTTTACATTGAAATATCTGCTTTTTTCACTCTGGCAAGTGCTGAGCATCCTCCAATTCCAGCACTCTCAGAACAGCACAAGGGAAGCTTAGGAACTGGTGCTGTTATCAGACCAGGTGATCCCACAGGAGTTTCAGCAGAGAGCACGAGTTTGGTCAGGATGTGAATGTTGTGGTGGCTACTCAAGTCTGTGAAATAGATGAACAGCACACTGGGGTAAATTCTACCCTGTCACCACAGTCACCCTGCTGCAGGGCATTTCTTTGCCATGATGAAGGTGGAGGGTGAGGGAGACGTGGTTGGTCCTGTGGTTGTGCTGGTGAGAGTGCCATGACCATGGGAAGCTCTCAGTGATGTGGGAAATTAGGTGGTACAAGCACCCAGCTGCCACGTACACCTAAAAATTTAACCAAACAGATAGAATAGAGGGCAGGTGAAAGGATGGAGGAGTTAAGCCATTCCAATAAATCAGATAAAAAAATTGAATTGTTACAGGTCTTTTGTATTTTGCCTCTTTTGTCATGGTTAAAACAATAAAAGAGTTGGAGCATCACAATTAATATGTCATGAAAGGAGATTTGATTCCTAAAATGAGTAAATGAAATCAATTATTAAGAAAGAGGAAATTTTGGTCTTAAATTCTGATTGAACTCTTACAGTTTTTCTTTTTAATAAGTGCAGCAACCACAGAGGCAGCAAAAAGCAGCCATCCCTTGTTCACAGACCATGATAATCTCAGCTCTGGGAACTTCCTGGAGGGTCCATTTGTTGCAGGGACAGAGGGCAAAGCAAGCCAGTTAGCCTCCTGCTGACACTATTTCCTATGTAACTGCTTATGAAAACTGTCCATGCTGAGCAAACTAAAGCTAGTAAAGATTCATTTTAAGGAGAAAGGTAACATGCAAATATGTTTTTCTTTGTAGAGAGATGGTATCTCTTTCCCAGTATTCCATTGCAGAGGATGGCACTTGTCTGTGCATGCATTAGCACATGTGGTGCCAGTTTTCTTTCACACATGCAGTATAAATCACAGCACCATGTAGAGTTATGGTGCTAGAGGTTCAATAACAACCTATTTGAAAAGGGTATATGGAGTATTTATGTAATATCCCATAATACATCTTTAGGGACCAAAATTGAATATTTGATTGAAAGTGTAAGCTACTGACTGCCATATTGGCATACATAAGAAAAAACACTTTATTTTCAGTGTAAGATCAGTATGATCTCTATTTTAACCTTGCCAACCAGCTGTTTATCAAACCTCTTATTATTCCTGGCAGGAGAACTTTTGGTCTGATCCCATAGAACCACTCTCAAGTGTACTTTAAAACACACTTATTCTCACATACTGCACCAAGACCTGATGGTATGAATTAATGAAGCAGGAAGACTTTTTTAAAAACCATTTTAAACCAATATGCTTTTCTTCATTGTGTTCTAGCTACAAGCTGGACCATCCCCACATCTTCCTCCTTCTTTCCTTCAGATAGTCCTGTGCTCCTTTCCACAAAGCTGCATTCTCAGCTTCTCTGGCTTTATGACATGACAGCAGAGGAACTCAATTTCATAAATTCAGCTATGGATGATGTAACATAGGTGAAAAAAAAGGGGAAACAACACAAGGCCACTGCTATGGTGTGATCAGAAACATTTGTACACCTTGCCAGGGCCAAACATTTCGCTGTTTCCTTCCTCCTGGCTTCCTTTCACAGCAAATCCAAGAGATGCCAGTCACGTATTTTAGATATGCACAGATCAATCTACAGAGCATGTGTGCTGCCTACACCACTTCAGAGTGCTAGGCTATGTGACAGCACCCAGGATTGCTTTTGTATGGGTATTTCTAACCAGGAGAATCTACACCTAGGGGTGATAATCCTATCTAAGTCATCTTCGTCCTCTCCTGTTATCTTGGAGCTGTGCTCCTCTAAGCTGTTCCCACTTTGCAAAGTTTCTCCATAAGTTTTTGCATTGCCTTGCCTTCCCAGGGCTAATCCTACATGTCTGTTGTATAGGTACAAAAGAAGAAATGTGATTTATAGTGAAAGAGAAAGAGACCAATGAAAAATCCTACTCCCAAATCTACTGCAATATTCATTTGAAAACGAAATAAAAAAAGAGGAGGAATAAACTTCGACCTAGGGAGAGATGGTGGGAAATCTTTCCATTTCTTAGGCTCTCATTTACATGTAAGCCACTTCTGGCTGGCTCCTGCAATTTAAATTCACTTTTATTCTGTTTGAATAAAAGAGTTTTGCAAGTCTGGGGAAAATGGCAATTTGTGTATGCTGTGCTGCCAATGAGTCTTTTCTTTTTCCAGCATCTTACTGTTATTCTCTGCTGAAATGTATACGCAGGTACATGCACATTCGCTTTTTTTGAGAGAACATTTGATATGAATCATTTAAAAGTACATGAGGATCAACTTGGGATTTATGTCAGAAAGAGGCTTAGCAGATGTAGGCTCCAGGTTAAAAGCCAAGGAGACTTGTGAGACACCAGGCACACCTGCCATTATTGGTTTCGTCCTGGCTGACAGGTTTGTCTCTACTGGGATTTTCTCACCTCTTGATTCTTAAATCAGGTGTTCATGGGTAACTAATATTGACTGGGCACAAAAGGATTTGAGGGTGAAGAATGGACTACAAATGAAATTATATACAGCAAAGTGATACCACTGGGGAAGCAAAGAGTCTGGGCTGTGTTACAGGAACATTGTCAGCAGGACAGCAGGAGTTACTCACCTTTACCCACTGGGCTTCTTTTCTCCAATACCATACACCCAATGCAAGGCTCTGCAATTCTATTTCTGTTGCCTTTGGGATCCCAGATTAACTGCTGTTATCATGTTACACCAAGGTCTACCCTATCCCATTCAAGAAAAGCCCTTCATGCTGCTAGATCATAGAATGAGAAACCTTGGTTAAAAGGCAGAGTTTATTCCAGAAATCTAAGGTTTCAAATCCAGATAATGAACCATAAGTAAAGCATCGATCAATTTCTTCAGGTAGATAGATAGATCTTTTTCTCTTTTTTTTTCTTTTTTATTTTTTTAACAATGGAGAAATAATGTACTAAGCCTCTGCACTCACATAAATTGAAGCACTCAAAAATTATGAATATTGGTCTTAGAGTTTTAAAATAAGTTTAATTTTCGATTTTATGATTCCCAAAAATCATACTTTAAGAAATGATTCTAGCTTATTTTGTCCACTGATCCTGTGAAAAAGGCATTTTGAAAACAACTGCAACCTTGGCAGTTTCTAATTTGCAATTTGCAGCCTGAACGTTAAGATTTTTGGTCTGTAATTGTTTCATCTATTTTGAGAAGGCCAGTCTCAGCACTGTTGTATTTCTAAATGAGCTGGGCCAGTGACATTAATTTGTTCAGGTTGCTGCTCTGGAAAAATTTCAAGGGAGTTATGCTAGGCTCACATCTTTTCCCTTTGACCTTCAGTTCTCTCAGGAAACTGCAATTTGCAATTTGAAGGCCAAAAAACCACCCCCAAAACCCCAACTCATTACAAAGGACTATTTTTTTCAAAGGAACCTTGCACATCCCAGGAATACTCACATCCTCACTTTCACAGCATCAAGTGGTTGCAACTGTCTCAGGATCTCAACATTTTTTATTGCCTCAAACCCAACCAATTCTGCCTAAGTGATAGCAAAATCCACAGAAAAAAGATTTTTAGCTTTTGTTAGTCTTTGGGTTTGCTCCACTGCTACCAGCCACACAAGAATACCCCTGGTGAAAAGCTTCTAACACCACATAGAAGAGCACTGATGATATTTGGTTTCTGTATTCAGTAATTCCCCTTCAAAAAGAGCAATTGCTGCACTTGCCAGAGATGTTACAGTGGTGGTCATTTATGCTGCCTACAGAATTACACGCCTAGGGTTTCTACTGCAACATGGTTGAGACTGATGGTGTCATTCCATAATTTTCATTTTTTACCAGTTACTTATAAAATTCATTCAATTTTCATATTTTGTTGATTGACATATTGGGGAGTCATGTGTCTGTGGAATCCAGACCTCCCAGAGCAACTTCTTCCAGCTGTTGTCCACATAGGAAGTTGGATACCCAATGAAATCTAGGGCAAATGAAGAGAATGTGAGTAAAAAGACATACATTTTTTAAATTTCACTGGTGACATATCTCCAGACTCTTCCTTGCTGGTTGGATCACAACCTATTTTTACCTTGCTAAAGTTTCTGTAAATTCTGCACTCTTCTACAGAACAGGTTTATTTGCTCTTTCTGTGGAGAAAAAATAAATCTGCCTTTTAAGGGGGAATGTTTTTTGCTATTCATTCCTCCACTTTCTTCAATGAACTTGTGTGAAATATGATCCACTCAAAATGGGCTAGGGTGAAAATGCTCATTTTTCTTGAGCTTCATGGCACTGTATATCCTTTTCAATATAACTGTGCAAACTGGTTTCTTTGTGGCTGGCAGCACCATGATTCTATAGACTTTTATCAGTCTTTATTACATAAATCTACACAGTTTCATTTTTTTCCCTGGTCCTTCTCTCCTGTGCACTCGAATGATCATAATAAGTTTTCAACGTTGTTTCAGCAGAGACATGAGGTAATTTTTTCTAGACTGCTGTCTTATGAATCTTTATTGCATCTGTTTTGAGTTCCCCAGTGATTATTTCTACATCAATAATATCAAGTTCCTCCATCTTGTCAGCTATATCAAAGTTGCTTATTGTTCCAGTGGGAAACCTCTATGATATATAATACTTGACACAATTTTTCATTTATTTATAAGAAATGATTAGAATATTTTCGTGTCTATCTTTTATGTGCCCTGAAGGGCTCTAACTAAAACAAATTATAAACCTTATTGTGATTGACGTGAGTTTTGTACATATTTCTAGTGTCTGCTGCTTTCACTGCCTGGATTTAAGTCCAGGCATAAGCCAAGTATATGCTCTTTCCCTGATTTAACAGCCAGTTTAGGTGCATACTAATGTATATTTCCATTTCTACTTTCTGCCACTTCTTCTCATGTCCTGGTAACCTCTTACCCCAAATGTATCTCAAGAGATACATTTTTTGAGGCTTTCTGGGATGAGTAACCAGGTGCTGTTTGAATGTCCACAAACAATAATATGACTTTTGTCTTTCTGAACACAGCCCTCTCAAAATACGTGCATTGGTGAGCAGTTATTTTATTTTAGCTTTGCTATTTGATCTAGTCATCATTGAAGTCTGCTGTAAGAGTGACTGCTTGCAAGCAAAGGGACAATTAGATAATTTTCTTGGAATTCATTAATGTAAAATATGCTAATATGCCATTTGGTTAGCTAATAAAAGATCTTCTTGTGAACTTTTTTTTTTTTTTAATACAGCTGAAGTTGAATTTTGCAAATAAAAGGGGTCCTGATACTTTGGACAGAGAGTAGGATTTGCAAGTGGCAAAATTATGTTATCATAACATCCAGTAGTAATCTTTTGGCAGACAAGTGAGGTGAATGGTGGTGTGACAAAAAATAAATGAAAAGTCATGTAGGTTAGTGAGGAATAGCAAACATTGTGGAAAACTCTAGAATGACCTAGAAATATAGCATTGTGCAAAGTAGTCAAATAAAATGTTGGATTTTAGTATGCGGCCACATTTGCTATGGAGATCTTTCATCCTTTCTTAACTCTGTGCACTTTCATCTGGATTTTCCATTACTTTTAACCTTATAAGAAAAGCATTGTGTCATTATGGACACCACAATTAAGAAGTGTACTTATTGTGCAGAGGTGATCAGAAAAGTTAATTGTTAGGCTGCATTAAGAATGAGATGGAGAACAAATAGGAAAAGATAATGAATTCTGTTATGCATGCTGATATCCTAAACTCACCTTGAATATGAAATTCACTTTATACTGTATTATTTCAAATAGAAGGGGATGTAAAAAAATGCATCTATCTGACCAAAGAAAAAGGCAGTGAAAGGAATTCATTAGTGTTATGAACAAGTGAGGTGATAACATCAGGAGAGAACAAAAAGTTCAGGGCTATTTCAGATGGGAAGATGCTGAAGATGCAGAGGACATATAGCTAGAGGGGACATAGTAGAATCACACAGAGAAAACGTGATGCCAGGGAAACTGAATCAGTGGTGCCATTTGTACCTTCCAACAACAAAGCAGAGGAGCTGCATAATTGCTTTCAGCCATTAAGCAGTCTCTTCATAATGTTTAAAAGAAAATCCCTTCCCTTTCTGTAATGAAAAATTAACTTGTGAAATGCAATGGTGCAAGAAATTGAGCAAATAGCTTAGTGTGATGCAAGGATGCAAGAGGGAATAAGAAAAGGCTATGCAATCACACAGAGTAAAATAAACAACAGAGGTCATCAATCCTAATGATTCTGGCCATAGCCATTCATGTGCCAGCCATTCGTTTCGTTCATTACTACTACAGCTGTGCTTTGTGGAAACCATCACAACATTGGTGAGATCACCACAGGAGATTAAAAACTACCTCCTAAATGGGATCCTGATCTGTGTGTTACCACAAGTCATCTCCTAAATTCCCAACAGTGAGGCCACTAATCTGAAACCTCTGCAGACTCCCTGGCTCTGCTCATGCTGGAATGAAGTCTTTGCCTCTCTTTCCCATGCTCCTTGCAGGGGACGCTGCCTTTGGGAATAGCCCGGCAAATTACAGCAGTGGCTCTGTCAAACTGATTTATTGATTGCACTTAGGGGTTGTAGTATAGGGCGTTTAATAATTTCCACAATATCATAACACAGTGCCTGTGATTGTCACTTATTCCTTCTCAACAGAGAAATTTACACGGTGTGCAAGCATGGCATGGCCCTGGGTGCTAAAAAGGTGAGAAAATCACCAACGTGAATCTCAGAAATACTTAATTCCTAAAGGAATAAACCAAACCCACAGCCAAAGGAACATTTCTATTGCACTTGAGATTGAATTCCGGCCTTTTCTGTCAGCAGCAGGCTGCTGAGCAGAGTTGTACAGTGCTCATGGGAGGCCAGCCAAGCCCTGCTGCATCCACAAGAACTCCTTAGGAGCAGTCAAAGAACTTGTGCTGTGATAGGTTGCAATCAGTTGCCTGCTCTGTTTGGAATCAAGTTTCTGGAGAGCTCTGGGAGAGATTTTTTTTTTAAGTCTTGGAAGTGTAAAAATTCTGTGCTTTATCTTGGACTCATCCCCTGCTAAATGGTGTGACACTTCTGTGGGCTGAGGCAAAGGGAAGAACAGATGCCAGCTTCCCTCTGGTGGAAGCTGGTTCTATCATTTGTCTGAAGAGCCCCACCACCAGAAGTCTCCCTCCCAAAACCCAGGGTCTGTGAAGGTCCCTGTTTGTCAGCCAAATTACATGTAAGAAATGGTCCTTGTTCAGTCACATTAACATCAGGGACAAAGTATTCATTTGGTAAGGGTGCCTGCAATATGAATGAGTGCATGTGGGAGGAGGTTTGTAGCACAGACTTGAATGCAGAATGTGTAATTTGTGGGCTATTGGTTGCTATGGAGTCCAACTGAAGTGGAAACTGACAGCAAAAAAAGAAAAAAAAAAACTCATAATACTTTTATGTACAAGAACCTTTAGCAGAAACACAACAAGGGAAAATTTTTATATCTTCAAGGAAGTCACCGAGAGGCAATTTTTGCATGATAAAAAGAAAAAAAAGGATGCAATATTTTTTTCTCAGGCTTGTACATTTCCTCTTCACTGGCTGTGGCAGAGGCTTCCAGCTCATTCTAAGCAGGAATTCAAAGCTAGCCAGATAGCTGTGTGTGAATGGCCTTCATTCAGTCATAAACTAAGCCATGCATTTCTAACATTAGAAATGTGAAATACAGTTCAGGTCTCAGCTTGGTCTATGCTATACTTTCCAATATCCAATGCATTGCTGGACCAAGCACTTCTGAAGAAAAAAGGAGTACATCTATCTATCTAGTCTGTTGTCCTGGATGTAAAGTTACTTGTGAATTTTATTTATAGAATGACACAGATGCTGTGGGGAAAAACTTGCTATCTTTTCATTACAAAACAGGGGAGATGCTTGTTTGAAGCTGACATACTGGAACAACCAAAGATAGCTACGCTGGATGCGACAGAAGAATTAATTTGGAGCTCTGACATTAACTTAATGTAACCCGTGTTTTATTCAGTAGGAGTTTCCTGTGCATGTATTCTGTTTTGACAGAGAAGAACAAAATACGTAATTTAACTTGGGCATGACAAAGAAGGCCTTGGTACCCCACAAAATAAGAAAATTGCCTTTATATTTTTGTGTAATAATTTTTCCAGTTTGCATGTCAGTGAATTACTCATATTTCTTGCAGCTAACAAGTTTATATGGCTTTGAACTGGCTCAGTTCAGCATAAACAGAACAAGAGAATTGGGGATAAAAGCATCATATAGTCAACCATCTATAAAGAAAGTTATCTACAGCAGGCCAAAATATTGTTTGTGAGCATTTGCTGCTAATGCAACCCATTTCCTTGAGCTGCAGGCTAGCCTTGCTAATTCCTGCACATATGTGTGCTATTCAGACCTCTGACAGAGGAGACAAGCCCTCTTCAGTGCATGACTCAGCTATGAGCTCCTCTATTTGACTGTTCATCCTCTCTAGAGCAGGATTAATCAAGTGAGTCACCATGTTCATTTGTGATTCTTCATCCTGAACTTATTTTTTCTGATTATTCTTTAGCCAAGGGCTGCCCTGAATTGTGCATATGAGAGACCTTTCCTCACCAAAATTATAAGCTGTGAAGATCAGGTCTTGCAGCACCTAGAGTGATTGCCATTTCCCTCTGTTGCCAGAGAGGCAGGGTAGTTACTCAGGATCATGAGTTTGAATCAAGACATGAATCCTCAAGGTCTGTGTGTTAATAATTTCAGGTACTGATTTCAGTAGGAGTGAGGTTTAATTTCCTAAAATAAATATGCACATTAAAAAAACACAGAGGTTTTCCAAGAATACAACAATGGAAGTTTGGGGCTTTCTTATCAATACTTCATGAGCAGAAAGGAGAATTTAATCTGATGAGATAAATTACTTCATATGATTTATGAACAACTTTTCAAAGCCCACTGTTGACTGGATTCCAGGGGCTTTTTTTAAATTCATATTCCATGGATAACTTACCTTGGCTGTATTTGGGAACAATTAAAAATGTGCCTTCCTGGGTTCTCCTTGTCCACCTGCATGGATCTGCTGTGTTGCTCGTGTCTCCCTTTCTAAGCTTTTCACAAAATCATGGAATCATTTAGGCTGGAAAAGTCCTTTAAGATTATTGAGTCCTACTGTTAACCCAGCTCTGCCAAGTCCACCACTAAACCATGTCCCTTAGTGCCACATCATCTTCATATGTCTCCAGGGCAACCCAATCAGTGTAAAAGCTCTTCCTAATACCCAATCTAAATCTCTCCTGGAACAAATTAGGGCCATTTCCTCTTTTTCTGTCACTTGTTGCTGGAGAGAAGAGACTGACCCTCACCTTGACACCTTTTTTCAGGTAGCTGTAGAGAGTGGTAAAACCTCCCATGAGCCTCCTTTTCTCCAGACGAAACAGCTTCAGCTCCCTCAGCCCTCCTCACAAGACTTGTGGTCCAGACACTTCACCAGTGCCCTTATCCTTCTATAGACCTGCTCCACACCTCAGTGTCCTTCTTGTAGTGAGAGACCCAGAACTAAACACAGAATTTGAGATGCAACCAGATTCTTGAACTTGGACTGCCTCAAATAATTTGGGGCAACCTGAAGATGTGTTTCTGGTCCTTTTTTTCTGCTTCCTCTTCTGTGTTTTACTCTCACTGGGAATCCTCCTTGCAGGGCAGTTCAGATCTCCCCACTTAGAAGTTAAATATGCATTTTTGCTCTCTTGGTGATTTTTTGTGTATGGAGGGAACAAAGCAAGATGTGGTCTCTTACTTGATTTGTATCTATGCCATGTTTGCAGCTTGCCAAATGTGATGGAGTTTGGCCACCTTTTCAGTATTAGAGGAGAGAGGCTCTTACTGCATATTAACTTAGGGATATTAAGCTGAATTATCTGCAACTGCCAAGTTAGTGGCACTGGTCCAAACTTTTTTAGCCTGCTACCTCATGGGACAGTCAGGATTTGTAGTGACAGTTTGTTTTTGCTTACTACCAGACAATCTTAATGGCTTCAGCTGCCAGTACTTCTGCACATTTGTACTTTTAACTATCTGAATAATCCAATTAATTTCACTAGCATGCCTGAAACAGAGCCTGTGCTTAGTTTTTCAGAAGGAGTAATGTCAAAAGCATTTACTGATGCTGTCTTCTCTAAAACGTATCCCTTTCTTTCAGTATGTCTTAGTTGCCCCCTTATTTTCCAACAGTCCCTCAGCTTTGTTATCCACAGATCTCCTCAAAATGACTGGTGGCAGATACATGCAAATAGAGCATTTAATTTCCTTGCAATGTCTTTATCCCCTTTAATTGTTCCCATTGCACCCTGGTACTCCACTGAGCCTTCTGGTTCTCTCACAGCCTGCTTACACCTCTTATAATTAAGTAATTTCTTCTTATTTATTTTCATGTTATGCCTTTGGCTAATCTCCCCACCAAATCCCTCAGCTAAACCATCTTCATTTTTTGTGTTACATTATTGTTCCTTACCACTAGCTTGTGTTGGGCTAACTTCCCATTTTCCAAAGGGTATTTGAAGAGTCTCTTTTGTGGTACCTTTCCATTCAGCCAAGGCAGATAGGCACACTCTCTCCCTCCTCCTTTTTCTCTTTCTGGGGCTTGTGCAAATCTTTTGTAACTCATTAGTGGCTCATTTCAGTAGGCTCCATGCTGAATCCTTACAGGACCTTACACATTTCCCTTTGTGTAATTGTAATTTATTTCACTCTTCTTTTCTGTGTGAGAGGGTTAAACTGGTGAGGAGGGGCGTTGGAAGAGGGGAAGGGAACATTGAGAAAAGGGACAAAAGCGATGGACTAATAAAAAGTGGTTCTGTGTCCATGCATAGAAAATTATTTGGATGCAAATCAGTCACACAGCTGAATGATTTGTCTCAAAACCCCAAGACTTGAGAGCAGAGGGCTTAAGACTCAAGTGGCACTCTGTCTGATTTCTATCCAGGCTCTACATTCATGGAACAGTGTGTCTGCAAACAATCCACCTGGAGGACTTGTGTGCTGCTTTTATGTCTCCCTGTACTCATCAGAAAAACATCTTTGCACTCACTCTGGGCTATTTCCTACACCTTGTCTGCAAATTGCAAATACATAGAGAGAGGAGGGATGTAGGCAGGGACAGACAGATTAGTTGCAAACTAAGAAAATTGAGTGCCATATCTCCCAGGTAAATAATTTCTACTGAAAGTACAGGAAGGTACAGGTGAGTAATTGTTTGATAAATTGGCAATTTATGTAGACACTCAAACAAAGACTGGGATTCCTCAGCACAAAGTCCAAGGGGAAGATTTTGCACTGAAATATTTCCATTGTCATTTAGAGTTTGAGTGGATTACAGAAGATGTCTCGTATCCACCATTTCCAGACAGTCTCACTGGAATCATTACACAGACTTTAAAATCATCAGTGCTAGCAGGATCGTGAATATAAGCTTGAATGTACTCTTAAGGAAACTTCTTCCCACAAATAAAGGATGAAACCTTTTTTGATAACAACGTAGCTGTGTTTAAAACTTTTGTCAATAAAAACCATCCAGTTCATTCTAGGTTTTGCAGCTGTGGGATTGAGGTAATGATTATTCCATCGTCCCTAATGTAGGCAGTCAATGATATAATTTTAAATTGATGCCAGCAAGAGTGCAAAGAAGGCTAGCATGTATGTAAGGACACTTTTGGAGCCACTGTACGTGTCTGGGAGCTTCCACGGGGCAGTTCTTGCGGAAGGCTGACCACCCTGAAGGAGGATGCTGGTACAGTGTATATTACATAGACATAGTCTAGGGCTATAGCCTGGTTTAGGGCAAATTTGTGAGGAAACTTCCAAAGAGCTCCCTCTAGAAAGCAAATTCAAGCGACCCCTCCCCCAGCTGGTTCAGGAAAAGATTTCGTTGGAGAAAAGTGGAAAACAGCCTGTTTATTTAACCAGCAAAGTATTCACAAGCATAAAAAATGAATAATATTAAACAATAAAACCTCTCACTGTTCTGAAGAGATGGCAAATTCAGAGAGTCACTTCGTGGTCTGTAGCTCAGCTCACTCAGTCTCTTGTCAGTCCCTCCGGCACTGGAAATGCCGCGTCCCAGGCCCCAGTGGGTCACAGGTGTGAGCTCCTGGTGTTCTTTTGGGTTTTCAGTCCAGGGCAGGTTTGAACAAATCCAAAAAAAAGGAAAGCCGCAGTCTACAGAACTTCACTGCCTCAGCTAACTAAAAACTAAAAACTAACTAAAAAGCAAAGGAGAACTCTCTCCCACGGTCCATCCATGCCGCAGACAACACAGTCCAGGAGCAGGAATGTGGAGGAGTGAGTGCAGTTCTGAAAACAAACTCCATGCTTCTTTTCCCCTGCTTTCCTCTCAGAACCAGTCTTAAAGGTGCAAAACTCAACATCTAGAACAAACAGAAGAGATGGCTGGGGATATAAGCATCATAAAGTCATCCTAGAACAGGGTATATTTGGGGGTTTTTCACCAGATGTGGTCATCTGATGCTGCTGCTTGAAAGCCATCACCATTTCAGCTAAGCAGTATGTACTATATCACAGTTTTTCAAAAATAAATTTAGACTTAAAGTACATGACAATTGCCAATCCAATCCAGTATGTCTTCACCTGATGTTGCTAAGAAAATATCCTTCTTTTAGATGTTTAGCGGAGCTTCTCCATAGGACTTGAAAACGTCAAGGTTGTCTTGTAACTGTAAATGAGGGAGGGGGGACTTGGTATGCAGCAAGAACAATATTATGTATCTTTAAGCTCAATAAGCTCAATTTATTGCCCCAACAATTATACTTCAGAGAAGCTTTTAACTTTTGCAGAAAGGCAGAGTGCAGAAGCAGCTTTTACAAGAGATCAGGTCTTTAGAGAAGGAAGGTACATTTATACTCAAAACCTACTGAGAAAAAAGAGAAAGAATCAGAGAGCACTTCACTTTTACTTTTAATAGAAATTTACTTTTAATAGAAATTTAATGTGTGTTGATGACATTCAGGGGTAGAGGCCAATGTTAGAGAAATTTGTTTTGGCTGCATATACGTTTGTTTCTCTCAGGCAGAATTTGAAACAATGCTCTTGAAAGTTTGAGAGGATTTGTTTTAAATTGATGAAAACAGCAGAAAAGAACTAAATTAAAATCTCCATGGGAGAACATGGTATGAACCTTCCCTGTGAAAGACCTCAGGCCTCATGAAAACTTGAGAATTATGCTGAGGTAAAGCAGATTGCACTAGCAGTATATCACAATTTCATTTTACACAAGGTTAAGCTGCACTTTGTGAAGCTTTCCTTGCTTGTTGCTCTCTAATAGAATGTATTGTTTTTAAATAATCTTAGTGAGAAGGACAGATGAGGAGAGCACCTAATTCAGCTTACTTGGGTATAAGTATGGACTAATCATTAAAGTGTCCAAGTCTTGCTTTTGTGAAAAGGAAGTAGTGAAGAAATGGAACTAGTGAGGAAATGGAAGTAGTGAGCAGCCCAGGCTTCCCAGAGCACACTTTCACATTAAAGAAAACATTTCAGTGCTTTCTTTCCTTTTACTTGTTATCTGCTTCAGGCTCTGCAAGGTTTTTAATTATTTTCCCAGAGCTGAGGGAAGCCTTGTGGCCAGCCTACTGTAGCTGATAATTAATAAAGAACTCTCATTTTGAGCCATTTTTCATGTTGCACTTGGTTCACAAAAATAAGGCAACTGTCAAACTGTATTGTGTAAAGCCATGGATCATTCCCTACACTCAAGAAGGAAGGCACAGAGCCCAGTTGTATGATATCTTTTATATTAATATTATGCTGATTTATTTCCTTTTCTGAAAATAAGGGAAAGAAAAAACTGGTAAGGGAACAAACTGGTAAAGTATATCCAAACAAACAAGGATTTAAATTGATAGCTTGACTTTGTTTCATTTTATCACAGAAAAATAGTTTCCCAATGTAGCTTAGCTATAATCTATTGAAAGGACTACTAGCAAAATTGAGGAGATCTCAGTGTTTATTTTATCCATCAGTGAGCAGGATTTATCACACCAAGAAGTTTTGGAGCAGGAGCTCTTTAAAGACACCTCTGAAACAACTCTTTTTCAGGATTCTATCAGAATAAATCCCCGCTCCTCACTCATGCCCCACCCATAGCAAAATTGAGTATCTTGAGGTTTGAAGACTACTGCAACCATTGATTTTTTTTTTTCTGCTTTTGCTTTAGGAACTCCTTCATAGATATCCTTCGGGCTATTCTGCTTTCCTTGGAAGTGCTCATTGAGGATCAGGAGCTTCAGATAAATGGCTTCATTCTAATTATAGACTGGAGCAATTTCTCCTTCAAGCAAGCCTCCAAGCTTACACCATCTATCCTCAAACTGGCCATTGAAGGGTTACAGGTAGGTGGAGGGTAACACATGTACCTGCAACTTTTATTGCTGCAGACAGTGATTTCTGCTTCATCAGGCCCTGGGCAAAGTGAAGGGAGGAGAAAATAATCCAGAATGCTTTAATGTTCCATCCACTTGCTGCATAGATCGATTTTCAGACATCTCGTTTTGTCTGTCTTTCACTTTTATTTCAGCTGTAAACCAATGTAGCCAGGACGTGTGTTACTTACCACAGCATTAAGAAGGAGGGTTAGAGATCTGAGGTTTAATCCATGAGAGAATTTGAGGGGATTAGAATCCAGCAGAGTCTGCCTTCTGGAGTGTGCAGTCCACATGCAAGCACATGTGTGTGCAGAGGGAGGGTAACAGGAGATGAGAGCAGCTTCCTCAGCAGATGGAAGAGCGCTGCTGTGTTCACGGGGATGCGTTTGAGAAGAACGGAAATGAGGAAGAGGGAGGACAGGCTCCCTGCTGTGGCCTCATTCTGACTGCCTTCATTTGTCACACAGGATCCTGTTGCTTTATGGTTCAGACTCTTGAGGGGCTGCACATCCACTTGGTGCTTGCAGATAAATAGGAGCAAGCTAACACCATGTGCTATGGGGTTAGGTAGGAGGTGAGGACAAGGCAGCTGGGGCCTGATGGGACAACCTGAGGTTGGGACAACCTGAGGATGGGACAACCTGAGGATGGGACAACCTGAGGATGAGGATAAACTGCGGTGGTTAGCCCCTTCCACTAAAGTCCGAGCCCATCTCTGGTGTTAGACCCGAGAAGGACTTTTTACATAACCTTACTATTTGAGGGCATTTGATAGAATCCAAAGGCTATTTAAGTTGGAAGTAGAGCTGGAGATCACTTTGACTCCCTGCTCAAAGCAGGGATGACTTCAATCTTATACCAGTTTGCTTAAGGACCATGTTTTCATGCTGCTGCATATTTAAAAGGAGAGATAAGGAATTGTTTTTTTCTTGCTTAGTACTTATCAGATATCCTGTTGTCATAAACACCTCAAGAAAAATTCTCTCTGGTGTGATCATTTTTATTTTAACTTATATTCCAGAAGGAGCAATTTGTTCAACTAATTTTTTGACTAGCAAATTATCTTCAACTAGATCATGATTGTGTCTGTTTTGTTTTATTATTCAAAAATGAGGTAGAAAAATCTGCCAGCAGTTTTAAGCCTGTGTTCCCCTTTGTGAGGAATTTTTATCTATTCTAACAAATTAGAAAGTCAAGCTGTGCAATTAGTCCTTAGCACAATACTTTTTCTTCTCCTGCAGATACTATCACTTCATACAGAATAACATTCTGTGGTTCGAAAAAAACTTCTAGTCAGAAGAAAGATAAAGCCAAGTGACACTCATAAGTAAATCAAATTTTAGCAAAGCACCTTTGTGCATGTCCAAATTTAGCTTTTCCATCTATTCAGGATGGCCAGTCCAGCCTTCATCCCATCCAATTTCTGGCCATGGCACTGCCAGGTTGTCTGCCTCCAGTTTGTTTGCATTTGTCAGCAGCAATACTGGAAGTACTGAAGCCTGGAAGTACCAAAGTTGATCTTAAAATTCTGTCATTAGCCTGACATCCTGTTCTGTGCAATTGAAAGAGGCTGCCTGTCATAGTTTGAGCCTGGCGCAATGCCAGTGCCCCCATGAAAATGCTTCTTCCCTGGTGTCTGCTGTGAGATGTGATCAGAAATAGAACAAAGCAGGACCTAGTTTAGGAATAAACGGGAAAAAACTTTATTAAATTACAACTATAAAAGAAAACACACAGAACTCAGGATGAAAACTTTCTAAAGACATTCTTCTTCTTCTTACTAAATTTCTTATACATCCACCCCTCAGATCACTAACTCTCAGTCTAGCACTACTCTTCAGATAATCAATTCTTAGTTCATCAAGGAGAGAGGAGTCTCTCTTGTACTATAGGCTTCTCTTGGAAACACAGTTAAAACTTCTTGTGTTTCCGTGTCACACATGGCACCTCCCGGAGATCATTTTGCCATCGTGACATCTTCTTTCTATGCTCAGTGCTCTCACCACTGTGCATGGACCAGAGCTGCTTCTAGGGTTTTCTTTTTTAAAGGGTGCTTTGCCCAGTTCTAAAAAAGAGCACAGTTTCTCACTTTTGGGACACTTGTCTCCCCCAGATTTCACCCTCTGGGGCTGAGGGGTCTCGAGAACAGAGATCTTCTTCTTCTTCTTCTCTGGAGATGGAGGGCACCACTACTACCCTCCTCACCTGTCGTCTCTGTTCAAGTTACACTTTCACATCACATCACTGCACTCTCTTGGCTCTAAACCTTTGCTTCTCTTTTAAATGCAGTCTCTGTGGAAAAAAAAAAATGGTTCTGTCTATGGCTATACAAGAGAAGTCTAGCCAAAGGCCACTCTAGCATCTCTTCCCAACTAGATTCTTCTCAACTTCTCTCGTGGCTTATTTCTTTTTATCTCATCTCTGTCTCTCCTCTCATTCAACTCCAGGAGGAATCAGTTTTTGTAAGGTTTCTCTCATCTAAGAAAAGGGTTAAAAGTCTCAGGCTCTGCCTGTCCAGAACTTCCACGCTGCCCTGCCGGCAGGCACATTCTCAACGCAACCCCCCGCTTCTCTTTCACTCCGGCCGTGCTATCAAATTTCAAGGTGGCACAGGCACAGACACCAGCTCTCTCTCTCTCCCCCTCTCCTGGGGGAGCTGCCCGAAGCCTCTCAGTGTTCCTCCACCCTTCCATCTTGCAGAGGCCTTCACCTCCCTTCTCTGTCCCAGGCCCGGCCTACCTCAGTCAGGCCTTGTGGCCTCCCCTCCCCGCTCAGCCCACAGCCGGGCAGCGGCAGGCTGATCTCTCCTTCGGATGGAACCCAAAAGAGAGCTTCCCCCGGGGAGTTCTCAGCTTTTAACCCTCCTGTGTTCTCAGAGGTGTATCCGTGTCCTCAGTGGCCACACCAGGTGCCAATATTCACATCTGAGCACCTATTGGTTTGACTACAGCATCTTAAAAAACTCACTTCTTCTCAAACTACGACACTGCCTTACTTGAGTATGCAAGTGCATTTCATTTCCTATTTGAAGTTTAGTTACTGTTATCTTCTCCAGGATTACTAAAAATAGGACTCTCTCTGAAACTACAAATTGGGATAACATGTCCTAAACTTAGCTAACCGCTGGCTTTGTGAGTAGTAGGAGTAGCAGGAGTTGTGAATGCTGCATTCTTTTTCACCAGTTTTAAAAGCAAGACATTCATGTTTATAAAGCACATGTTTAGCATACAATGATGTTGGGGGCTTTTTAGTTTGGGGGGGGTTTGGCTCTCACCATTGCTGTTGAAGTCCCTTCATTGAGACTTTGTTCTATTACTATTGTAAAAGAACTAGTGCCATCCTAATGTAAAATTTGTATGAAATGTAGTTGAAATGCAGACGAGACCTACATACTTTAGAAAAAGAGTCACTGCATTGGAGGTCACTGAAAGTAAAATAGTCAGGTCCTGCTCCCATGAGATGATGATGTCCAGAAATAAAAGCAGATTGTTTCAGTTCCTTGTTTTTTCTCATAGCTAAGGCGCTGTGCAAGTACAAATCCTCAGACAGGCAGATTACATGGTTTTCTCAGTCCTCCTTTCTATGAAGAGATTTTGGGTTTATTAAGTCCTGTGTAAATCTAATTAAGTAGATGGAAGGAAAATAATTCTCTCTTACAATTTCTCCTGGACCTGAACCCATATGTTGCTATTTGTGATAGGAGCTTTTAGCCTCTCTCTATGTAATGGCAATTTTAATGCCATACTGTAACAATTTTCCTATAGTTTTTAAAACTGTAATTCAGTGTCTCAGACCATCAGATTCTGACACATAGAATTACTTTTAAAAAATAGTATTTAATAATTTGTGCATTTGGATTTTTTCTTACTTTGAAATTGCTTTCAGCTAATTAATCTTTTGGCAATTTCATGTTTTTGCATTTGCCTTCAATTTATTTTTTCTCAAATCACTGCTACAATGCATTACCACTAAAGTGCAGACAATAAGCATTACACAGGTGCACATATTAATTCATCTTGAGTTGTAAAACACTAGTCAAATCTAGTGGACTTGGCTGCAGAAATTAATATATTGCTATTATACAGGCTGCTCAGCTCCAAACACTCTAAAATCTGTAAATACTTAGAAAGATGAAGTAGGAGTTACATCACCACATTGCTGAACGCACATTTTGCTCAATACTACTCCTTGTCCTGTATGGATTTCTCTATATATTGCATCACACAAGACAGTTCATTGTATCTCAGTTACGTTATTTAATGACCTAAAAATGCCCTTATGCCTCCACTTCAAACAACAGGAGTTCAGATGTTAAATAAGTATTTGTACAGTATGGCAATTCTCAACATGTCACAGCAGTGTGGGGACAAATGTCTTTGTAGTGCCTAAGCCATCTCTGATTAACAAGCTCTGCTGTTTTAGCACAAGACAATTGTCACTGTATGCTTTGAGCTCATGCTGTACTCCTTCCTAGACCTTGCAGATGTCTTGAATTTTAACTCATTAAACACAAGATTTAAGGTGGGGAAAGAGATGTGTCTAAAATAAATCTATTTTGCCAGTAACTTTCTGAGTTTTCACTTCTAATCTTCATTCTTTTAATGTGAACAGCTTTCCCCCTTTGCAGCATGTTTTTTTCCTCTGTTTTCTTCATCTATGAAGTCACAGTTCTTTGTGTGTCACAGTTCTTTGTGTGTCATGCTGAGCTTGTAATTATCTTATGGTAGACAAAATTTAATTGTGGCTTAAGTTAACCAAAGACTGATCTTCTGGCACTTTGCATAACAGAGTAGAAGTATGAGAGTCCAACAGCAAAGGTCAGAAACCCATGTTAAAATAGTGGTGCAGGTGAAGCATGTAAGAAATGGTCACTTTTCAGCATGCAGGATGCTTGCTACTGACCACTGCAAAAGACTCCAAAAATCCTGGAAAGCAAGGCTGACGTTGCAGTGAACACAGCCTTCATGTCCAGTGAAACCCAGACTTTTTTTAAATTTAAGGCTGGTTGGTTTCTGCTCTGAGGATGTAGTTGCTTGGCCTCCAGACAGGACTTTTGATTTTATGGTATACCAGTAAGCGTAAAGAAACACTCTTTGCTCCTGTCCTATCCAACACCAGAGCTATGTACTGCAGTTTGTGTATGTGCATGCTCGTAGCAATTTAGAAATTCCCCCAGCCAGTGCTTTGAATTGAAATGCAATAACTTCTCAATAGCATCCAGAAATCTTCCAAAACCTTCAAAACAGCAGAAGGTTTGACCTTGCCTGCCATTTCTTTGGTGAAAGCCAAGACAGAAGGCTATGGTCTACCAAGACCCAGCTGAGTGGCTTATGACACAAATCACCAAACTGGATTCAAAGCTGACCTGAAGATCAGGTTTGCACTCCAGAGTACCTAGTACTGCCTTTCCTAACAAGTAACTTGCTCCAAGGCTGTCTCAAGGTAGTGAAACAAGAAATAGGGTGAATGGGTATTTCCTGGCTGTATTCTTTCTTTCTCTGATAGTCGTGTCACACACAGGTGTCTCAAATGTGATTACAGTGTCTCTTTAGAAATAAACCATATTCCCACTTTGTGACAAAGATGAATCACTGCAGGAGTGGTCTTTAGGGTTCAATAGGGCTTTGATTGAAATTTCACAATCATTGCATTGAACAGCAGTAACAAGGGAACAATCGAGATCTGCAAACAGGAATTTGTCTCCAGAGTTTTATTGGCAATAACTAGACAGAAGATTTGACCAACAAAGAACATAAGGACAGCAATTATATTTCCTTAAGTTATCTTCAGTTTATCATAATCCAGCCAAAATTTGAAGTTAGTATTTCTGTGAGGAGGGGAAAAGGAAAGGAAATAAGTGATGCTTGGTTTCAGAACACTTTGATCAGATAGTGGTACTGATAAAAATCTTTGAAAAAAATCCTCAAATATGGGAAAATTGTATTAGATTCTCTTAGAAAATTGTCAAAGGGACATTTGCTAATGCTAGAGAATAGCATTGATATTTAGATGAAATCAGAAAATCAAGCTAACAAGTCTGTTTGGAGATTATTCCGCTTCAAAATCTAGAATGAGATGCCAGTTTATGAAAAATTCAGCCTGTTAAGAAGTATATGAGGCTTTTTGATCATTAACATAAGCAATATATTTAAACAGTCTTTTTTTTATTTCCTCCTACTGTAATTTTGTAGGATCAAGAAACCTAATGTCAGTTCAATTATAGCAGAAAATTACTTGTCTTTTGGAATTATCCTATACAATCAAATATTTTTCATGTTGTGCTTCAGAAGGAAGAGCTATAATATAAAAAAATGCTCAAAAGTGAAGAAGAATGTAGATCTTAAAGGAAAAAAATGCAGTCCAATATTATGCCAAAGGTGTAATATTTCTGTAGGCTTTTTAAATCTTACTGAAAAATACGATTCTTTAGAGCTTATAAAAGTTTTCAAGTCATAACCATATTTTTTTCCTGGAACAATGCTATATTTTCAGAATAGCATTATTACAGTGGAACAGATTTCCAAAATAATCTTGAAGTATGTTTGTTTCAATAATTTTAATCTGGGAATCAAAATGCTCAATAATCTCTTTCATTATGAGTGGTAGGAAGCATTTGATTTCTGTCTTGTTAGTATTTCTTGCTTTTTGAAGTTTGAATTCAAGTGGAGGTAATGGAACAGTATTTCAGAGCATCATGGCCTGGCTTAATGGGCATAATTTAATATTTGTTATGGTCAGACTGGGCATCTGAACAGAATCCAGGCAGTCCTTGAGTGTTTGGAGACTTCACCAAGCCCTCTGACCTGAAAACTTGATGTCTCCTTCACCAGCCCAGACTGGGCTAGAGTTTCCAGACTGGAGTAAGGAGCTGACTCTTCTTTCCTTGCTTAAACACATTTGTACTCTGAAACCCGAGGTAAATGTGATCCCTTTGTCTAACTAAGTACTTCCAGTGGAGCTCTTCATGAGTCATGTGAAGGATGTAGGGAATAAGATGCCTGCCATAGTGGGTATAAGATAAAACTCTTTCCACAGAGTTTCTGAACATAATATTGCTGCTACTTGAAAATTTAGAGTGAATGAGAATTCTCATTGTAAAAAGCTGATAAACACTCAGCCTTTCTGTAGAAATCTGTAGTGTAAGGTTAAGTCTGCCTGTGCTATAAATATTCTATGATGTTATGATGTCTCCACTGGTATTTATAACAGGTCATATTAATAGAAAGATAGAGCTCTGTCATTGCCTACTGAAGTCAGAACAGATGAAATCCTCAGTGACAGAAGCTATGCAAAGAAAACCATGTACAGGCTCGTGTATCCGCTGGCTTGCACAAGGACAAGCCAAAAAAACCTCTTAGCACCTCATATAAAAATACCCTAAGTGTAGATTTAACACTTTATCTCTTGGAGACTGAACTGCAGATTCAAAAGTTGCTCATTCAATTGTTTGGCTTCTCCTCAGTTTTTCATGTTGACAAAAGTGAGCAGAGAGCTGAGGCCAGTTGCTGGAACAGTGTAACTGGCTGTGGTTCTGTGCATATCTGCAGAGAAAGGATGATCTGTGGCAGCTGATAATCTTCCCCTCTTTCCCTTCCCCTGTTAGAAAGAAACCTACCTAAAGGCAGACTTTTTTTTGCATATTTATGTACCTAATTTAAAGACTAGTAAAAAATTAAGGAAATACTTAGATTTTGGATTTTTGCAAAAGCCTTGTCATTATCCTCCCCAGGATATGGAAATTGAAGAAAAGGGTATATCCTAGGCTGGATTCTTGAAGATGGATAGCTGTACCTTTAGTAGTGTCCTACCAGAGGACAAGTGATTTCCTCAGAATATAAAAGCAGGATGTTCCTGTGTTGTAATCACTGGGTTCATGTATCCAAAAGGCATGTTGCAGCTTCCCAAAGAAGAATCCCTGTTCTTAGCTCCAGAAGATCTGCTAGTAACTCAAACTTATTTCCATAGAGACAATATGAGCTATATAAACATGGGTTAACCTACAGAAGGGGACCTACAAATCTGGTCTGTGGAGGAAATAGAGACCTCCTCTCAGTAAAAATTATTGAACTATTCCTAAAAAGAGACAACTTCAAGTTCTAATGATCTTCAGCAACTAGAAAGTGCCTAAGATCAGAATTTATCAGATGCTGTAAGATGCAATAGGATATTCTATTTCCTAAACACTTTTTCATTTCAAGTCCACCACTCATATGAGACATCAGACTGCATGTATACACAAGTATTTGAATGAAATAATTTGCAATATGTACACCTAAAAAGCATACAATTTTAATTTTTTTTCATTAAAGGCTGCCTCAAAAGTTTCCAAATCTGTTTACCTTGCTACCTTTTCCCTCAGTATTAGAATGTGCTTCATGTAAGAGACCTGTGTTGGAACATGAAGCCACAGCTAATGATGAGCATTTAGTATCCATTGAAAGAAGGTCAGTTTGAATCATTCCAGAAATGCTCATGCTATCTGTCTCCAGCAGCTGTTGTGATATGTAGAGTTAGTACTCTCTGAGCTGCCAGCGAGGGAGCCTTTGAAATTAAAGGAGATGAGAAGAGGGATTGACTCATTTTATATTAAAAAAAGGTAGATAAACAGACTTCGCTCTCTCCAAGAGAAGGCCTATGTTCATTGTGTGTCTGTCATCTCTAGGGATTTGACTGGAACAAGGAAAAAGCAAAGGATAGCAGGCTGTAGACTCACATTTTTCACTTGAAAACTGGAATTAACTGCTTAGTAAAATTGATCAGCCCTGCCATGTTTTTCAGTTGGATGCTTTGGGGCTTTTGGCTGCAAGTAAAGGACAAGCTGCATATGTTAAATGGAAAGTCTTTTTTAATGCCAGTTATTCCATTTTAATAAAGATCTCACCAAGTTGCTGATAAGCATTAGAAAGAAAGAAAATACTCTTTCAGTCCCAGCAAGGAAATGTGAATGTTTATTGCAGTAAGTCTGCCTTGAACAGAAAGTAGCTGTTTCTTAGTTTCTTAGCTAGACAGTAAAAAAGTAGCCTAGAGCTAACATCAGTCGTACTCAAACCTTCCCACCAACATAGGCATAAATAGATCATGCTATATGTTGAATGTTTCTTTCTCTCATAAAATATGAACCTGGTCTAATGTACTTGCATTAAATTATATTATCCCTGTCCTTCATAATTTCATAAAGTTTCAGGAATGATGCATCTGTAATATGTTTAACTTTTGTTACAACTCCAAAAGCTTTCTCCTTTTTAGCATGGGAAACGAGCGAATGTTTCCTGAAGAGAGTATTTGCTTACAGGTAATTTCTTGCTGTGACAAATATACACAGTAATTATGCAAAAATAGATATACAAGACTAGATTAGAAAGAGACAGGAGTAGTGACAGTTCAGTTCAGTGTGACAACAGAGTTGAAATAGGTGTTGTTTTGTCTGAGATGTGGGGTGGCAATGGAGGTACACGTGTATAGGGAGATGGAGGGAGTCAGAGCAGGAGTCTGATCTGACGGTACACAGTGGCATAGATTATCCCCTGAGCACAGGTAGACAAGGACTTGGCTCTCTCTAGGAGAAGACTCATGCTGGAGCCTTCACTAACGACTGCAGAACTGAAATTCCTATCTCCAGGGAAGACAGCTGTGGCAGGATAAGATCAGCTGTTACTTTACACCCCTGGCTCACAGCCCTGTCTTTAGCACATGTCTTCAAGGACATGCTGCATCAGTGGAACTGCCTGTGGGTCCCTGACTGCTGCTGTGGAAGACCCAGCAGCTCAGCTCACACAGATGCAGAAGAGGGCTCTTGGCAGGACTCTGTGTTCATTCTGCTCCTCTAAGCAAGGTAATTTCTGGTGCAAGTTTTTAACAAAAAGCTGCTGTCAGAAACATTTTAAAATTCTGAAGGAAGGCAATGATTTTTAGAAACATTTGCCTACTTGTTGTTTGACTTACGTGCAGAAAGCTAGGACTTTTCTGCACACATAACAATTTTCTTTAAAGCCTTATGTATTATCTCCTCAAAAAAGGAACTTATAAATTCCTCAAACATTGTATGGTCAGACATATTTGTATGGCCATACATATTTGTATGGCAAATATGTGTATGATCAACATGGTCAAAGGAGACTACAGTGCTTTCAGTAAGTTTGAGGTGAAGTCCCAGCTGATGCAAATAGAAATTTTACCATTGTCTTGATGGAGGCTGTAATTCCATCCCTATTAAACCATGGCAGAAAGTGATTTTCCACTTCAAGAGAGATTTCTAGGCTTGCACAAAGTGTGCCTCAATGTATGAGTACTTTTTGGAAATTCTGTACATCAACAGGAACATTTGCCTAGTTACCTTGAAGAACTCCATTTTGTTCTCAAATATTTTTACGTCTCTTCTTAACCATGTGGAACCTTACAATTAAACAAGCATTCCTGAATAGCAGGAGTTTCTTGATGCAAAAATGTTAACCTCAAACACCACAGTCTTCCAAGGATTGTTGAAAACACAAAAAGAAATATTCAACCTATTTCCTTCTCTCCTCATCTCTGTCCCTTGCCCCACTAAGCTTTGGTTTCAGCAAATGGACATTTTCTGAGAAAAAAAAAAAGCATTTCAGTGTAAATTCATCTAGTAGTTCTACTTCTCTGTAATTCAAAACTTCATATTATTAGTTCAGGATGTGTTTTTCATCCCTTTCTGGTAGACAAATTAGACCATTAGACCATTCAAATGTACATTCTGATTTTCAGTCTGAGCACACTCCCACTGTTACAAACTATTTGCAGTGGAATCAGTTTATAGCAAGGCCAAAGGGTAATAAAAATAATTTCCATTTCAGAGGAGGCTTTCTGACCAACTCCAATCTACATGCAATAAAAATGCAGCAAAGAAACAAATAGCTAACACAAGTATAATTCCAATGCAAATATTCTTCAAACAGCAGATGCATTTGGAAGGTCATTAGATTGACAGTTTTTCAGAAGAAAGGCAGAAGTATGAATATATATGTGATGAGCAAATGCTTGATGGCTGTGTAAGAATTACAGAGGAAAACAGCAGAAATTTCAATGAACTGAAAATAGAAGGCAAGCTTGCCTAGGCTTATACGGTAAGATAAATTTTATTCTTCTATTTTCCAAGAGAAGTTAGAAGCATCTTTGAATTAGTAAGTGTGCTCAGTAGCATATATGCCCAGTGCCTGGAAGACATGGTTTCCTGTGGCTTGGTGGCAATGTTTATGTAAATGGACACCTACAGTTGCGACAAAGGGGCCTAGTCCAACTTCACACAGAAGTTTCCTGAAGAGTCCCACTGACAATCCAAGCTTTGTTTGGTGTCCCTTAGAAATACAGAGAACCTGAATTGAATTCTGAGGAAACAACATCTCCTCAGTATAACACAGACTGCATTGAACTCCTTGTGATGGTCCTTGCCTTTATCACATAATTTATCAATCTCATTCCTAAGTGCAAGGGAAGCTGCAAGGAGACAGTCCTAAAGAGATAAGGATTCCTGAATCTGCAGTGGAACTGAAATTAATTAATTGGTACAGATAAAGCTTCTGACTTAATTAATCACTGTAACTGGGCTTCCTGTTAACATTGGAGACAATATCTACCAATCATTCTCTCTAAAAAAAAATAAATTAAAATTAACTTTTGCATTCAGAACGAACCAGGCAAACTTCAGTTTCTGTTGCCGGCCACCGTCTTTGCTTAAACTGAATCCATGATCACTGCAGTGTGGGGACTATAGTCATTTGCCACTGGGTGTGAAAGAGCTTCTGGGACAACTTTTCATACATAAATAAATGAATAAATGAATAAATAAATAAATAAATAAATGCATACATACTTTGGCCACAAGAGCTGTGCCTTATAAAAAGTGAGATCGAGTCAGTTTCCCTGTAAGATTCTAGCTTATGTTTAGAGTGTATCACCCCACATATTCCTAACTGACATGGATGTGTATTCAGAGGATTTTCTCATCATGTTATAATATTTGCTGGTCATGGAAGAAGCACTGCAAATACTAGAGAAGTTCAACCACAGCCATCAAATCAGCTAGCCATTACCTACTTTTTCTACTTTCCAACCTCCCAGCTGTTTCCTTACCTTTGATACTGCTTTCTCCTCTAAATATTAAAATAAAAATAAAGCTGTGAGGTAAACCAGGTGTGCAAGGTGTGTATTCTATGGTGCTGAGGTCTTATGGCTAACAGTGTGAGGTATTCAAACACACAAAATATAATTAACTATTCAAGAAATTTCCCCCCTCCAATTTGTTATACATGCCTGAATGAATGTTAATGGGGTCACATAGCTCTTTGAACTGCTGCTGACAGAACAATAAAGAGTTCCTGTGGTTTTCAAGAAACAGCACAGTATAATTTTGCTTGCTTTGCAAGGGCATTTCTTAATGATATCATTATACCCTCTAAACTCCTGGTCCACTCTCAGAAACTCACAACACTTCAAATGACAAGTTACCTTCTCTTCTCCCTGGGAGAATTGAATCTCAATTATAATTTATAATGTTTTACTTACTCAGTGAATATTCCTTTTCTGTGCCTCTAAGAGGTGCCAGCTATGGTATTTTAATGAAGCACCCCTGCTTTAGAGCCTCTCTATTCCGAAACTGGAACAACAGCATTTAAAGAGCTAGACCTTTTACCCACTTAGCTGAGTGGGGAAGGCAAATAGATTCCATTTGAACTGTCTTAAAAGACAATGAAAATAACTTAGATTTGTCTCTGTTCCAGAGATGTTACACCTGAATAGTATTGCCTGAGAATGTATAAATAACTTTACCAGTAAATTCTTGTCATCTGTGGTAAAATTAATTCAAAAGTTTAAATTATTTTATTTTGACTGCTTGCACTCCCTTGAGCTCGTTTATTTTGCAAAGATATTCTAGGCAAAATAGCTCAAGAATGTTTGTTAAACTAACAAAATAAGTTAATTTTTATTAGCTTGAGTAAATTTATTTGGTATCTACCTCTAAGGACTGCCCAGCTTTGTGTGTGCATACAGGGAAAAAAAATAAAAAACAACCTTTTGTAGTAATGTATTCCTTTTCTTTGAAGCCTGTGCAGAAAGTACATCTGTAAGATGCCAGGTTTAGACAGAATGAAAGAAAAAGTCAGGAAATAAGCTTGCATGCTTATAGGAGATCTTGCAAATTAGTAATCTTTGATGATTTTTTTTTAATTGGAAATTTTACATACTACAAATTCTGTAATAACATCAGAACATGATTTTCATAAATTAGCTGTCAGCAGCAGAGTGTTTTATTGGACACTCACATGGTTGAAAATTAATACATGAATTAAAGGCACTTCTGAGCAGTTTGTTGTCAGGCTGCAGTTTCCCCTCAGAGAAGTAACTCAGATCTGGGCCTGCCCAAATTGCCCTGGACTGGTCAGTAAATATCCATGCCTCTGGCATAAACAGGGGCAAGCAATCAGGATTTCAGTGCAGTGAATGCTCAATTATGTCACCAGCAAAACAAACCTGATTGTGGTAACGACAGGCAAAAATCGTTGTCTCCTTTGTTTTGTATTTTTGTATATTTGGGAGGTGGTGTCCAAACCCAGAGAGCCAAGCCCATACCACCTCTCCCCAGAGCCCAGAGGCTGTGTTTTCAAGGCAGGCCTCTTTCATCTGGGTTGGTTGGCACACTAAAAGAAGATATGAAATAACTCTTGGCAGGAACATTTCACTAACAATGAAACATCTGTTGATTTCTGTGTAGATTATATCCTTTTGAGAAACCTGCCACCCCAGTAGGGACAGATTTAGAAGATGTGACATAGGTGAAGACTTTCATCCCTTCTGATTTCTTTGCCATTCAGCTGTTGTTGCATGTGAAGCTGATCTTGAATCCTTTAAAAGATTCAAAATGCTGTTTGAACATGCTAAATGCAGCAAACCATCAACTTGAAAATTATTTGTCATTTTCTTTTCATCTACCTTTTTGTACTTTCAGTCATGAGCTGACTTTTCCCTTGAATTTCTCCAATCATTAAAGCACAGCAGAACTTCACAAGCTGGAGTGTTGTTACACTGCCATGATGGGACATTTTGTGAAGCAGAACAGTTAATGCCATGTCTCTTTTTTTTAGTTGAGTTTTGGGGTTTTTTTTTGGTTTGTTAGTTGGGCAGTTTTTTGTTCAGTGTCAGAATGATGTAAATTAGCTCTACAGCTATACATCAAACATAAACTTCCTGTTGGGAAGTAGTTTATCAGCTAACTGAGGATCTGATTCTGTTCAATATGGTTGAAATGAGCAAACAAACAGCCACTATCTCTCCCTGATCTCCCCCAAAAGAGGGGAAAAAACTAATCCTGGAATGAAATAAAAATGTCTGAGCCAATGCTATGTAAGCTAACAGGAAATCATTAGATATATACTGCCCACCCTCTCCAAGCTACACATTTCATTTTGAAACAAATCTGTACTTGGAGACATCAGTAATTATTTCCATTTATTTTCTGCTTCAGCGATATGTAAAGCTGCAGTTTTGATATAGCTTGCCAAATGCCTCTGTTGATTTACATGAAAGGTTCACAGGAGGCAGAAATATTTGCCTGAGGGATAAAAATAAACATAGTCAAGCAAACAAGATGCTAGTAAAAATGTAGTACATTCTGAAATTCAGTGGAAAACTGACAGTGTTTTTCCCTGTGCTTATCTAAGCATAACCATGGCAGAGTTTGGTGGATCAAATGCATGGGGCATCCAGTCACCCCCACTAATCCATCACCTGCTCCTAAGAGGCACTGTGACTCGTTTGCAGAGGACAGAGTGAAGACCTGGTGGGTAGGGTCAGGAGCTGCTGAGCTGAAGGTCTATTTATCCTTTTGTAATGCTGGAGTGAGCACTGCTGCTGATGGGAAGAGCAGGGAGGGGAGAACCACAGAGCCTTTTTCTCCATTCTCCTGAGCAGCCCCACACACAATCCCAGTGTCCTGGTGTCAGGGAAACCAGAGACTGTGACCATGAGATGAAAGGTGGGCTCAGCACTATTACTCCTCTGACCAAAAACCAGGAGCAGCAAAAGACCCCTGAATTCCCCAGCTGGAGCTGCACTCTGGCAGAAAACCACAGTCTTCCCCAGTGTTTTCAACTTTACTGGAGTTCTGCACAAACCACAGGAATCAAAGGGGAGAGAGTTCCATCCAGATCCCTCCTGCTACTGCTGCTTTCTACCTGGCTCTCTTTGAGGAGTGCATGGAAAGCTCACAGCAGGTCCTCTCCTCCAGGTGGGCAAGAGACTGCCAGTCAAAGCAGCTGCTTCATAATATGCTTACTGTCTCCCTCTGAAAACATCCAAAAACCCAACACTCCTCTCTTTTATCTCCTTTGCCCCATGGATTTTTTTTAACAGATATGGCAGTGCAAACAAAAAATTTAAAACCCTTATTTTGCATTTGCAGTCTAGGTTTTGAGTCTTTGAGGTGCTTGCATTTAATGCCTTCAAGATTTTGTTGGCTTCCATGAACACTGGAAAAAAATTCTCCCCATTTGAATAAAAGCCAGCCAAGTTTTCATGCAATATCTCAGGAACTTAATGCTCAGTCTTTAAGAGAATCTTTGAAAATCACAAAGTTCATTGCCAGTGCTGATTCTGTGTCTCCACAGAATATGTTTTACATACATCCTCCCTCCCTTGCAAGGCTCACTTGTGAGCTGGCTGCTGCTGCTGGCCTCACCGAAGAGACAGCTGTGTTGGATATGGTTGTGATGGGAATGTGGTGGTGGTTTGGTTGGATGGAGGAAGAGGAGAGATGGATGGAGAGGCACAAGTTCTCTCAGCCAAATAACACAAAGCATATATTGCCCTAAGCAAGGTTTCGTGATCAGCTCCATCACTTCCCTCATTGCCAAACTCACATCAGTGTCTTTTCTAATTGGAAATGTGGTTTATTTTCAGCTAAAGCAGCTCATTACAAAAGACATCCTCCTTTGGATGTAGTCTAAAGGACTCTCTTTGGTGTACAAGATGTACCAAGACCCTCAATGCTCACTTTTGCAGGGACAATGAGGGATGTTTTTTTCTCTCAGACTGAAAGGTCAATATTTAGGAAATCATTTTCTCCCTCTTTACATCAGAGGAATGGGGCTTACCTTGAGCATGAAGAGCTATGTTGTCATTTGTTCACACTAGCACTGAATAATCAGACCAAAACATCAAGCTTGATTTTACTGCCACTTGCACACCTTCTGAACTCCCATAAAATGGGGATACTTGAACAGGGAAGAGCCTGATGTTATTGCTGATTTAGCTGGAAAAACAGCTCATCTTGTCCATTAAATAATGGACACAGTTTTCTTTGGAGACCATAAATTCAGAAAGTTGTTCTAGTGATATTAGAGAGAGCCCTTAGCCTTCCTGTTGAAAGACCAGTTCTGACCAGAAAAGAGTGATGTGTGCTATCAGCCACCACAGCATCTTCTCTAGGAGTGCAGTAGATCCTCCACCACCTGAGCTGTGCTAGTGAAGGCTTTCAGGCTTACTTGTAGTTGTGTGCTAGCCCTAGCTGGATTTACTGGGCAGTTTTCAGCCTCCACTTCCTGAAAATTTAGTTCAGACTTTTGCTGAACCAAAATTCAGAAAGTCCAGACCAGGTTTCCATCTTGCTTTATTCTAGCATTTAAAGCTCTACATGGCTGGAAAACAAGATCTTCTACTGGTTCAGTTCCACTCCATAGCTTTTCAAATGCACAGTGTACTTCTACTGCTGTAAGCTCTGTTGTACCCTGGGTTTTTTGTCCCAGTCTTTAACACTGGCAGCAATGTAAGGCTAGGAGGAAAATTAACAGGTACAGCTTAAAAGGAAGCACGAGTTCCTGTACCAAAACAAGAACTTTTTGAATAGGAAAAGGTCTAAATGAGGAACCTAGCAGGGTTTTGTTACCTGTGAGGTCCTTGTACCTCCTCACACAGCTATTTTATCACAAAAAATGGAGTAATAAGGTGTTGATCCATAACTGTATCTACACAGTGTCTTAGTGTGCTATAAATGGAGGAGAACAAAATGTCTTTTCCAAAGGTGGAAACAGGTTTAATAAAGTGTTTAATCAAATAAGCTGCATTCAGATTGCAATGATAGATCTCAATGGGAAGAAAAAAATGGTTCAGTGAGAACTCTGCATCCTCCATGAGAAAGGCAGAATGGATAAGCAAGCATCACTAAGGTAGCACCCCTGGTGTAAGTGGAAAGGAAAAAAATGTTTTAATTTGAAAAGCAACTGTGTGCTATCAAGAACTGGTAGTGAGTTTTTGTTCTCTGCCTTGTGTTCCACTCATCATGACTTTAAAGCCTCCTGCAAAACAAGAGAGATTTTTGCTGACACAGGAGTCTGTCAGCAGGCAGCTGGGCTTCGGGGCACTCAGTCAATGGCATGGCAATTATTTACAAAGAAGAACAAGTAACCTCTAATTCTTTGGGTCTCAGTTGCCTTTCACCTCCCCCACCTTCTTCACAAACACAGAACTAAAGAGAGGAAAATAAACCTATAAAGGCTTTCACTGTTGTTAGAGGTAAGAGGTGGGGGAAGGAAAAAATTACATGTGCATTTTCTGCAGTTCTATTTTCTAAATCCTATAAAAAAGGAAGTCCCAGATCTAATTGTAGAGTAAAAGTAAGGAAATACAAGGTCTAAATGCATCTGGTTTTCCTAAAATAGATCTTACTTTTTCGTCTTTCCGTCTTTTTAAAGTCTATTTCTAGAAACTGCAACCTGTATTTAGGCTCTCCCTGTGAGATGCAGGAGTTGGGTCATTCCCTCTGGGGGAGCAGTAGGGGAAGAGGTGCTGTAGTGGAGGAAGGTGGGCTCAAAATCCCGTGGAAGTTCATTGTGGTGGGTGTAGATGTTGGCAGATGGTTCAAGCAGAGGTGAGGGGTCCAAAGATGAAGAGCTGAGCAGCCATCACTGCCAGGAGACCAGCGTTTGGGGTTCCTGACCATGGAGTGGTGAGGGATGGCAGTGGCAGTGGCAGTCTGGAAGGGAAGAGCAGGAAAGCTGCGGGGTTTAGGCAGAAGGAAGTTTGGAGCAGAAGGTTGGAAGAACTGAGAAGACTCAGAGTTAGGTGGTGCTCCAGATAGCCTTTTGGGTCAAAGAGGATGGGTGGTCTGGTATGCACCGAGAACTTATGGAAATTCTGATCCAAATTGGATATGTGGAATTATAAAAACCCAGGAACTGGAACTTTGGAGTGATAAGGGCTGTGGGCTGTTGTTCAGTGGAATGGGTAAGGGGTCTCCAAGATTGTTAGGCCAAAAGGGATAGGCAAAGCTTAACAGGTTGTGTGGGATATCTGTGGCCCATGACTCAGGTGTTCTTGCAGTGATCCTGGTTTGAAATGGGAAACACATGTCACAACCTTTGGCAAAGGAATCTTCCTTTTTCCATATCACCAGGGCCACTAGGGTCTGTCAGATGATCTACAAGAAGCCTGAAAGTGCAATAAAGCATTTAGTCAGCTTTAATATTTCATAATATTGCACAAAGTCTATATCTGGACCTTGTTGATCACCCTAAATATAGAAAAGAGAGTTGTTTAAAGCAGGAGGGGGGTGTGGAGGTTGCCCTCCCTTTATCACTCTCTCAATTAGCATGTGAAGCCAGAAGGATCTTAACACTACATCCGAAGGAAAATGCCATCAGTATTTTAAGTAGCTACCATCCTTATGAACAGTCAGGGGGGGTTTTCTCACTCCCCAGATCTTCTTCTGGCAACATGCTCAGCACCAGCTGGCCTCCATCACTCCTAGGAGTGCCTTTCTAGTACCAAAAGCTCACAGCACCGCATTTCACTGAATCATCATTTTTTCTAGCACAGTTTGTGTGTATTCATACATAACAGTTCTTTGAAAAAAGGTCAAGGCTATGATTTTGAATAAGCTAATTGGAGTTGAAAGCAGTGTCAGCTCCAGAACAAGTTCTGAGGACAGAAGCGAGCGTGCCTCTCTGCCGCAGTACCTTGCTCTCCACCAGTCAGCCTCCTAGAGTTAGAGCCCATAAATTCATAAGCCTCTTAATAATGTAGACACTAAAGGACTGCTATTTCTTTTTATTTTATCTTTTGCTTACTGAGATTGGAAGGATTTCTGCTTTGAAATCTCAAAACCCCTAATGATTGGCTGCATATGCTTCTGTATTCCTAAATTATTCATTTTTCTCACCTCCTGATCGGGAGCCTTCCCCAGGTGCTGGTAACAAACACGTTAAAACTTTAATTTGCCCAATGTTTATTGTAGCTACAACCATAAAAATAAGAATGTTATACTTGTTCATAGCTTAATCAATACCCTTAGCTCTTTCTCTACCTTTGGATTTTATAAATTTAATTGTCAATACTGCAGTGCAGGTACATTTCCTAAAGGTTATCAGAAGATTTGAAGATATGTGTGGCTACTTTAATCTAGATTTGGAAAATACGCCTTGTGTTACTCTATTTATTTTGTTCCTTATATCCTCCAATTCCAACCCTCAAAGTCCCCCTCCCTCCCTACCTCACAGAAGTACTTTGCTGCTAGAGTCATTCATGGAGAGCTAGAAAATTATTCTACAACATGCACACGTACCCCAGACAATAGAAAAGATGGTTGCCACACGGGCTTGTAAAGCTTTTGACATGTCCTACAGCATGGGAAAGCAATTACATTTTCTAACTTTTGGATTAAGAGTGTGAGGGGTGAAAAGCAAAACCCCTTTTGCAGTCATGGTCCGGGCTGCAGGATCTCTTTGCTGTAAATCTAGTATTAATCCCCTGTGCCTTTCTAAACACTCCTACACAAGTCATAAAATGGCACTGCTCAGCAGTAGCCACCTTCCTGACAGCAGTAATTGAGGTACAAACACCAGTCTGTTCAGATATTTTTATAAATACAAACATATATCCACACATATGCACATACATCGGGTGATGGTGGCTCGATGGAGGTCTCTTCCAGCACTGATGTTCTGCTGCAGCTCCAGTGAGCTCCACACAGACCTCTCTCTGCATTACTGGAATTGCTGCAGGACTGTCAGGAACATGGATCAGCCACCTCAGTTCATGTTCTCCAAGAGCCCAAAGGCCCTGTGGGATCTGCTGTCATCTCAAAGTGTCACGTCCTCACAAATACAGATTTGCACAAATGTTATGAGAAAAATTGCACAAAGAGAACTTTCCTGTGCAGACAAGGTTTTACTCATGGCCATGCAGAGCTTCTGTTTGTCATCAGCTGTATGACAAACTGTATAACTCTTTTTTTCCCTGATGAATAAGTTTCTAATTTTGGAAAACACCTGTGGACCATTTCTATGTATGTACGAGTGTGGGCTTTGTTTAGCAGAGGTCTTTAATAAGAACTGCAAGATTTTGCCTTCTGAAGAAGCAGCACTGTGGAAGTTTTACTGCTGACTTTACAATAAACTTGTTCAAATATGTCTCAGACACATTTTTGCCATAGTCGCCATTATTTTCATTGAATCACAGTTTTAAAATTTTACATATATTGAGACTAAGAGTAATAAGAATAACATGCAACTAATTTTCTTTAGGCCATATACAATTAATTCAGCCATTTACCAGCTATTTTAATTTCAAAAGTTGCAGGTATTTCATAGCATTTGATATTTTAGGCACTCCTTTTCTCCTTCTTTGAATATTGATAAGATTCCCTTCAGGGAAAGTGGTAGGATACTTTGATTCATGAGTTATATTTTGCAATAGAGGCAAAAATATGAAATAGAAACTTCCTTTTCCTTAAGTTCATAAAATCAAGAGTCATTTTCTCTAGGGCCATTTTGTCTTCCATCCACTAGCTTAAAGAATTTGTATCCATTTGAATTTTGCCAACAGCAAGAGCTGACAAATAAATGTAACACATACACAAATTCCCAGAACTGACAACAAGGGCAAATCTTTTGCTGACTTCAGAACCAAAGATTTCAGCCTAGTAAGTAATTTTGAATTATTTGCCATTCTCAGACTTCATAGTAAAGGGACTAAAAACAAAAATGTGAATCCAGGAATCTGTTGGTACCATCTTTTTGAACTGCAGATACTCATTTATGTTTTCAATGGTTAATACATTTATTACAGGAAAGAGTAGTATTTCACTTCATTGAAGTTCATGCATTTTTCCTCTGTTGGCTGGTGTCTGTCTTTCTTTCTAGCTGTGATTGACATTTATGACAACTTGCAAATAAATAAACAATTTCTGAAATAATATTATTGCTATTTCAGCTGCATATACAACTGTGCAGAAAAAAACCAAAACAAATTTTAAAAATCCATACTTCTTTATGAACTGAGAGTGAGTAGCTGTAATTAAATAAATGCTCTTCCTGTTGCAATGATGCTTTGTTTCTCACCTCCTTACCTACTGGTGTCTGGTCAGGGTAGGAGAGCAGGACAGATGTGCATAAGAGGCTAAAGTTGTACAGCTGATAGTGGTTCCAGATGTCGTGGGATTTCTCCCTTTTCCCTGTGTCTGGTAAGTCATTCCACAGAACTTGCACCTGTGTGAATTTATGGGTGAGGGACATTGTTTTATCAGAAGATCATCTCCCAGAGAAGGAAGGTAGCTTGTTGCTTGTTGCACAAATTTTTTGCACCTCTCTGCACCTAGGTCAGGATATGAGATCCAAGGACTAAGAGGGAGCACAGATGTTGTCAGTTCCAGAGTGGACAACAGAAGGAGACCCCTCAGGGAGACCCTGAAGGAAGAGTCTAAGGGACTTCTTGAGAGACACTCATCGTGCTTGCTGCTCCTCTGAGCCATTCTCCTCCCTGTTTGCCAGTGCACTTGCTGGAATAACTGCCTTTCCTCAGAGGTCTGGAGGACATGATTAAAAAATGTAGCTCCCAAGAACACAGATGTTCCACTTTCAGCATCCAGTTGCTGGTATTTCTACCAAATGCCTGGGAAGATCTCAAGAGGACTGAGTTCTGTTCATGTAGCCTTGTTTGTGTTCAGTGCTCCTCTTCAGCTGGGCAAAATCCCTCATTTTTGCCTGAGGCTCATTAACCTGGGTTAATAAACTCTCATTATCCAAGGTTTCCTCAATCGACTGCTGAATTGATGATGAGCCTTCCAATACATGGCAACATCAGAGAGAGAGGTTTAACATCATGTAATTAAAATCCCCATTATTCTAGCATGAAGGTGACTGAACTGACACAGAGCAAACTATGCCTACTAATTCAGAAAATAATGATGCAGGGTGAAAGCACTCAGCACTTCTCCCATCAGGAGGTCCTCCTATGCCTGTGCAGGACACAGCCTAAGGAACTTCAGATGCTGGGAGAGACAAACAGGTCATTTAGAACTGGAGACTGAGTCAGGAGAGGTACAGAGTACAGCTTATCTAGACTGCAAGAGAAGGGACAAAAGATAATCAACTTAAGACCTAGTTGTGAGCTAAATGAGATTGATGTGAAGGAAAGAGTGCTGCTTCAGGTGTGGTGTGGCACATCCCCACAGCATCATGTGGAATTACTAAATTAGGCCATGTGTAGTTGAGGGATGCACTCTGTGATGAGGTGTTGGGATGATTTGGTACTCTTAGACTTGTCTTGTTGACTCATTTCCTTCCCTTTTAAAAGTCAAATTATTTTTCTAAATGTCAACTATATGTTACCATCCTGGGCATGTGTCATCCCTGTCCCAGTGTCCAGGGATTTTGAGGAAAATCTTTGTCATTGAGTTGTCCTTGAGCATGCTGATTTATAAACTACGTATATTAAAATAATGTGCCTAGGTAGTACCTCTGTTGTATTTTTCTCAGGATTTTTAGATCTTTGTCTCTTAAGTGAAATAGAGACTGTAAAATTATTTTGAATGTATTAAATGTCCCAGGACAAATAGTTTAAAGCAAAACAGTCGTGACAAGAAAGAAAATGAAGATGCTTAGATATGTATTTATTATATCAGAAATTGAACTCAACAGGGGATGGTGCAAGTGATAATAACCAGCCTGATTAATTCAAAGTCATGTGCTAATATTGTTACTAAAGCAAAACTTTATCCCCTATCTGTTCATGTCTGGGCAGGTGATTTCTGGCATCAACAGAGAATGATGGACTTTTAAGAGCAGATTTGAATTTATTTCCAATCAAGGTTATTTGCCAATGGGATTATGAGATTGCTCAAGTCAGTTCAACCAAGCAACTTTACACATTTAAAAATTTAGACCAATTTAAGAATATCAGTACATTTCAAAGTTAGTTTGTCCAGATAACAAGTAAAACTGTGTTAAGACTACTGATAATATAAAAAAAGCGTCCAGTCAGGAACAACTCCAACTTTAGACCAATCCATGCTATAGTGCTCGGAGACAAATGAGGGAAACAGGAACAGAATTGCTTCCCAGTTTCCAAGGTTTTCAGTCAGACCTGTCTGCTTAGCACTAGAACTTCACAGCCTGCAACTCCTCTGTGTTTAACAGCAGGAACAGCACTTACCCTCTAACATGCATTCAAGTCATATGCCTGAATCGTTCTGAGGGTGTTTGGTGTCTGGACAGATTTTGAATATATACCAGCTATAGAGTTGGGAATAATAGCTGAATTTTCAATATCATTACTAAAATCAGTAACTGAGAGAGCTTATCACAGAATATCAGACTGGATGGATTGTGGGTCCAGCCTCAGTCCCTTTGTGCTATTATGGAGAAGGTGATCTGGAAATCAAATTATAATTTCATACTGTACATATCACCTTTTCCATGTAAAATATGTGCCATAAGTTTAACAATTAAACTATTCTATACAGTGCTTAATTAAAATTCATCCTCAGGGTGACAATAGGATACCTGCAGCAGCTTAATATGGGAGACATCTACATAATGCAGCAAAACCACAGGGCAGGATGATGCAGACATTTTTTCCTGCTACACCTGCTTATACCTGTTTTTTTTTTTCATTAATTAAATGAACAGCTCACCACAATCCAACAAATATTCCACTGGCCAAAAAGACATGTATATCATTAGACCACATTCCCAGACTGTTTTTGTTCAGATTCTGCCATAAAGAAGTACTTCTAATGCTCAATAAAAGTAAAATATTATCTTGAATTTTGACAGTGATTCATACTGACAGCAGCTCACATGATCTGCACAACAAAGAGTACTATCGGGTGTTCATGAGTTCATAGACCAAAAATGTTAATGACATTGAATAAGTTGTTTATTCATTGTGGCCACAAACCACACTGAATGCTTCATTACACACTTAATGACTAGAGATGAACAAATTGATTTTCTAAGTCGTTGTCCCACTATTACAGTTGGAAAAGCAATTGTTGTGGGTCAAAACAAAACAGAAAACACCCAGTTCATTCTTTGACCTGCAAAAGGCTTAATGTCATTTTTGAATGTTTCTTTCTCCCTTTTCATATCACACTGGAGCTACACATCAAAACAAAACTTAGAAATAATTCAGTTTGTGCATTTGCTTGATTTTTCCCTCATCCTTTTTTTGGCAAGATGCTTCATCAGATAAATACAAGTAGTTTCCATCAATCTTTTGTTTCTTTAGTGAATAAACCACTTTCTTAACCAATTCTGACCACATGGGTCTTGTCTCTACAGTTGAAGCAGACAGATGCTCTATTACACCACTCACTAGTGCCAGTCTGAAAATTGGATAATTTCTCTGGTGACAACCACTCGAGCTAAGAAAGCCCCTCAAGCTGTGTGTAAATACGTTATTTAAAATATGTTCCCATGTTGGTGTAGCTGTGTAGCTTTCCTGAACAACTTTTGACTCAGACAGCTCGATATTACTAGAAGCTATCTTCCAAAATAAGTGCTTTTTTGTAGTTGTGGTCCAGCTGTTGCTGCCTGAAACAAATTGGTACCAAATTGTATCCCCTTGCAGCGTGAAAAAACTGGATAGCACTGGGTGGAAGAGTAGATGTCCTTCACTGAGGGATGCAGAGTTTCAATTTAGTCGTGTTGTTGGCAAAATAATTTCTTGTTTGCCTATCTAAAGGGTTAAATGGTCACGTAAGAATGCTTAAGTGTTATAAAGGGCTTCCTGTGGTTTCCCAGTCTGGAGATTGTTTACTTTGCAGAATAGATAGTATTGCCAGGGCCAAGGGAGAGGAATATTTAAGTGCTCCCTGCGGATCAGGAAACAGAGAGAAGTCCTGAGGCAGAGGGTTGACCTATGGTGGGGATATTCCTGTCTAATGAAGAAGGCTGTGCGTGTGCCCTATGTAAGCAGGGCAGACTGCGCCACGTTGCTTCTCTCAACCAAGCACAGCAAGCCTTCAGCATTCTGGGAGGCTTCAGTGAATTGCTTCCTCCAAGAGGTTGAATTAAGCTTTATGGGCATTGTGGATTGTTGATTTTTTCCAAAACCCAAAGGGTTTTATGGATGAGACATTCTGTTTTACTAGAATAGATTTTTTTTTATGATTGCTTGTTTCTATCTTCACCTGTTTTGAAACTGCACAGAAAGTGTGTTGAGTAGCTGCGAATGCAACAGTGGTTTTAGTGGAATTTTTAGAAAGTACACTTTATTGCATTCCCAGGAATAAAATCAGGAATAAAGACAGCTATAAAAACAAAGAGCACTGGAATAAGGGATGTATTCTACCTTCTAGAAATTACTGTAGTCTTCATGATCTTTCAGAATCAACATTTCCTCTACCATTCTAGGTATATTAGTATAAAAAATGGTAAGGAATTCCTAAATAAGTTGTATTTTGGTAAACTGAGATAGCTTTAATATCCTTTTCAACCCTTTCACTTTACACTGAGTTCTCCTAAACACCTACCAGTATCAGGAGGTGCAGAAATACTGCAGCAGATTACCAGAATGGCAAGTGCTGATCTTTCAAATGGCAAGTGCTTCCAGGTGAAGTGACATGTTGTGTTCTCTTTCTTTGAAAATTGGTTTTTTTACAATTAATCATGAAAAAAGCTGAAAATATCAGCTTTTGTTCAACCCTTAGGAAGCCCACATGCCTCAGGCTCAGAAGTGAGTCTAAAAAGGAAATGTCAACCTAATGAAAAACAAGCAAGTGTTTTGAAAAGCCACAGTTTGTACTTGTAAATGTTCAGCACCAGAGTGCTGAGCCAGGTCAGGCTCTCTGGTTGTCCAAGGAGCTCTGCTACCATTGTGTCCTGAGGTCATTGTCACACCATGAAATCTGCTCAGCAGCTCTCAGCTCCAAGGATGACTTGCAAAATTATCTACTATGTATGAAAAATGTGATCATAAAGATCCTGAATTTTTTTAAAGAAGTTTATATACCTTGTTTAAGCCCTGCATGGGAATGAAGAGCTCTCGCAGGATTCACTAGTGTCTGAGCAGTACATGTAAAATTCTCCTGGCTAGCACTGAAATGTTCCTGGAGCACACATGATATTACTCACAGGATGGTACCTGACTCGAGACATGAAGGAGGAGGAACTGAAAGAACTTTGTAGTACAAAATTTGGGATCCTGATTCATGCTCTCAGGAAGTAATAGGCTTGGCCACCTCCACAGTATTGCTTTCTGTTATTTTTTTCCAGTGGAAAATCTTGAACAAGATCCAAAGAGTCCCAAAGGAATATTTCAAAGAAACAAGTGATTATTATTGGCAATACTAAAATATGCTGAAAAGGCAAAACCAGAGAAAAGGAAATCATGACAGTGTTCCCTTCCCTTTTTCATAACAAACCCAGGACAGCATTGCAGATGACTGGGTCCCTTCTGTTTTAGTAAGAAATGTTTTGATTAAGAAAGCTAAACCTTGCAATTTATTCCTAAGGTGTAAAACATCTTCAAAACTTCCATAATTTTAGTTAATTCTTTTTTTTTCCATCCATAGATTGGAGAGTTATGACCTAATTGTCATTAGAGAAGAGACATCATTTGAGACAGAAAAATATCTTTCAGGAAAAAAGCAAACACAGGAAGCCCTTAACTGAACAATGAGAGTACTCTGTGAATATACCAAATTTTATCCTGGTTTTGTACTGCTTCTTTTAGCCACTGCCAAAGATAGGGTGTTGGATTTGCTGGGTTTGGCTCAGCAAGGACCCTCCTATTCTTTTATGAAAGTTTTTTTTTTTTTTTAATTGAATTTGAGCATGAAAGTGTTGTGATCCTGATCATTTGTTCTGTTGTTAATTACTCAGAGGCAAATAAAAGTCAATCAGAGATCACACTGGTGTCAGCTGTTATTAAGCAAGTAAAGTCAAAGGATGGAAGAGAAGGAAGCAATGTTCAGATCTAGTTGTGTGACTTGTGAAATTTTCTGATCTTGTATTTTCTGCTTTCCCTGGCAACAAAAAGACCAAATAACATTCATGTGCCAAACCCAAGGGCACCTGGGTCATTGATCACCTGTGCAGGCCCACCTTTAAATGTTGCCAGAGCCATACGTCCTTTGAAGAGCAAAGGAGGTAGCACAAGGGAAAAATGTAGAAAGCAATCTTAGAGAGGAAGGTAGCCTCAGAATTTTCTGAGAACATGGCCTCACAGGAGACCACTGAGACAATGGAGAGGGGTTGCAAAGATGGCAAGACAGAGTTTTCAATGTACACTTTGATTTAATGCAAAGTAAAGCAGAAGGTGAGCAGATTCTCATGCAAATGTCCAAGGTGTCAAGTCATCACAAGACTCTTCTGCCAGACATGTTTGATCCCTTTCATTTTGCTTGACGGATATTCCCTCTGGTGGTCTCACATAGAGATGATCTGTCAGCTCTCCTTTGTGGGCATCGACCAGTGAACACAGTCCTTCAAGATATCAATGTGATCAGTATATGGTGTTAGTTCCATTTAAATGTCAGATTATTTCATCATTCCAAACCCATGACAATGAAGGCACCTTTTAAAATACACTGCCTTAATATCACAGGTGTTTCCTCAAAGTGTGATACCACAAAGTATGAAAAGAAATATTAGGTTTTTAGGGGAGGCTCCTGCAGGAAGAGCCACTGCAATATGTTTAAAATGCAAAGTCATATCTGCCACCTCTCCAGCCCCCTGGATCACCATTGAAACCCCCCCAATGTTGGAGTCCTGCTTGCTGCATTTGTCAGCATGTCTGGAGTCACACCACAATGCTGAACAGCATGGCAAAAACTCATGGCTCAAATCTTCCCTCCTGCTTTGTTGCCAGTTCCACCAAAACATACTTGTATTATATACTACAAAATAAGCAAAACCAGTACAAGGCTGAAGAAAAGCTTAATATGTAAAATCAGATGTAAAGTAGAATTAGATGGAGAAGTTCCTAATTCTCCTCACTGGTCAGAGCCTCAAGGCCAGAGTCATTCAGAACTTTGCTGTTTTGACGAACAAATCTGTAAACTGAAGCCATTGGGGCTGGGACTGTACTTTGGAGCTGCAGTTTCTACTGACATTAAAATCTGTCATAAAGCCAAGACACTCATCAGACAGGCAAAAAAACCCCTAATACACAGCAGATTTCACTGCTCCATGCACTGACAAGTGTTATATTCAGGTCCTCTTCTAAATAGAGAAAGCACTGTCTGTACTTCTGTGTGTAAAATGAGCAAGTGCTAGGTGTTAACATTTTATTCAGCTTCCAAAATACTCAAGCACAAGAGAAGATATTTTCTTATAAAGATGATTGAACAGATATAAATCAAAAAGACTTTAGATATTACCATGCTTTAGTTGGGGAAGGTGAATAATGATGGCGTAGCTATTTTTCATCCAGCACAATTCTGCAGATTGGTTTGAGGAACTCAAACCTCATGAGTGTACTCTTGGAGGAATCCCAGAGATGGGCACATATTAGTATCCACAGCAGTTTTCCACAGCTGTGGATCATAAGTGCTCTCTGATGTCTCAGGGCAGAAATATCAGGTTCACCTAAGCCATCCTCAGGTGAAAGGATAATATGTAATTATTACAGACACCCTCAGAGGACCAGGTTCCACAGGGGATAGTCACCAGCAGCTTCAAGGAGGTTATGAGCAATGATGGGACAGTAACCTCTCCTGCTTTTTCAGAAATGCTTGTTTTTACATGTTGAACCTCACTTCACAGTAAATTTTCCCATGTCTGAGCAGAGGCAAAGTTTTTCATTTTGTCTCTAGATTTACACAGAATTGCTGTGTGCAGGCAGGTGCTGTTTTCTTCAGCTTCCAGCTGGTGTGGATAGCTTTGTATTTTGCTAGAATGATCAGGCATGTCTGTGGTATGTGCTATTTATTCAGAAGAACACTTCATAAAACAGTGGAGGCAATGAAGCTTTTGACCTGCAGCTCTAAAAACACACATGAAGTCAATCAAATGAAATACAGAATGCAGACCGAAATATAGCATCACAGATTTTGTTTCAACAAACTTAGCTGAGCCAAAAGAGGACTATTAATGATAGGAAGTGTGAAAGAATGACAACATGGGCAGTGGGGAAGGCACCAAAAAAGCACATGAACATTACTATCAGGTCCTTGTTTGCAGTCTGAAACTTATGACAAGATTAGGAGAACAGCAGAAACAAATACTCCCTATCTACTAGAGAGGCATTTTCTTGGAGGAGTAGGAAAAGGCAGCAAAAGGCAGAGAAATGAAACAAGTGTCCCACCAGCCTGCATCTCTGCCTCCAGCACTGCCATTCCATTACACTACCAGCTCAGAGAGAAGAGGCCAGAGGAGGCAAGAGGGAGGGTCAGAGAGAAAATGAAGGACTGTGCAGCATGCAAGTGTATGTATCCATGAGCATAGGGCAAATCCAATCACACAGGGAGGAGCTGGCCCTATGAATGTAGCCCACACAGGGCCATAATTTGGATTGCATTCTGGAGAGGTGTTGGATCTGCCACAGGGAACTGAGTCCTGCACGCCTGTAAACACCAGTGCTGTGCATATCCTTGGTTGTCACTGGTGTTAAACATGGCTGATGTTCCTATTGTAAAGAGTCTATGCACGCTTTAAACTGTCCTTTGGGGTACCTGGTTCCATAATAGTTTAACTGCAGTTGTGCTTTGTTGTTACTGCAATTGATGGTACTACTAGCTTTATACTTCTGTAGGATGCTCGATTATTTGTCTCATGATGCTTTTTAGAAGAATTGTCAGATTAAACTGTGAAAACAACATCTAAATGTTTCTTTGAAGAGTGCAGAAACAGGATTAAAAATGAAAACCTCTTTACTAGAATAAAAGAAACCCTGCAGAGCTGTGGTGTGACAGGATGACTAAGCCAAATATCCTTTCTTGAAGTGTCCTCTTTCCTCAAGCAGATGGTTTGCTGTTATGATCAGGGGATCTGAAGCCAGAGAAATTATCCTGTTGTGAAAATGCCATTGGGGAGAACACATTTACTGCCTCCTTCTTGTATTCTTTTCCTTACTTTTGCTTCCTACTGATGTGGTTTCTGTAAGCAGTTGTGGGAGATCTTATCCTATCCCCTGCAAGGGAAGAGGCTGTTCCTGCCACTTTTAAAGGAAATACAAAGACAGTGCTGTTTCGCATTTCCACTTCAAATTGTGAGCACAGCGAACAGAGAGGGCTATAAACCCATTATGTGTGGATTGATGGAAGTAGGAAAGGAACCAGTAATCATTTATTGCCATGTATCTGTTTCAAGATCCTCCTGCAAGTTTGCTATTTTCCCCCAACTCCCCTTTCTAGCCACGCCATCAGTGATTTCCAGTGTAATTCAGAATCCCAAAGACCATCAGCTATCAATATCCAATTAACTCCTTAGGTGTGCTGTAGCCTCACACGGACCCTTGGATCTCAGTTTTAATATCCATGCTGTCATTTCTGCTGCAGCCAGGTCCTTCAGTTCCTGCTGTCCCAGGTCCTTGAGCTCAGCTGTCTCAGATGAGAAAACCGATTCCACCTCTGCTTGTGTCCATCTGGTGCAGCAGTGTCGCTCGCACCCGGGACAAGTTCACTGCACATTGGCATGACTGCTCCCCACCTTTATCACATTCCACAAACCATACTGGACTTGCTGCTTTGCTCTGTCTGTCTCAAGATACCTGTGAGACCAAAGTGACTCTGACAGCTGCCTGACAAGCACAGGCATCTTGTCTTCAGAGTTCCTGTGTCCTCCAGTGCATCATTGGTGCCATGGCAATTTCACAACGTTAAATTCAGACTGGGTTGTGACCTACCCTTCCTCTGTGTGTCTTAGAAGCTCTCTCAAGCTGGTCCTGCAGGCAGCTTGATAGGTGCAAATTTCCTTATGGCTCCCTCATGTGAGGAGTCTGCTGAGGGAGACATTCCCAGGGAGTTCCACTGGAATATATCTTTACACTGTACAGTTTAATTTGTTTAGTTTATGTCAGAATTTCTGAGTTACTTGAGGCCTCCAGATGGGATGTTTTTAGACTTTCCCCCCATCATTTGTGCATAACTTAGTACTGTTTGCATTGTCAAATATTTTGTATTTCCAAGAAGAAGCCTTGTGTCTCCAAGCGCAACCCAATGGCATTCCAAGGAAATAATTTCATGAAGAGATTATGATCAGGCATATATGGATGCCTCAATTTCATAAGGTCACCTCCCAGAGTGTCACTCCCTTTTCAGTTTCTCATTAGAGACATTGTGATAGATGCCATTTTCAGGTCATTTGTATGCAAATGAAATATTTCAGTGTTTTGCTCGCTTTCTGCATGATCTGTAAGCACAATGCATTCACTTGCTCTTCTTCATTATACTTTCCTCCCTAGAGCAACAGACTTCTCTTATTGTAGCCCAAATTATGGCAAGAAAAACTTTCCTGGGTAGATGAGCTGTGGACCATCTTGATCCTTTCATCTCTATTTCATACTCTGTTGAGAGTTCCTTTATTTCCCAGAAGCATCCTTAGGTTCCTTTTTTAGTTGCTGCCATCAACTAAACATGTTCATTGCATGAATTGAGTCTCTGAAATCCAGAACTGGCATCTTTTTAGCTCAATAATAAGCATTTTATTTACTTCTGGTACTATTAGAAATTTTCACTTTTCTAAATATTTTAATATTATTCCTTGTCCAAGAACTTACTGGCACAAATTTCTTATATAATAAAAGTTAACCTCTATATGATCAGAGTTTCATTCCTACCAAAAGTGAATTGTCTTTGCAAATACTGGTGTCTCTGGTGCATCTAAATATCATGGAAAATCAGTTGTGTTCTTTGGACAGGGAAGAGGAGAGAAAGGCACTGGTCTCTTCTCTATGGTAACCAGTGACCTGATCCAAGGGAATGACCTGCAGGTGTGTCCAGGGAGGTTAAGGCTGGATATAAGGAAAAGGTTGTTTTCTTTTCTTGAGGGTGGTTGGGCACTGGAACAGGCTTCCCAGGGAAGTGGTCACAGCCCCAAGTCTGACAGAGTTCAAGAAGCATTTGGACAATGCTCTCAGTCCCACTCCCTGGTGTGACTCTTGGGGATGCTGCTGTGCAGGCCTGGGAGTTGGATTTTGATGATCCTTGTGAGTCCCTTCAAACTCAGCTTATCCTGTGATTCTATGATGCTATGCTGATTTCCTTAGCTGCCATGAAGAAGAAGTGTGTTCCTTCCTCTACAGATCTCTGCTGATGCTTTCAAATGCCTGTGAGGTGTTGTGATCCTTTTACAAACTGCAGATATTATCTTGTGTGGGTTGTTTTTCCATCCTGCATTTCTCCATCATGGGTTCTGTGGATTCCCACACTGCTGGTGTTCTGCTTTCCTGCCTCAGTCTCATTTGCAGAAAAATTGTGGGTGTATTTTCATGTCCACAACATCAAAGCAGCATTTAACCTTCTCACATTTCAGGCAGGTGCTTCGAATCCTTTGTTTTAAGAAGATTCTGGGTGTTTCAGTATGCATTTCCTTGAATAATTTTTCCCAGAATCTGTGATTTTATCACAAACTGAATTCCAAAATTTTTTAAACTTTTTTACCTTTCTATAAATCACAGCCAATTTTTTATTTTTACTATATTGAATTATTTGTTTGAAAACAAACATCTCACATGTTTCCCTTTATCTTCACTGTGGTGCTTAAATTGCTTTTATAATCTTTCATAATAAACCTTCTTTTCCCAAAATAATTTCAACAACCAAGGTGCTTCACAACTTCTCTGTCAGAAACTGAGCTACCTTAACACTGGCACTTCCGTTTTATGGATACAGACTGAAGTACTGGGCAAACTACTTCAACTGCCTTCTGTGGTCTGAAAGAGTTTTGATTTTGACAAATCCTTTAACTTCTCTGTTTTTCTGTTAGGAGATTTTCTTGCTGAGAAAGTCAGTTGTTCAATAATCATCCTGAGTGAGGAATTTGCTGTATGCAGTGGTGGACTTCATACTGAGCAGACTTTCATAGTCTGAACCCATTCACAACTCAGTCAGTTCAAATAGCAGAACCTACCTACTTAAGGGATCTCCCAGGCTGTGCAACACAGTGCATCTATGATGCAACCGAAAAATTGAAACAACAATTAAAATTTTGAAGCTGATGGTACCAATTACCAAAAAGTGGTGAACTGATTTTGCCAAACTGATCCTGACAGAAGTGAGGAAATATGTTAAAGTAACCTCTGCATAGTAAGTGTGTTGTCAGTGGACCTTATCTTCAATTTTTTGTGCAAAGATGTACTGTACATGTACATTAAAGTATACATATGGTAAAGGTGTGTCATTGCCAAAAGAAAAAAAAACTAAACAAGTAAAACCACCCAGATGAAGCATCTGCAAAGCATTCAATAATACTATTAGCTTCTCACAAACACTTGCAGGCAAACATTTACCTTGGTTGTAATCTTCAAATGTTTTTCAAATTTCTGAATATTCAGCCAAACTATTTTACTTCCTTCCAGAAACAACCTAGCACTATTGGAGAGCTGTCCAGTGAACAGCATAATGAACACTCTTTGCTAAGCTCAGGTACCTCTCTGTGCCAGTTATAGATTTCAGTAATGGGGAGGTTTTAACTGAGTTGGTGGATGTAAGTGGGATTAATATGCATTGCACATGTGCAACACTCTGTAGCAGGTAATAGGGAATGCAGCTTTTCTGATAACTTCTCTTCACCTGGCACATTCCTAATAGCAAGGAAATCCTTCATTCTTGGAACAACCGTTCAATGCAGCGAGTTAGTGATATAGATTTTCTTCTGGTCTGAACAGGTTATTTTCTTTTGTTTACTGCTGTCATTTATGCTCATAATACGGGTTTTGCAGCAAAGCAGATAGTAAATAAGCCTTACCTTCCTGCCCATTTCTATAATAAATTCTGTGGCATATTATAAAGATGATAAAAGCTTCAGCTTTAAATGGAAGCTGTAACCTGAAGCCCTGAGTAACCAGTGATCAGTCAACAGTAAGTGTGGAACGTGAGAGGGCAGGAACAGTCTGACAACTTGAGATGCACATGTACCTTAACATATGAAATACCACAGAATCATGGGGTAAGTAAGTTTGGAAGACCAGATCCCACTCATAGCTTAAAGCAGGGCAAATTTTGAAATTAGAACTAAGCACTACAACTCCAAACAAAATCTCTGCCATTTGCTAGAGGGACAATACATGCCCCTGTGCCAAAAATCTTGCAAAAGTCAATGTTAATGACACCAAGTCATTTGCAAATTTGCACTGGAACCCAGTTCTTGGAGTTTAATAAGGAGATTATGCTGCTGCCTACAATTAGGTGGGAAGAGCTCTTGATGAGAAGCCTTCAAAAAAGAAGGTACAGACACACTGTCCAGTACCTACCTAGCAAATTTAATGACCTCCAGAGATATGACAGAGGATACTCTAGTCTCTGCATGGAAAAAACCTAGTTCATACAAGATTTCATGTAGCAGTACCTAATGTGTGACTTAAAATACAAAAAGAAAGAGGAGAATGATAATTTGTATGGCTTTTTAATCTGAGGTGGCTGAGAAATGGGGTCACACCTTCCTGTGAACTGCAGTTTTAGCAAAGTCAGAGAAACTTTTTCCCTGCTCTTGGCCCTGAAAAAAATAATCTGAGCAAATTTTTAAGGAGCAGAACCAGAGTATGAAGGAATCATGAGCTTGCATGATGCTGTGGTGCCTGAAAACACAATTTAGAATAACATTTTGGAGAAGGCAGGGCAAGCACTACTCAGGCAGTAATCTCTCAGACTGCTCTTGTTAGGGTCTGTAGTGGGAGCGGATGATAATATACAGGATGCCAAAGGGCTGAACAGTGACCTGGTGCTACATCCACCATTTGATATTCATGCTTGGCTAATGATACTGGAAAGACTGAGAAACTGCACCCATTAATGCTCTGCTTTTCTTGCACCTACACAGACATCAGAAAACATTTTTCTACTGCTCTCTTTTAAAGCTGTTTTGTAGTCAGCGTTAAGGTGGGAGTAAAGCCAGGTAATGAGGAATAAGAAGTGTGAACTGAAGGGAGGACGTGTTGTAGAAATGAAAGAGCCATTGCAGAGAGTATAAACATGTATTTCGTGTAGCAAAGAGCACAAAGTTTAGGTGACATTTAATGCTGTCAAACTGACAAAAGCCCTGATTCTGAGTGATTATGCAATGAGCTGCACTGACTGCTGCCTAGCATTGCTTTAGGTGGTGAACACAGTGCAAAAAGAACATCGAAATGGCAAAGTCACACACTTAGGAAAGGAAAAATCTGAGTATCAAACACAGCTTCAGAGGGCCCTGACTACACCTGTGCTTTATGACATCTCTGGGAGAATCCACTGCAGAGAGAGCTCTGCCTCCCACCTGTGGGTTGGAGCTGCAGCCTCCCTCTCTGCTGGGAGAACATAGCTAATGAACTCCAAGTTTGACTGATTATAGCTTTTAAGGCAAGAGGATATCACTGGGACTAGTTGGCCTATGAAACAGCCTCATGCTTCCTTGAGTGTGAGTTTGGATACACACATGCACAGAGTTGCAAAATCTCTCTCTGTCTTTAAAACCTCGTGTGCCAAGAAAACCTTTTGTGAAAGGTTGGGTACATGCTCCAAAAGCTCTGAGATTTAGATCTTCACCCTCCAATAATCATAGAAATACTTTGTAGTGCAGAAAACAATATTTTTCTCTCTAAGCCCATGGAGAAGCTGTCATCCCACGCCCCCGGCCTCCAACACTGTTCCCATAAAAATATGTCTGGCTCTCTGTTGAAATTCTTGGGTCCAAAATGTGTAAGTACAGCAAAGTTGCAACAAGTCAGACAATCAGACAATCTTAGCTATTGGTGGTGCTATTAGCAATGCCTGCTTTTATAACCACAGAGGAAAAACATCAGTGAAAAATATCAGTTCTTTATACTGCACAGTGCAAGGCTCTTCACTAAGAAAATGGTCTTCATGACGCATTTCTTAAATGCATGCTGTTGAAAATGTCATGAAACTTGAATTGCAGTCTGACATTGTAAGAACAGCTTTCCTAAAAATACATTTTCCACAATGTATCTTTAAATCTTTCCACATGTATTTTTAACATGACTCGTATTTTTTTATTATCAAAACTTATTCCAAGGACATTAAATTACGGTCAGGTTTCTCATTACCAAGGCAGTGCTCTGTTATTAAAAAAAATACAGAGAGAAAGAGATCACAAAAGGGCAGACACAAAGAGATTATATTTTATTGCAGACCTGACACATCGGTCTGCTTCTGTTAAATCAGTTTGGTGACTATGTGGGACTTTGTGAAATACAAATACACAAAACAATTTTCCCTTCAGCATGAAAGGATAAGACAGCAAAGCAATCTCACTCAGAGACTGGAACAAGGACAGAGACTGAATCACACAAAAAATAAGAGGGTGGGTTTTTTTCCCTTAGGCTTCTCTTGGTCTGAAGAATAAGAGGCTGTAGATGAGGCAGAGGGGATGCTGCTATCAGGTGTTAATCTGAGGCAGTGTGGGCTGCTCATGTTGCACCCACCAAGAGCTGGGTGTCCCCCAGCGTGCAGGCATTTGGCATTTTGACTCCCTTTAAAACAAAGTAGCTCATGGGGTTTGCTCTCACATGCATATACACATATTCACACACTCCTGTTGAAAGAGAATAAAAAGTGGAAAAGGTATCTTCACCATGGGACACTTATCACTATGGGACATTTATCAAAGCTGACAGGGACCAAAAAACTTGTTTTAAAAAGGGGTTGTGTAAGTGCTAGGTGAAGGGAAACCTTGAATTTTAAAATGAGGTTTCCATTTTTAGAGTAAAATTCAAAATTCTTAGTGTAATAAGACAGGAATCTAGCTCTTGTTAAACAGATAGCTCTGAGAAAACGAGTGCTAAGAGTCTGTGATACCTAAAAGGACTGGTATGGAGGAGTCAACACAAAGGATTATTTTAACTTACTGCTAGATGCAAAGATTTTTACTGGAAAAGGAATGATTTCCATCAAGTACTTTGTTTCAGTCCATCAACAATTGCCAATTAAAAAATGGTTTGTTCATTTTCTTCTGACCATACTAGGTTATAATCTCATCACAATGATGGTTTATAATCTCATTCCATGCTGCTTTTAAGATGATTCCATGCATTGTTCAAGCCGGGCTAGATCTGACTTCTGTTCAGGAGCAAATAGGTTGCCTAGCACTATAAATAACAAAATCTCCTTTCCTCCATCATTAGTTTTCAATCACAACACAAGTGTAATGCAAACTTGAGGAATTCTGTTTAATGTCTTGGTGCTTCCATGGGCAAAGATGAAAAGCTTCTCTGCAAAGTCAATAGTTCTCTTGAGAAACAATGCAAGTGCCACAAGACCTTTTTAATTGCTTTTCTTTGGCTGACTTTAACTAATGCTGTGGGCATTTGTCCTCACCATGGCAGCTTGGCCTTCATTGCCCTTTGCTCAGGCACAGCTATTTCAATAGAGAGCAAGTGTATATACAGACGTATATATGATATATATATATATATATATATATATATATATACACACACATGCAAGTGACAGTGTGAAAAAAATAGAGAGTAAGTGTTTTACACAGTGTAGAGAATCTCAGCATAATAATGCATATCCACAGAGACAGTCTCTGTACAGGGTTTTTTGTTTAAAATCTCAGTATAACACAAGAAATAAGGCATAAATGCTGTATATTATGCTTTTCATGACTGACTTTGCATGCACTCAACTCATTCTTTTCAAGATCCTTTTAAATGCTGCTGAATTTGCCTCAGTGCCATCTTCTTTTCCCTAACTCCTTCACTCCCTGTGCTTTCAGTCACAGTGTCCTACAGATCTACTGCCCTTCAGGATCAGTGCAAGGCCTGCCTATGGAAATAGAAATAGCTAGGAGAGAGGTGCAAATAAGATAGCTAAAGAAAACAGCGGTGTTCTTTACTATAATGGTTAATGGTACAAGAGTTAATTTTGTCTAAAGCTTAACTAAAAAATTACTTAAAAAAAAAAGCCCTATTCTCTCTATTCTTTTTCCAAAAGTATATATTAAAAATAAAACACTTTTTGGGTCAAGTTTTCAATGCCAAACTTTCAACCCCAGTGCTCCTGAGTAATTTCTTTTCCAGGTGCTAGGGAATTAGGAAGGTCCTTCATTAAAGCTGTCTTAATGCTGACTGTTACCTTCTTTGGTGGAGGTGCTCATTCTGCTGGTGGGCATTTTACTTCAGAATGCCCTGCATTAAAATCTGCCTACAAAAGAAACTTATTTATTTACAACACCCCCAAAACTGAGAGCAGCTCACACCCACAAACACCACCAACAGCTCAAGTGGAGATAAAACACACCGCTTTACCTCCTGGTGTCAGGGAGAAGGGACTGAAAGGAGGTCACTTCTCTCAGTAACCCAAAGCTTGCACAGGGACTTCATTGCCATGATGATTTGGAATGAGCAGCCAAAGCTCAGGGGTCACACTCAGCCCAGGGCTTGGTGTGTGACACAGCCCTGCTCAGCTGTGCTCACCCAGCAGGTCTCCAGGCCAGGCTTGCTCTGTGCCCAGCACGTTTTGCCATTTCTAATTAAGCCCAAACCTGCTTTCAGCTTTGATGATCTTCCTGCTGCTTTTTCCTTCCCCCACAACTAATTTCAGACATTCACATTCAGTGAGATACAGGAATAGAAGCAACTCAGCTTGCAGTCGCCCTGCCTTAGGAAAGCTGAATATAAACAGGTTTCTGAGCAAGTTTACACCAAAAATCAGAACACTGAACACAATGCAGCCTGGTTTGCTGGAGCTGGCTGCAAAGATCATACCAACTTCCTAAACTAACTCTGAAAAATAGCCTCCAGCTAATTCATGTCCCTTCCTAAGCTGTCTGTGACCCAAACTACCCCTCCTTAGCTTAGTGGGTGACTGTCACTCTTCTTGTTCCACCAGAAGCATTCTGATCTGGCCTTACCTAATATGACCTAATCTAGAGCAAAATGCAGTGCCCCAGTTGCACACGTGCATGAGCTACTTCCAAATTAGTGTCTCAGTACTCTGAGTTTTACTTTTTAATCACATTTTGAATTCCTCTCTTCCCTGTAAACCAAGCCCCTGAATGAACCTGCTGTTTCTCTATTAACACAATTTATTAATCTATTTTTTTGTTGTTGCTGTTTCTGGAGGGATCCTTACTCTCTATCTTTAGTGTCTAAAAGAGGGGTACAGGCCAAGCAAAAAAGTAGCACCAGGACATGGTGTCAATCCACCAGAGTTACTGCTTCTGGGAAATTTTCTGTTCCTAAATTATTCTGAGCTGGTTCAGAAAAGGGTTTCTTGCAAAAAGATAGTGAAGAAATCCCCCTTTTGCCCCAAGGTTACAACTTATTTTTTTAGACCAGATGACATGACAGCATGATTCTATCAGGACAAATCAAAGTTTACTGAGCAAATCTGTGTTCTACAACCTGATTTATTGGTGCCATCTGCCAATACCCATGAACAGATGCTCTGTAGGACCTCACTAGTGTGCAGTAATGAATGAGAGAAACCCACTGCAAATGACTGAATTTTTAAAGTTACTGAATGTAGCAGGAGAGATAACAAACATAATGAAAAAATGCCTTGGAGAATGTATCCCAGTGTTCATTTTGCAGTTCTGGTTCTCTGACAGAAGTACTTCAGAGCATCTTCATCTACATATATGGGTATGCTATGTAAAAATAAACCAAGAACTCACAATTTCCCATGATTTTGCTCTAGTCCTTTGCTATTATGTGCTTCAAAGAAAAGAGAGCATTTTGGTGTGAGCAGTTACAGTCACAGCTTACCCAAAATCAATGAATTCTTCAAGATTGCAAGAGTTCTTTTCATGGTCATATTCAAGCAGGTCAGGATTGCTACACTGCTGGCCCTAATGTCTTTCTTTTTACTGTTTTTCCCCTGCTCTGCAGCTATTTTCAAGCCCCATGTACTCTGAGGGCATGCCAAGGTAGAAGCAAGCGGTTTGCAATTATTGCCGCCGGCAACATTAATTTTGCATTCCCATCTCTTCAAAAACACAGGGGAGCAAAAAGAGATAACGGAAAGACAAGCAACTTGTCCGGGGGGAGATTGGAAACGTGCCTGGGATCAGTGGAGGCACTGCAGAAGGTGAGGGAGAGCAGCCGCAGCTCCTGCAGCCCCGGGGAACACCTGTAGAGGTGCAGGAGCAGTCCAGCCCCAGTGTCCACATGGCCCTGGTCCCACCTCCCACTGCCTCCTGCCAAACTAAACATCCATCTCTTAGGAGCTGCATTAAAATTAGAAGCTGAAATTGTAGCTATGGAAGGACACTTTGCCTTCTTGCCTAGCATGCCCTCTTCAACAACCCACTCTGTCCATACCTAGGGCATCACATGGAATTCCTTCAAAAGTGCTCAGAAGCAGGTTGTTGATGGACACAGCCTATCCAATGTCTGACAAAGCCATAAAATCAGGGAACAGCAACTTTCAAGCCCTGTCACTCTTTCAGAGGCTGAATTTGAATCTGAAGCTGAAGAGCTGAAGAGTAGAAATCCTCCTTCCCTTATTGTGCCAATTCATTAAAATCACACACTCATGGAAATTCTCCATAGAGAAACTAACACTGAACTATTAATAAAATCTTCCTGAACTATTAATACCATCTCTGGGAGCTTTAATCCACCTTGGGAACTGCTTATGTAAGGGCCTGAAGATGCTGGTTTTATCCTCTGTTTACATGACATTTCACTTTAAACAGTTTTGTTTATGACGGATATCTTCCTGAATCTGGGGGCAATTATTTTCTTTCCAGGGGAATTGTATTTGGATTTGTAGTAAACTGTCAAGTATGGTTGAGATAGAAGTTCATTGGGGTATGTGCTTGGTTTTCTGAAATGGTAAATGTTATGAAAGCACTTTAAAAATGCTTATTTCTCAAAATTCAGACATTCTGTAACCTAGAAATATGCTGTAATATGGATTTTGAGCTCAGGTCTTTGGTCTATGATGTCAATTCATGTCGTTTGAAAGGAATGACCTTGAACATGAGGCTGGATTCATTCCTATTTTTCATATTCCAAAGATGGCTTTGCGTTCACGACACACTTTGGTGTGAGGAGATGCTGGAAAATCATGCTGATTTTTAGCTTCCAGGCAGTTCCAAACAACAACATAATAAAAGGTTTCTGATGCATACTCATGCCAGAAGAAATAGGTGTTGTCATGGCAAGAACAGCCAGAAAGAAAGAAAAATTGTCTCTAATAGGCCTTATAGCTTCCAAGCACCCCTCCTAAGCTATTAATGGAATATTATGTACCAAAGGTTTTCAGTTCCAGGCTCAGTTCAAAAATTTTTCTGCATAGGAGGTCTGAGCAGAGATGAGAAACAATGATCCCAGTAACATTTTGCTCTGACCTGCAAGCTTGGAGACACTTCTATCTGAAATGAAAGATCTGTTGAAGCCTGCATGGGTTTGGGACATCTGTTGCAGCTCCACTGTGTTCAATACTTTCTCTTTAGGCATGATAAAGAGGAGGATAACTGAAAACAGCAAAGAAGCAAATATATGAAGCAAAACAAAGGCAAATCAGGCAAAAGAATAGGCCCATCAATGGCCCCAGTTTCATTAAATCAACTCAAACTCTATGTTGGGACTATTTTCTCTCCCTCAGTTTGCCTATGTTGCTCTGGGAAGGTGCCACTGCAGCATTGATTGATAAATTCCTTATTTTAGATCAATTTAAGTCCCAGTGGTGAAGGCCTGGTCTGACTGTGGAGGGAGCCAGTTGTCCAAGAAGATATCTGAAGTTCTTTCACTGAAGTGTGGTTGGATGAGTGTGCAGTGAGGTGGATTGAGAACTGGCTCAAAGGCAGATCCCAGAGGGCCATAATTCGTGTCACAGGGCCAAGCTGCAGTCCCATCACTAGTGGTGTCCCACAAGGCTCAGTTTAATTTATTCATCAGTGACTCTAATGAGGGGGCAGATGCCTCCTCAGCAAGTGTGATAGGGCAAGAGGGAATAGGTAAAAACTGATGCATGGGAAGTTCCACCTAAACATGAGGAAGAACTTCTTTCCTGTGCTCCAGGGTGAGAACTGGAACAGATTGCCCGGAAGGGTTGTGGAGTCTCCCTCACTGGAGATACTCGAGGATCATCTGGACACAGTCCTGTGCTGTGTGCTCTGGGATGACCCTGCTTGAGCAGGGAGTCAGGACCTGATGGCTGTGGTCCCTTCCAGCCTGATCCATTCTGTGATTCCCTGCTATTGCTTAGGAGCAGGTTAGCTTGGTTAGAACTGGATTGGAGTAAATGTATTTATTTACTCTGTAATTTCATTGCTGAGCAACATGTTAATGTGTCCAGCCTTGTTTTCAGAGGAGAAGACAGTAGTGCCCAAAAATAATTAGAACAATTCATGTGTGCTATGTTTCATTTATAACATTGGAATAAAACCCAGGTATATCCTCAGGATTGGGTATTTTTGACAAGGAATCAGGTTAAGAAAAGGCTCCATGATCCCAGAGTCCATTTCACAGTAGACTCCAAAAAATGTACCTCATTATAAAATACACCTTCCCAAGGAATCACAAGACATGAGAAATCAAAAGAGAATTCCTAAAAGCAAAAGCTCTCCAGCAGAAAATCAATTTCAGCTACTTTCACCTCGCCCTAGGGAAAGCAGCAGAGACACTAAGTGGGGTGTGGGAAATGTCTCATACATCTTCCTGGAACTGCAAAAGGCAGACCTCCAGACAGGAGCTTTTCTTTCCAAGACAGCTCTGCTCTAATTAGGGACTTCTACAAAATTAGTATGTTGCAGTTCTAAACAGTTCTGGGTGATTCCCATATCAAATTTCTTTGGGTTCAGTTTTTTTTTTTTCTTTAAAAAAAAGTCTTTGTCCTTGTTCTAATTGACAGCCTTACAAAAGCAGGTGGACTGAGGGATGAAGGTCAAATTGAACTTAATGTGCTTAATAGGGCAAGGAACAAAGTTTAGAAGAAAGTTACACACACAAAAAAAATTTCTTTTTTTTTTTTTTTTTTTTTTTCCCCTGACTGTCATGCTTCCTTTTCAAGGTCTTTGTGCACTTTTAGGCGTACCTTCAAAATTAAAAGAAAGCAATTGCCTTTAAATAAAATTGTTATATTAAGGGCTTTCCTGTAGCACAGATGTGTGAGATAGAAGCTAGTTTATGGACTCAACAATCTACGTTGGGTGGACATAAAATCAATTTTCTGTATAGGAGAGTGCATCCTGCTCCTTTTTTCTAGAGGCAGACTACCAACTTAAACCTCTGGCTGGTTCCTGTAATTCTCAGTATTTGGGCCTTTCCAGGTATTGTTAAAGCTGGTCAACATGTTCTAAAAAATACCTGTTCCCCCTTGAAAATGAATACTGGCTGATGTTTCTCACTAAAAATGATTAATATAATTTGTCAATTCCAGCAGGAAAGCAGAAAATTTTTCTTTTTCAGTTAAGTATAAATCTCTGTGTCTTAAAGTTATTCCCCTGCTTCCAGTCTTTCATTTCTTTACTTTCCTGTGCTTCAGACTCAGATTGGATTTTCTACACTGACATTAGCTGCTGCAGTACAGCCTGGGAACAACTGTGACTATTTACTTCCAAAGAGCAAAGGTGTCAGAAACTTCTTCCTTATAGATACAGCTTGTGGGATGGCAGCCAGCTTGACAAATATAGAATTAATAATAAATAAATAAATAAATAAATGCAAATATGGAAATTTCCAGTTTGTCTTAGGTTTGGTTGTTTGTTTTTTTTTTTTAATAATATGTGAAAAGCTCCAAATCTTAAAAGCTTCATTCCCATGTGTGAGGAAAGCAACTGAATTTGTGAATTTTGCATGAGAAGGGCATTTTATGGCTCTGGTCTGCTATAAAACACAGTTAAAGGTTATCACATGGTAGAAAACCACTTTGGGCTTCACACTTCTGTCAGTCCATGTGTTTTGTTAGGTGGGCTCAGACTCTGCAGCAATTTCTCAGCAGTCAGTTGAAGTCACTGCAACATGCAGCACTGCAGCACTTTATCTCAGTCAGATCTGGATCCTAAACTCTCATGAAAAGCAGTGGAAACACACTCTTCTTTATTGAAAATTAACACCCCAACAGGACACATTTCATCCTTAAAGAGAATTATAGAATCACAGAATCACTGAACAGAAACATAGGGTTGGAAAGGATTTTAAAAGACATCTAGTTCCAATCCCTCTGCCATGGCAGGGCTGCCACTCATTAAATCAGGTTGCTCAGGACCCCATTACACCTGACCTTGACTACTTTCAGGGATGGAACATCCCCAATTTCTCTGTTCCAGTTCCTCAGCACCCTCTAAGAAAAGAATTGCTTCCTAACATCTAATCTGAACCAGCCTTCTTTTCGTTTAAAACCTTGTCCTGCTACTATCTACCCAGATAAGAAGTCCCTCTCCCTTCTTGCAGTCTCCATAAGGCACTGGAAGGCTGCAATGAGGTCTCCCCAGAGCCTTCCCTTCCCCAGGCTGAACAACCCTAGCTCTCTCAGCCTGTTTTTGTAGGAAAGGTGCTCTATTCCTCTGCTCATATTTTTGGCCCTCCTCTGGACTCGTTCTTAACAGGTTGACATCTTTCATGGGCTAAGGACCCCAGACCTGATAGGTCCCAAAAGCTCAATTCATCATTTACTGGAATTTAAAATGGGATCACCTGTGATGTCACACTGCTTGTCCTCCTGTATGCTGGCCTGATTACCCCATAGTCCTTCACAGTATATCCAATATGCAGATTTGTAATGATTTCAGATCTACTGACCTGTCTGAGGTGGAAGTGGCTTATTTCACTGTATAGCAAAAGAAAAAGATATCACTTAATGCCTGAGGCTGCTCACAAACATTACCCCAGTATGGTTTTAGATGACAGCCAGGGCAAACCACAGCTAAAGAGTATGGAGAGTCCTGATGATGTGCCCTGGGTTGCAGGAGGTGCTGTAGGCATACATATTGCTAAATCTGGGGAAAAATTGACCTTGAAGCAGCACAGAAGCTTTGCAGAGCAGGTGTATAAGGGGATTTTTTCATATCATCTCACAAATCCACCCTGTATTCTCACCAGCTGTGCTCAATCTCTGATGCTCGGGAGGAAGGCGAGAGAAAGCCCCAGGACACCCTGTGCTAATTGTGGGGGGAAGGAACCTGCCTGAGTCCCAGAGCCAAAGCCCTGAAGGAAGAGACCTGATTATACTCTGCTTTTCCTGCTGAGCTGTAGGGGTTAGGAGCACACACAGGATGTGGACGGCTTCATCAAAATCTCCCTTCACAGCGGAGAGACAGGCTCCTCTCCTCCCCTTGGAATCGTATTTGCACACAGCCGCAGCGGTCGTTCCATTATTTATGCCACGCGAAAAAAATCTCCTAGGCTCTTCCTCGACTGGCATTTGGATAAGATCGTAGGTACAAAACACCCTTGGCAATGTACAATAACCTGTAAAGACAGGCCAGCCGCCACCTCCCCTTCTCTTGGGCGTGCCGGGCTGGCGGAGGATGCCGTGCGAGCGCCGGGCCAGCGGGACGCTCCCTGCATGCTAATGATGCCCGGGGTGTTCGTGCCGAGCCGGGCAGCGGCGGCAGCGCGGCTCCCGCAGTTTCCATGGTGCTGTCATGGTGAGCTCTCCCCACACCTTCACTTATCAGCATTTCCCACCCATCCTCCTCCCTGTAATATGCTGCTTGCTCACCCCGAAAGGTCAGCCATTGTGATGATGATTTTAGCAGGGGGAGGCAGGGAGGCCGAAGGGTGAAAAGGTGAGCTCTGAGCAGCGCTGTGCGTGGGAACCTTGCGCTGTACAATGAGAAATTACAAAGCTTCCCCTCCTCAACCCCCTCTTACTTCCCAGGCCGGCCGAGTCAGATGCCCTGACGGAGTTAAAAAATGTTCATGAGAAGTGGCTGGAGACCCGACTTTAAATCTTCAGCATCTCCTCGGCAATTGACGTGCCGGAGTGTGGAGGGGCGAAGGGACTGCCTCTGTCCGCAGAGAAAACCGATACAAACGCTTACAGGCATCTTTTTTTGGTTTTCCATTTTTCTCCTGCCCCCTCCCAGTGCTCGTTAGCAGATGGAAAGAGACAGATTTTTCCTTCGACTTTCAGCCAATTGACTGCCGGAGTAAAGCACTGCATCTCTTAACTGCCTTCCTTTCTTTCTTTCTATAGGACAGCTTTCCTGCACGTTTTGGAGGAGTCCATTTTGTCAATCAGCCCTGGTACATCCATGCCCTGTACACGCTAATCAAACCATTCCTCAAAGACAAGACAAGGAAAAGGGTAACTAGATGGGGGTGGGGGGTGGGGTGGGGAGGAACCTGAAGACCTGGATTTTCCAAGTAGCTGCCTGGGGTTTTTTCCTAGTTTTTTCTCTCCGTTTTCCAGATGGTACAAGAAAATCACTGCTGCTCTTAAAAATTAGAGTTTGGAATGGTTTGGATTGATTCAATAACTCAGCCAGGGACCAGAAATTTGTTATCACTAACAAAGCATGAATACATTTTACTGGGACATGCTCAAGGATAGAGAGAATTGGCGATGTGGAGGGATTATCAGGCCTGGCTGACGTTACTTGCAAGCGAGGGAAAATTCAGTTCAACTCTTTTTGTAGGAGTAAAAATTCATATTACATTCCTTCAGCAGGGTGACTGTTTTCACATGATGGTTAACTCACTTGCTTCCACCAAAAGTACCCATGCCTGAAGGCTGTTTGCTCACACTGCAGAAGGGGCAGATCCTCTCCACTGAAACCCAAGTGAATTGGTGGTTCTGCAGTCATCCTAGCCATTTGTTCTCTGCGGTCTGTCAAACAATAGCTGAATAACCCCTCAGGAGACCCCAGAGCCCAGAGCTGGGTCTGACTAGGCAGGAAAAGGGTAGGACCCACCTGAAAGCAAAGAGGGATTAGAGAAACAAGTGTTGCTGAAGCATCACCGAGTGGTGACACAGCCTGATACAGCCCTGGAAATGTCTGTCCTGGGGTGCAGGGCTAGTGGCCCCCTCAGATGCTGAAGTCCTACTCTTTAAGCCTGCTTTCAGTAAGCTCCACTGTCACCCTTTTCTTCTCACTGCTCTTCATGTAAGCCTCTATCCTCTTACAGTAGCAATAATCAGTTGTAATTCCTGACTTCTGCTTCTCCTGATCTGGTACTTAAGAAATTGTCAAGTGCCAAAAGCAAGCAAATGGGAGTTTACAGAAGTGTTAGTAGTGTCAGCCTTATTCTTCATCTGCCCACCCCGAAGTTAATCCCCCCTCTTCTGCCAGCTGAGTAAACCCTGAGAGCTTTTGAAATTCCCACCTGAAACTGCAGTGTCAACTAATGATACTCCACACCTCATTAGCGCTGCTATGATTGTGCTTAATGAAGTAAGGAGTCGGTGATGACTTTGAACTTTCTTTTTGATTTGTTAAAGATCTTTCTTCACGGCAACAACCTGAACAGCCTTCACCAGCTAATACACCCCGAATGCCTGCCCTCTGAATTTGGGGGGACTCTGCCTCCCTACGACATGGGGACGTGGGCTCGAACGCTGCTGGGTCCCGACTACAGCGATGAGAACGAGTACACCCACACCTCCTACAACGCCATGCACGTGAAACACGCCTCCTCCAACCTGGAGCGGGAGGCCTCGCCCAAGCCCATGAAAAGGTTGGTACTGCCTTCGAAATCAGCTCTTATTTGGCTCTCTGAACAGGTTTGGCTTAAATCTCACACGAAGGGCTCATCTGGCTCAAAGGGAGGCAGTAATCTGGCAAATGTTGATGGCGAGGAGGGCTTCACCCTGGGCTGTGCTCATGGTGTGGTGGGAGAAAGGAAGCCTCGCGGTGGAACCGTAATTACTCGTCTGATTACTGTGCATGAAAATGAGGGGAAATTAATGAGCCCCTGCACAGAGCATTACAGGAAGTGCATCAGGGTGAGCTGCTGTCCTGCACGGTGCAGTGCACCCAGCGGCACCACTTCAGCACTGGTCCCAATTCCTTGCTGCTGCTCTGCTGCTGCTGACCTGCTTGTTATCGATGAGGGATTCACCTCCTTGAAAAAGCAGCTTTTGTACGATGAGCACCACTGCCCTCTAAAGGGAAAAGGAGTTGGTCTTCTCCCTCTGCTTCTGCTCCCACTGGCTCTGCAAAGCCCTGCAAAGGCAGTTGCAGATCTGCTCTTTCAAATGCTCTGATTTTAGTTCTAGTGATTGTGCATTCAGCTCTGAATGCTCAAAATGACACCTCTGGAGCTCGTTACCCTCAGTAGTTTGGACTAATTGTGGGGATGGGGTCAGGAAGTCGGATACCTGGCACAGAGCTGTGGGTGGCACGGCTCAGCCAGCACCAGCAGCAGTGAGCCGTGGCCGTGTAGGCTCCCCTGTGTGAGTGTAACATCTGCACTTGCCTCACCCCTGGCATCCCCCTCCACGAAGCTGCTTTCCATGCAGATGGCAGTGATGCTTTCCTCGCTGCTGCCACTTGATGAGTGCGGTGCTCACAGGCACGGCGTCGCTCTCCGTGACAGGCAGCGGCCATCATTTTGTCACAGCAAAATCAAAGCTGACAACACAGACAGGCCATAATGTCATGCAATTAATTTTGAAAGTCTTTCATCTTCAGAGGAAAAAGAAATGCATTCTTGATTCACAGCTCCCTTCCAGGTCAGAGGGATGCCACTCAGCTGTGTCTGCAAAGTAAGGCCTCGTGCTGGAAGCACTAACACTTATGACTGACTGCAGGAGCTCACAGGGCCACAAGGCTTTCAGGCTATGAGCCTGCAGCCCTGTCATGAAGAGGGGTGGCCACCTGCATTGTCAGCAGTTCTCACTCTTGACCACCAACTGAGGCTGGGAGCCAGCATGAGTTTACAAAGCCTGCCCCAGAGAGCTGAGTTTAAACCAAATTATTTTTAATAAATACTGTCAGTGAAATACACTGAATTATATTAGAAAAATGTAGTTTATTAATAAACTATATCCCCATTTACATAGCTTTATAGAAAGAAATATGCAGTGTTTTAAAGCTCCAAATATGTTGAGAGCTGCTCACAGGCAAATCTTTGATGAGGATCTGATCCTTGGCTGCAAAGAAGGGAGGGTCTTATTGTGCCCTCAGGAGAGAACCTCAGCTTGAAAATTAGTTCAGTGCCAGAAAACCCTGCCTTGAGGCAAAGCCTTCTTTTATAATCTATTCACTAATAAAAAAGTGCACTATTACAAATACGGGGAGGGGATGAATCTAATTTGTCATGTTGCCTCTGGGCAGATTAGATCTAACTTTTAGCCTAATTTCGTTACTCAGTGGTTAAGTCAACCATCTGATCTTGCACCCCGTGGTCACTACTTGCTGTTAAAGGTGAAAAGTTCACAGCTTCAACAGATTTTCTCCTATGAGTATTTGCTTTGATTCTTCTCCTGAAATTATGGTTTGGCCCAATCACAGGTATGTTTAGAAAGCATGATTGTGTGCTTTATTAGATTTTTTTCTTTTACCAGATTTCTATCTAAGGCATCTTAAAAGGTCTCCAGACTTCTACCAGCATTACCTGTCTTTATATATCTCCCCTCCTTGCCTCTTTAGGTTCATTTATCTCTAACACAATGTGAAACTCAGGCTATGACTGAGATTTCTGGGTACTCTAGAGAGGTTTGCACTAGAGCATAGGTGATCTTCTGACGTTATTCTTCATCTTAAATATAACTCACTCACAAATGGTCTATCATTTCTTTCCCTTATTAAAACAATTTCTAGTTTTATTGAAAATATCTCCTCTGGTCCTTCTGCCCTGGCATACACTCAGGTAACATGTTAATTTTGTGTTTTTTCTGATGAAATGATCGGTTTAACAAAAAATAAAGGTAAAGGTCACTGACTTTTTCTTTAGCAGTCACATTCCACTGAAAGGGGCAAATATGCAAAGGCTGAGCCTTCTAAGGTTTCTGCAATTTAAGGCTGAAAAGCCTGAACAATTACAGGACCTTTCCTCTCTGGCTGCCCAGACATCACTGCAGGTTTACCTGGCCAGTTTCCAGCTGCAGGGGAGGGCAGCTAATGAGACTTGGCTTTAGCCGGGAGGCTGAAATTGCAGTGGCTGTTCCCAGCTGTGGCACTGTCCTGCTGTGTGACAAGGTGCAGAGCTGCAGCCCCTCCTGGCTCTGTGGCCACTTGCTGTAAAGCCACACTGGACCAGAGGAGTGTTAAAGCACCTGGAATCTTTGAGGTCAGTGCTGCTATAACAGCTGAGAGCCTTGTGCTGTGACCACAGAGGAGTGTCCCTGTGAAATGAAATGCCACCATTCTCTACACCTGGAGAGAAGCTGGCCCTTGACACCTTCTCCAAAAATAGTGTCTGGCAATTTTAGTTGCAGAGAGGCTGAGAAATCAAGGTATGAATTATAGATCTGGAAGAAAATTGCCAGGAAATGGAATCAGAGAATGTCTGACCAAAATACTGAAGTAGCCATGTAACTTACATTAGCAAATGATGCAGAGGGGGGAAGGAGGCCATTTCCAAGATGTTCCTGAGACCAAACAGAGAACTAAAATAAATCTCCAAATGCAGACCAGGACAAAATGAGGCACTAAGCAGCAGTGAGAGGGGCTGAAGCTGGAGCAGGTACCTGTCTGTAGGTTGGCTTTAGGACTGACAGCAGTGCTTTGGCTCCTGTCACCATGGCAGGGACATGTAAATTGAAATAGGTTCACCTGAGAACTCTGGGGAGGATGAAGAAAGCAGAGACAAAATTTTTCCAGCAAGAAGCTATAGAAGACAGTGGTTTGTTTAACTTCAGAGAGCAAAGGTTGAAATGGATTTGAAGGAAATAAAATCTGGGGAGAGAGAACAAGTATTTGGGAAAAAGGACAATTTAGGCATTAGGCATGAGATCAAATGGGTGTAAGGTGATCAAAGTATACCTTGGCTGCAAATCAGAGCTGGTTTGCTAGCCATCAGAGGGCAGAAACAGTGTGCCAGTGTGACAATCCGACTGATACAGGAGTGAAAGACTAATGTGGAGGGGCTACAGGAGATTAAACTTGCGCAGCAAAGTCTCATTAGAATCCAACTTCTGCTCCATTTAACAGCAATGGAAGCAGAACATTATCTTCTTCCCAGCTCAGGCAGGGGTGGTTTTCCCAGTGACTTGCACAAGATTTGTTCTCAAGAAAGAGTCTTTGTTGACTTCAGAGAATGCAGGTGTTGTAGATGGGGAAAGGATTGAAAATCCTCGTAGAGAAAGGCTGCCACTGACTCTAGTCAGTGACATAATCTTGAAAATGTTGAGATTTGATGAGTGTCTATAATATGGAAAATCTTTAATCAAAGCCATTGCAATTTTTCCACCAGTGGCCACATGAAGTCCCACTGGAGCAAAACCAAACCAGTGGAAATGGCATTCCCATCTGCAGTATTGTCTGGGATCCCAAGGACTGTATGAACAGATGGGAAACAAAGCAAAACAGCTGATGACTCCACACAATGAGTCTTAATTACCAGGGGGGAGGGGAGGGGGAGCAACAATAATAAAAATCCATTCAGAATGTATGTTTGTTAAGATTCAGCTCAGTGAAGTCTGAAATGTGCAAGGTAGTAAACATGCAACCCAACATTAATACAGCCAACTTAGTTTAATCTGAGAGCCTGGCTGCATCCATTAGACAGTCCTGGGAGCAGCAATGGCACCAGGCCCTTCCCCTATCTTGAGCCATCTCTTCTGAAGGGTCCACATCCATCCAGTAATCCTGTCACTCAAGAGTTTTGGGATTTCAGAGTAGTGTAAATGGGGCAAAATTTGGAGCACAGGGAAGAATATCACGTGCCTTTCAGTTGTGGCCAAGTCTTCTGTGATCTCTGATGGTCAGAAAGAGGCCTTTAGTCAACAGGCAGCTCACACAAAAGCAAAGCATTTGCCTGAGGCATTCATGCTGGCTTTTGTTGATGAAGTGTTGTTTTTAGGAGCAGCTGGAGGTTTTATCTGGGTTCGCAGTTTAACAAATAGTTAGGGTGGACGGCTAAGCCTAGCAGTTAAAGAGCCAGAGACTGCTCTCAGCATATCACTGTGCCAATAGGGCACAATATTTTAGCCCCATTCTCCTAGCAGTAGGAGATCCCTGTCTGTAGCTATTTGGGTACCTAAAAGCAGCGGGTGAGCATCCCCAGGTGGAGGGATGGATTCAGGGACTGCTGAAGATGTGAAAGAGCTCTGTTCTTTGAAGTTTCCTCTATTCTCCATTGTCACCCCTGCTCTTACACTCGGGTCCAGCAGCAACAAGTAAGCTGCAGCAGCATGCTCCCTCTCTGTGACTCACTTTTCTTTACAAGAACTGCCCTTCCTCAGCTGCATCTCGGTCACTTCTTGATGTTTGAACTTGCTCTTCAGTCTGACTGATGAACGCTGTTCTCTGCCTTTGCTTGCTCCCTGCACAGGCACCAAGCACAGCCTGGGAGCTGAATGTTCCTTCTCTGCCCTCCCAGGCATCAAAAGAGCACTAGCTTTTAACTTGCTGCCAGTGCAAAAAGGTTTGAAAATTTAAAATTGCCTTGCAGAGAAGAAAATTTTACCTAACAACTGCATATATAGTCTGGCTAAACAACCTGGCTTGTTTAATCAAACTTATTTAATCAGAATATAATTAATGATAACTTTATTCAAATTTGGGATTAAAAATTATTCTTAGGATAACATGGATTGCAAGAGCATTACTAGCACAGAGTCAAGCTTATCAGAGACTGTAAATTCAGAGTTAGGATAAAACTTTTAAAGTAGAGATAAGTACACGAATTATGAACATGTACAATCTGTGAATTATGCTTTTCTACTGTAAAATAAAAACTTAAAGAATCGTAGAACTGTAGAATAATTTATGTTGGGAAAAAACTTTAAGATCATCAAGTCCAAGTTAATCCAAGTCCACCATTAAACCTTGTGCCTAAGCATCACATCCATACATCTTTTAAATACCTCCAGGGAATGGTGTCTCCACCACTTCCCTGGGAAGCCTGTTCCAATGTTTACAGTCCCTTCAGTAAATAAATTTTTTCCTAATATCTAGCTTAAACCTCTCCTGGTACAGCTTGAGGCCGTTTCCTAAAGGACTTCAGCACCCAAAGACTCGATGGCCTGACCAGTGGCTCATCAAAAGCCCCCATATTAAGCATTTTGAAAATGCAGTGGAAAAAGTCTGTTGGAATGCATGATGTTGAGTTATAGCATGTGGATTTTTATGTCCCAGATTAGAGTGAAAGGATTTTAAAGTACAGATGAGGGTTTAGCCATTATTGGCTCCTGATGTGTGTGTTTTCAAAAGCCCTGATATTCAAATGAACTCGTTGCTGAAACTAATTGCTGTTTCTGAGAAATGGGATCCTGCTTCCAGAAAGAAGGATTTTACAACTGGTCCCCACTAATGCCGACTGGAACAGTTTTAGAACCAAAAGGGGCCGTTCATGGGGGTGACTTATGTAAGGTTTTTATTTATTCAGACTTGTTTCTCCGTATGCCCAGCTGGGCTCTGCAAGGCAGGCCTTTCTAGTTGTTATCCTTAGTGTGACCTTAATGTTCCTTCGCCATATGTTTCTGCTTTTATGGGTCATGTTTTATGCCGGTTCACAGTCAGCACCAATTTACTGCAGAAGTAGTAAAATACCAGCAAATAAAAATCAGTATGAAAATGTGTGAACACTTCCCACTGCCCATGGATGGCAGCTGGGCTGCTCTGCTTGTAGCTGGGGTGCATTTCTATTTGTGTTGGGGCAAAAGGGAAAAACTTGGGATAAAATAACTCTAAAATACACAAGACCTACAACATAAGGCTCACTATTTCATTATAAATTCACTATTCACTATTCATTATTTCATTATAAATTATTTCAAACAAAAAAGAATTTCTGAATGCTTCTGCAGCAATGCTTCCCCCACATGCAGATGATGAATGAGAAATGGACTGGTAGTAAAGCAGGTGCTCCAGGGACATGCACATCGTGTAGTGTACACATTCTCTAGTAATATAGAGTTTAAAGTTATATATTCTGTTTAAAGTTTATAGCTTTTAAACAGAATCCAGTGAATACCTCAGAAAGAAGTGGAAAGCAGCTGGTGGGTCTGGCACATTAACAGGTTCTAGGGAAGCTACAGGTGAGGCTGCAGCCCCCTCTGGAACACATAGCAAGAGAAGCCAAGTGAGTTGCACAGCCACAGCTGAACCAAGGACAGGAGGGATGGGTAGCTTGGTACTGGGGATGCCCTGGGATGAGGCAGGAAGTCAATTGCTCTCTGGGGGCATTGACAGTGTGGGCTTCGTTTCATCTGTTTGCAGCACTCAATTCCCAGTGCATGGGTGCACAAACACGGGCCAGAGGTGAGAATGGCAGAACCAGTGCTGTTCAGGCTGGCTAAAATACTGTGTTGTAAATTATGTCTTCAACTGGCTATAAATTTGCCAAAAGTTTAGTAGTTTAGATTAGAGACATGACACTTAATAAAACAAATGGTTTTACACTGCTTATGTCTTTTGCTGTCCTGTGAAAAATCGGCCTACATCTGGCTGAGTTACAAGCCTTTGAAAGGGCAATTCACACATGCCCTGTAGAAACATATTTAATTTTAGCATTTAATGGCCCCACAGATTGCCTCATGCTTTAGCTTAGCCTCCCAACATAAATAAACTTGTTCAGCTTGTGTTGATGGTTCAATGCCCACAATGTGCATCTCCTGCCTAGGCCGTGGGGTGTAGAGGGCTTTTGTAATTACAATTTTGCTTGTGATCACAATTGTCTCTGCACTAGGCCAATCCATGGCATGGAGCCAGGATTTGGGAGACTGACACCTTTTGCTTGCGGAGCTTCATTCTCCCTGCTGTTGGCAGGAGAATTGGAGAGAAGAGGATTTAGTGGTGAACCCATCTGTGTACTGGAGACTTGGGTCACTGGGATGGGAGCCACAAGGCAGACTGAAAGATGAGGTGGGCACAAAGGAGTGGAAGCAGATGGACTAGGATACACACTTGGTGGGCAACAAATGGCTGATGGAGACCAGGTTCAGTCTGTTGGGTACAACCCTTGAGAAGCAGACCCCATTCTCCCTCTCCCCCTGAGCCCCTGTGTCAGCCTGGCAAGTAGCTTAAACCAAACTTCACACAGACTGTGAGATTGCACATTGCATATTTTCAACATGCCAAGCTATAGATTGTGGGGTCTAATTTCCAGAAATACTCAGCACTTGCCTGCAACAAGTACCATGGGACATGTGCTCTGAATACAGAAGCTGTCACTTAAGGCTGAGGGCTCTGCAAAATCAGACCTTCAGCACTGGACACCCCATTGGAGGAATACTTGCACCCAACCTCACTGTGTTTCAACTCTCCACATGCAAAATGAAAATCCGAAGAACACCAACTCTCACAGTCATGCTACGGCAGTAAATGAATGAGCATTTAGGAGGCACACAAGTACTTCATTGATAAACTCCACAGAAAAGCTCAGGAGAGAATTAAAAAATGGTATCTTCAGAGCAGGCTTGGGACTAATGTGCAGCAAATGTGTCACAGAGCCACACGCTGAATCACCACAAGAAAGCAGAATAAAAAGCCACTGACTAGCACAGCATTGTGTACGCTGAGCGCTGAGGGAGGAAGGAGCCCTCTGAGAAAGAGCAGAGTGCTCCTGGGGCCAGGGTGCAATGCACAGGTCTCAACACCCACACACACCTGGCCAAGTGACTGCTGCTCACACAACCTACATTTTAGTTTTTCCTGCTGCGGTGGTGCTTGACTTTCCACTCTAAATAGTACATCTGCAGGGCTGCTTTCATGCAGTAGAGCTGCTCTTCTGAAGGACAGGAAATTTTTGATGTATGATGGGGAAGTAGAAAGACTTATCCCCTTTGCTCTTAGCACTCTGTCCTCCCTGCTATTGCCAACAGCCATGAAGAGACTGACTCAGTGGCAGATCTGGCTGAGATGCTGAGAACTGGAGTCACTGGAATGGGAGCTAAAAAGGCAGACTGAAAGATGAGGCAGGAATGAAGCACTGGGTTGCCTGGAAAAAGGAAGCCATTGGGCTTGACAGAGAGCTTGGTGGGCAAGGAAATGGGAATAAGCAGGAAAAGCATGAGTGGTCATGACAAGAGCATGTGTGTTCATGTGTGAATATTTATAAAGTGTGAGAAGAATTTTTTTTCATTACCTAGTCTGAATTTCTTTTTTTAGATATCAAATTCTGCATGCTTTGTAATAGCTCTGCTGAATCTGATGTAAATTGGTGTTTGTTGCTGCAGGGTTGTTTTTGACCCTATGACTAGGCTTACCATGTGATGGGTGACATATTGGATTCCAAAGGACTAAGGGTATTCCAGGAAATCCTTGCTGAAGCAGGTGCTGCTATTCCTTCTATGAGGAAAAAAAGTGTGTGGAAAACTCAGTCTATAGCAGAGAAAGGAAAGGGACAGGGAAAGCTCCCACCCATGCCATTCCCCTGCCCTGGCCTGAGGCAAGATCTTGACACAGAAGCTCAGAACACTTAGGAGAAAGAGATATTGGGCAAATCCACACTGATGAAAAAAGACTGAGATGTACACCCTAATTCCGTGGCTGATGGCAGACAGACCAACTCCTGTTTTCATTTCTCAGGGATAGGCCCTGCCAGAGGAGTCTGGCTGCATTCGCCCTGCTTATGCTCTGGTTCCATCTGGGTCTCAGTGGCCTGAAGGCATGAGACTGTGTGCACTGTGTCACACACTTAAGCATTTCTGTATGTTTATACAATTCAGAGTGTCTGCAATAAGCTGAGAACTTCTCATAGCTCATCAGAAACCTGTTTTTACAGCAAGTGCCAAAGGATACACACCACAGCCTTGGAGAGCAGTGTGGGCTAAGGGACAGGTCAGGACTGGGTGCTCAGACAGCCAGGCCATGGTTAGAGTCAAATGTGGTGCAGTGTCATCCCTGACCCTCTCTTTGCACACCCTGCAGTGAGCTGTGCTCAGGGTTTGTGTGGAGGGAAGCAGCTGTGGCCAGCTCTCAGGGACAAAGGGGCATGGCAAGAACTGGTGGGTGCAGGGAGGATCAGGGGTTTTGTGCTGGGGTTCACTCTGCAGTAGTTGCCTCTTTAGTGAGGCAACTACTCCGAGACCTCTCACCAGGGTGTGTTCACCACTAGGGAAAAAGATAGTCACTGCTGCCAGAGTGGCCACAAAGGCAGCTTCCATTTGGGAAGTGCAGCACCTTGGCACCACTGTCCTGAGGGCTGAGCCTTACAGCAAGATGATGCCAGAGTTTTCACACTGCTCTTGCCCCTGACTCATCATGCCAGTGGATCATTTCCAGCTCACCTGGGCCCCCAACACTTTGGTGCTTCTGCATCTCTTTGCAGTGCTGAGATTGGTGTACCAAAGCTGCCCCTCTGGCAGGTCTCTGTGGCACAATACTCTGCTGTCTTAATGCAGAGCTGCGAGCCAACACCAGTGTAGAAGCTGTAAAATTGCTTTGGCAAGAGATTTGAGTAGGGCTTGTGAGCCTGGGCGCAGACCTCCACACCATGGCTGCTGCACTGGGATTGTGCACTGCTGAGCAGGGCTGGCTTCATCTGCCCACACAACCTGGGGAACATTTCCTTTCCAAGCACCTTCAATAACAAAAGGGCACCTTTTGCCCCAATTACTTCACACCTGTACATGTGTACTGTTTCTGTGATACTGAGGAGAAATCCTTGTTTTTCCCAGGCAGTGAAGCCATACACTTGAGTGAGGTGTGTTGCAGAACACACTCTCAGGTCCTGCACCCACCTCTACAGTCTAATGGAGGGAGAAAGGCAGAGAGAAAAAAGTCCCTCAGACCTTGTCAGCACAAACATTCATGAGTGTGATTTAAAAAAATATGTTCTGTAAAGGGAATGAATACTTGGGAGATGAACAGCCCTAAGGTACTGGTGAAATCTGAATGGAATTTAAGTGAAATGAGCAGATGGGAGGCGAGAGGTAGAAAACAGTCACTCAATGTGATCTGCAGCATGTCACTCTGAGAGCTTGAAGCCTCCTGAATTTAGGGAAGAAGACATGCCACCCTCCTCTTTCCTCTTTCCTCCTCTTTTCTTTCCCTGAAAAGAAGCCCAACACAAAGATATCCTCACTCCTGTGGGCTGCAGCACATCAGCATTCCTGTGAAGAAGAGCATGAAGTGAGGGATCAGAGAATTGGAGGGTATCTCTAAAGACAAACATGCTGTGATGCACTGGCACTTACTGTTGGCTCAGCCCTGGATTTTGTACTGTGTTTTTTATGGGAAACAAACCTGATACCTAACAAACATCAATTCCTGTGAGCTGATTGACTGCAGCTATCCTCTGAGAAGAGCCTTCTGAAAACAGTACAGCTAGGAGGTCTGCATCCAGTCTTACATGGTTTTTGACTGAATTGGAGAGAGTTGCATAAAAGTGGCCACACACATAAAGCCATCTGTTCTCTTAGACATTGATGTACATACCTATGCAGTGCTGTCATCTGAAATATATGGCCAGCCTGCTGGAGAAACAGCTGGGTATTGTTGATTTTCCAGACTTCCAAATATTCTTGCTGAACAGTAAAACAACCATGGGGGGTTTGATTGACGCTTTAAATGGACCACACTCAAATGGTACCTAGGGTTCAGAAGTGAGACTGAGAATTCATTCCTCTTTCCATTTTCATTTTGTTCTCCTAAGAAATGTTACCTAGCCTTGGAATCTCGATTAGTAAGGTCTATGGGCACTGACTTGCCTTTTAATTACTTCAGATTTAGGTCCTAGTCCACTGTGATCACGTACTCTTTCAGGAGCTAAGTCTCTCACAGGGATCATGCTAAAGAAAGACAGGCACAGCATCTGCCAGCTGAGGGCAGTGACCCTATCTGTGTGATACAAACAATTGTCTACTTGTGTTAAAATTTAAGTCAACTGGATTCTCCACAGCCAAGTATCTTTCAAACTGGTTACTAAGAATTTTTAGCTGAGAAAGGAAGGAAACCAGAAGGTTTTGAATTCACATACAATCATTCCAGAGCTGCAGAACACACAGGACAAGTGTCATGTTTCTGCTGCATACTGAAGGTAATATAGTGAAGGTGAATAATGAAGGTGTGAGGCAGTTGTGGCTGTGATATGTAGGAAACATTGCCTTGTAAGTCATGAAATCTGTTCTATCTGGTTTTAACAGATGAGAAGGCATCAGAGCAGGGAGTTGAACGTAGGTAACCCATGAATCATACGTTTATACCATATGTTTAGAACAAGTCAGATGAATAGCGCCCCAAGAATGTTTATTTCTCTGCCATTTATAGCACAGGGCGACCATAGATGTCTGATTATGAGATGAATCAAAACACAAGTGACTAAAAAGTATTGACAGGAGAAGGCCAGTGCTATTTCTGTTTCCTGCTTAGATGATTAGTTCATATCTGGCTCAGCTCAAAATGACTTGGACATTTCTTGAACATGACAAAGTAGCTGCATTCATCCTGCAAAGTGTAATTAAATGGTTTTAGGCACTGTAATGGCCTCTTGGCCTCCATCTGTTACTCCAGGAGGACATGAATCCTCTACAAGTCTTTTATAAAACCGAGAGCCATAACCTTCCGTTATCTAATCAGTTGTTTTGGATACCCTACAGTGCCTTAAATGGCTGTAGATATCTATGTTTAGCAGCTGAATGTCACCCACACTGTGAAGGCTGACACCTCAAAGGCATAATTGACTTGTAAAGAAAATAGTTGCCCTGTCAGGATAGAGAAAGATGAATTGGGATGGTTCAGAAAAGTTGGCATTTCTGTGGGCGCAGAATCAAAAAAAGGTTGAGGAAGAAGCCTCTGGAGATCTTCTACCCAATCCCCTGCTCAGTGCAGGGTCAACTAGAGCAGCTTGTCCAGGATTGTGTCCATCTGGATTTTGATTATCTCTAAGCATGAAGACTCCACAACCTCTCTGAGCATTTTGTTTCAGTGTTTAAGCATTCCCCAGCAAAAAATGCAAGTTCCTGTATTTCCATCTATGTCTGTTGCTCCTTCTGTCACTGAGTATCAATGAGATGATTCTTTTGTGTTCTACTACTCCACCCCATCAGAATATATTGATGTGGAAAGACAGCAAAACAGAAATGCTTTTGTCTGGTGCCATGAACAACTCCTGCTGGCCATGGGATACCACCAGAACAGTGTCCACTGCATTGACAGGGCCAAAGCTTAACCCCTGCTTGCCAAACAAGGGAAGTTTTGTACTGCTCATTTACCATTTTAAATCAAAATAACTTAAATTGTTGTGTAAGAGGGTGCTTTGAATGCAAAGATGCAATTTACAAAGACTAGTCCGGGTAAAGGTACTTTGGTGTCTTACTGCAATTTATTTTTCAATAGGAGGTTAAGGTGCAATTAGATACACACACACCTTTTCAAGAACCATGAACAGGTTGTCTCAAAAATGTGAAATGTGGTTGTGAAGTCCTCTGAATAAAAATTAATGCAGATAAAACAGGTAGCAGTACTTTTAAAATAAAAACTAGTCTTAGTCCTAGGCTCAGTGCTAGAGCCAACATACAAACCCCCCTAAATAGTGTGTAAACTTGCACATACCTAGAATGTGACTGCTTTCCTTGAACTAAACATGTGTGCTAGATACACAAGAACCAGATGAAACCAATAGATAGGGTGCTTCTTCCAAAGAGTATTCGTCTTACCATAATTTCTACAGCCAAAAAATACAGGGAATCTCAGCACCCAGAGCTGAAGGACCATGACTGTGACAATGATCAACTCCCAGCTGACCCTGAACTTGTGCAGCATCTGCTGCTCCAGCTGGATCCCTGCTAATCCATGGGGCCTGATGGGATAAATCTGACAATCCTCTGAGTTATCTGATGTCACTGCAATGCCTCTCTAGATGATTTTTGAGTGGTCTTGGAGATCCAGAGAAGTCCCAGCAGATTGAAAGCTGGCAAATGTCCCAGTTTTCCAGCAGGGCAAGAAGGAGGAAACTACAGGCTTGTTAGTTTCCCTTCAGTGCCCAGTAGAATCACAGAAAAAATTATTGTGGGTGGTACTGAAAACCACCTGGAGGATAATGCAGTCACTGGTCACATTCAGGGTGGTGATGAGGAGAAAGTCTGGCTTGTCAAACCAGATTTTCTTCCACCACAGAGTAACCCACCTAGCTGATCTAGGAAAGCCAGTTAATGAGATATTTTTGGAATTCAGCAAAGCTTTTGATGTTGTCTATCACAGTGTCCTTCTTGACAAAATATCCAATACTCAGGTGGATTAACATACCATGTGATGGGAGAGCAACTGGCTCACGGGTCAGGCACAGAGAGTTACAGTGCATGGGGTGACATCAGACTGGCAATCTGTCACTAGTGAGGTTCTGCAGGGCTCCATCCTCAGCCCTGTGCTCTTCAATAGCTTCATTAAACGAGGTGGATGCAGGGCTGGAAGGAATACTTACAACAATAAATGGGAGGAGCTGCTGACTGCCTTGAAGGCAGGGTGGTCCTGCAGAGAGACGGGCAATAACCAACCATATGGAGTTCAACAAGGATTCTGCACCTGGGATGGGGCAACCCTGCTTGTGTGAACAGTGTGGGGAATGAGACCTTGGAGGAAAGTGCTGTGGAAAGGAACATGGGCTCCTGGTTGATGGCAAACTGAACATGACTCAGCAGTGCCCTGGCAGCCAGGAGGGCCAGCCCTGTCCTGAGGTGTATCAAGCACAGCATCTCCAGCCAGGCAAGGGAGGGGATTGTCCTGCTCTGCTCTGCTCTGCTCTGCACTGGGGCAGCCTCACCTCCAGTGCTGTGTGCAGGTTTGGGCACCACAATATAAAGCTATTAAGCTATTAATGAGTGTCCAAAGGAGGAATGAGGATGGTGAAGGGACAGGACAGGAAGCCACATGAAGACCAGCTAAGGTCACTTGGCTTTTCAGCCTGGAGGAGATGGGGAGACCTCATTGTGGTCTTCAGCATCCTTATGAGGGGAAGTGGAAGGGAAGGTAGTGATATCTTTACTCTCCTAACCAGTCACAGCACCTCAGGAAAGGGCATGAAACTGAGTCAGGGGAGGTTTATTTTGGATATCAGAACATTTTTCACCCAGAGAGTGATTGGGCACTGGAACAGGCTCCCGAAGGAAGTAGTCACAGCACCAGCCAGCCAGAGTTCAAGAGGCATTTGGACAATGCTCTCAGGCACACAGTGTGACTCTTGGGGATGGTCCTGTGTAGGGCCAGAAGTTGGATTTGATGATCCTGATGGGTCCCTTCCAACTCAAAATATTCTGTGATTCTGTGATTCTACAGTTACTGGTCAGCTGAAAATGCTTTCTGCAGCAGTGGCCTACTGCAAATCATCTTTTCTCTGTCATTACTTAAAGTAAAGCTATAGAATGCATTCAGGGTGTTTTAGACCAGTGAAATATATATCTCATGCTAAGTTATTACACTAGATTGTGAGCTGTATATCGTCAAAACCCGACCACCTACATTTTTAATACTTACCACAACTGAAGAATATGAAAAAAATCATTTTGGAATATTTTTTTGGAATTGACTGATTTTTTGATTTTCTACATAAAAAAGTAAGTTAAAAATAAAACTAGAAACGCCTTTCAGCAAAGAAACCCCTGATGTATTTGGAAAATGGAAATCCAAACACATCCTTTTTTTGTGGTGTCTTAGAAAATAGTAATGATTGTTCAAACCAAGACTGTGCCCAACGGATAGATATCAGAATTGCTTATTTCAGGATAGTAATCTAAGCAGCTTTTAGCAAGAACAGAAAATAAATTGTTGCTGCAGATCTTAGAAGATACAAAAAATCTCAGTTGGATCCCTCCCCACATTATTCAGAAGGGCTGGGCATAGTATTTTTAAATCATTTGGCTTTTGGAATTTGGAGGTCAGGTGGGTTACAACACATTTACTCAGTCCTCTGGATGTTTTTTTTCAGTGTAAAAAGAAACAGCAGAGGACCTGAACACAGAATTTGGGATTATGTTGCTCCCAAGGTGGTGTGCATCCAAGTACCATCATGGTGGAGAGCCCTGTATCTTGCTGTTACAGAATGCAAGAATTTTTGAGTGTGTAATAAGATGAAGGTGGAGATGATCAGCAGTGATCACAAAAGGAAAAATTTTCAGATTTTTCACAGTTGACTTAGAGCAGAAACTTTCAGCTGTGTTTTGGGAAATACTACAAAGGATACACAACTTTTTATATCCATTGAAGGGCAGTGGGTCAGAGAGAAACAATACACTGGTGATGAGTATTAATCAGGTATTATTAATTAATAATTTTATCTGGTAGTCAAAAAGAAATTATAAACCTGGTGATGTTGCAATTTCAATCCATTCCATAACAGTTTGAATGCCACATGATTATTTTTTGCTGCCTCATACTAGAAATATGTAAATTGCCATTTAGCATAATCTCCCAAATCAGTTGTTTTCCATATTAAAATGCAATCATAAATCACTATTCATGTCACATATCTGTAAAAAATATGCAGTGAAAACATTTGGGCAAACAATTTCTTTGAAAATTATGGCATAAAGTCTTCCCATTGAGCATTCAGTTTTTGTTATCTTTCTTCAGAGATTTTTTTTAAATGAAAATTTTTTATTATGCTTTAATGAAAGCTCCAGGCATAAGAATAGGAATAATTATCATACAAGTTATTCACAGTCACGATATTCAGTCCTGCAGTACCAAAGGATGTAATTTATTAAGGATTCTAATCAAAAGAGAGGTGACATTTAATGTCACAAAATACCTAAAGCATAAATGAACAATTGGGAACCACAAATGCATCATGCATGGAATGACAGCTACTCCTAATTCTAAAAGCTATCCATGAGAAAACTGGCTCTCTATAACAATACTATGCACTATGTGAATGCCTGGTCTGCATGAGTCTATCATCACTTATGAAAAAGTTCCCTTTCTAAAAGTACCAGATTTACTCAGAGATCTTGCTCTGAAGCTCCACTTCCAAATTGGGAAGCAACTCCTAGCCCAAAACAGAGAAAATGGAGGATAACAAATCTCTGTAACAATAAATTAATCCTCCTTCCATAGCTCAGCAAGCAAACATGATAGCCCACAGACCTCAGAAAATTAAAGAGCCTTGAATTTTCCCACAATTTTGATCCCAATCAGCTTTTGTTACTGCAAGAAATCATGATGCTCCTTTTTCTCTAATGCTTACTCATTTTTCCGTGTTGGGATTTTTTAAAATCCATTAATAACAAAGTATAAACTATGCTTCCCACCTTGGAGACAGAAATGAATTTTAAATAAAGTTATACTTCAAGGGTATAGGCAGGGAGATAAACTGCAGGACTGGGCACACCAGAAGCTCCCTCATCATCATAGTAACCCTGTGTTCTTCATTGGTCTTGGGTACCTCATGGAAGATCTGCCCTGGAAGCTCTTTAAGCTGCTGAGCACGTTCAGCACTAGGGATGGTAGGCAAGCACTAAATATTTTGAAAGCATTTGAGATCTTCAACGACTCTCTTCCCTGCTTGTATTTAAAGGAGTTTCCCAAATTCCTTATGTTTTCTACAGAAAAGAATTAAAAAGCCATAAAGATGAAAATGGACTAAAGCAAAGATCATAAAAGAAGCATGAGGACCCCAGGGAGGTGAGTGCATCTGCAGCCATCATTGCTATCATGTGTGTTTTTCTGCATTCAGGTCCCAGTCTGTGGTGGAAGCCGGCACGCTGAAACACGAAGACCAGGGGGAAAGTGAGAACACCCAGCCACTGCTGACTCTGGACTGAGCTCTCAGGAGCCCCAGGGAGATCCAGGAACAGACCTCCACCTTGGCAGAACCCCACGGAGCACACCACACACAGACACACGCACGCACACACGCGTTCCGCTCGATAACAAGTCCTTCGTGTTTCCTGAGCAGTAACAACTGTCACCAGCCATCTGTCCCCAGGGACATCTGAACAAGATCTGAGAAACTTCTACTGACACAGCAGTCTGTCCATATACAAAGAATTGGATTTCTGGCTTTTTTTTTTTTTTCTCTTTGACTTGTGACATTAAAATATTGGAAATGGTGGGACTGCATTCTCTGTTTAAAGAAACCAGGGTGTGTTCATAGTGTTTCTGAAGACTCCATCAGGGATGTTCATTTTATAGAAGTGAAGGTTGTAAGAGTTTTAAGGAAAAGCATCTCAAATTTAAACTTTACGCTGTAATCAGCAAGTGTAATCTGAGTTAGAGGGCAGAATCATCAGCATCTATAGAGTACTTGAGTTTTACAGAAGGATTTTGCATTTTAAAAAGAACCCCAGTGCCAGCATAATGCCATTCTACATGACACATTGTGACTGCCTCATCCATGCAGCTTATATGGGGGTCACATTTCAGTATCTAGCAAAAATTGTTCTCAACTTTTGAAGCCCTTCTAAAACTGCTAGCTGAGTGAAATGAGCTGTGTGAGCAGCAGACACACACAATTTGAAATGCAATTACTTGATTTTAATAATGATTAAAATTTCCACAGGCAACTTAGGAGCCTATAAGACATGTGCGTGTGCATGTGTGTGCACGTGTGAAGGGGGTGGTTCCAGGGAGGCACACTGGACAAATTCAGCAGTGATTAAAGGTTCAATCCAGATTGTTTCCTTTAGGTCACAACAGTAAATGAAAGCTCTGCAGAACCATTTACCCCCTTCCCTCCTGCAGTCAGGGAAAAGTGTAGCCAGAAAGGTATGCTGATTGCAGATGTGGGCCATGGTTAAAATGAAAAAGGAAAACTTAGAATACAAGTACAAGTTTCAGAAGGAGAATGCAAGAATACAATACAGTACAAGTTTCTGCTAGAAGGAAATGTTGAAGAATAGAAGAACTGAAATGCCAAAGATCAGTTTGTTTTATCTCTGTTTGCTCTAGCTGCAAAGAGAGTACCATCCCTTCATTGAAATGGAAATCGGATTAAAGAAATAAAAGAACAATCATTATAAAATTGCATGTGCAGTGACTTTATTTCTTAAAACAGTTACAATCACTGTACACACTTTAAATCTTCAATTAAATTGCCATACATTGACAATTCACTAGAACAAGCAGTTGGCAACAATATATCAAAGGTAGCAGTGTAAACCATACATACAAAATGAGATGATAATGGGCACAAGGGTTTTTAATGTGCACTGGAACACCCACTGAATTCTCAAGTGTTAGGCTGAAGTGATGATATAGTTCAAGTGGACATGGCCAGCCCTAACAGATGGACTAACAAAATACTGCCTTTATCTACAGCAACATTTTATGGCTGCACAGGACAGGAAGGACATCCTGCCAGATCCTATCAACACACCTGGGATTTACCCACTAGTGTCTGTGCAGAATAACCTCACTCACTCTGCTCTTACTGCAGCAACGTGTCATTGACACAAAGCCTGGCCCTCATGACAGAGAGCCAGCTTTAAGGCTGTGGATGGTCCCAGCAAGGCAACATAGGAGTCAGTAAAAGAAAGCAGAAGCTTGCAGGAATATTAAAAAAATAAGATGACTGAGCCCATTTATCTTTGGGGTTTCTTCCATTCCCCCCCCCCACCCTACAACATCACCACCTATTACAGGAAACAAGGATGTCAAGCCCTGGTAGCAGCTCCTTTCTCTTCCCTGAGCTCACAGAGACTGAAAGGCATTTGGATTTGTCAAAGAGAATGTGCTTAAAGCAGAAAGCAAAAACCAAAAGAGACAAAAAAAGACAGAGATTTGCTATTATACTGCAGCATTGAGGAAGAATTACTTTGGTTTGTGATTTTTCTCTGTTAATACACTCACCCCCACTGCCATTGAATCTTTGTGATGATCTGTTACAATCACTGTTCATTAAAGTGGGTCTTGTCCTGCCCAAGAAGTGCAAATACTACTGAAATCTAGTCACTGAGGATCAAACCTCACAAAGGATAAATGATTTACTTTCTTTAACTGTAATATGAATAAATACATATGAGGCCTTGTATATAACTGTATGAAGCCTGCATTTAACCATAGGCTCTTACACAGATTCTGTGCAAGCAAGGTAACAACAGGCAGGGAGGAACATGATAAGTACACACTGTGTTACAAACTATACTGCCCTTGTCTGCCATTTCCTTCTGTAAATAAGTCTAACAAAAAAATAATGCAAATTGCAATGGATTTCCATTGAAAAACAACTTCACTTCCTTCCTTGGCATTTCCAATGTTGAAAAGCTTTTCCAAGACAGAATACCACTTGGCAAACAGGAACACCTAAACCAATATGCCAGTAATTCACTGCAGAATTTCTGCTCTATATATCCTCCCCACATACAGAGCTAATCCAGTAACTGTACCTAAAAAAAATTATCCACTCTTTGCTCCCTGACAGGTGGGCATACAATAGATTCCCTTCAGTGTTGCAGGAACACCTTGTCTTATTTGAGGCACTTAAGATTTTTTAAATGGCTAATGTATCACTACACAATCTAATAAACAGTGCTGCTCTGGCACACACACATCTTGGGGAGATTACTTTTATCTATTTGTCAATTTTATCTATTTGCCAATTGCAATTGGACAAGATAAAGTATGAGCCTAAAAAAGGAACAATGAAATAATCTGAAGGACGGCGTGGATTTTCATAAATAAAGCTCCAAAGTTTTTACCACTCCTTTAGCATTTACTCTGAGCTATAGAAACTACAATGCAACATTAATAAAAATATTTCTAAATCATCAATTTTTGTTTAAGAAGTTCTTGATTTTTTCTTTACACGCACAGTCTTTATTTTAGAGAATTACCTTAATTTGTACTGCTTGATCACTTCAAAAATATATAAAATATAGGCTCTGACTTGACAGCTAACAGGATATTTAAAAAATATTTTTACTCTTTTACCCCCACAAAAAGTACCTTATTTTCAGTTTTTCATCATCATTCTCCAAATGATCTCCAAAAGCATTTTTATATTATGTGAAACTTATAAATTTTTACAGTTTTTCATTATTATTAACTGAGAACTGTTACTTTCTGGTACATTGTTATAGTTTCATTATTATTTTTGATATGGACAACACGTTAAAACCTAATTATCTTAGCTGTTTAAAAGTGACTCTTGATAAGACAGGGTTTATCAGTTTAATATTCAAAAAAGGAAATTAAAGTGCACACTTCCAGAAACTCTTCAGACTCATTTATGGTGCAGTCATCATGTGTTATATGGCATTACAAGATTTAATGACCTAGTAAAATACAAGAATCTGAAAAGCATTCAGTTTATGGGAATGCAAAGCTCTTATCTGCAGTTTGCTTCAGCAAATGTGACATTCAGGTCACGATACTCCAATGCCATGATGTAGACTCTGCAGCAATAAACCACTGAGTACCACACAAATAAAATCTGTTCTGTGTCTTTTGGACAAGAAAGCCAAAGCAGCAAAGACTAAGTAATCTCAGTGCCTCCTTGCTTAGTGTTTGTCACTCACAACCCTCAGTAATGATGCCCAGAGCACCCTAGCACCCCTGCCCACACCCAGCTGGTGCTGTAGCTGAGGAGAACAGCCAGCCACAAGCATCAGCAGTGCAATCTCTGCTCTCTCTCTCTCTCCTGTTAGTGTTCTTAGAAGTTAAAAGTGGAGGGTCCTGCACACTCCAGCTCCCATCAAACAGTACAGACCTAAAAGATCTGCCATCTGCTTAAACAACTAACTAGTTTTCTTTCTTGAAAATTGGCCTTTTTAACATACAGTAAATTCTGTATTCTACTTTTGCAGTATACTCTGCAAATACAGAGTACACTGTAAACACTACTGGGGATCAGACTACTTCAGCATTATATCATTCATTTCAAGACAAGGAAAATGCCATTAGGTCAATTACAGGATCATTCTAGCACTCTGTAGGATGCTGGCAGTTGTAGTTAATACAAGACTTGAAGGTCTTTGTCTGCTCTGCATTCTGGCAGGAAGCCAAGTTGGACCTTGTACTTCTGCCCAAAGCACAAGAAAATCTCCTTTTTTTCTTTTTTTCTTTTTTTTTCTGAATGATCACCAAAGGGCATCCAAAGAGGAGCCCCTGGAAGGAGAGGCCCCAGACCCTCGATGGGTAGAAAGGATATTACACCAGAAGCTTTTGTAATGATAGGAGAAACAGCAGCTTACCATATAATTCTAAGAACGGTCAAGTATTTCAAGATCTGAGCCTAAAAATGTCAGATTTGCTCAGCATTTCCCAAAATCACATTATCAAACTGAAGGTCACCTGCTAACTAAGAGAACTATTCTGTTTTAGAAGAACAAAGCTTCACTAGACAGCTATTATGCAAGTTTCTGTTTACATTTCCAGGAAGGCAAAAGAAGGCCATACTTGGTAAAAATGAAATTTGTTCATATAGTGTTTTCCTTCTGTTGATAGCTAGAGACACACGTATATATATCACCTTTTTAAAAAATAGTGGTTAATTAAAGAAAATTTGTTCATAATTAAGCTAGAAAAATACAGTTACTCAGGTAGAAAAAGTACAAAACACACATAATCCATTCACATTATCTACAGTGATAACATAGGGACATGTTCTATGCCTAAAGCAGCTAACATTACACCTGCATACTGATTTTCAAAGTCAGTGGTGTGCATACGTTTGCAAATATCTTCCATGTTGCTTCTCAGACAGGAAGTATTCCCTAGATGTAAAATCATAAATCATGTGCCTGAACATAGTGAAGCAGGTGACTGACTGACTGGTTTTGGAAATAAAATACAGGCATGGCAAAAACATCTGCACATTCCTCAGCTTGAAAATCCAGATCTATTGCTTTTTGGCTGACAAGACTTGTGTTTTCAGACTTGCAGCCAGAAAAACAATACACATCAGTGCTGTATCAGTATGAAACAAAACATGGCTTCTTTCTGCTTTTAAACCAAGTCCACTCTGATTGTAGAATGTCATCCCTATCTTTTCTTACCCTTAAAATGCTTGTATACTTTGTATGCTGGATAAATTAATCCTGTTTTCATACTCCAAAGGAGTTAATACTCCTCTGCTGCACACATCAGAAGAAACCCCCTAAATAGCAGGAAGGGTACGCCTCTGCTGGGCTGTTAACTCAGGGTGCCACACATCCACGATGAATATCAGGCGATAGCTTTCAGCATCCTGCCATACTTCGTGTTCGAAGGAGTCATCAAAAATAAGAACTTTCCCTTCTTCCCAGTCTCTGTAAAACAAAAAGAACATGATTTAGTGTAGGACTTGAAGGGCTGTGGAGCAGGTAAGCTATAGATCAGCTCTGATGATGCTCTTTGACATATGAGAAAGATTTAAACAGTACAGATTGCACAGTCAAGATTTCACTGCCTAATCCAGAGAGACTGGAGTATGGGAGCTTTAAAGAAACTACAGAAAGGTTAGTCTAATGGACTTTTGTATTATTGAGGGATCCTTCCCCCTCATTCTGCACAGTTATGCTCACAAACACATTCAGACATTTACGGTGTATGTTATTTATTATACTTTTAATTACTTGAGTGAGTATAGTACTGGTGTGATAATCCATTTTTCTTCATTTCTAATCAGATACATCAGTGATGTACATAAGTGATGCAAACTGAGGGAATGACTAGTAACATGGTCATACAGTTCAAAAAGAAATTACTTTAAATCAATTTGCTTTTTCTAAAAATCAGAACAATGCTTTTGGAAGGTCACGTGGTCCAACCCTCTGCTCATAGGAGGACTCACTGCAAAGTTAGATCCAACTTTGAGATTAGATGAAATATTAAAAAATCCACTAGTGAAGAGCCTGAGATATCTGCAACCAGGGGCACTCTACCATCTTATTGCCAAAACTCCCTTTTACCTAGATGAAAGTTCTTTCATTGTCCCTTGTGTTCATTGCCTCTCATTCTGCTCTGTCTTCCTCAGAGTCACCCCTCAGTAGTTAAGAGAGTAACTAGGCTACTCTATAGCCTTCTGGTTTCCAGACTCCAAACCAGTTTGTTGAGTTTCTCCTCCTAATCATCTTATCCATCCTCCACTGGAGTCCCTCTAGTTTATCAATGACTTTGTTGTAATAAAGTATCCCAAACTGGACACTGTACTCCAGAGGCAGTGTCTTTAATGCAGAAGAGAGAGGAAAAATTTGTACTGCTCCAACTGTTTCCTACAAATTTACTAACACAGTCCAGTACACAGCCAGAATTCATCAATACAAAAGAAGATTATAAGTCATGTTCAACTTGGCCCCTAGGGTCCTTAAGCCCTGTTCTGCAAAGCTGTTTTCTAGGCAGTCATCACCCAGCCACTCCAGCCGCAAGATGTTTATCTGTTTTCAGCCGCAGGGCTTCGCTTTTGCATTTGTTGAACTTCATCACGTTTCAGCTGGCAGCTTCTCCAGCCTGCTGAGACCTGGATTCATAATTTTGAAGAGAAGTTTAACACCTAATTATACACCTCCAGGTGAGAGTGGATGAATACCAGTCAAGGTAACAACGGTCAAAGGAACATTCCTTCCTAAAGCCACTCTACCATGAACACACACAATTTATTTAACAGGATTCCACAGGAGCTGAAGCAACCCAAGAGGATGGATGTGCTCAGAGGAAAGTAAGCACTAAGAACAGTAAAAATGGTAAAGAAACAAAGGCCTTGCCATCAAAGATGAAAATGCATTGCTTAAGCTCATTCACCTGCATTCATTTACAGGGAAAACAATTATCTTTTTCAAAAACAGGGTGAAAACTAGGTTCATACTTCCAATTCATCTCCATATTTTTAATTCAGCAAAAGGAAAAACAAACCATTAAAATTTATGGGGTTGTGCTGTAATGTTCTGAAAAGAAATTGAAATAGGATCAATTTAAATAATCAGCTAAACATAATTTAAACAAGAGTAGAAAAACCAGAGAGCATAACGTAGTAAAAAAAATTCACACTTGCACATGCCTTAAAGGCCCAGGTTAACAGCCTTTTGCAGGTTTCAGATATGATCACCTGGGGTTTTTTGATAGTACATCAGTTATCTGGTAATGAAAATGTATGTCACACAGACCCTGAGTTACTGGTACTGCACTAAAGTTACAATGGTTTTATTCAAGTCCATGGGAGTAAACCACTTGCAATGCTATAATGTGGTAAAAAAATTCAGTCAGACTTTGGGTTGTATAATTAGTTTGGTTGGTTTATTTTTGAGGTTTTTTTTTTTTTTCTGTTTTTTTTTTTTTTTGCAGTTTTTTGGGGGGGTTGATTTTGGGTGGGTTTGAGTAGGGTTTTTTAGGAGGTGGCTCCAGGGGTGTTTGGTGGGGAGGGCTGGGGGATTTGGCTTTGCTTTGTCTGGAGCAATTGAGATCTAGTGTTGTTTTTCTTGGGCGAGTAGCTGGGTTTTCTATTGGTTTAGGGGTTTTTTGAGGTTTTTTGGTTTTGTTGTTTCTGGTTTTCTTTCTTTTTTTTTTTTTTTTTTTTTTTTTAATTAAATCAAGCCTGAAAAGAACTGCTCTAAATAGCCTGAAAGTGCAACTCAGTTAAGGACAATAAAAACCCAGGCACCCAGATGAAGTAGCTTCAGAGGTTAAAACCCAGGATCTATAATTTGCATCATAATGGGATCGGCTGTTTTGCACAACAAAGAAAAAGTCATAAAGCTGACGGGACTATTAGCCCCTTTTGAAAAGGCTACAAACCCCGCTATTAGCATGCAAATAAATATTTTCTAGAAGCCTGATGGGGTGAGAAACACTTCTCAGTGGTAACACAGGGACCATATTGTTCCGGTCTGGTGCTGAGCCACTTTGGGGTAGTTTCCAGATAATTCTCCATATCAGCTCTAGTGTCACCTGTTAAAGGCGAGATCTCTGACTGGTTTCTGCACAATGGCTGTACCTCACCTTAATTTCAACATAAGGTTACCTTCCTTGATAGCAATGCTGGATTATGATAACTAGATATTATTTACCTACCACTTTTGTGCATTATACCCTGCACTTCACAGAGCTGGGACTTCAAAATGGCCAAGTGACCTAAAATTATCAATTCTATACAGAACAAGAAACATAGAATCATAATAGTTTGTGTTGAAAGAACCTTTAAAGGCAAAACCTGCAATGAGCACGGACATCTTCAACTCAATCGGGCTGCTCAAAGACCTGTCCAGCATGATCCTGAATGTTTCCAGGGATGGAACATCTGTAATTCCTGTGGGTGACCTGTTCCAGTGTCTCACCACCATCTCTATAAAACACTTCTCCCTTATATATAATCTAAACTGACCCTCTTTTAGTTTAAAAGCATTACCCCTTGTCTTGTTGCAACCTATCTGATACAAACTGTCCCAATCTTTCCAAAAAGCTCCCTTCAAGTTCTTAAAGGCTATCATGAAGTCTCTCTGGACCCTTTTCTTCTCAAAGCCAAACAACCCCAGCTCTCTCAGCCTTTCCTCATAGCAGAGGTGTTTCCGCCCTCTGATCATCTTTGTGCCCCTCAACTGCGAGGTACACCAACTCCATACAGCTGCAAAAGCTCTTCTGCAAATGAAGAAGTAAAACACAGCACTAGACAGTGCTGATTTGCCTGTCCATCAAATGATGAGTTCCATTGTAAACAACTATACTGGGTGGTGTCAGAACCCAGGAAATTGCTCTGGCTGCCCTGGAGGACTCGAGACCCTGACCATGACCTTGGCATGGAGTTAAAAACACCTGTGCCTTTGATTTTAGCACTTGGAAAAAACCAATTACCAACTTTGTATGAAGATGTACAAGCCACAAGAGTTTGAATAGAATGTTAGTGAGTTTAACACAGGGTGAAATGTAGAATTTTGGGGTTTTTAGAACGGGGGTTCAGGGGGCAAGATGGAGGAATCTGGGTGTGTCCAGCCTTTCTTCTTCTTCTTCTTCTTGGCCTCCATCTTCTGCTGTGATGTTGGCACTTTTGGATTGGTTTAGTGTTGAGACAAACTGTCTAACATAGGTGAAAGGTATTGGAAAATTATTGTAAATAATGTACACATAGTTTCTAGTTTTAAAAGATAACACTGCCTCTGAAGGCAGTCAGTGTGCCTCAACCCAACCTGCCAGACAGACCTCGGCGGATCGGAGAATAACAAATAATAAACAACCTTGAGAATAAGAACAGAAGAATCTTGACTCCTTCTTCGGCTTCCAGGCTGGGTAAAGAGACTCTCTAACACATCTCGGGGTCATCATGACCACAGAGACCCCCGAGAGGGTGGCACAGAGGTAACCAAGCATGAAATTCTCATTGTTTCTGTTCTCTCACGCACACAGCAGTGGCACAGGAGGCCAGAAAAGCCATGATGCTAACTTTCCTCTTCCAGCCAGCTCTCCTATTGGAAACCACCAGTTTACCACTGCTCTGAAGCACCACAAGGAAAGGAATGGAAATTGCCCAGGCTAAGTCTTCCTCCTGGCACCATTCCCTCTGCCAGCAGTTCACACACCCCCTCTGCCACAGGGGAAGGATATATAAAAGCCCTTTCACTGCCAGCAGTAGACACACTTTGAGTGCTTCCAGGGAAAATCTCGCCCTTGTTTCTGAGTGTACAGCTCTTGCTGTAAGCAACTGATCTTAACACTTTCAGCAGAAGTTGTAGTCAGCTCTTGAGTGTTTCATATGTGAAATGAATGTCTGATGCCCAAGACTGACACAGGTTCTGGAATCTGGACACTGACATGCTCTATGTTCTGTCTGCAGCAACAGGCATTTGTCTGCTCCTGACTTTGAGGGAGTGTTGCTACCAAGGAGGTAGTTAAGTTCATTTTCCACAGGATTACCCCTTCTATCCAGGTTAAGAAGGGTGCCAGCCTTATAACAGGTGGTGAGCTGTGGACAGCTGCTCTCTTGGCAGCAGAGCAAAACCACTATTTTGTTCACACCAGCTACTAAACAGCCACCTAATGGTAATGCCATGCAGTCACCACCAATGTGAGCTCACACTAATGTCCTAAAGTGAAAAGACTCCACGCCTCTATATCAGTCCTCTTGGGCAATTAGCTATCTCTCCCTCCACCCAGCTTGATTTGGATATTGGATTGGAATGCTGGAAAAAAATGTCTGTCACTTTCTATATGTAGGATGTTGTAACACTGACTATAAGCTACATGTTGGCAGGAGAGTATAGTAACAACACTTTTTGTTATTAACAGCTGGATACCTCTATCCTCAAAAATTCCAAAGATTTCCAGTTGTGGTTGTTTTCAAGTGTTATTAAATAAAACCTCCTTTGCTATGTATTGCAGTCATGCTGAGAGGAGTAGCATTTCATTTCTCAATATCAAATAAATTCTATTTCTACCATTAATTATATTATTACATTGAAAATAATTCAAAATTAGCACTTGTTGCCCTCAGAAGCGGCAGAATCTTTCAAAATATATGTACAAATATTAAGCATCATGAGAGGTTCTCTTAAGTCCAGCAAATTTAGCCTGTAAGCAATAAGCAATCAAGTTAACACTACATTTTTTTTTCTGTGTTTAATAATATAACACAAAAAACTTAGCACATTTCCCCATCTTTCTAAGGGGAGTATATGTCCTGATTGTAAATGTATAAGCTATTGCACTTAATTTCATTTTGGACTGAGCAAACAGAGATAAAATTGAATTGAAATTCAGTACAATTTTTCCGTCATGAAGAAGTTTCCGTAAGAAACTTCCCTTAAAGCACACTTTAAAATAAAATTGCCACGTGAGTAATGCATTGCACCTAAAACTTCACAGATGTCTTCATCCTGAGATCAACTTCAACTGGAATATTTTAACTGAATTATAACAAATAATACAAGGTGAAAAGGAGGCTTCTGCTGGAAGCACTATGGTATTTTGTCACAGGAGTAAAAAATGTAGGTATACCTAAGTCAGCTTCTGCCAAAGCAGCAGCAAATTCTACGTCTCTCCAAAATCAAAATAAATACAGGAACTTTGTTGGCAGCAATATTAGGCTATTATTGTAAAAGTAAACAGAGACCCCATAGACCAAATCCACTGTTATTTCCATGCCATAGCAGGGAAGAGCAGGTTTGTCTCAAAAGGTTCCCCTGGCACTGTTTCAGAACTGATATTTATAAGTTTGTACCATAAGTCAGAGTGCAAACTGCCTGTTTAATGAAATCTTTTACACATCCTGGTCATCAAAACACTCCTTTTTTTTTTTTTTTTTCTTCTTTTAACTACATGCAGTCCCATCCCTCCTTCAGTCTTGAGGAAAGTGGGGGAAAAAAAATCAAAAAGACACCAAGCAAGCAAGCAAGCCCTTCCCCCCAAAACAGTAAAAAACCCTCCAATATTGCAACCATACCTGTTCTCTTGAGCACACCGTATTCTGCAGCCTTCCTTAGGGATCACCAAGCCCAAATGCATCCTCAGCCGACAATTGGTGGGCCCTGTGTGGGGCCAGACATGAGTCCCTGGGTGCATGATAGAATATTTGATCTGCAAGAAGAGAAAGGCACATTTTTTAACACATTCCATTTCACAACCATGCTGCAGGGAGTCAGGACTTCATTTAGGCTCATCCTTGGTGATGGGTGAAAAGTGTAATGTCATCTTTTGTTTGAGTTTCAGCAGCAATTCTCTCTCATATCCTAAAGGCATTTAATACTACGAAACATATGTCTCGTGGTGTGTGTGTGAAACCAGGGGTGTGTTTGTGTATGAAAGTACACAATTTTAATTTTACTTAAATTAACCAGTATTCACATTTCAGGCTGAAAATAATTATCTTCTGTCTACAGTCAGAAAAAATACCTTCTTTCCTATGGAAAGATTTAAAGGATGGACAATAGGAGACACAAATCTGTGTTCATCAGGCTGGCCAGCCCCTCTCAGATGACATGTCTTTGGAGGTCACTGTCAGCCTTGGCTGTAGCAACCCTGAGAAGGTGGAGTTCAAGATCATGAGAGGATGGAGAAAATAAAAAAGCAGAATCACTATCCACTGTTCAGAAGAGCAGATTTGGCCTTACTCAGGGATCTGCTGGGAAAAATCCCATGAGAGAAGAGGGGTCTAGGACAGATGGTTGATTTTTAAGCAGCACCTTGCCCAAACTCAATAATTCCTATGTGCAGGAATCAAGGCGACTCAGAAAAAAATGAAACACAAAAAGGAAGCATACAGGAAGTGGAAGCAGGGTCAGGTCACCCAGGAAGGCTGTAGAGACACTCTCTGCAAGGGCAGGGATGAGGGGGGAAAGTCAATGCTCTCCTGGTGCTGAATCTGGAGATAGAACTGAAGGGTAACAGGAGAGATTCCTACAAATATCTCAGCAATAAAAGGAAGCCTAGGGAAAACATGCCCAGCTACTAAACATGACAGAATATCTGATGACAAAGGACATGGAAAAGGCTGAGGCACTACATGTATTCTTTGCCTCAATCTTTGCTGGTCTGACTGACTTTCAGGAGTGGCAGGCACCTGAGACCAGTGAAACAGACTGGAGCACTGATGACTGATCTTCTGTGGACCAGGTTAGGGAACATTTAAACAAACTCAACAACCTGGTACATGGGTCCTGATGGGATCCATTCATGAGGCCTGAGGGAAATGGATTATGTGAATCCATCCATAATCCAGGCAGTCTTTGAAAGGTCACTGCCACCAGCAGAGGTCCCTGAGAACTGGTAGAAAGGAAATGTTCCTATCTTCAAGAAGGACAAGTAGGATGGTCTGAAGAGCTACTGTCTAGTCAGCCTCACCTCAACCCTTGGAAAGGTGATGGAGCAAGAAATCCTGGAAACAATTTTCAAACACGTGAAGGAAAAGAATGTACCTGGGTGTAGCCAGTAAGGGTTTATGAAGGGGATTCTGTACTTTACCAGCTTTCTGTGGTGAGGTTTCTAGCTTGGAGCATATTGTTTATCTCAACGTTAAGTCTTTGAACAGTCTGCCATAAACATCCTAATCAACAAAGTGAGGAACTAGAACCTAGATAAATTCCCAGTGAAGAGGATTGAAACCTGGCATTTAAGCCAGGCTCAACAAGTTATGATCAGAGGCACGAAGTCCAGCTGAAGGCCACTCATCAGAGGTGCATCCCAGGGCTCAGTACTAGGTCCAGCACTGTTTAAGAGCTTCACAGTGACTCAGAAGATGGGACAGAGTGCATCCCCCTCAGCAAGTTTGCAGATGATAGAAAATGGAATAGGAATGGCCAATACACTACTTTTTTTTTTTTTTTTTCTGCCTTTCATAAAGACCTTGGCAGGATAGAGAAAGGAAGAAACACAAATCTTAAAATATTTGACAAAAAGCAGCATAAAATTCTGCACTAGGGAGGCATGCACCAATACAAGCTGATGGACAACTGTCTGGAAAGCACTCTGGGGTCCTCCAAGGGTCCTCACAGCACCCAAATTAAACAGGAACCAGCATTGCAGCAAAGCCACCAACAGCTTCCAGGGCTGCAATATGGAGAGCTCTGGCAGCCCTCTGAAGGAGGTTATCCTTCCCTCATGAGATGTCTTAAATGTTGGATCCAGTTCTGTGCTACCTGCTGTGAGAGAGACATGGACACACTGGAGCAGGTGAAGGGGTACAAAGGGGATTAAGGGATGGGAGGATCTAACAAGGGGAAGCTGAGGTAGGTGGGACTGTTCAGCCTGGAGTACATAAGGCTCAAGGAAGGATTGATCAATGCATTTAAATACCTGATGAGAGGAGTGAAGAAGGCAGAGGCAGGCTCTTCTCAATGGCATCCAGGGAAAGGCAAAGAGGCAATGGACACAGATTGAAACACAGGAAATGCCATTTAAGCATAAGGAAACACTTTTTACTGCACACAGGAACAGGTTGCCCAGAGAGGCAATAGAATCTCTATCCTCAGAGGCATTCAAAACCTGGCTGGACACAGCAACCTGCCCTAATTCCATCATAATTTAAGCAAGGGTAATCTCCACATGTCCCTTCTCACCTTGACCTTTTTGATTCATTTGACAACAACTCGGGGTACAGGAGCATGAATAATGCATGACAGTGATGAGATGCACCTTTTCAACTGGGAAATCTGCACATTTGGCTGGGACAGAGTAGTTTTGGTAAATGTTACAGATTAAGGTGTTGCATGCTCTTCAGCTGTTAACAGAACCAGCAGAAGACAGTGTGTGCCTCTTGTCTGAGGGTTTTTTTTTTATAGGATGCTTACTAATAGCTGAGCTAAACCATTCTGTAATGCTAATATGCCAGCACTGAACATTGATTGCTGTCATGTACATTATCTGCCCATGCAGATCAGTCTGGATATGCCTGTCAATTATATCTGCCTGCTGTGCTCAAGTGCTATAGGTAAATTGTTCTAAACTACCAATGAGTTGTACTATGGCTGCAATGTAAGAAAGGTCCAGAATTAAAACTAGCTGTGATTCTTTTAGTTTACTGCTATTTTTATTAGAATGTTACAATTTTGATCACTTCCTATTGTTCTATAGTGTCTCAGCAGCACTGAGCAGGTAGTTGACTATTTTACATTTCATTTATCTTTGTCACTACATGAGGTGACCAAAGTGTCCAAATAGTCTATCAACCACAGAATTCCTTATTTCCTGATTGTGTTTGTTCCCATTGCTTACTGGTGCTTCCATATGTGACTAGGCATCAGCTGATTTAGGTTTATTTTAGCAGTAACATCTGAGTCATGGCTAGGATAAAACCAAAATTGCCCTAGGCATCTCATAATAGTGGATGTAAAACTTTAGACTTCTAGAGCACGACTTTTCAGATTATTTTACATTTATATGTTCAAAACATGTGACTACAGCTCCAGCTGTAAATATGCAACATTTCTGCAAACCATATGATGGTGATAACATGTAGGGCACCAAGAAATTATGAACAAAACAGTAGCTCTCAAACAGAATCTGCTCTCAGGGAGGGATCCACTTTGGCTCTGGATGTGACTGAGGGCAGTTTTCCTGTAGCCACATTGAGTGTGATGACTTCTAATCAGTTATATTCACCATAACCTGCCTTTGCAACCAACCCATGGAACAACAGCTTTTGTTCATTCCCACAGCAGTAGCCACCCAGTGCAGTTCTGCACATCAAAAGCAAGGGACTGGTCAAAAAGATGAACACATACACTCAAGGGTCTGAATTAGGGCTACATTAGCACTGTGCTTTTCAACTTTTGCATCCTTAATTTTGCCATGTGAAGGATATTCTCACGTAGTCATTGTAGACAAAATATAATAACTTGGAAAAAAACGAAAACTGATGTCCTACACAACCAATGCATGTGCATTGACCTATACACGTCTACTGCATGATTAAGTGAGGTTTACTGATAGCTGAATAGTCATTGTAGGCACTTGAAACAAATTGTGTTGGTGCCCACACTCATGGGTATAAAATTTCTTTCCTTCACCTTCAGGAAAGAAGAATGTGGCAGCACTATTTGGCTTCCACAAGGTCATTCTCCCTCTGTCTAATGCAGCCAGGCTGGGGAGACAGGTGAAGTTTATCACAGTGAGAATGTGGCCCACTAAATTAGTTATGTAAAGTTAGGTTCAGATCAGAAAATAAAGCTCAGGTTAGAAAGGACCTGATCCAACCTCCTGCTCAAAGGAGGTTAGGCTAGGAGTCAGATCAGGTCACTTCAGGCTGAGGTTTAGTAATGCTTTACTTATTGGTTGACCCATGGCAAATAACTACTTACCTACCATGAGCTCCCAGGAAACACAAGGTGAAATGGCTCAACTAAAGAGTCCATAGAAAGACTTCAGCTAACATATTTCACCTGGCATTTGCTGACAGTTAAAATAGGGCATATTTTTATTATTAAGTTTATTGTGTGCTTGAGGCATCATTAAATATACCAAAATTGTGCATTCCTCTATACATGTCTATATTCCTCAAAATCACCTGCTCCCAGCATTATGAATTTGCAAAGATGAAGAAATTTGGTACCTGTCCTCTTCTGCAGCCAGTAGCTTCTGGGAATCTTTCCAATAAAGCACATGTTTTTGGAACACTTTTACAAGCATTCTCATTTTTTCTTCCTAGTGAAAATAATGGATAGAGCAATGGTAAGAGCAATGAATGAACATTTCCATTTTCTGCTTTGCAGAAGAGCAACAAAGCTGCCAAAGACTTGACACTGATAGACAGGCGGATATTACTGCTCTCATTTTAGGACTGTGCAACCTAAGTACCTCCATGTTGTAATATCACCAGCAGTCTACACATTTGACTTTTGCAGTATTTGTGAACACCAGGCTTTCTACCATTTAAAAAGTGTTATTTTAAATGTATAATCACTAATGTGGATGCATAGCAAAAAAAGATTTAACATGCCCCCAGTATCATAAAATTTCAACACCAGATTATATTTTGATATAAATTTGCCTTTAATATTTTATTTTACAGTACTCTTTCATATGTGGAGTTTTATAAGAATTTAAGGTCATTCCAAGAGTTGGGCCTCCCAGTGCACAAGCATATTAAAGTCATATACTTTTGCTCATACCATTTCTGAATGACAGAGCTCCCCAAGCTGGCAACCCAGAATTGAGGGTCCCCATCTTACCTGTACTATGCATTACCAGGTAAAGGGTTGGCAGCCTTGCTAGAAGAGGAGTACACTCATTGAACAGTTACCATACTCAAGGGACCCTTAGAGGTATTTGGGGACAACAAGGTTTAGAATAAAGAACTCCTGCTCATTGTCACAGGGGTCCTGAACACTGTTTGATCTAGTCCCTTCCTCTGTACATACTGACTACAAAAACAGCTTTAGAAAAAGCTGTGTTGCTACTCCTTTTTACATTATGTTAATCTGAGATCATAAAATTGAGGTAAGAGAAGAAATACAGAATGTTTTACCTTGTTGCCATAAGGTAAACTGGCTCCAGTCTCCTTTTTCCCGTAGGTTCTCATCTTCAGGCAGGAAGAGGCTTCGTTTTTTATCCATCACAGCAAGACCCTCGTCCCGAATGAGCTTCCAGTTTTTCTCTAAGGACTGTTGTGAGAGCCATGTCACTGCACTGAGAAATTACTGTGTTTGGCTTTAGCACCATTTTTATTTTTTCCGGCCATTATTCGCTTTTTTAATATATTTAAAAGCAATAAAAGAAAGTGTTTGTCATTATTATCAAGTTGCTTTAAATTCTATTTCCTTCTGACATGTTAAGGCAGGAAAAATAACTTTCACACCAGTCTTCAGATTCAATTACATTGGGATTGTAAGTTTTCAACAATAGCCAGCCTCTTTGCAGACCAGGCCTCACTTTGACTTGCTTTTTGATGAGCCTAAAGGCTCTTTAAGTGATCATTTTGTATTGCAAGCTAAATGTATTGATCTTCCTAAATGCTGTGCATGTGACCCTGGAATCTTTCCTGCAACTGGAAAACCACTTACATAACCTGGAACTCCAGGTGTTGGCAGAATATTACAGGCCAAAGAGGCCAAATTTAAACACACCATTTGAGTTGAAGTTTATGATTGAGACCTTCAAAAAGGCTTGCTGAGATTCACTTGCATGTGTTGACGCTATTGCAAAAGTCATATACAACTTGAAATGCCAGGTGATCAATTATGGACACAAAGATTGAGAATGTGTGAGCTGCCTAACACTTCATATGTACAAACTCACAAAATAGCAGAATCAAATTTTCTGTTCTCTGCTGCCTTAGTACATTATATTTAGAGAAATCAGATAGCTTAGAAAACCTTTTATTCTACCAATAATAAGTAATTTTAATGTTATAGCAACATAAATGGAAAACCCACAGTATAACAATGGATCTGGATAAAAGTAACTTCAATTTCCCAGCAGCTTACTTTTCTCACTAAACCTTATTTTGGGTGAATAGTTTTCATTTTTCCCTTGTGCTCTTGAACAATGCATTTCTGTAAGACATTTTCAATCCATTTCACACTGAAATAAGCTAGGGTATGTTCCCACACTACCTCCTTATATGATGAGTAAAAGGTGATATAGGTGCTAGGTGATATAAGTGCCCCCTTTTAGTCTTAAAACTTCATATGTTTATTAGCCATCCTCATGTAAAATAAACAGTTACATTTTCCACTTGAGTTTTTTTACTTAAAGGAAAAGTTGATCTGACAAAATTGGTTTGTATTGCTAGATCATAAAAGGCTCAAAAAGCAAACTTTGCCTAGAACACGTTGTCTATAATACAGCCACTTTCTCACACTATAACAATTTTAGCTAGGTTAAAATGTATGAAAATACAGCTTTAACTTCTGTTATTACAGTAATCTCTATCATAACAAATTGGTTTTTTTCTCTCACCTATCAAAAAATGGGAAAGAACACTTATTTTTCCTAGTATATTCACGTTATTCTCCCTCATTGATGGTGTCTATAACACTCATTTAACAGCTAGCATTAAGCAAAATTGCAAAGACTTGTTTTGGAGTTGTTTGGGTTTTTTTTTAGAATATCTTTGGAAAACTGACTTATCCAAAATGTAGGGTACAAAAAAAGACTGAAAATTTCCACCTAATCAGAGATGTATATGAGAACAGTGCTGCTACTTATTTAGCACTACCCTATCTACAAAAGGAAATGCCAGCTTGGGTACCTGGTTTTACACTGGCTGAAGAAAAAGAAATGAATAACCTACACTCACACCAGCCTCAATTTAAAGTGATATAGAGTAACAAAACTGGAAAACTTTGAAAGACATTCCAAGTTCTTCTGTGCTTCCTCAAACTCCTCCTACTTCCTCAGCTGAAAAAGGTAAGAGGGAGCCTTCATCCATGCAGACAAGATGACACATGAAGAACACTGGTGGTCCAAGGCATTGTAGGCAACAGCTGCTCTGTCACCTCTACTCTCTCTCTCAAGTGCCACATGGTGAAGGTTAACCTATAAAGGTGAGTGCTTGTCCTTGTGTTTAAAGGCCCCCTCCCCAACATGTTAGATACAAATTTATTTGAATATATCTCATCAATTTTGAGCAAAATCCTCAATGGTTTTAGACATGAATTGGTCAGATATCAATAGGGTTTCTGTCCTGAAAACATAGACCCCCATCTGTAAAACACACTGACAGTGCTTTATAATGACTAACAGACAACTCCTAGGGAGAAATAAAGTGGGGAGTTCAAACACCACCCAGCCTTGGTCTCCCTGATACTACAGACTCTCAGGGATATCTTGAACAGTAAGAACACAAAAAACCATTCAAGCACGTTTAAGTCCAGGATTTGGACTTAACAGCTCCTGATCTAAGAGTTGGTATCTGCAGGAAAAAAAGTTAAATGTACTTATGGCTCCATGATATGCAAGGATTCAAGCTCCAGGTTAGAGCAAAAAATTAACATTATATTTGGTGCAGTATCCTGATTACAACTGAAAAATCAGGAGGCAACAAGCAATGGGAGCATATGTACTTGTTTGCTAGCAGCTGATTCCCATAAACCTCCATATGGCTTTTTAAATACAGTTTCTAATAACAGTTGAAGTTTACAGTTGCTGTACATCTGGCAATAATGTAGATTTTATTTAAATAGGGATTGTTTAATATTGGAGGTTTTTATGTGAGACTATTCCATTGAAAGTATCTTTACTCTGTGCTGTCAAACCCTTTCAATGTGTGGTTATAAATGACACAGGAAGAGATTAAGAGGTGGCTACCCCTCATGTGAGGCATAACTACTGACCACACATCCATTTTAATTCACTGAACTATAAAATAAAATCGTGGTGAAGAGTTTAATGTACTTCACTTTGTTATTGAAACAGAAGAGGAAAGCATTCACAATCAGTTACCACATCTCCACTGGGCAATGCTGATAACCTCCAAGCAAGGGGCAGTGTTTCAAACTGTTCAAAATAGATTCCTTGCACCCATCCAATCACTCACAGAGCTTAAACCTCAGCACTTGTATGCATCATCTTTGCTCTTTTCAACACAAGGCTCCCCTTAATGCATCCAACCACACTTTAAATACACATTTCAATTTAATTTCTCCCTTGCCTATGAATGTTTAGCTATTATTACCAAAACCATTAAGGCCCAGCTGTCAACCTATGGAAAACTATAAAGATATGTGCTGTTGCCAATACTTTCATTGTCTTTCTGCACTTTTCTTGATGCACTAGAAAATTTATATAATAAAATCTAAGCCATCAGAGAAAAGCAACAATACAAGATCTACTTTAATCAATCAGTAAATTGTAGTAAATTATTGGCAAAGCATCGTCTGGGTCCTTTCCAAATGTCAAAGGACACAACATGCAGAAAGGACAAAGTTAATTAAGTCATTGCCTACATATTAATTTCAGACCAGTGGAAAGTCTCTAGGATCCAGCACAATTGTATCGCTTTTATTATTTTTTTAAATGAGGGCCAGAGTAGAATAATGCTATAAATGAGGTTCTACAGAAGGTATTGGAGAAAGATGCAATGACTCAGTAAGACTGGCTGAGGAAAGCTAATCATTCCAAGGGAAAAGGGTGGGTTTTCAAAGAAGAAAGTAAGGTTTCCTTTCAACTGAGGTCAAAAGAGGAAGACAATTTCTTGAATTCCCAGATCCAAAGGCCTTAACTGCCTGTAAATCAGAAACATTAGTAGAAGATCTCTACATAAGTCACTCACCACACCCTTCCTAATATAAAGGTTTGTATTTTCTTCTCCCTGAGAAATCAGGTGCCTCTCCCTATTCTTTCAAAGAAAAAACATTAAGCCTCAGTGAGCTGTAGAGAGATTCAAAACTCCACTTCCCTTCAGCACAGTTCCACTAATTAAGATCTACAATGTCCTGATAAGTGCTACTGAGATATTCTCAGTCTTCCCTGCCTCCTCCCCCAAAAAAACCTACCCAATCCAAAACCCTCATCCTTAAGACATCCAGGCAAGCAGGTAATATTAAAAGAGATAAAGTATGAGATTGTCTTTTTTTAACCCTACCCACCAGGAAGTTAAGCATCAGGACCCATTTTTTAAGTAAAGCAGTAGGACAGTTAACACCAGAAAAGGAGACATGCCATGCTTAGACAGTTATTTAGCATTGTAAAAATGAAACATCCCGTGGAAATGCCCTTTTCTTTCACTTGCAAACAGTGCCACTAGCATGGACAGTGTGTCTCAGTCTGTATGCTTACAGCTAGTTAAGCTGAATGCCCCTCAGAAGGAAGTTATTAAACTGATAATACTGTAAAAAGACAATTTTCTCTTTAGACTTTCTGTGGAAGAAGCAAGGCAGTGTCAAAATTCACATCTCCATCTCTAGGCCCAAGAAACTAGATGACCTTTCATATGAAAAACAAGCCAGGTCTGTGCTGTAAGATGTCACTGACCACAGCTGTGCTGGTTAATGGAATGAACCAAAGAGAGTTCAGCCTTACTACTGCCACAGGCCCAGATAAATGCTCAGTTAGCATTACTAAGATACCAAGTTATTGGTATAAATATAGTTCATTCCCTTTTAAGAAGCAGTGAAACTCAGAGAGAGGGTCAGGGCCTCCAGTGCTGCATACAGAATATATCAGTGTGTACAGTATATATCAGTGTATACAGTATGTATCCATATTGAATTGTACCAGGGTGATTTGGAAGCATTTCCCACACAGACAGAAGAGAAATATAATGAAATGAAGCAGTAGGAACTAACTATTGATTGGTTTCTGCTTTGTGAGAAGGGGAAATAATTTTTTTAACTAAAACATGTACAGGAGTTTGAGTACTTCAGAAATTAGAAAGCTAATGTCATCAATAATATTTTGTTGCTTCCTGAAGAATACTACCTCTAGTCTTGCTTGCAGCATTCTATGTAATTAGTATTAAACCCCCTTTCTTCCAAAACTTCAAGCACTTTCTTGAGTTACAAAAAAACCCCAACAATACAAATATTTGTCCTGATGCACATAACTACATTTTGGCTTTATACTTTAACCTGTGAGTGTTGTCTTAAAGATCTTACTGCTCCCAAATTATGATACCTGTGCAAGTAAATTACCAGTCACAATTTAATCTAGATTCACTGATATATTGCCAATAAACATGTACCACCAAATGATTGGAATGAAAAGGTATTATTGAATTCCAGAGAGACAGTTGTACTGTGGAGGTCAGGGGTGAATTTTTATCCTTGCTGGTTTTCTGAGCAGCTCTTCTAGAAGCCACTCAAGATGCTGATCCAAACCAAGGCCTCCATATATGGCCTGAATAATCTGAAAAAAAAAACCTTCAAGGTGAAGCTCTGGCCATTTCACAACATCAAGTGAATTCTTTCACCCTTCAAAGCTGACTCATGCCAAGGGTGAATGGATCATTACCTTCTGAGACATAGGAATTTGAAAGGTTTACATGTAAGGAACTTTAAAACATCACTGTGTGTAGCTCTAAAACACGAATCAAATAATATTCATACTTCCTCTTTGTTTGACAGAAACATATTAAGAAGGTCCCAGTTTCTCCATATCTTTTATGGCAAGAAGCAGCCATTCCCCACATACCTCATGAATTAGTTCAATTTTAGCACATTTTATGTGCTAGCCCATAAAGCTCACTGCTTTTTGGTGTGGCTGAGATCACATTGGAGAATCACACTTTAATCTAAATTTCTAGCCTTATTTTTGTTGCCATCAAAACCATAATAATAAGCAATCTTCCTTTTTAAATTACTTTTTTTTTAATAACCATCCTTCCATAGTATTTTATCAAAACATGCTATGTAACTAAGTATAAAGAAACAACCACTCTGAAGGAATTTGTTCCTTAAAAAAATACATTTCTAGGTTTAAATCATTTATCCATAATGGTTTCTCTAAACCACACACCAATAATTGAAACATACAGGAAAAAAGGCTCTTCCTAGTATTTTAGGAAATATTATTAGAAGGGTAGAAAATTAATAAAAATCAATGTGATTTTGGAAATAAAAGCTATTGTTACGAACAATAACACAACTTGCCTTGTATTAAATAAATAAAAAGCCTTTTAAAGAATTTAAATTCTGCATTATTATCTTTTGTTAAATCCATCACTGGGAATCTACACTTGTTTCTCTCATGCAATTAAAAGCTTCTAAAGTCACTAAATATTACACAAGGGCTCAAAAGCACAGCCTTTCCTGACTAATTAAAAATTCACAATGGGTATTCCAGACACTACCAAATTGTGCTGTCATTTTCCACTTGAGATGTTACATTTGTCTACCATGCAAATTTTGTATTTATTAATAATTTCAGCCATCCTGTCCCCATTCTCAAATTTGAAAATGTCTAAGAGTATTTTATGGTATCTTATTTAATTCTTGTGCTCAGTCTGACAGTGCTGTCTGGAATTCACAGTCAGTAGTTCTAACCTCATTGATTAGCATTTTCTCTGCTTAATAACTGAAATTTTAGCCGTAATTTTAATAGAAACAAAAGTATACTGAAGCCTTACCTTCACCAGTTCTGTATAGCCCGTTTCCCTTGCTGTCCACCAAGGCTGAGCTTTCAGTCCCTTGACATTGTAGAGGGAGCGCTGCCAAACTGATGCAAAGTGACCTCGTTGGTATCCAAGTTCGTACCACTTGTATGCCTGAAACATTGTAGTTGTAAACAACCCAATTCAGATCAGCCAAGCTCCTACAGGAAAACAGCAACACTTCCTGGCAAGACAGCAGACTGTCTCTTTGGATGTTGGGGTTATTCTTTTAATAAAATGTACTAATGAATACTTTAAGGAAAAAAAAAAAAAACATAAACAAAAAACCCAAATAATAAAATTGATCAGTTGGCCAAGAGAGTCCAGTCCAACATTAACAAAACACAATAATCTTCTCACAACCATTCACATCAAATATGGGCTGGTAATTCATGCCCTGTCCTTGGACTTGGAATATCCAATTGTTTCTCATCTTATTCAATTTCATTTTCTCTGTTTCAATCCTCTACCTACAAGTGAAAGATGACTGTCTTCTGCTGCCAGTGGAGATGCTGTGATGATGAAAACAACGATGACTTGAAGTGTTAATTATTTAATACTTAAATGCACTTGAGTTTCTTCAAATATTTTTCACTATACCCTAATTGATCACATGACAGAAAACTGCTGAAGTTAATACTGGAACTTTTCTTGTCTTTACTCTCCCTTTACACAACTTGTTTTACCCCTGCATAGCAGCAAAGAAAATGAGATCCTTGGAAAAAAAAAGATCCAGCATTTGTAGTACTGTGAGAAACCACAAGCAGAGAAAGTTACACAGAGCTGCCTCCTTCCTGCCCAGCATTGCTGCTACAGCTGCAATATTTCAGACAACATAATTTTTTTTAAATCCTCCAATAACCAAAAAAATACCCCCACCCCCCAAAAAAAAACAACAAAAAAACCCCAAAAATCCCAACCACAAACTAAAAAACACCCAGGACAGCTAAGTAGGGAAATATGATAACAGTCATTCCAGAGCAGAGGGACTGAGGCAGGCAGCAATCCCTGTCTTGGACAGAAACTGGCCCAAGTCCTCTTTGAGAGTCTGCAAACTCTCTTCAGGTTTTTGAAAAATGTGGTACTCTGATCTTTATAACTCTCCCAAAGTATGGAGCAAAGCCTGTAATACATTGTTGCCCTACAGTATTTATCTGAAGTACAAAAAATAGTGTGGATTAACAGAATAACAGCAGATTCTATATAACCTGTCATCTTTTTCTGCACAGAGAAGCTCAGTAAAACTGTGCATGGGTCAAAAAAATTATAAGATAACACACAAAGATAATACACAGCATATCTTTAAATGTTGATGTTGTCTTGGTTAACTTTCTTAACTTTCTTCTTAATGGAAGCATTAAGATTTATAACATTTGTTCCCCAAAGTTAAAATACCAGTGAGATATCAAGTGATGGTTCATGCTGACTGCCTGCACTCAATTGCAGGAGTTAACCCAAATGATAAGGGGAATTATTTGTTTCAGCCCCTGAGTGATGAGTATGAATGTTGCTGCTCTTTGATACATCAGCTATTATTACGATGTGTAATAAATTAATTTTTGTTTATTAGAAGAACTGTACTAAAGGAAATTGCCTTTATCAGGATTGAATAGGGTCAGGCTGCCTCACTCATCCTTTCCATTCCCAAGACTCAGTGAAAAATTTATTTTCTCATGCAGGTCTTGGCAGGGGAACATGGACAGCTACAACAGTGTAGCTCTCCTTTCCAGGACAGAAATTGTTTGAGATGCACCCAGTTTGTTTGATGCACACATTCTGTGGGAAGAGTGCTTTGTTGTGTAACAACTTCCACGGTTTTAATTTCTCTTTTCTTAAGCCAATATGGCATTTTATCAAATTACAGTTGGAAGGGCATACTCAATACTGTTCCCCTCAGATTTCCCAAGGCCACATTCATAATTCCTAATTTAGCTCTAATAGATTAATATCTCCCTTCAACAAACCTTCAGTGATAGCAATTTCCCATCTAACTTAAATATTGATCTGTTTCCTTGATTAAATCTTGAAATTCAGCAAGTCTAGCAAGGTCAGTGAGAAAAATTTAGCTGAACAATGGACTTTCCACTGATAAATGCAGAAGTCTCCTCTGTCCCAAGAAGTTCATTTGTCATTAATTAAACTTTTTCTACAGCAGATTTGGCCATTAACTCCATAAATATTAACACATAATTATCCTGGGGTTAGAGATGCTGTACATTAATTACACCTGCATGGTGTCTTTATTCAAACAAATGGCAATAGGATGTTCTAGGCTCAGCAACTCAACCCAGAATGTGCCATGAAAATGTACAGATTTGAGAGATGGAGACAGAATCATGTGGAGTATGAAAGCAGATTCTGTGTGTGCATGTGTTTCTAAGTAAAATGAAGTAAACTAATTCTCACTAATAAATGAAAAATTTTAAAAAAAGTCATTGGAAGAGTATCGAGGGAAGGCAATCTAGCTTAAAATTCAGATATTACATTCTAGATCTACTGGATGTATAAAGTATTGTAATAAAAGTTCCATGAATTATTAAAAAAAAGGTAAACTGTTGAACTAGACTTGAGAAAGATCACATACAGTAGCTTCACCACAGCCCACTTGTCTACAGTTCATACTGGAGAAGCACCTACTGACTGGGCCACAGCACTAAAGGGGTCAGCATTTTTTACAGTTTTTTAGGTATTGATATTAATATTAAATTTACAGTTTCAGGTATTAATTATTAATAATTAGGTATTAATATATTTACAGATTTTAGGTATTAATTTTACATTTTTTAAGGTATTATTACTTACATTACTAAGTAAGTAATTAAAAAGCAGTGATTTTAATGGCTATTTCTACTCGGATTTTTAATGCTTATTCTCTTCACATTTCACACCTAGGAATTGGATTTCATTTTTTGCTGTTGTTTCTAAATTCATGCCCATATTAAAGTACATGACTAATCATAGTCTTCAAAAAAGGTCCTTTGCTCCCCCCTTCCATGACCGTAGTGGAAAGTCATACACTTAAATTTCACTTTTAAGTATAATTTGATTTCAAATAAACAAAAGAGAAACTCTCAGGGCTTCCAGCATCATATGTTTGTTTTTGTTGGCCACTCAACAGATACATAGTACAAATTTCTGTTTTCCTGATTGATTTACTAATTTAGTTATTGAAAAAATTTCCTAACTCAGCCCACACATTTAGTCCTCTCATGATCCTCTTTTATCTCATACTCATTGGTGCTTTTTCCTTGGAAATAAAGGAAGATTTATGAAACAGTGTTATACAAGAAATTCTATACAGTAACATACATGTAACTGATTCTTTTAGCTCTCATTAAAATCTGTGTTGTAAGTGATAAAAGCAGAACACAGCTTCTAAAAACATTTAAAATTTCTGTAAACTTTTAGTTCCTTGTTTCAAGCTGCCCTATGACAGCTTCAACATTTTCAGTTAAATCTAAAGCAAGGGATGCTAAGAGATTGCATTGTAATGCCTACAACAGATTTTTTGCTGCTGTTCATCTTGACTTCTACACACGCATGCTGGATTGTTGTTGCAATTGGACTACTCTTGTTTTCAACATTAAGCCCATCATTAAATGCTTTTCTGAGTTCTGCAGCCATTCACAGATTTAGATTTTAAAGTAAGAACATGTTAAACATGTACCTCTTTGTCTCCCATTCTCTGTAATGCATCGCCCAGATGAAAATAAAAACGTCCATCATCTGTGCCAGGATCACCAGACTCCAGTCCTTCCTTAAATTACATAAATAAATAAAAATGAAAGGTATAAGAAAACTTACAGGACTTCTGAAAGAGTTCATTTGACTGCTGTAAATAGTCTGTCAATCCTATGCAAGAGACAGGCTATGAAACTAGGTAAAAAAATGTAACCACCATGGTAACCTGGAACTTCAGCTGAATAAATACAATATGTCAGTAGAAAGTCATTGAGAACTTTACCAGTTTTCCAAATCCCCCAGCCTCTCCCTTCAATCCCTCCAAGACAGAGGAATATTCAGAGATGGATACTTGCCCCTGACCCTATAAACATATACACAAGCATTTTATAGAGCTGGACCAAGGTTTTACATTGTAGTATTTCTTCCCAAACCTTCAGAAGTATACATAAGCCTTCTCTGGATCTTTCAAGAACCTTAGATTTGCAGCATACTACCAACCTCAAAGAATTTGAGACTCAGAGCTCTGTACTTTGGGTTAAACATTAATAAAACAAATACTTGATGTTTAAGAATTGATGATTTTCAATGCACAAGTTTGTTCCAGTTCATAAGTAGTGATACACCAGTATAACTCCAACAAATAGCTTAAGCAGTGATTTGTAATTAGCACACTTCTAGTCTGACACATTTTATCCCTTCCAATTCTACTGTTTGCTGGTAAAACATTTAGTGTGAGTGAAAAAGTACCTGTAGATAAGGTATGCTCTCTGCTATCTTGTTTTCTGCCTTCAGGATGAAGCCATAATGTACTTTGGCAAAGCCATCATTTGGAGCCAGACTTAGAACCTGTTTGAGAGAAAATTGATTAAATACATCTGCATGAATCTATGCAAATTAACAAACCTGTGTACGTAGTACTATTTAGTAATGCAATGGTATTTTCTTCCATTACTGATTCTCAGGTAAACCCTTGGCTTGTCTGTGCTTTCTTTTCCTCATTCACTTCTGTGCTTTCTCCAGAAAAACTAAACTTTGAAGTCTCAGAAGTAAACTTATTTCAACAGAAATTGCTTTATTTTTCACTTGTCCTTTTCTACATTTCTCTCTTGAGTTATAGCATGCTTCATTACAGAATTAAACCTACTATCAACACTTAAGTTACTTATTCCAGTTTGGACTAATCAGAAGGAAAGCAGCTACTCTTGAAAAAATCTGCAGCAGAAACATACCTGAAATAGTTTTAAATTAGATTTCCAATGTTAGCAAACTAGTTTTTGCAAGAGAAAGTAAGTGAAGCATAATGACTACAATTCAGAAAGAAGCTGCAATGTAATGCCAGCATCGTGAGATGGGATGTGCAAATCCTGGAACACCAAGAGCACTCTCAGCACAGTGGTGAACTGGAGCACTCTCTGGAACAGTGTGCACTTTTCTGGCCATGACAAAGAAGGTAATAAAAAGTCTACTGCAGTAGTGACTCAATGTGCTTTCACACTAGAAGCTGATGGATAAATTATTCTTGCGTAGTTGTGTGCTGCACTCTTTGACCAAGACCAAGCATGCTAAATTCAGCTAAAAGACTTTGTACCCTCAACAAGATTCAGATCATATGTGAGTTTACAAACTGGCTTAATTTTGCAGAAAAGGGAAACTCATGGGCAAATGTCTGGAGATGGATATTTCATGCACACTGTAGAAGAGAGGGATTTGTGACTAAAGGCACAGCTGTAGGAAAGGATCAGGGTATGGGGAAGTGTTTCAGGGGAAGGATGTGTGAAGCTGCCAACCTGAATTCTGGAACATGCACCCCCCACACCAGTCAGATAATTTAAGTGCATTTGTCTTCCTCAGCCAAGAGCAAAAATTCGAGACAATGTCTTGATCTACTTTTCAGCTCTGCATTTCTATGATGTACATATTCAACATCATTTGTAGCCCTATGCAATATCAATTACATGGTTAAGTTAATCTGGTTTTACATCTCTTCTTTCCTTAAAATAAGGGTGGACAGTTTCATCAGGATAGACCGTGAGCCTGTGAGGATCATCACAGGAGCCTGGCAGGCAGTGGAATTAGAGAGGCTGATATGCACTGAATGTCTAGACAGCTGCTAAATACAAAACAACAGACAGATGAGCAATTTCTCTTGCCTAAATCCATTTTTGAAGCTACTAAACTTATGCCGTGGATAAAATGCCTGCATACATTATAGTTATTTCTCTCTGCCTTTTCCAGTCACTGTCTGACATCAATTTTCAATCAAAATAATTACAAGCAAAATCATAAGAAGTTTTCTGGACCAATTTCTCTCTTTTCTCAAATCTTAAACACACCAACTACATCCAAGCAAAACCAAAAATCACAGCCATGAAGGTACAAAATATTATGAGTTAAAAATAGCAATATTTTACTTCTTTTCACAGAAAACACTTTTTATGAAGGAACAAACAATTTTAGAATCTATTGGAAGTCCATAGTATGAGACATTATTAGGAAAAAGCACCACAGTAAGGATGAGCTTGATCCCTAGTATAAGACTACACTACCACCTTCTGCATCTCATGGCTTTTGACTTCAGGATTCTGTGTATAATTATTTTGATGAAAGAACCTGTACCTGCAGGGTGAAATGAAATGACTGACAGAAATATTTATTAGCCACATAATTTTGCTACAGTTTCTTTAACTATAGGATAAAGCTATCTGATTAATTAAGACAGAATAGAATTTTCTGTATTACGGTTCATTTAAACTATGCCGAGTTGCATTAAGGAATGATCTACATTCAGAGCCCCTAAAGAGAAGCAAAGAGATACAATCAGCAGAAATTACACTGGAAGTATTTAATGTAAATTGTATTACTCTGTTGCTGTTGCTGCGTGCAATATTAATTATGTTTAGAAATAAGTTTTACTAAACTGCTCATAGCCCATTAAATATTAATCATGAATATAGAAATTAACCTCTGGGGCTATCAGAGACTAATTAGCCATGGCAGAGTACTGTGTTAATGTGGATATTCTGGTTTTGGTACCTGAGATAGCTCAATCAGAGCTGGCTTATGCCTGTCTCTGTAATGCTGCACTGAACCATGCACACATGCCTCAGCATGGAGGCAGAAAAAGAGCTATTAGCTGAGTAACCAGTCTTAAAAAGTTCTCTTTTGCTGTGTTTTTTTTTTTAAATCTGTGGATGTTTGAGCCAGGACTACTTTTAAAGTTACGTTATCTTTGAAAATAGAAATAGCACAGAATTCTAGTAGGATTATCCTTAACATTATGTTTCCATGTCCCTAAGTGAATTCAAAAGAAAATGATTTAATATTAGAGGCAAGACTGAGATCCTCTCCAGCTGGACACCATTTCCCATCTGTGGTTCAGCAAAAAATTCTGGCAAACACAAACTAGAAAAGTGTATTTTGGGCAAGTTATACTATACCACACTACAGTTGGAAGCAAAAAACTCTTGGTCTGAAGTTCAGTGTTTATGCACATTGCTTCTGTAGCTAAAAGAAGAAACATATATTAAAGACTTTCAATATAAGCTGCAAAGATGTAACAAATTTGGCAAAAAAAAAAAGAATTGACTGGCAAATAAGTAAACTGGCTATTAAATGCAAAGCATAGCAGAAAGTTTTCATCTACTAGGATTCCCTGGGCTTCTATTCAGTTCCTTGGAGAGGATGCAAGCTCGGGTTAGCCTGGTCTGAAATGGCATGTACTGTGATCCCATATAGGGAACAGCACCTGTGCAGGGTTCATCTGGCTGCATGTGCTCAGTGCATGCTTAACACAGATCAGTAACACTGAATAGAGATTGAAATGCTACAGCAGGAAGTAAAGATTTTGCCCATGAATCTAGCAGCTTCCCAGGAAATGGGAAACTAGGAGTTTAAGTTCCTCTGCATAGTGTTTAACTACTTGGGAATTTTCCTGAGCAGCAGAAACAAGTACCACATACACAGGAATTGAGACAACCATGAATCAGGCTAGAGGGAGATCAACAAAAAGCTGAGACTTTAAGTTGAATAAGGGGTATGCACTCCTGAGGATGTGTACTGAAGTCTAAGATGCCTGTCCTTTCTGCATTAAAGAACACGAATAAAATGTATGAACATCCTTACATTGGGAAACAGAACACAGGATTCATAAATATTGGAGGTCTACTTTGCAGCAATGAGTTCATGCTCTTGTCTGTGCTCTATTAACATTTTTGTATGAAAAGATTACACAAGTGAGAAGGACTTAGTCACACTGCAGAAGACTTAGTCACACTGCAGAAGTTTTCCAGCTTTTTTAAAAACCATGGGAAGAGCAAGACATCTTCTTGAGGCCCTCAGAGCCACTATTCATTTTGCTCCCTTCTCTACCATGCAGAGAACCTGAGCACCTATGATAGGAGCTTAAAACCAAGCACTTTATAAATATGCCTTGCAACAGCTGAGCAAAGCACTCCAGAGCAGGCCATGCATCCCCTAAGCAATCTGCCCAAAATCATCCAAGAAGCCTTCAGTAGAACCAAGAACCAAAGCAGGTACACATGAGATTCTCCCTGTTTCTTTGGGTATTCTTTCTTAAAATCCTGAATTTACAAACTTATCCTGAATTACAACAACAACAACAAAAAACATTATTGTGTTGGAATTCAGCCTGAGTAATACCTAAAATACAGACAAACCCACCATGATTTAAAAAAAAAAAAAATGAATCCTAATCTTTAAAAAAAAAATTATTTGTCCTCCTTTTACAATGACAGAACATCACTATGCTCTATTCTATTTCAGTGTTAGTGAACTGCAAAACAGAGTAATGACACTGGATAAAGAAGAATGGAAAACAATATGTTAAAAGCACACTAGTTGCATATCTGTTCTTCATCAGAGCCCTATAGATTTCTTCTGAAGTATATAAAACTCAGTATCAAAGTAATTATACAGCAAATTCATGACCTTCTTCCATGTATAAAAATCCCTGTGATTATTGAGAACTTCTAACAATTATGTTATGTTGTTTGCAACAAAACACTGAATAATTGTACGGGAAAATCTTGCCCAAAAAGAGTATGTTTTTGTTTTCTCAAATTCCTTGCAGCTTGAGTAGAAGGTTTGTTTAATAAATTCTACCTTTAAAAGCCAATATTTCCAATCCTCTGAGAAATTTTGACAGCAAGCCAAAAATTATCGGACAGAAATGTTTTATGAAAGAACCTAAAAAGTAGCCAGAGTAGCAAAGCAAACATTATTCTGGCAACATCTGAGACTACCAGAGGAGCTTGAGAAAAAAAAATGGTATTCCTAGTGTTTGGCTTCTACTCCAACCATGTGGTTGAACATCCTCCTTCTCTCTGAGAAGCTATCAGAGATGAGAATCTCTTCAGCCTCCCAGATGTGAGGGATGGAAAATTAAGCCTTTATTCTCAGGAGGTGGCACTAATCCTGCTGCTCCCTTTCCAGCCTCCACAACCAGAAAATTAGCAAGCCTGTCCCACACAAGCACCACGAGTGTGCCAACATCAACAGGACCATTCCTGGTCAGGTGTGATGATTTGTGCTCTACCAATGATGTCAGACTCCACATCTGTCAGACAGTTTCCAGATGTTAACAGGGTTTCTAGATCACAGGAGCAGAGCGGCCTTTCCTGGCAGTGAAGTTTCCCCAGCCAGATACCCACAGTATAAGACAGAAATATAAATCCAATGAATTGTCCACTCTACAAACATCATGAAAGAAAAACAGATTTTAAGCTGCTTATAAAAAGATGAGAAACTAAGGTAAAATAGCTTTGTGAGAACTGATCTACTTGATTACATGGTTAGAAATGTTGTTCCTGTAAAGAAACTGGCTTACTTCTGCTTCCCTTGAAGATTGGTTATAATTTTTTTATAGTATGCATTATGCATTACCTTTTATATATAACACATCTAAATGTGTTGTCAATATATCCCAGACTTGATTACCAGAAGATAGAAGATTTTTTATTATTAAGCATATGAAATAACCTGCATTCCTCTGTCAATGAGGAAAAATTTAGCATGACAGTATCAGAAAATATAAATCAAAATTAGAAGATAACTGCAGGAAAAAAATATATTTGTATTAACTCTTCAAAAATCTCACATGTGACATGTTTAACAACTAAAAAAGTTATAATCAATCAATCTTTCAAATGAACATACAAATGCAAATAGTAATTTTCCTTGGCTGGAATGGAAACTCACCTCTTCATATACTTTCTTAGCATTGCTGTTATCTCCTATCAAGAGGTAACCAACACCAAGGTCATTCTTGAATGAAGTCTCACTGGGAAACAGCTGAACTAATTTCTGTAGAGTAACCAGAGAGCCCCTCATGCGACCTGATTTGATTGAACAAGACTTAATTACCAGGGCAGATGTAAGAAACAGTTGCAAGATGTTTACACAACATCTAAGGAAACACAAATCAAAGGCAAGTGGCCCACTTTCACTGGCAATCAAGAAGGAGAACCTGGAAAATCCTGTGCAGACAGGAGCACATTCAGCAGCCTGGCTGTCACTGTGGGTGTAGCAGGAATAGCTCAGAGAATCACTGCAATCACACAGTGCTATGGCAGCCTCTTGTGGAGGACCCTTCACAGTGCAGAAATAACATTATTTAAGCTTTGGTTACTCTATCATACACAGATAGAAAAGTACTGGTCAAAATGAAGTAAACAAATGTTAATAAACTACATCTTAATTAAGTAAATTTAATTGATTTCTAGTGTTAAGTAATATTTCTACTCCTTTTACGAAGATTATCATGCTTTATGTGCTTAAAATTAAGTGTGTTCCTTGGCTTCCTAAACGAGGTCTTGCTAAAGAAAAGCAAGAGCAAAACAACTTGATATTAAAAATCCAACCCATAGGAACAGAGCTCCTGATTTTGCCTCATATTCTAATGATCCCCTCTCATACAACACAGAATTGAGATCTAAAACTAGAATCTAAACCTCAGTCTTGGGGCTGTTCTCCCTGTGTTCAGCTCCATTCTTCTTTATGTTTTCTGAAAAATTATTCTGAGTCTGTTTACTCTGCTAATGCCAGTAATTTCCTCTTGATTTTCTTAAACTGCAGTAAAAAAAGTTTCTTCTTTGTCTGGCAATAAAAGTTCTTGACTATCTATCATCATAGGTTCTTATAGCATCTGCTGCAGCTTTCTACAGGCACTATTACCCTAAATTATAGACACTAGTACCCTAGAAAAAATTCAATAATGTAAAAACGGTTTTCATTTAAGATACTAAGAAAAGTCCAACCAAAAATTCAATGGAATTGTCACCTTAAAATCCTTAGTGATGTCTTGAAATCCTCCCTCAGACAACTCCTGTAACTTTTATACCATCCTCTAAACTTACCAAGGAACTGCTGCCTGTCTGCTTCTCGCTTCAAGCTCAGTTTTATCAGGTCTGAAGGGACGTTTGGCAGACTAAGCACCTCATCATAGGTGTTGATAGCTTGTTGCAGCATCTCATTGCTCCTCATTTTCTCAGCTAAGTCATCTTCAGACTAGAAAGAATAACAAAACCATTATTAGAACTCGTAATAATCCGTTAGTCTTAAAACCAACTATTTTCTTACCAGGCAAACTGTGCAATTGTTAGAATATGGATTCTGCTTTATGGGAAAGCAAACTAGAATTACAATTTAATCTTGTTACCTACAAACTATTTGAAAGGAGAAGTATGAGAAAATTTGCACCTAAACACACATTAATACAGATTTTTTATTAATATTTGTAGAATTCATAATTCCTGCTTTCAAAAGCAGATGAAGCAATCTGTTTTATTAACACAGAAGAAATGCAAAATTTTGCCTATGGACTATTTGTATACCAAGCCTTACTTTGAAAGCAATACACAGGTCAAAACACACCCACAAACATTTGTATTTATTCTGACACATTTATTTACACTCTTTATTGCAAAATGAATTAGGAATTGCCTTTTGCTTTCCCCATGTTGATAGAATATGTACCCTACAACTCCTTCAAAACTTAAATTTGAGTATCAAATTCAGAAGCAGACCAAAGGATATATGAGCTCGCTACAGTGAAATTACAGCTTCAGTGAATCTAGCAGAATCTATGACTGATCTCACCTGTGGTAAGGCATGTTCATACTTTGCTTCCACAGCTGAAAAAGACTATGTCTCAAATGCAGAATTTTTAAAGCCTTATTTTGAATTGTTTAGAGAAGTGTATGTATTTTCACATGTTTGATGCATTCTTCTCAAATACTTCCAAATTTATTGGCTTATGTTCTTTCTTAAGAGCCATGGCAAATGTATCAAAAGCATGATGGAGCAGAAGATGTTGTTGATCTATTTAAATTCACTGTTGCATCAAAGATGCACACATCAAATGAAATTGCTTCAACTGTGTTAACTCTGTATGCTATTACAAGTATCTGAAATCTCTTTGCACTTCTGTCCTTTAATTTTTCCCTTGAGTTGTTTTAAAACTTAGTATTGGAAATACCAAAAAATATGGTTACTCAGGCAAACAGTTCATCAAGCAGCTTTCAGAGACAACTTCAAAAATCAGTTTTAAGCAATAACTTTTTTTTTTCTGATGTATGTTCACTAGGAAATTTATTTCCCCTTTTTCCAAAGGAATTTCAGGGCAAAGAATATTACAGATCTATAACAAAGAAGCAAAAATTGTCAGCATAAAATCTGCATAACTCCACCTTATATGATTTATGATGTAAGATATAAATCATATAAGGAGGTTAAAAACCTATCCATTGTTCTTTTCAGCTGTTAAGATGTTAATGAATTCTGTAGAGTATCATTTTATCTGGCTCAAGTGTAATTCAGACAGTAAATAAAGAATTGCTCATATTTCTGAAAAACACATCAACAATGAAATATTTTGCAGCTTTTTTTGGAAAACAGTTGCCTTTTAAATCCATTGAACGATCCAGAAAAAAATCAATCCTCGTGTTTTTTTAAAAATTGAATCTACAAAATTAGCATGTAATGCTGGTTCATACTTCAAAGAAAAGGAGAACTACACTTTTGTGGTGAATTCTTGACCTTCTTTAGCTTTAATCTTCAAGGCCTTTAACCATATCCTTTGCAGTTTTACTTTTAGTTGGTGATGAGAAATAGCAAATTTAAATGAATTTTGTTGGTATGAATACCCATTTAGAAATAATGCTGTCTTACAATGCAAATCTCAAGAATAATTCATCTCTCTGAAGCCCATGTTTTTCCTCTTCCTTCAGACAGCTTAAACTTACACATACTGGGTTCATTAAAACTGCCATTGATAATATTAATATGACTGTTCAGTAAAATGACTAGTATGAACCTTCAAAGGCTACAGAAAATGAATTTATTGTTGTTTTTACACACTCCCAGGAAATGCACCTAATTATTTCTTCAGATCTTGGTCTGTATTGACCTTTCATGGATTACTAAAGTAGCAGTAGGCGACTACAAACTGCTGTAAATGAACAAATGAAGTTGGGTCACTGAGATGGGAATGCTGAATAAGAATAAATTTCACAGCTGGCTGCAGTGATCTGCCCTTCTCCCTAAAGCCATTGAGGAGGCAGGAAGCATATTCTATTAGCTATAATGAGTAGATTTGTAAAAAAATGGTAAATAGTAAAAGTGTAACTTCACAGTTACACTTGACTCATCATGTGTATGAACAAAGTGGTCTCCTCCTGTAAAGAGGCAAAGAGTTCAGCAAACTGTCACCACAGAGAGCACTGAAGCATTTGGTCTGCTCTGTATCAAGTGCGTGTGTGATAGATTTTTGGATAATCACAGCTTTGGTTTTAGCATGATTATGATTAACCAAGTGGAGACTGGTTGTGGCTCCAAGGTCCTCATCAATTGTCTAACAGCACCATTCCTTCCTGCAGTGAGGGCTTCACTTTTTTATCCTGATTAACATGAGCTCAAGGAGTTTCGTATTATTCCTAGTGCAGCAGGATTATCCTACTATTATTCCCTTTTGAGACATCTCAACACAGCCTAAAAGTATTATAAATGCAGAGATTATTTTCTGATGGCTTCTGGGATTTGGTTGGTTTTTTTATTTATTTTTTTTTTAAGGGAAACACCTGAAACATAACTCACTCTACAAGTAAAGCTAATTAAGCCTCACTGCCTGAGAATTTGTGTTCTTTATCCTTTAAGTATTTCTCTCTAAAAACTCCAAATCCTCTTCTCTATTCCCACTAGAGCAAAAGCAGCATTTATCCCAGGCTGACAGACGTGTTGATTTCCCAGCTACAGCAAATAGTATGGAACAGGTAGGTTCTGCCTGTAGTTCCTGCACTGGGTATTAATTGGTGTTTATCTCTTGCCATTTACTTGACAATTCTCCTGAGATCTACAGGATATACCTTATTTTTTTGTTATTTACAGTACTTCCCACTGAAATTCCACAAAAGCTGCCAAAGCAATTGGGGAAGGACAGTTGACTGAAGAGATACTTATAACAGATCTCATGATTCTTTTTTTTACCTAGAAAACCAGCATAAATGTATAAATTAATTGCAAATAGTGTTTATAACTCTATTGGTAAAACAAAATGTTTATTTTAGCTTTTTTCAACACCTATCAATTTTTTTTACGTACCTGTGCTTTCCCGTATCTTGCTCGAGGACTTTGTGGATATTGATTCACTAATGCTTCAAAGGCCCTTAGAGCTTCTTCAACTTTTCCCTGAAAAGCAGAGATATTTATCAGCAATTCTATCCAATAAAATTGCTGAAGGATGCAGGACCTAATAACATATCAGTTTTACAATTAAAGAACAAGCAATGCAGACTGCATCAACAGCTTTCACTCATAGTTTTGTTGGGATTGCCTTTTCAAGAGGAATTGTCATTATTTATGAAACAATGTAATCTAATTTTCATGATGAAAATTAATAACTTGGTTTTTCATACTTTACTTACTCTTCCTTGTTGACTGGATAAAATGCTGAGATGAAAATAAGCTGTCTGTATAGAAAAGACCCTACTGCTAATAACAAATTCCAGACCAGAAATAATAGAGAACAAGAAGAAAATCCTGGAGATAGGTGGAAATTTTCCCTCTGCATACCTCTCATGATGAACAGCATCCTAACTAGAGTTCTTTTAAGGGAAATACTGTAGACTCAACCACAGTGTATGGCTGGTTCCTCCAAGTTTTTGCACGACAAAGTCCCTCAGGACATGTCACACAAGTCCAAATGCAACTGTGGTATTCTGATGGATGCTGATCCTGTGATGGCCATTGACTACCAAGTACAGATGGAAGTTGAGAAGAGCCAGTCCCACTGTCAAACAGATGCTAAGCACTGCTTGGCAACATTTGGCAATAGATCTTGCTGCACTTCCACCTCTTTACAGCTTTATAAATATGAGTTATATGTGTATGAATTATACACAACTGCCCTGCTATCTTCAAATATTATACATGTCTGATTTGCTCCTAAATTTATCCTGATTCCTACATGACATGTATGACTATCAGTAACATATCAAGAAATACAGCAGGAAAAGAGTCAACAAGCTGACCCTACAGATTCATATCAAATGTGTCTAGTACACCTATTTCTGATTAACCAATTGCTTAAGTTACAAGAAGCATGAAAATTTCTTTTGCTTTTGTATTCTACCATGTAAAGAAGGCCTCTAGTGAGGAACAACAGCAGTGGCAGCCAGAGGCTAGTGCTCCCTATGCAAGAGCCCTCCAGCCCCATCACAAACCTACCAGAACTCTGGGGCTGCATAGATGGCAAGATAAAGTCAAAATTGCACAGTATATCCTGAAAATCAAGAATAATCCTGCACCTGCAATGACCAAATTGGTTTTTACTTTATTGTACTGAAAATAATAAATCTCACTGCTCATCCACCTCAAATTTGGGTACAAAGACCTGCAGTTGCTCTTTATGTGCTAAGACTGTCTGTGAGACATATCAGAGTTTAAACAAGAAATAAATTCAAAAGAATTGAAGTCCCTAATTTTTAACAGCCACAATCTTGCTTCACTACTTAATCTCATATCTGGAAAAAGGACATCTCTAAAAAGGTATTACTTTCTGAAATATTCAAATGAAAGTATAAAATTGGAAGCTATAAGGGGGAGATGACTGAAGAACTTGGGGGGTTTTTTGTTTCTTTTTCATGGTCAAATTATTAAATTCAGAACTACCCAAATGGAATGATTGATGTTAAGGTCTTGCTGCCCCTGGTGAGAAGCAGGAACATCTGTTTCACCCTCTAAGCAGCTGTACAGCAGCCTAGGCACTGCCAGGACTCAGAATCTCAACAGAAACAACACCTACTTCAGTGATCTGCACCTAATGCTCACGAGGCATCAGAACACTCACTGAGAGATCCCTGCTAACACACACAGAGTTATCTGGTAGCACTTGACCTCACTAGTCAACTGAACAAGAGTGATAGGACAGAACTAACCCTGTTTGATGTGATCCATTTAAGCAGAAATTCAATGATTAAGCCACATATCTTCAAGGTTAACAGACACATATGAACAGACATACACCTACAACTCTAAAAAATTAAAGACAAACTATCCAGCAGAAATTAAACTTGAAGGACAAATAAGCACTGACTATTTCAAAAAGTTAATTTCACAAAAAGTAATCTAAAATTCAGTTTCCCTTTTTACAAGTATTTAATTTATTGATTTTTGTCCACTGTGTACAGTCCTAAGGGAAACATTCAAAACTTACTTTTTTACGTAGTTTTTCTGCAGCATCTAGTTCAGCTTTAATGGTCTTATCAAACTTGTTTAAGAGCTTTGGCTTCTTCTTCTTTTTAGCTAGAAGATTTAACAAACAGACACTTCATTACTTCTTTTGTATTTCAATTGCCTGGAGTAACACTTAGCTAGGGACTGTGCTGGCAAAGTGCATCATTTTCAAGTAAGGCAGTTTCAAATTACACTGAAAAGAAACTGATTTCTTACTTATTACAGTCACAAACTCCTATATGAAAAAGCAAACTTCAGTCATTCAAATTGAGTAACTTGGCAGTTAAGTTTAGAATAAAGCATTTTTCATCACATTACAGTCAAGGATCTTTTTTTTGCAAATGGTTCAACTACGTGGAGCAAAGGGAACTGTTATTTTCCTACATTTACATGGTATCACGAAAAACATGATCATCAGGGCATATGAGTCATTTCTAAAAGTTATGACTATATGCTTTGCATAGAGCAATTATTGAGATGACATCTGGAGTGCTGTGTGCAGTTTTGGGCTCCTCAGGACAAGAGAGACATGGAACTCCTGGAGTGGGTGCAGTGGAGGGCAATAAAGATGGATGATTAAGGGACTGGAGTGTCTCTTTTATGAGGAAAGGCTGAGGGACTTGGGCTTGTTCAGCCTCAAGAAGAGACAACTCAGAGGGAACCTCATCAGTGTGTATAAATATCTTAAAAGTAGGTGACAAGAGGATGGAGTCAGGCTCTTCTCAGTGCTGTCAAGCAATAGGACAAGAGGCAACAGGCAGAAACTGATGCATGGGAAGTTCCACCTGAACATGAGGAGGAACTTCTTTACTGTGCAGATCACCAAGCTTACCAATCTGTCACTGATGCCAGTCTTTTTCTTATTTATTATCCTCCATTTCATAGGAAAGCAATGTCTTCACTGCCTTTTCATGCATTTAATGATAATAATGGTTAAGGGGCACAGCACTGGCTCTCTTCCAAGTAAAATACAGTAAAATTCACATGAACAGCTCTTATTTCAAGTGCAAGGATGCCTCCACTTCAAACCTTCAGTCCACAGTGACTGACAGGTATGAAGTTTCTCACATAATGTCATTTGGTCTGAAAAGAACAACCCATAACATGCAAAAGGTTTGTTGGGTTTTGTGTTTGCTTTTTTCTTTTTAAAAAATATGCCAGCTCAGTTTTTCAAGAAACCATTGCTATTTCTAAGGCCTGGCTTACTTAACAGCAGGAGTGGAAGAACCCAGAAACATCAACCCAAGGAACCAGTGAAAGCAAGTGACCTTGAGGACTTTTTAGGTTCATTTTGCTCTTAGCTGCCATGTGAAACTGTTCTTTGCTGTTAGCAATAAAACTGAGACTTGTCAGTTCCTCTGGGTACAGTATCTGGGTAGCTTTCAATGGGATATTGCCACCAAATACTTGGTTTAGTTTCTGTTCTCTAAGTAACATACACAGCAACTAAAATGTGAGTTCTCATTTCTTATGGCATGAATGAAAATCTTTATTTAAGGTCAGCCAGCTACACAGGAACTGTATTTCAGTGAGGCAGGACAGCTATTTGTCAGCTTTTTTAGCTTTGAGCATTCATGGAAAGACAGTCATTTGGTCTTTCTCCAGCTCGGTAAGCATGGCAACAGTGAGGTTCCTTTGAGGCAAAGGAAAGAAGCTTTCCCACCCACCAGGAAACTCCCACTGCCTGTGGGACACTCTCTACAAGTTCATTTAAGTTTACAAGGACATGAGAAACAGCTCAGAAAAAAAAAGTAAATTAAAATCGTACAAGTCTGCGGCACAAAGATACAATATCTTCTCTTTCATATCCAACTTGGGTGATGCGTGGAAAGAACCTATTTACCACCTTCCATTACAAAAAAAAAGTACTATCTTCCTATTTTCAGTACAATTATATATCAGCCCTAGATCAGCAGGAGATCAATATAAAAAGCTGGAAAGGAGTTGTTAACATAAATATTATTCATCTGCTAGACACCAATATAACACAGTAAACATTATATAACGAGCAGTCATTTTCATCCCCCATTCTATTCCTATGTTAAAGGATTCACCAGGGAGCTTTCAGAGTAACCATCAAGCATTCCTCTATATCAACCAGATAGCCTGCTATCTCCCTGCAGGGGTATTTTAATAAATTATCCATTGCCTCCTTCTAGTGCAATAATCCTTTAGCAGATGTGACCCAATATATTCAATTCAATGATACAAAGAAGTTAACTTATCTGTTTTCAGAGGAAAATATATGTAAGTTTTCTTCAATGACAGATTTTACCATGATACTGAAGTTGTGCATGATCACACAACTGCTTGGTCAGTTTGTGGTCCAAATCAGGTTGAGCATTAAAATGGTAATAATCCTTTTACCTAATGGTAATAATCCTGGACTTTCAAGAATACTACTGAGGATTTTCAGTAATAGCCTTGGAGAATAGGCATTCTATCTAGGACTGCTGTCATAGGATTCCTGAGGACTTCCTTAGAGAAAACAGTTTCCACTGAAAAAGCAGCAAGCTAGGAAGAAGTCTCACAAGAAACTCTATGTTAGTTCTTTTGCTGGAGACAAGGCAATTACCAGCGATGGCAAGCAATCTCATATCTCATTTATCAAGATACAGAATTTAACAAAAATAGAAATAGCAATGTATTACAATGTATTACATTAAATGTACAGTAAACTGTACATATAATCCAATGCAATTTGATAAAACATTTCATATAACTGTTTTGGTAAATGAAAACTAAAATACCAGGCATATTTTGGTTTTATGTTGAAAAGCACCTTGTCATCACCAAAAGCAGTGACAGTCTTACTTCTACAAGGGACAGAGAAATTCCTTTTGAATAATAATGAACACACTGCTAGATATTTTTCAGACCACGAGAGAATCACACCAAAATTAAGGAAAATTAACCAAATTAACAAACAGAATTGAATCACTCTTGAAGACTGGTTTAAAAATATTTTGCCTTTAACTGAGTGGGGTGGGGAGAACAAAGGGTAAAAAGGCAGTAATAAAGAAATTGCCACGGGAAGACAGGTACACACTACTTGGTAAAACATAGCTACAGAGATGAAAATAATAAATTATTTTCTGTATCATCATAGGATAAGGAAGAGAAGGCTTGAAATGGCTATAACAGAAAATTTGGCTTGAACATCTGGAACTACTGTCTCTGAGCAAGCACAGTAGAACAGGTTGCTGAGGGCAATTGTAGAATTCTAATTACTGAAAATTTTGTTTATTTGAGATAACAAGATGTGTAAGCATCTGTCAAGAACAATGCACACAGCTGATAAGGCCTTCAGTCAACTAAAGAGACAAAGAAAGCTTTAGGGTCCCACTTAGTCATATGTTCTACAACTTCTGTAATATACTGCTATATGTAAATGTGCTTTAGTGCCAACACTGTCAGTACACAAGTAACTTTCACTCCATCATTTGACAACCAAAGAAATCCTTACAGGAACTCACTGTGCCATTCATCTCAGTAGCTGAGATTCCTCCTAGCCCAATGCCAGCAATAGAATACTGAAGCTACAAAACTTTTCCCAATGCAAAATTTCACCTCAGTGCTATAATTCCAGAAAGCCAAAAGTGATTAAAAACAGCCTTGCGATAGAAAGCAATCTCAATTCCCACTGCTCTTATTTGTTTTTTCTGTAAAAACAAAATACTAATAACATTCAAAGAATCAAGTTGTGCAAATCTTCATCTGAAGCAGATTTTTTACCTTAAGAAACCATCAAACAGCACCAGAAAAGCAATTTTGCAAACTGTTGATTTATTCACAGAATTGTATTACTTGATAAAAAACTTTTAATGTGAAAAGCTGCCTGAAGATATAATAACCAAGGAATTAAAACTTTCTAGAATTTCTAAACAATGTCCTCACATGATGAAATGTCTGCAAATTCTTGTGTAACTGAGCAGAACCCAAGGTTGGAAATTGGTATAAAGCACCAAGTAGACAATTATGTTAAGGCAGTTACATGGATAACAAGGAAAACAAAAAGAGATAACTACTACATGGCAAAAAATTTGATTACATATGACCCTAAGTCCAAAGCAATAGAGAAAAAAACCTCAGAAACGTCACAAATAACTAGATGTCACAAATAACTAGTAATACCACTTCTATAATGAGTAAATGAATCCTCTAGCTTCCAGAGAAGTGGGAATGGTTGTGTGTGTGAAATCTCTCCATTTCATATTTTCATTTGAAATATAACACTATCATCCAGGCTAAGGAAAACCTCATTCTCCTAAAAGAGAAAACACTGATGACCTGCCTGATTAGATATCAGTCTGGTATATCAAAACAGTTAACATTAGCCAGAACTGCACAAAAATATTGAATGCTATCATGATTCTTTCACAATTAACACACATCTTTTACCCTAGAGAGATGCCACACACTTGGCATTTTAACAGATAGCAAATTTACGTGGGTGAAGGTATTTTCTACTCTGTAAAGGCTTCAAATTATTGTTTCCTGAGAAGATAACTTAAAAGATAGGGTATATTTACCACAACACATAGCATGAATTGTTTTGCCCTTGCTGCCAAACTCTGAGCCTCTGATCAAAGCATGCATGTACAGTTTTCTTCCTGAGCAAAGTAAGTAGGAGATAACATCATGCTGCTATTAACACTTCCAGAACAATTAGTGTTTGTATCTAAAAACCAGTATGCACTTCCATGCACTTAATACAAGTCATCTCTCACTCTTATCCTTTGTAAAATATAGGGAGCAGATACTTTACAATTCTGTGGTTTTATTCTGTCCCAACAGATATGCCAGGAAGGACACCTCAAACAGAGAGCTTGTTAGCTGATGTGCAGCCATGACCAAAAGGAAATCTCTACCGGGACCACCCCAGGCAGTTTGCCACTTGCTGCCATTTTCTCCTCCTCCCTCTTGCTCTCAGTACTAATGATTCCCTTCCTAAGACTTCTGCTCCCCTTCTTATGTTCAGAGCCTAGGAAAATTGGTGGGGTGGGAGGGCAGGCTTACCTCCAGTGCTGGAGCTGACATTTTGAACCCAGTCTGTTCACTGAGAGCAACGAGTGACAGCCTGGCTGGTCTGACCTGGAGTTTTGGGGGAAAGGTTGCCTTCCACACAGGATAAAGAGTCTTGCTTCAGTCTTTGAAAACTAATGCTGTAAGATTTATAGTCAATTGAGAGGGGCCTGCTGTGTGATTATGAGAGTCCATATTACATATTAGCATAAGGATTTCTTGTTAAACTTGTCTTTAATGAAATTTCTAGGTCCTCAGAAACGGTGAGACAATAACATTACAATCCCTCTGTGGACCTAGGGGAGAAAACATGAGGATGGAAAGACACTACACCCTATCTAACAAACCACCTCGTAAATGTGGTTTGGCTCTTGTAGTTAGATTTTTTTATTCACTTATTGATTCATTCATATTGTCACTATGATGTTAAGGGAGCATTCCTGGTGGCTTCCTTGATATTACATCTGCTATTACTCGCATGCAAAACAGAGAGGAGTTAGGACTCCAGTTTTAATTACTCTAGTAGATATAAGTGATCCAAGATAAAGGCTGGTCTTTACAGCCACCTTGAGGACAGATGGTCCCCAGTTACTGATTTGAAAAGTACACTGGAGCAATCCTACTCCACTGACTGTGCTTACTGCTAACCAGAAAATTAAATTACCTCAATGCAGGGGTTGGACAAAATGGCCTTTTAAAGGTCCTTTTCAACCCAAACTGTTCTATAATTTTATTATTTGAATCATAGATGAAGTTTTAATAGAAGTTATAATTATTTAATTGTAGAGACTATAACCATATAGTTATGTCTCCTTATGTTATGCCATCTCTAAAGCTAATCTGAAATAAAAACCCCTTCATGTGATACAGTCTCATATCTTGCAGCAAAGGCTCCTCCTGCCAGTTCTCTGTTTTAAACTTTGAAAAACTAAGGAAGCAATTTCCAGGGGAGGTCATAGGCTTTGTTTCCTAAACATCCTCCCATCCCTGCTGTGATACAAATTCAATAATAATGTTCTTGGCAACCTGTGAATGGCAACTTCTGAGTGTGGCACAATGACAAATAGATACTGATGATGATGGTCTGTAGTTGTTTTCCAAATAATTTTGTGACCTTTTGTTTTACTAATTCCATTTGCCACCCACTAACAACACTACATCTTCCCAGTTCAAAGTTTCAATTATGTTCTGAAGAACATACATTGGAACTTTTACTTGGAATTCAAAATTTGCTCAAGTAATTGCCCTCCCTCCTGATACTAGCCCCATATCATTACCCAAATTAGTTTTGGAAATCGTGCTGCATCTCACTGGACACTTGAATGAGAATTTGATGATGATGAAAAACTCCTGTCATTGTCCTGTTGTTTGGGAAGCTCATTAGGTGAGATACAGAGAGTGTAAGTTACCTACTTGTTTTATGGGCTTCTATAAATGATAACTTAGAAGGTATAAAACCAAGTAAACTGCAGCTACACAATTTAAAGCCAGGAGCACTAGAATAATTAAAAGATCTTTATAAACTCTATTGGTAGAACAGACAAAACCACTATAATCAACTTATCTGGGGAAGTAATCAGACAATAAAAACTGAGGCATTTTAGAGACTAATAAAGCTGGAATCTAATTACTATAATAAATCTTTAACTGCAGTTATTCCAGAACAATTTCCCTTGCAGTAAAAAGTATTCTACAGGGCTTTCTGTATGAAATTATTGTTGGTTGGTTGGTTAGATGTTAACCATAAGAAACAACAGCAGAATGATAATTTTGGTTTTGGCATGTATTTCCATCACTCACCTCTTTCACCATCAGGACTTTTGGATTCACTCAAAGGCTAGACTCAAACAATCCTCTGACAAAACCAGAAAGGAATTTCTGCATTGACTTTCTGTTAGAAAATACACTGTAACATTCAAATGTCCTATATATTTACCTCAGTATGGCATTATTTAGCAGTTTGGGACTTTGATAACTACACTTCTGTGTTGGTCATTCTGCACACAGCACACAGATACTTAAGTGTAGCCTGTATCAAATTTGTAAATCAATAGGTACTATCCATACTGTTATAAGCAGAGCTTGAAAGGGTGGAACTCAGCCCACCAAACTCCAGGAGACAATGCTGGAGGTGAGCTAACCCTGTAAGCTCTTTCTCCAGACAACAGAGCTCTGTTCCCAATGGAATTTAGGGCAAACCCCTGCAGCAAAGCCCTACATTTAGTCAGAAGAACAGCACTTTAATCTCCTCAGATTAGATCTCTGCTGGTATCACAGTGGAATCCTACATATCCTCAAAGGTAAATGCCTAGAGTGCACAGTGGTGAATACTGACCTGTTAGCAAAATGATGTGTGGAATGATATTGTATCAAAATGATGTGTGGAATGATATTGTCCTAAGCCTGGCTTACATGTACTTCTGTTCCTAATGCAATGCAGCTGAGTGTTCCAGCCAAACAGCATTCATTTTTACTTTCATGCTTTGTCAGATTTGAAAAGGGAAAATTATTACTTATAATAACAGCACCTATGCTGAAGTTCACTATATGAAACAAACATGTCCATAGCTGAAAATTATTTTTTCATTTTTTTATATCTGTTCATCAATATAAGTAAATAATTAATATATGTCCAATATAAATCAAATTTGAAAAATTAGTCTATGATTTTTTTTTTATAGTCTAGATCAAAAACAACTAAAACCACCTCAGATGGAAAGACAACTTATGGATGTGTGCATTGTACTACCTGTGAAACCTTTTAAAGAATTAGTTCTATTCACCTGGAATTCCCATCCCATTTCAATTACTTGTTTAAATATAAATTCTGATTATATTCTTACAGAGAAGATGAAGAATCCACCTCAATTAAATATAACAGAGAAATCTTGAAGCAACTGTATGCTAGAAACAAGTTTATTTTCATTTTTATTTCTTTAGAGAACTTTCCAGAGAGGGGTTTTGTTAATATCAAAGAATGTTCAGTAAGATCTTTAATAAACTTGATGAATTACTGTTGAATACTAAAATTTACATAATTATTACGAGGACACTTTGCTAACCAAATACTATCAAGGCTGCAGCAGGTAAAAATATTTATGTTGCAGGAGCTACTCAAAGCTATAAAAACTTTCTGCACAGAAGCTCTTTGGAGCTTTTATGTTCAAATACCACAAAAACAAATGCAGACTTGCACATCAGAATGTACTCTCAGAATCAGAAGAAAACCTTAAACACAAGCCAAACATGAAGTTTCAAATTCCCAACTCCTTAGATTTCCAAGTTTCCTACATATAACAATCACAGTACAGTATATTTTATAATAAATATCTCATCAATTTATTGCTGCATTTTATTAGGGAAATTTAAAACAAACAAAGTCAATAGTACCTTATACCACTTCCTGTTACTAGGACATATCTATAGCTAACCACTTTCATTGAAAGTGGAAACTTTAAACAGTTCAAACTATGAAAAAAGTTCAACAAAATTCAGCTTGTATGAAAATCACACAAGCAGTGTACCCATAAACAAAATTCATTAAAATGCAGGGTTGTTTTTCCTGGTTGGATGAAAAATTCTAACAATTTAACCTGGAAAACAAAATTATCCTTTTTTCTACCTTATAGAAATTCTGTAATCTGCAGTGACATTTATTTAGTTGCTATTTAAAAAGAAACAAAACCACAAAGCACCTAGGGTAAAAAAGGGAAGTTGCTCCACTCTGTCATACTTTCAGAATCTAAAGTTCTTGTACAGGCTCTGATGAGTAAAGTTGCATACTAGAATGTTTCTTACACATGCTGGCATTTTTATCTATGACTGTTTTTTTCCCATACTGGATGGCTCTTGTACATCATTTTGTTATACTTTTCTAACAGGTCAGTAAAAGCAGCACATAATGGTGATTTTTTTCCTACTACCAAGTAGGTAAATCCATTGCAGTAAGATATTCCCTGCCAATAAATGGAAATGCAGGCATAATTGCCAAGCTTTACAAGTTGTTTTGGTTGGGTTTCTTTAACTTTTTATATGTAATACTTGCATGTGACATATTTAATCCTTAAATAAAATGTCTGAAGTTTGCCAGTCCTAGAAACTTATGTTTAAACCACCAATATACAAATCCAAACCAAATAAACCATATCAAAATATTGGGAAAGCAGCATTTCTAAATACTCAAATATAAAATAACAGCCACATAGAAAATGGAAACAGAATGAAAAAGGAGTACAGCTACTGAATCCTTCGGCACAGACCCTGAGGTTTCTGGGCATTGCCAGCAACCAGCTGACAATGATCCCAGTGAAGGAGGTTTTGCAAACTGTGCAGTGACAGGGAACACGTGGGGCCAGAACAAATGTCATTGCAGGCAGAGCAGATTCACAGTGATTCTTCAGCAAAACCACACTTCTTTTCCATCTGATCTGTCTCTGCACATTCCTACCCAACCTAAGACAGACTTGGCAATCATGGTCTCAGCAAGGACTGATTTGCATGTCACCCATCTCTTCACACTTAGCACAGCTGGCAGTGCTGAGCCCTGCTCCAGGGGCCAGGTAGTCCCCATTGCCTCTTGCCCTCAGATGTACAAAGAGCTTGGTGGAACTCTGACCTCCAGAATGCTAATCTAGGAGTATGACACAGAACATTTTAGTCCTGAAACAGGAGTTGTTACAACCATCCCATGACTCAGTGCAATGCTACGGGCTTGGGGCAGAGTGGCTGGAAAGCTGTCCTTCAGAAAAGCACCCAGGGGTAATGGTCTACAGCAGCTGATGAGCCAGCCTGTTCCCAGGTGGCCAAGAAGGCCAAAGACATCCTGGCCTGTATCAGCATTAGTGTGGCCAGCAGGACCAGGGCAGTGATTGTCCCCCTGTACTCAGCACTGGTGAGGTTGCACCCAAATCCTGGGGTCAGTTTTGGGCCCCTCACTACAAGAAAGACATTGAGGTCCTGGCATGTGTCCAGAGAAGGACAACAGACCTGAGGAAAGGTCTGGAGTACAAATCTGATGAGGTTGGTGGGAGTGTTTAGGGGTGTTTAACCTGGAGAAAAGGAGGCTCAGGAAAGACCTTATTGCTCTCTACAGCGCCCTGAAAGGAGATTGTAGTGACTGTAGTGATGTGGAGGTTGGTCTCTTTCCACAGGTAACAAGGGACAGAACAAGAGGCCACGGCCTTAAGTTGCTCCTGGACAGGTTTAGATTGGACATCAGGAAAACTTTTTTCACTGGAAAGGTTGCTAGGCTGTCCTGGTGGCATTTAAAAGATGTTACTGAGGGACATGGTTCAGTGTTAGGTTATGAGTTGGACTTAGTGACCTTAAAGGTCTTTTCCAACCTAAACAATTCTATCATTCCATTCTGCAACCAGGTAAGATTGATTGGTGTACATTGGTGCAGCCTTGGAAACAACCAAGTGTTTGCCTATAAAAGTACATGCTCTCTGGATGTTTGTTCAACTGCAGTTTATCTACGTGAGATGTACTGGAGCAAAGCCTCACTAGTCTTTAGTCTGATTTAAATCAATCCCCCCAGAAAGCATGGCTTTGAATTCAGAACAGAATGTTACTTTCAGACTTACCTTTTTCTGTTTTGTCTTGTTCAGTTTCTTTTTCACTTTTCCCTAGAACATTAAAAATATAATTTCATTGAAATAAATTTGTGTTAATATTTTATGATAAGAAAGAGATACAAGCAAATTACAATTTATACTCAAAACAAAATTGAGTCAACTGGATTTTTTTTCATTTTTATTTTTTAAAATAACTATAGATTATTTTCTGAACTATATAGTTACCTAAAAGGTCTTTCCCTGCAGATGCTTCAAATATGACAATATTGCTTCTATCACAAAACATTTCACAGAATTTCTCCTCTAGATATTTAATATATTTTGTTGATATACACTTACAATGCAAGCTATTTTGCAAGAAACAAAATCTGTTCACTAATTAAATGATACTGGAAACACTAGCTTAATAGACAATACATCTGGTTAAAATGTGAAAAACAAAATCAATTGGGTGGGAACTTAAGTATCCTTTTTAGAATTGACTTGGGCACTTGGAAGCTTTTGTCTTTTTTTATTTTTTAAAACAATGTAACAGGTGTTTTGCAAACATCTGACTGCAGAGGTAGATGTTAAGTAAGCATCAGGACAATCCGTAGCAAAGGCAAACTAAATCCTGGACCAAAAACATCTATGTGTATTTCAATAAGGTGGTAGATACAGAAAGATCTTTCCTCCCCCATACACTTTTTGATCCTGCCCTACTCTATAACATACAATGCATCTTGCCTCACAATTGTAACACAGTTAATTTTGTTTCAATTTCCAATTTTTTTCCCAATAAGCTTCCAATATTTTCTCCTAATAAACTTAGAGAACACTAAATAGGGAGGTCTGTTGCCTTTTTAGCTAGTTACTGTTCTCTTTAACATATAGTGGTTAATTTTGAGGTATTCTTACATAGATAAAAAACATTTTCTTTAATTTCCAAGTAATTTAGAGACACCTTCTCTGAATAATCAGTCTTTACTGCTTTTTAAACTGACTGCTCAGAAGTATTATAGTGTGAATATGACATTTTCAAATGCAGAAAAACTTTGCATTTTTTAGTGAAGAAATTGGATTATGCACACACATGAAATCAAATTTTTTAACGCTCTAATTTCACCCTTTACTATAGGCTGACAACTACTATTCCTGAATGTATGGACACTATAACTCTAATTTATATTCAGTACAAGGCAGAATGAGCATTAACTTGATTATATGGTAAATTAAATAAATATGATCATGCTGAAAGTCATTCACCTCTTCAATTACATCATGAGATCTAGATTGTCAATTAAATTGTAAGAAATGACAAAAGATCTATAGAGTCAATTACATACTAGGAACAATTATTACTGTAGCAGTATATTAATGAAAGCATAGTGCAGTACTTCCTAAAACCCTGGCTTCTGTATTTTTTTGCACATATCACACAATCAATAAAATGGTCATATGTCATCCAAACCACTACATTTTTAAAAGAGCAACAATGCAGCCCCAGATGAAATAATAGTTTAGTTTTACAGTTTTCACACAAACCACACAAACATATTTCACACAAATAAGAGTATATTCAAAAATTAATATACTCATATTTCTATTTTTACCACCTCCCAATACCATGACACATCATGCTAGTTAGGCACCCATTTTCCATACATCCTCTCCTTTATCAGCAACACTTGAGATTTTCACCTGACCTGTTCTCTCTACTTCATTCTAGGTCACTGGATAACCTGCTTCCACACCTTGTCCAATCTTGGACATTCATGTTACTTCTGCAACTTCTTTGCCATTACAGCAAGAACAATGTATATGACCTCATCACTCTAAAGCCTGCTCCCATCTCCCATTTCTTGTCTGGCTTCACATTTCTTTATTCCTGAGACTCATGCAACATATAACCTACAGCCCTCTATAGCTATTTATGCACTAGAATCAGTTCTCCAAATTCTCAGACTATTTTCAACCTGTATTCTGCTAGATTAGTTGCCATTGACTTCACTAAAGCCTCTCCAATGATCTTTAAATACTCCCACTTTTCCTCCTATGTAGCTGCTTTTGAAATTCATCACAACTTGATCTTGTTAGCTCTGAAGCTAAGAATTCACACTTCACTAAGAATTCACTTCAGTATCATATTCAGCACGTTTGTTCCTTCCACACTGATCCCTAGCATATTTCAATGGTGCAAAAGGTTTTAATTACGCTATTTCTGACAAAGGCTTAAAAATGTCCTCTCTCAAAAATAGGGATATGATAATAAATCTTGAGACTATTTTTTTCATCAACTTAAATCAACTGTAGCTCAAGCAAACAAACAAAAAAATTTTAGCTCTTCAAACCACTCTCATCCTTTACTCAATGTCTTCATTTCCAGCAAAATAATTCAAGATGAAAATCACTGACAAAACAGCTTTAGCTAATCTCTATAGGCTAGGAGTGCCATCACTATACAACGAAGGCACCAGGGACTCCCAAGCAGGTTTCTACCAGGAAGAATAAATTTATTTTTCATATTACAACTAAATGTTTGACGGCATATGAGAAAGACCCAAGTCACAATTAAAAATGTGTTTCAGACCTTGCAGATTTTACATGAATCTCAATCAACACTATAAATGCACAATACAATTTATTTACAGATTTGTAATTTTACATGTTTCAGAAATTACAAATGATGCTCAGTAAAATCATCACATTTTTCAGTATCTTTATGCTATTAAATCTTAGCCATTTTCTTTACTTCCTAGAAAGAAGTGCCATGATATGGTACTTTTTCAATTACAGAGAATGCTAGAAAGTCACTTAAACTGTAGTAAATTGGCAGTATTAAGATACAACCTTAGTATTCTACTCTTTGCTTACTGGTATTTCTTCCAGTGATTTCCAAAAAAAAAGCAACCGAATCTAAGATTTCACAGATTCACTGACATATAACAAGTGGCTAGGTAGCAATGTGAAAATATTAAGGAAAAGGCAATCTTCTGACTTTTTCTTTAACTACTACTCAGCAATACCAGACCATTAAAGCTATGGAGGTGTCTGAAGACTGAAAAGGTCAAGGAAGATTTTTGCTTTCATAGAAGTGCATGGACCTTATCGGATTTCTGATTTAAACTATGGACCATAACCATAATATTCTGTATGCAAAACAGAAATATCACTTTTCCCAGATATTTGTGTTTGTTAAGAAGTGCTATCTCACCCATTATAAGTTACAATAAGAAATGATGTTTCATGGAAAAAATTCAGGCCTAGCTGGTTGCAGAATGTCAATACTCCGAAAGGACAATCACGACACAATTATAGAAGACATAAACCTTAGCATACTGCCCATTTCCTTCACATAACAGCAGCCAGAAATAAAATTAATTCATTTTACTTCTACTTCCCCCTTGTAAACAATGCTTTCAAATATATTTTTTAATATTCAAATTCACAATAAAAAAAAATTAGTGGCTGAGTCAAAAATTTATCCCTATAGCTAATATTTAATACATTTGGGAATAAATAATGACACTAGAACGACAAAGATATTCTTCTGTGTTTTATTGCAGCCAAACATTAAAATGGTTTAAATATACATATTTTTAATAGTCCACTTGACCTTGCTTAGCTTGGCATATTTTTGTAAACATGAAGCACGTAAAATCACATACCCAGTTACAAAATACTAAAATTCAATCACAGCATAATATACTCTCACAGTCCCATAATTCTACAAGTAGACTGCCACTGTTATATAAAAAGTCCTCCATTCACCATTCTAAAATAATTCCCAAGATACCTCACAAAATATGGCTTTGTAAAAATTATTGCTTTGCAAATCACAATCACAGGTAATTTTACTAGAATATCCCATCCCAAAACACATCACAGTCTAAGAGTATTATTGCTTTCCTGAAAAGTCTAAAGATATCACTTTGGGACATCTCTGTTTGTTGATCAGATGTAACACATGGAGTCTTACTGACATTCCAAACCCAAAAGAAGGGCAAGCATATATGATGCCCCTTTCACTACAAATGTAAGCATCTACAACCCTGACTTCAAAACAGTGTTACAGAAATTGAAAGTCTTCCTGTAAACCAAAAGGCGACCAACTGTTAGGGTCACCAAACTGGTTTTTCTTTTTATAAATTTATCTTACTTTATTTCTCCTAAGCTCCTGTAACAGGCTTGGCAACTTCCTAAAATCACAGCAATTATTCCTGAGCCAAAAAGAACACATGCAAAATATCAAAGAATAAAATATGTCTTCGTAATTGTGGAACAGCAGCACAGAACAGGTAAAAAGCACACCTGTTATTTTAAAATTCTAAATCACTCACAGTACCTAAATTTCAGATGTACCATTTTTAAGAGCATTCATACCTATAGGTCTTAAATTCTGACATCACATTTCTTTTAAGGTTGAATTTCCAAGTACATTTTTAAAATAAAATTTGCAAATCAAGTGTTTATGCAAATTTGACTTTTAAAATAATTTACTGAACATAAAGCTTATTAAAGCCAGCTTTGAAATCATTGTATTGGGAGGCGAACCAAAATGGAATAATTTTACTGAATTCAACCTGATTCCAGCAACTCAGTCTTGTTGCAATCTCCACTGACTCCCTGTCAGGTTAGCATCTAGTCTCTAGACATTTTTGTTTGAAAAATCAGATGAGCATATTTAAAATGTGCTAATTCCTACATAATGGGTTTTTGAAAACTGTAATTTTGTAATCTGGCCTTCATTTACTAGTATGAATTAAACACACATTTTATACCTTGTTAGGGTATTTTAAAAATCACCTAAAATTCATGTTGTTAACAGTTGTCATAACATCAGTGCAAAGAGATATAAGTCAAACTTCACAGCATAGTGTGTGCCTGATTAGTGTTTTTTAATAAAATGCAATTAGGCTGTATTCTATATCAGCAGTTATGAAACATTGAAAAATTCATAACATCATATGTTTCATTTGACCAAACTGCTCTGTACATACTGTATGAATCCACAACAAAAGATATATATTAAAATCTGAAAAAAATGTACTTGCCGCTATGTTATAAATAGAATATTAACAGTTGCTTAAACAGTACATGAAATGCAGCTCTAAGCTGTAACTTTGTCACAAACACAGAAGAAAAATAATGAATTCACTAAACTTGACCAAGGGAAAAAAAATATCAGACAGGAATGTAAACTAAACATCCAAGTGTTAAAAATGCTTACTAAAATGACAGTTGGCTAAAACCCATTTACAGCATCTTAGTGTTCATTCCCCAAACCCTGAACTGCTTGGTAATTACATCATAAGGTCTATTTCAACCATCTGCTCCCCTTTTGTAGCGTATGGTTAGGACTGGTCCTCCTGATGTAGGGACTTTTCTTTTGAAGCTTTAAGTATCTGAAAAAATAAGGGGAAATCTATATTAAAGGACCAACCAAAACACAACTTCCTCTAAAACAACAACAAAAAAATCTTAAATGCTAAAAAATGCAACTTTGTATCAGACTAGTTAATATGAAAAAGCTATCATTTCTAAGAGCTACCTTAATGAATATACACAAAGTTGCTGTATAAGGTGGGCAACAAGAATTTTTATTACCATATGGCACTTTATTTACCTTGTAAAGAATATCTAGGCCATGCCACAAATCCATTTAAACATTTTGATTTTGGTTTTGGTTTGGTTTTTAGTGTTGGTTTGATTTTGGGTTTTATTTGTTAAAGTCAAAGGCAGCTGGAAAAGAGGAGCCAGGGAATGAGGAAGGGTCAAGGTTCTAAAGTGGAAATTTCTCTACACAAAAATGGGTTTCAGCAGTTGGTAAAATAAATGTAAAGTGATAAAAATGGCAGGGATACAAGGCGAAGGGGAGGAGTGGAGCAACTCGTTGATATTTTAAATCTAAACATAAACAAGAAAATACAGAGAGTTATGGTATCCCCTAAACCTGCCATGTCTCCCTAAGATATGTGTCCAACAAGTACCACTCTATCACAACCACTGCAATTTATGTGCCAGTGTAAAGCAGGATTAGCCAGAAAATCTGAATCAGTAATATTTCAAGCTAGTTTATCAAACCATTAGTTTCTAAAGTCCATTAGTTTATAAAAGTGCAGATTATAACAGCAGAAGTATCCTACAGCTGGAAAAGAATACTGGCAGTAATTTCAGAAGTCAACTCAGAGAATTGGAAAACAGGACTTACAAGTACCTAAGGATGTACTTGACTAGTATGAACTTTCCTGTGATATGCCCTAAAGTCAGCAAAAAACTTTTGCCTTGTACTCCAGTATATTCAAATCCCACACCCAGTGTTTTCCCTGGTGATATGAGAATGTTCCTAAGAGCTAAATTCAATCTCTGAGCTATCTCCTACTTCCTTTCCAAAAACCTAAGTTCCTATGTTTTAGCTAAAAAACCAAACAACTGCTCCAAACTTGATATAAACTGGTGCCACCATGCTTCAAATGCAGTTGCATATTTTAAACTACTGAAGAATAAGAAATGCATAGTGACATTTCTGAATTTCTTTTTCACTGCCTCAAGTTATGTTTGCTAGTGCTAAAGAACAGGAAATATTAGCTTTGAACAACTGATGAAATAAAATCGCAAACAAAGAAGAAAGACTCCTGACAACAAAATCTTCCATACTGAATCCTCCATCACAAAAAAGATATAAAAGAAACCCAGGAAACATGAATGTCATAACCTGAGAGGAAAATCTGAGAGTGATGTTGCTTTCAAACTGAAATATTCACATTAAAAAAAGACAGGTAAATATGCTTAATAGCAGAAGAACTAATAATTTAATAAAATTTTATTCATTGTCAGTAATTTATGTCCTATGTTTCTTCTGTCAGTTTCCCAAAATGCTACTTGAATTTTATGTGCTGAAACAGTAAGATTTTTAGAAAAAGTTGCAAACACTGGTTCTTCTGCCTTCAGAGTGGTATAACTACACAAATTATAAGAATTCTTAACTTAGTGCAGTGCTCAGATTTTGTGCTGATCAAATTATTTTCATTTTCTACTTCCTAAACAAAGGATCATGAACATTTTACTACATCTAATAATAAATTGTGTCTTTAATAACTGTAATAACTGTCTTTTAAACATGTTTTGATTGATTCTCTCACTTTTTCCCTAGGAAGAGAAGAAGAAAATAATTCATTCCTTCGAGTGCTGCTGCTATTATGTGTTTCCAAAAGCTGAGCCTGGATAGATGTCAAGATAATTTTGTGATTTAAATGGTGTGTTGCACTAATTTTGAAAATAACCACAGGTAAAAAAAAGAATAAATCTAAAAGATTTATTCAGAAATACCTACAATTTCCAAGTAGAACAAGCTATTGCTCATTCTAGCAGTGTTTGAAAATGGCAAGAAATCTCTCAGTATCACAATACAAAAAAAGGAGAGTAGATAGCTAGGTTCAATTCCATCTTATTTGCAAATACATCTGCAATTAGAGGAGTGATCACTGCCTTCCACTTGACACTGGGGAAGCTTTATCTCGAATCCTGTGTTCAGTTTTGAGCCCCTCAATGCAAGAAGGACACTGAAGTGCTGCAGCTTGTCCAGAGAAGGACAGAGCTGGGGGTGGGTCTGGAGCACAAGTCTCATAAGGACCAGCTGAGCGAGCTGGGGTTGTTTAGTCTGGAGGCTCAGGAGGAACTTTACTGCTCTCAAAAAATGTCTGAAAAGAGGTTGTAGCCAGGTGAGGATCAGTCTCTTCTGCCAAAAAGCAAGAGATAGTTTGAGAAAGCAGCATTGAATTGCACCAGGAGAGATTTAGATTGGGTATGAAAAAAATTTCTTCCCCAAAAGGGTGGTCAAGCATTGGAACAGGCTGCCCAAGAATGAGGTGGAGTTCTCAGCCTGGAGGCATTTAAAAGATGTGTAGATATGATACTTGGGGACATGTGGTGGACTTGCCAGTTTTAGGCCTAAAGCTGGACTTGACTTTAAGGGTCTTTTCCAATCTATGATTGGAAATGATGCTATGATTCGAAATGGCATATTTCAAAATCCATCACTACTATATAAAACAGCTTCTTTTTTTTTTGGGGAAGGTAGAGAAATTATTTAGCTGCAAGACTGAGCCATAAATTATATTACAAAATCTGATAGAAATATGGTCCAAAACCCCAAGATTTCAACTTGGCACTTCTATGCTGAATTGAATTTTAAAATAGTACCTGTAAATCAAGAAATCATCTCAATATCCTCAACTGACATTGTGTGGTAGAACTATCTACTGTTGAAATTTGGTAACACTTTTTAAGAGCCTTTTTGTTATTTTTAGTTTAAACAGCAACCTTTTCTGAGAGCAAACATCTTTTCCTCTTCTCCAGTTCCAACTTAATGCATAAAAAACTGAGTGAAGAACACCTTTGCAGAACTTCTTGCCCATACTGTCAAAGATAACTACTGTTTGTTCCGACACTGATTATAAGCTTTGGTTAAGAATACTTCATCTTCATAATGAAGCAAAACGCTTTCAGTTAATGCATCTATTAAATAATAGCTATGGCTTCAAACTTTCCAACACACTGCATGGCTGTTGTGATAAACAGCTTGGAAAAACCTTGCAGACAGCACAGCTATGCACCAATATGAGCATTTCAAACCACCTCAGCCAAGGTTCAGCATACAAACTCAAACATGAACTAAACCATGCCTCCAATCTGTACTGGACAACCACAAAAAGCCTCCTGTGTTTTCTTCACTCCTCTGGCCACTTTTGGCATGACTAAGAACCTACAAACACTGTAAAGAAAAAGAAACAAAAATGTAGAGCTCTCTGGGCACCACATGTTGTAAGAGCTCCTGCATAGTACAAAGAATAACTAACCCAGAAAGGGGGTCAGGCTACCCAGCACAAAACAAGAATACAGCTGTTAGAGGTCTCGGATTGCAGGTTCTCTGATGTACTGCCCTGAGATACAACTCTGTGTTCCACTCAACACAACAAGTTTGGTACAACAAGCAAATTAGCAAACTGTGGTAGTTAACTCCAAGAAATATAACAATTTGCAGTTCTTGAATTTAGAAGCCACTTATCTATGCTAAAAATGGCTTTGGTAAAATCCATGTCTACTACTGGCAGGCAACAGATGGAAAAACTGGAAGTGGTCTTGTTCTTAAAATCAGTTATGCCAAGAAAAATGTGATGACATGACAAAACAATCCCTGTTTCCAGATCAGTGCCCAAAGAATGTGCACCAGTCAGATTCCCACAGATCCGACTGACACACAGAGAAGTAACACTGTCGTTGTCTATGATAATTGCTCTGGAGAGGAAGTATATGCATATTAAGACCTGAAATTGCTGTATTTCCCTTTTGAAAGTATTCAGCTCGATCTGAAATCGTTAAAAATAAGTTCTAAATTAAAACTACTTAGTTTATTTGGAATGCTTTCATATAACCCAATAACTATCATTGGCTATCACACATAACAGAAAAATTGTTGGTTCTAAACCAAGAAGCAACTTTGACAATAATGATATCCCTTTGTAAAGTAATTTCATTACTAATTTTCATGTAGCTACAGCTTCACTTTTTTAAGAAAAAAACCAAGCATCCAAGATTGACTTACCCACTTGAACATCATCTGAATAATCTTCAGCTTTAACAGGTTTTTCTGTAAATAAAAAATGTAACTATAATTCAAACTCAACCACTTCCTAAATATTTACAAAAAGCCCTCTTTTTTTTTTCCACAGTGACCTATTAAGACTGCTCTGTAATACTACTTTTGCAGAAGTGGGATGCAAACTTCTACTTTGGCTAAATTTTTCCAAGGGGAAGACTCATTCTTAAGTAGGCCAATGAGCCTATTGTAGGACTGCATAGTTTCAAAAACGATACTTCAAATTTCTGAAACTATACTATCCAAAGCACACATATCCCAGTTCCACATGCTACTACAGGATGGCTTAGAAAACATCCATATACCTATTATGTTTCTAGCTGTAACTGTGAAACACTTGACATTAAAAATCACTTTTATTTCTATATGTATGTTTAAATTAGACATGTCACACATCACCTAGTGCTACTATTGCTAACAGACTGAAGTCTGCACACATGCTTCGAAGGAGTCAGGCTCACCAGAAAAACTTCACAATAGCCAGGATGCTGGTTGTAAATTATAGGAAGAATTGAGGAGGGGAAATACATTCTCTGATTTGGGAAGCCCATAAAAAAAGAACTCAAAGCTTAGAAGACATTTCACTTTATTCCTTACATATACCCTCTTTCCTCAGTATGCACACCTGACTGATTGGTGGAAAACAGAACATGGAAATTTCAGTTCCATCATATAACTAAATACGGTCATTTTTATTGGTACAAGTTTTTCTGTAAGAAAGCACTCTCGAAGCACTACTAAAACTGAAGAGTGCTTTCTGAGCCATTAAATACATCATTAAAAAGCCCAAGAGGACAGATTCCAAAAACACAGATATGTTTGTCCTTGAAAGAAAACAGCTGCAGAAAAAGTTATGAATGTATTTTTATTGCAACATAGAATCCTATTCCATAGTATTTATCATTCCCAATCATTAATTTTTTTAAGTAGCAAAGGCATGGAAAACACAATATACAAACCTGATTCCTCGGGTTCAATGGCCATGTCATCTTCTGTTAGCTTACTTTCTATTCCTAGATAGAAAAGAAGTGTTGAAAGTTATTCACATTACATTCATAATTTTGTTTTTATTTCCCAGCAGCCACACAATTTAATTAGTATCAACCAAAAAGGAAGACTTAAATTACAAACTAACAAGTTCAGTTAACTGAAGAGTAGGAAAAACGGTACGAAATGCATTTCACATCCAAAGGTTTACCTGCTAGAAATAGGACTTCTACTGCACACACCAAAAGGACTTCAGTTACAATTGTTGTTTGAGTGAAACTATGTTTCACTCAATATGTTATCTCTTTTAATCATAAAAGAATGCATTTTTTAAAATTGAAAACCTAAATAAATATAGCATCAAATCCTACACACAGTGGTCAGGCTAAACTGTTTGGATCGCTTTGCTCTAGCTGACTCAACCAACATCATGCTTAAGAAAAACTTCTTTAACAAAATTTTTAACTTCTTAGAGCAGATCTTTAAATTACATTTAACACAGTACTCATTTAAAATTCTACAAGAACAATACAGCAAACCAAAATTTACAACATAACCTTTCTGACTAGCTCCAATTTGAGCAATGGAATAAGCACTTCATAAGAATGCCATGAAGTTCAACAAGACCAGCGTCAGGGCAACCTCCAATACCAATAAACGTTGGGGGAAGAAGAGATTGAGAGCATCCCTGTGGAGAATGACTTGGATATTCTGGTGGATAAAACACTGGACATGAGCCAAAAGTGTGCACTCCCAGCCCAGAAGGCCAACTGCATCTGTTGATGCATCTAAAGAGGAGTCTGTCACCAGACCCCCTACGGAGTGCTGCATCCAGCTCCGGACTTTTTAGTACAAGACAGACGTGGACCTGTTAGAACAGGTTCAGATGAGGTCCATGAAGATGATCAGAGGGCTGGAGCACCTCTCCTAGGAAGGCAGGCTGACAGGCTGGGACCGTTCAGCCTGGACAAGAGAAGACGCCAGTGAGACCTTACCGCAGCCTTTCAATAAGGGATCTTGTAAAAGAGATGGAGAGAGATTTTTTTACTCATACCTGTAGTAACAGGACAACTGATGTTGAAGTGAAAAAGAGGAGACAGAGATTGGACAAAGGAGACTTTTAATGATGAGTGTGGTGAGACACTGGAACAGGGTGGCCAGCGCAGTAGCGGATGCTCAATCCCTGGAAGAGTTTAAAGTCAGGCTGGACTAAAGTCAGAGCTTTGAACAAGCTGACTAAGAATAAGATGTCCCTAGACATGGCAGGGAGATTGAACAAGAAGATCTTCAAATATCCCTTCTAATCCAAACTATTCCACTATTCTATTCTCTGCTGTGCTTTTCTTTTGTTTGGTTATTTTCTTAATTACATTAATGAATATAAATGGAAGAAAAAAGCTTTATCAAGCTATAAAATTTCATACCTGAGAGGTCTTTAGCAACATCAAAATCTTCATTAATTTCCTCTAAAAGAATAAAAAGGAAAAAAGTGTATAATCAGCTAGTTTGTTTTTTTTTTAAATATGTTTTTCAAACATAAATATTTCATCAAAACACTAAGATCACAATTATAAAATATATGCCTAGTCCTGTGCCTTCATTCACCCCCTTTGGAAGGTGCTCAACAGCTAAAAAAATATTCAATTCAGAGCAATAATGGAGTCACGCCCTCAAGCAATGGAACTTACACACTACACAAAAGAACACAGCTAGCAGGTAGATATGTTTACCTGACATTAACAAGCAGACACTTTGAAAAATTGCAGGGAATAAAAAATACACCTTAAATATTCTTTCCTGTTTCACTAAATAGCTCTTCTATTCATAACAATACAGGCTGTAATGAACCTTTGCCAAAACTGGCAATACCATGACTGAAGGTCACACAGATTGTGTACTTCAATATATATAAACAGAAACATTAAGTCTGTTATCTTTATGCTAATTTTATTAAAATTATATATCTATATCTATACATATATGTATGTATGTATGTATGTATGTATGTATAGGTTTATACCTGTATCTCGAGTCTCAGTCTGCTTTTCTGAAAGGAAAGAAAAATAAAGTTCCTGGGTGGTTGATAAACACAAAGTGTTCTAAAAATTTGGTTAAACATACAGTTTTTTTGTTAATGACAAAAACAAACGCCTTAAAAAAAAACTTCCCCTGGTTTGAGGGTCTGAATAGATATATGAAGCCTTTCTGGAGCTTGTAGTAGAAATTTTACATTAAAAACCCCAATTCATATGTGTACATATCGCTGAAATTTCAAGAGTTTCTATCACACAGATGAAATGTTGAAAGCAATTACAACAAATCTATCATTCAGTAGAGTTACAATTCTCTTACATTCTTAATCTTTGCATAGTCAGTCTAATTTTTGTAATTCTGAATATTCATTATTTAATTTAGGTAACGTCTGAAAATAGACAAAATGCTATGCATTGTCTGAATTTTCCATATACACTTACTGTGAATTTTAGACTGAAAAAGGTTCATTCAGTTTGGATAATTGAACCATCTAACAGGTACTAATCCTCACCTGAAAAAGGCCATTTACATAACATTAAAAAACAAAAAACCCCCCTCACTTTTATATTATCATTGTATCATTTAAAATATTGTTGTATGTTACTAATGGTTGTGTGGCTCTCCCCACACTCCTCTGAAAAAGAGGTTTTATAAAATATCCTTTAAAAAACATCCAGAACTCATTAGTTCTAATGAAAGAAAGCAAGCTTGAGATTTTCTCTGGTTTCATGGCCAGAAAATGTAGGAAACTCTTCATAAAACTGGAAGTTATGTACAATAACTGAGTTCTTGTATTACAAATGCTATGATCAATCATTTACACCCTCCACTGTGGGCACTTATTTCCACTAAAGAATATTTAACATTAGCAATAACCTCAGTGATGTGATTGCAGTGATCCTATTAGAGCAGCTCCTGATCTGAATTAAGAACCAAGCCTCAAAAAGCCAGAGTCACAAAAAAAATTGGACTGCTCTGGCCAGCAATCATCTTGCACTCTCTTCAGCTTTAAGAACTCTAGAAAGCAACAGGATTGAAGACAATATTTCACCAGAAGCTCTTGCCAGAAGAGGGGAAACATGTGATAGAAATGGGGAAGATAAATTGACTCAAAGCAATACTTCTGTTGATTTCACAGACAACTGCATATGAAGGCTTTAATGTGAATCTTCTTGTGGGGTTCGACTGCAGTTTTGGAGCCCATACAAAAACCACAAGCTTCACATTTGAGAGGAAGGATTTCAGATTCCCCACAATGGCCTCCAAGCATTCTTTCACTTCAGAAAAACTGAGCCAAAATCACTCTTCTCCAAAAACAAAGTAAATCTGTTTCACCAACCAAAACCATGTCAAAAGGTACAAGAAAGATGGGCCTAGAGACAAAAGGGATAAAAAACAGGTGCAACTGCTAAATTGTGTCTAGCACATGAACATGAACATGCCCTGAAACTCCATGGATTGAACTCAGACTGAACTGAGAAGGAAAAAAATGGTGTGTGACAGAAAGGCAGCCTCATCTCGCTGGTCTTTTTCTTCTCCACTGCTCCAGGCTGGAGCTCTGAAATGAAATTCCTCTAAAAAGTACAAAGGACGCATTGTGCTTTCTCTCACAACGAGAATGCCTTCAAGGTGGAACTTGAAAGCAAGGTAAAATTATGTTGTGAAAAGGCAAATTTTATCAAGAGGAAAGCAGTTTTCCATGGATTATGTTGAACTGTGGAAATAATTTACTACATAAAGAAGCCTGACAGTTTAATAGCCAAGAATAATAGGGGTTTTTTGACAGTCACATGCTACCTTACAATTTCCTTTTGAGAGGAAGAATGGAAGTACCTATTCTCCTTATTGTCCTAATCAGAGGACGGGCAAGAATAAAGTAAGTGTAGGGGGATTTATCTGATACTATTTAAAACTCTCATTGCAGTCCAGAGAAGCACTGCTGCTTTCTGAAGTAAAAGAATCACTTTATGTTGTGAGTCACAAAATACAGTGATTCACTGTTATTGTGTTGGGGTGCCAGAAGAGACAGCAGAATATTAAATGCTTTTTGAACTAATTTTAAAAAAAGCTGATGCAATTTACTTTGTAACCTTCCAGATCAACTTAGTCAAAAAGGAGATATAATGTCTCTTTCCAAGGGCATGGAAACATTTCTGTTTGTGTTACCACTACATATGAAAGAGTATGAAAAGTAAACATTAGAAGTTGCACTTCTTTATGTCTAGGTGTGAGAAGCAAGAGAAGTGATTCTTGATTAGGAATGATGTCCTGGAAAGGCAAGTAAAAAATAAGCCCTGGGAAAAAAACTAGAGTCACTTGCTTTAATATCCTATTACTGCTGAGACATTTTGTCAAGGGCACCATAACTGAGGCAAATAATTCTTTTCTGCACACTGAGAAAGACATAGGCTAAGGGCTAAGTACACCTTTGGGCCACTGAAAGTCTTTCAATGGAATTTTGACTTCTATCCCAAAGGAGGATGTTGGAATTTGTCTCCTGATAACAAAGAATGTACCTCAAGGTTTTCTGTTGCAAATATTTTGAAGAAACCCTGTCCTTTGCTCAGGTTACATAAACATGGGAAATAAACAAGAGTGCCTTAAAGGTATGTTTAACTATTCTGAGGTGTGGTAGTCTCCAGAAGGATATCACAGCAGGAATCACAACCACACACCTTTGTTTTAAGGCTGTGACTACTGTTCTTCTTCTTTACTTTTTGATTTGGTCTCAGCAATCATTAGCAAATCATCAACCCAATCAAACTAAAACAGTCATCCCCAAAGAACTGGTAGTGGCAGACAGGATGAAAAGGTCAAACTGAGCTAAACAGATGCAATAAACCACATCTGATCTGGCCAGGGTTTCAGAAGGAAAAAGACACGGCAAAGCCTTCAACAATCTTCTTCTACATATGCACAAACTATGGCATTAGGACCACTACGGGAATATAATGAGTAGGCATACTCTGCACTGGGACCAGTGTTAAAAGATTGATTGACTGACTGATTACAAACACAGGGAGTTTCAACAGACAACAACCCCAAAACCTTAGTTGAGAACTTACAAAGTAATGTGGCAGCATAGGAAATTTTTTTTAAAAAGTAATTCCACTTGCATATTAGAAAAGATTTTGATACTGTAATTTCACTAAATATAGCAGTTGTCATACCTTGGTCTTCACTATAAACTTCATGCACTCTATCCTCTGTTTAAAGAAAAAGAAAAACGAGTGGGAAAATGTATGGAATTTTAAGACAATAAAGACACACAAATAATACAATACCATGTCAAGTTTATTCAGAAAAAAAAAACTGAAACTATAGTAGTTCATACTGTAAAAAAGCTAATAAAAGTGCAAAGGTGAAGATTTCTAAAAGATCCTGTGAGGAGAACTGATTGATTTTCTGCCACCAAAAGATAGACTTAAAAAAGAAAGCAATATCAGCAGGCTTTCTTATACAGTTCATAAATATTCATAAATATTTTGATTCTGAATTATTTATAATTCATTTATATATACAGCTGACTTCTACAGAGTAATTTTGGCATCTACTTGTTAGGGCTAACTTGCTTTTAAAAAAACTTAGAGATACTACTTTCTTCTTGATGTCACACTAACAGCAACATCTCTGGCATATTTAAATAATTCTTTATCCACAGAAACACTTCTATACAATTTAAAATACCAATACCCATTCTCCTGGAAATTCAACCTTCAAAATATAATTCTGGCCATTTGGCTGATATTACAGAGAAGTAGTACTCATGTAGGCTTTAGCATCATTTTCTTAGGAAGTTATTATGTCTACATTTTCAATTTACATTCTGAAAAAATATTACCTAGAAGCTCCAAAGTCTTGTGTGTTGTTTTGTTTTGTTTTGTTTGTTTGGTTTGGTTTTTTTTGGTTTGTTTGGTTTGGTATGTGATTGTCTTGGTTTGGGGCCAAAATTCAGTGAATCCTCAATTAAAAAAGACTCTGGACTGTACCTGTATAATGTTCCACAGCATCTTCTGGCATTGCCTCAGAGTTACCTTAAATAGAAATATAGAATATTTTATATTACAATTGAATTTTCATACAACAGCTAAATAACACAAGAGAGCTTAAAAGGTCACATGTTCAGCTCAAAAATTAAAGAAACAATCATACTGACTTAATACTACAATATCTTATTTGAAAGTGATAGCCGAATTATAAAATACAGCAAGGAACTACACCATAAAACAACAAGTTGATGCATATTTGTATTTAGGCTTAAAGTTAGGAATATAAGTAGGTGTTGGAGAATCAATCCATTGCTTAGACTGGGAAACTCCTGACAGAACAAAATACTTATCTAAGTATTTGTAGATTGGATTCATGGAGTGTTATGCTCACAAATGTAATGGTAACATAGTGGCATAAAAATCAGGCCTACTTTAAACTATCTAAAAGCCATTTGAAAATAAAACTGTGAAGAAACAGTCAATATGACACATCACTTTGCAGCACATTTTAAAAAGTCTGATTATATTATCATTTGAAGTAATGAAGATTTACAAACCTGGAGTGTCTGGATCGCTTACTCTCTCTTCCAAATCTGCAACATAATCATCTAAGGCTGTAAATTAAATATGAACAAATAAATATCTTGAAATTAAAAATATGAAATATGTTTAACATTTCATTGCTTTAACTTGTATCCATAATGAATCTGTCAATGGTTAAATGTAGTTCCTTAGCTGAAAAGTGAAAAACTAAAACTTTATATACTGACACTTGCAACTTGACACATGGCAATCTAATGGAAGGTGTTGGGCCACTCTCTCTTTCAGCCTTCATACTCTCTGTAGGAAAATGAGAGCAATAAGAGTCATGGGTCTCCATCAATATTTTTCAATATTTATATGAATAAAAAATGTAAACACCCTTTATCTGCAAAATTGCAAAGTATCTTCTTTACTAATGTGCAGGACGCTCACTTGGTGATGGATCTACAAAAGACAAGATATGAACCAGAAACTGACCTTGCAAAATACATACTTTATTTCTGGCATCTCTTAGAGCAATTTACTTCCTTTCATTACCTAGCTAAATTTGGGGGTTATTTTCCTCTAGAACTACAATTCTTTTCAATGTTGTTAATATACTCGCTATGACACATCTGGGAAAACACAGTAGTGAAGGTAGAGTAGCTTATCCTTTTACTTTGGAAGTATAATAGCTTGGATTCTAAACCAGTTATCCCCCTCACAGTTTAGAATAAACAGTTTTAGTTGTATCAAACAAATACAACTATTTTTCCATCACATCTGTTATACCAAACATAACTGCAAAGTCTAGAGTCTTTACAAAGTCTTAACACTGAGTCAAACATAAGAAGCCTAGGACAAATAGAAATCAATGTCTAATGAAAATGCCAGAGACTGTCCATACTGTAAAGAAACATGTTTAGAATCCTGAAGAAAATACTTATCAGACAGTAGGGAAATTGCAATATCCACTTAAGGCTTCTTCTTAATGGGAAAGATGAGCTAATGCCATTGTACATGGTATTGAGCATAACATCAAGATGACTATAAGGTAATCAGATTAGTCCAAGCCAAATTTCAAAAAGCTTTCAAGATTAATTAAGATGTGCAGAAAGACAGAACAAAGATAGTTCAGGATTACATCCTTGGTGTTGACTCACTCTCTGATAGCAGAGGACAAACAGTCCTGAAGGCGAGGTACAAAAAACTGGATGCTCCTAATGCCAAGAAAAATATTCTAGAAGAACCTTGGTAATATAGACTGTCTGAAGAGAATGCAAGCAATAAATCTATTCTCTCTTTTTAGACTGTACAACCACAGATCATTTGCCTACTCAGTCCCCAGTAATACATAACAGCCAGGAACACATAGTAAATAAAATGGTTTTGCACCAATGAAAGAAAAGTTTCCATAAATATTATTTGTAATAAATATTTTCAACACCAAGTATGATACAGTCATCTCAAAGTAAAATTCTCCAAGACAATAACAAGTTATTGAGAGAAAAAGACCAAATTCAAAAGGATCTATTTCTAAACAGGTCTAACCTTTTCTATTTTTCTCTCTCATATATTTTGCTATACTGAGGCAGAAAACCATTATTACTGAGTACTGAAAAACAAAAAGATACCTGGAATTTCGTATGATTCAGACTCCACTGCTCCAACATCCTCCACCATAGGATCAGCATCTGAGAAATAAATACATTTACACAAATTTTAACATTTTTTAAATCAATAAAAAATAACACAAACCTCTAACAGATATTATGTAAGAACGGTAATATTTCTAAGCTGTAATTCAAAGCAAATTTCCCCTAATGGCAGCAGGATATGTATACATAGGCTTAAAAAAGTTACTATTTTATTTCTATACAATATTGAGAATGTGTAAAGATGAATAAACTCTATACTAATTTTCTCAAAAAAAAGAGGACTCTCCACAGAAATTTCTGAATAAATTGGAGGAAAGAAGAATATGTTCACTTTGTTTGTCTTCTTAATTACAAAGATTTAAAGTAAAAGGAATTTGAATTTCTCCTCTAGTCTTCTACTTTGACTTGTGCAGCAGATGAGTAAGACAGATACAGAAACAAGGAGGTTTAATAGACCCAGACTGAAGAGTTTGGTTGTGAAGAAAGAATCTCGGCACACTTCCAGACATCAAAACTTTTATATGACATCATTTACATGGGTTTTATCAAAAGATATCAAGAGATATTAAGAGACAGGTAAAATTTCAACAGTACTAATAAAGAGCATTCAGAAAAATTTCCCCCTAGCTGGATTTAGATCATACAACTCAACTTGAATATTTTGACTTCAATTTTCATCATCCAGTCAATGCCCCAAGGTGACAAGATGAGCATCTTTATATGATGTCTTCATCTCTGCAGAACTTAAATATAATTAATGCTCTTAGGGTGCCATATTTGAATGAAAGAAGAATGAGAATAAAGTATAGAAAAGACTGTGTTAATAAACTTTCAAATTTAGTTTAAAAAACCAAAAGGTCCAGAAGCAGACTCCCTACAGGTTTTACTGATGGGGAATTAACAGATCGAGAGCACCCACACCAAGAAGCACCTGGAGGTGCTGGTAGATGAAAAACTGGACATGGAACACATCTCCAAAGGTATGAGAAAATGTTGAGAACTGGGGTTCACCCTGGAGGCAAAAATACTCTGGGATGACCTAACTGCAGCCTTTCAGTATCTCAAGAGGACAAAGAAGCTGAAGAGGGATTTTTTTTACAAGGACAGATATTGATTGGAAAGGAGTTTTGGCTTTAAACTGAAAGGGAACAGGTTTAGATTGGATACAAAGTAAAAATTCTTCACTGTGAGGGTGACAAAGCACTGGAACAGTGCTTCAGAAAACAGTTCCCCAGAGAAGCTGTGAATGCCTCATTCCTGGAGTGTTCAAGGCCAGGCTGGAGGGGATTTGGTATAATCTGGTCGAGTTAAAGGTGTCCTTCATGCCAGAAGGGTTAGAACTAGGTGATCTTTAAAGCCTCTTTCAACCAAAACCATTCTATCAGGATTAAATTCATGCCTCTATTGGGGAGAGATATGCATATTTGGAGCACAGAATAATTTTGTTGAAAGCCCATAAAGTAGCAATTTATAATATATGGTTACCTGGATTCCAAAACACAAAGCATTAAAATATCCCATTTTGAATTAAAATATTTGCATTTGCCAAATAATGCTGTGGTTGACACTTCCTAAGGCTCTGTTTTAAGCAGAAATTACAAGTCCAGGTTTTAATGAGACACATTTTTATTTGTCTGGGTTGACTTTTCTTTTGTAGATTTATTTTAAATGTATTTAGTCATTCAGATACCTTTCTGAACTGAGTCTGGTGTCTCATATGCTTCTGAAATTTCAGTCTCAAATTCTCTGAGCATGTCATCTGTTGCAGGAGCTTCAAAAGTTTCTCCATGTATTTCTTCCTTTACTTGCCACTGGTCACTTACACTTTCATCTACATCTTCATGTCTTTCTCCTAATCAATAATGCAGATTGTTAGTGAATAAATTTTCTTTGGTATATTCTATTACCAGCAAATATTCAGTCCTCAGTACACCCTTTCTGGTTTCCAGCTAGTCTCCAAAGGGAATGGAAAGTGACAGAAAACTTATCTGCACAGTCCAGCATTATAAAACAAACTTGCCAGGATCTTCTTTGCCTACAGTAAACACCAACTCTGCTCTGTCCACTCTTGCCCTCTACACAGTGTTTTGAGGAAGCTTTTGTTAAAATGACTGATTTGAGCTATTACTGCCAAACAAGTCTAGGTAAGAAGACACAGTTTTAGGATTTGGTGACTGAACTTTCTGAATTTTTTCGAAAATGACAAATGAGTGGATTTGAATGTTTTATACAGGCAAAAGTACTTTAAGTGCATACCAAAACCAGACTCTGAGATTCATCTAGCTTACGGCAGTATTTATAAACTCTTCAGTGATTTCTAAGTGTTAATGCATTACCAGGATGGGAATGGAGAGCTTCATGAAGAACAGATTGAATTTCCTCTTCCAATTCTATGTCAGCAGTCTTGTGCTCTAAAAGGATTATAAATTGCAGAGAAGGTAAGTGCAAAAGGCAAAATCTAAACATTAACTCAAGGCTTGCAGCTTTTAGTAGGCTCCATAATGTTCTTAATCCCTTTCACAAAGTTCCCTAGAGACTGACCTGCTGAACCTCTGCAACTCACACAATTAGAAAAACAACTTTGTCTTGCTTATTCTCCAATATAGAAAGTATGCAACAATCATATTAGATCCATCCATCTGAAGATGAATTGGAAGAATTTATCTACACTGCATTTTTTGCACATATATTTTCCAGGGGTAGTAACAACTTCAGGTAACTATTCAAACCAAGAACTCTCTTCTAAGAAATTAATTTACTAATGCAATCATCCATTACCTTCCTACGATTTAGGCAGCAGCACTAGGAAGTCATATTTGACAACATAATGTGAGTTGCAGAAGTAGGGTCCTGTCAACTTCATAAACAGGGAAAACAGATACATTACAATATCAAGGTCTTGTTCTGCTACAAATTGCCAGGAGAAATCACAAACTGGTTTCATGGACAAGTGATTGCCATCCAACATACCAGCTCAGGACATAACAGGAATTTGTATGAAGTGTTGTCCTCATATAAATGTCCTGAAATTAACATTGAGAAACCCTACAATGACACATCTGACAAAAAAAGCTCTAAACCAGGTAACAGCTACATTTTCAAATAAGAATCCAAAATGGCACCAGTTATGAAAAACAGTCCCACAAAAACATAAACCACACACACACAAAAAAAAAAAACCCACCCAACCAGGAAACCATATCTTGATATATTTTATAATTGATATCCTAAGAAAAGTAATGCAAGTCTTTTGAAACAAAACCTATATTCCATAGATTCCACTGGCCATATGCTCTGGATTTGTATGTTTATGCATCAGGTTCACCTAAACATCACATAGGATAACCTCTTCAATAACCTGGAAAAAACATGTACTCTCTGAATAACACTAATGCAAACCACACATGTGAAATGTGACATGTAAAATACTTCTTCTTGAACCCCTCTTAATTCTAATACATTCCACTAATAGTATAGGGCTTTAAAATGTTTAGATTATTTTTTTAACAGTAGGAGCTCCATTTATTTTATTTATTATATTTTAGTAGTTTTAGCAGAAAAGGGAATACTTTATTATCTTACTAAGTTGGTTGTTGAGAGGGTTTTTTTTCTTTTTAAGGTGAAGAATTTGCTGTTATTCCGACTGGATATACAGCTGGAAATCAATCTAAACCACAACCATACATCATCAGAAAGTTATTCTGATGTGATATACCTACAATGGTAACTATGAAATGTTACAATTTTCACAGTCACTGATTTATACGAATCATGATTCCTGTTAAATAAACTTCAGTAGATAAGCAACACAAACTCTATAAAAGAGTTTGCATGTTAACAACACGGAATTATAGTTCAAATAATGTCTTTTGTTTCACCTATGATCCACAAAAAGTCTTACCTGATTCAACATATGGCGTTTCAGCAGGCTGGACAGTCTCCTCAGATTCTGGTGATGCTGGCTGTGCTGGGACAGATCTTTCTTTAAGGCCTGCATTTTTTAGTTATAAGGTTAACTTTATGCCCTTTTTGAACTGAATCAGTTATAATATAAGAAAGTTCTTTCAATTTAATTAACTGTTGTTACACTCTCCAAAAATGCATTCAAACAATCACAATTACAGGGTTGTCATAATATACAGTGATATACAAAAAGACTAAAGCATATTCAGATAGTAAACAAAGATGTTTAGAAGACAAACATACAATCAGGAGATAAAAACGGACAGAAATTTAAGCACTTGCTTTTATTTCCAAAGTAACTGAACAAATGACTAGGCTCTTCTCAACATCTATTCAGTATCCAGTAAAAATATAGACAGCAAATTTTTCTCTCTGTTTTCAGTTAAGGCAAAAAGTGCTTCATATGATCAATTTTATAGGTTCTATGGAGAACTGATTTGAACTTTAGAAAAAGCTGCACTGAATAAGAATTAAATTCATGTGCTACATCTTAGAAGATATGATTAAGATTAGTCTGTTTTGACAACTAAATGACTATAGAAAAAGAATGACTGATGAAATTTTACCATTACAATAGTGACTATCTATACCACAGACTCCTTCTAGACCAAAACACAATGCAAAGAAAGCAATCAATAAATGGAATGATCAACATCATCACGGCAGGAGATAAAGGTACAGTTGTGATAGATCACGCCTCATCTTAAGACACCATATGGTCAAGAATGTTTTGACATTAGACTAATTCTCCTCTCAACTCTCCTTTAGGAAGGTTCAAGCAAAACTTACAGAAGAGGTTCAGACTGGGCACAAGAAAAAACTCACACACCCACAACCCCCCACCTCTACGAGGGCAGTGAAATCAGTGGAAAAGACTGGTCAGAGAGGCTGTGCACTGCCATCCTTGGAGGTTTGAAAGACCACACTGGGAAATGTCCAGAGTTGTTGTATTGCAGAGTAACCTGGTCATTCCTCTGAAATGACCCTGTTTTGAGCAGGATGTTGGAATAATGATCTCCCAAAGTCCCTTCCAAATGGCATTTGCTGATAATCCTACATCCAAGGTCAATTAAGGTAAGACTCCCTTCTCAACAAACACCACTGCCCAAAGCAAACTAGGTTTTCAATAGCTGCATACATGGAAATCAGTAGAAAAGATAGAACGTAAGAAAGCAGAGGATAAACTATAATGAACACTCCTGTAGTACTAGCAATCTTGTAAAAGCAACTTTTAAGTGGATAAATATTACATTTCAAGTAAGGACAATTTAAAAAATAGTAATTACCACATTTCTACTGCAGTCAAACATATCTCAATGCAAATTGGACTAGTATGTCTCAAACCAAATTTGTGTAGAGAGATATAATTTTATACATTGTGAGAAAAACGTATTTATTTCAAGTAATGGTTACAAGATGACAGAATTAAGTCTATCTTATTATTTAAATATATAGGTATATTTAATATATATTTATATAGTTTTTAAATATACTATTTTATATTATATTTATATTATTATTTAAATTTCAATTATTTGAAGATAGGTAGTTAGGCTGTATCCAAAAGCAGTGTAACTAAGAGTCCACCACTTTGGAGTCAAAATGAGAAGCTAAAGAAAAATGCCAAATTTACACTTAGTTTTTGGCCAATTTTCTTCTGTCATTAAAAAAACACCCACTTAGAATATTAAAAAATATTATTAAGACATTCATCTTTTCCTGCAGGACTATTAATGGCTACAAGAGTAAGAAGTTATTTCCTTCTGCAATCATCTTAGGATGGAGACAAAACCAGTAAGTCATATTAACCACTCTCACACTTCAGAATCCATAAGCATGGAAACAGCCACCTTGCTTACACAAACACAGTTCAGGTACTTTACACATACACTGCTTTAAATAAGTTTTTGTATCCTCAATAAGCCACCCCCATGTTCAGAGCCAGACAACCACATACTCTGCCTCATGAACAATAAATTAATTCAAAGCGTTTCCATAGACAGCCAGTACTCCACACCAAACAAGCACTACGGTACTTAACAGGAAAGAAGGAACCAACAAGAGTGTCTTTGTTTCACTTGCACATTTCTCAACTTAACCTTCAAGCTTTTTATACATGTCTATTGTGCTTAACACTGATTTCTATTGAATCTTGTCAAGTATGTAATATACTAAATAATGTACTTTTTGTAAGATATTATTTTCTCTCTTCTGTTTATTAAAATTGCATTTAGCTTTTACTTGTCTGGTGCATTTTTTGAGCTTATGTGGTGACTTGTTGCATTAAGTTTAATGGCAATACTTCATAGAGATATACAACAAGACAACAGATCTCTGGAGCAAAAACACTTTATTTTGTGGCTGTCTGTATAGCCTGGAGTGCTGCCCAAATAAAATTTTCTTTGGAAAGGAAAAAAAAATAAAACAACCCAACCTTTCCAGAACCCCATAAACTTTGGGTCATAGATACAACATTTTAATCAGAACAGCAATTCATTTGAAATTTCACTCCCACACAGTTAAAAGTTCTGGCACATTACAGGAGAAAATAAAAAGTGATGTGTACCATACCATTGTGGCACCATCCTTGAGAAGTGTGATTTGAATGCTCCTCTGGTCAAATACTCATTTTAACACTTACCAGAGCAAGGCTGAAAAAGTATATCTATCATCACCAAAACCTAACAGAGAATGTTCATTATGGAGGTGTATTTATTAGATCTTTACTCTCTCGTATTTTTTGCTAGGCATTGTAATGTTCACAATACACATCTCTTCCCTTCCTCCTCATGAATTTATAAATATTTAGAATATACCTCAGAGTAGATAATCTCTGTTAATTATCACAGCTAGAATCTTAAGATACTGCACCTTTTTCTACAGCTTTTTTTGAACTACTTTTCACAACTGTTTGAATGTTTCATTTTCTCTTAAAAAAAAAATCAAATCATCTTTAACCTTATTATTACATCTTATAACTCTAGGGATCAAAGCATGATGCAGACATATGTATAGAACGGCTGAGCTAACTGTATTGCCAACAGTTATACACAAAAAGTTTTAGCAAAACCATAAACAGAATTAACCTTCAGGACTTCAATCTTAAATTACCATCCACATGCATATATATATATACATATTCTCAATTTCACTCCTTCGTTCTGTTTTCTTAAAACTAATACTGTAGTACATCAAGAATCAATCTTAAACTTCCATTACAAATTTTGTTCTGAATCCTGTATAATTATATTGTGCAGTTCCATGCAATATACTTGCTTTCAAATTTATTTGGAAAATATTCATTTCTAGATAAACTTGACAGCAACCATAGACTAAATAATATTCTAAAATCTCTCTATTACCTCTGCAGAAATGTTTTTGCAACTTTATTTATTCTAATGAGACTGCTGAATAAATCCTTCCTTGATGCTGAAAATAGAGAAGCTGGAGGAACAAACTAACACAAGATTTTGCTTATAGAAGCATCATGCACTTGAAAGTGTTGAAGATGATAATAGCTGCAAAATATCTAAGCTGCTCTCTAAACAAGTTCAACCAGAATCGAGTAGTACTAGCATATCACATCCTACATATAACTGTAATACAATAATGCCTATCAATGATGAAATAGATGGCCTAATTTTCATCAGTATTCATTACCAAAAGGTTGGCAAACTTGGAAAAAAAATCAGGACACAGTTAAATAAAAAGTGATAATGAATCAAGATTTCCAACACAAATATGGAAAAATAAAATAATTAAGTAAATAGGGAATGGAAGAAAAGCAGAAACATATTGTCATGGGATCAAAAGACAAAAATGTAGGAACATTTTGATTGAGTATACCCTGAGGTCTCACGATAAAGTGCAACTTTGAAGTTGGTTTTACTATTTGTGTACAAAATAGTTTTCTCAGGAAAAAAACCAGTTTCCTTAGGGAAAGAATTTGGCAGAGAATAAATTACATTTATTGGGTTAATAATGGACACTACAGTCCCTTAATGCTCCTCTTGGTTGTTTCTGTGAAATAGAAATATTTTATGAGTTTTCACTACATGTGTCCAGGTAAGCCTGTTAATATTGCTTTTAAACTTGCATTTCATATAGAACATTTGACTTTCATCTCCACATCAAGCAAATACATGTAAACAAGGAAAGGAAAAAAAAAAAAACCAATCACAAACCTCCAAACCCATATTTAGAGTAGACTTGAAGTAACTGGCATCAATTTGACATTTGAATGTTTTCAATACACATTGGTAGCCAGGCACATTAACATATGTACATACTTGAATTCACAGCAGATGTTTCTGCCTTGTGTTTGTAATACCAGTACACACTGAAAAGTTTTTAAAAAAAATATTATATATAGCCTTAGTTCACACTTATTTCCAGAAAACATTATTTTCATATTGCCATATTTACCACATTCATATAAATATGCTGAATTTTACATTCTTGAGGTCTGTTCCTCATTAGCAGAACAGGAACTCTTGTTTATTTCTTTTCTTTCTTGTCTTCCTTGGATTGGCTTTTAACTATCTTTTTTGTTTCTTTGTCTTTTCCCACCTGAACGGTGCCATCCTTTTCACCGGCTGATCTTTTTGTAGTGTCCTTGGATTTCGTACTTTTGTCTAGGCCTTTTTCCTTTCCTCTGTCTCTTTTAGCCTTGTCAGAATCTTTCTTTAATTTATTCATATCAACAGCTTTCTTGTCCTTTCGATCAGTAGCATCTTTTCCTTTCCTGGTTTTCTTTTTTTCTTCTTCATTTTCCTCCTTTTTGGATTCCTGCTTCTCCCTTAACTTCTTGAGTGATTCTTTAATAGCTTCTTTTACTTTTTAGTTTTTAATTTTAAAAAAGAGGAAATGTTCAATAAGAGAACCATTCTTAGGCAAAACACATCTTATGAACAACCATGTAAAAACTTTGATCAAATTATTATTTAATGTTTGTTAGATTTAAACTTGTATAGTTAACTCCTAAGCTTTAAGCAATTTAAACAAATTAGTTTTGACTTTTAGGAACATCTCACACCATGCAGCCAGCAAATAACCTTGGCTTATACTACAGCTGCATCCAAATGAAGTGTTAATCTAGAGAAAACCATGCCTCTGTTATCTTACTGCTAACTTCTGCAGAATGCTAAAAACCACTTTTGCCTGTGAGGACGAAAATCACAATAAATTTTGAACCTTTGACAACAGCGTAATAGTTATAAACATTATTACACAAATTTATAATACAATGGTTTACTGATATTGCTACCTCATATTAAGCAAAGACTTAAAAAAGGTAACTGAAGTACATATTGAGAAGTGCAAGTAATAAGAAACAGCAATGTCCTGATGAATTAAATCAAATCTAAAAACGTTAGCTGGGTTAGACTAAACTCAGTGAAATAAATCAAAGCAATAATTGTAAATAGTTTCTTACAACTTTGCTTTTCAGTTAGCAGTAACATTTTTTTCTTTGTTTTAGTTTTGGAGTTGTGTCACTTGTGCTTCTCTACTTCAGTTCACATTTGGCTGTGACAGGGTATACAGATAATATGTCATAAGAACAATCAGAACAGAAGCCTTGAAATTTATGTTCAATATGTTTAACGTTTAATATTTACTTCCATTTTGCCATAGTTTTGAAAATATTTGTCAGTACCAGTAGAATTCTCCAGAATAAGGAATTTTTAATTCAGTAAAATTCAGAGATTTTTCTATTAAATCAATATGCAATATTTGCATTTATTTTTGAAATTAATACTCCCACATTATTAAGAAAGTGATAATGACTTCTATATATAAACAGCTCTATTTTTATTCAGACTTTTGAGAGAAACTGCAGTCTGCTGAGGCAAAAAAGCAGGTCTGCCTCTAGCTGCTGTGCAATGTTTCTGTGGAGTGAACAACTCAATTACATAGTTCAGTCTAAAGGGAATGACATCATATTTCCTTCCAAATGGTTTTTGACATAAAATATTTGAAATATGCCATTTATTTATTCTCATATCAAACAATGAAAAATAACTCAAAACTCAGGAAAGAATTGCTAAGTGACAATTATTACATTCTTTGAAACATGCAGTTTGCAACCAAGTTATACCAAGCACAAAGTGAAACAAATGCTAAAAATTTCAACTTGATGCAAGATGCTGAGAAAAGCCACACTGAAATGAGCAGCAAACTTTCTTAGCAAATACACTTTTTTCCTCGTGAAGGTTTGTATGGTGAACAGCATGCATTTTTCATATACTGCTAGGAAAAAACACCTTGCAGTCTATATGTGGTTAATGTAACATAGAGACTGTTTCCATAGCCTCATGCTGCCCAGAGATAACTGAGCAGATATAAAAAGCTACACACCTGAAGTACACCCTGTACCTTGGTGTTTGCTGAGGCTAATTAGTTTTTTTTGTCTTCAACACTATGACCTGTTCATACAGCAATGCAATTATAAAATATATGGCATAAATTGGTTGCAAGCTATCCCATGCTAAGCTTTCAGAAAATGTTGCAATCAATCCGGCAAATAATATTAATGGGGAAGTTATTGGACTTTGCCTAAATTTCAATTCTCATAGGAAAAAAAATAGATGAAACTATTAAAGCACAGCCTTAGAAGAATTGAGGCACTCAAGTCCAATTACAATGTAGTAATGGTATCATAAATTCAGGGAAGATAAAGAGGATTTCACATGGAGCAAAATCTTACTTAAAAACATGCAGAATATCAGATTATCATAAACTACTTACAATCCAAACAAGAAACCTGTTGTAAAAAAAATCCACACAAACGAAATATCATCTCTAGTTAGGAAAGCACTTGCATTGCCACTCAATTTCAATTGGAAGTAAAAGAAAACACTGACAATTTGCAAGAACAATAGTTTGCTGCACCATTAGAAAATATTTAGCCATCATAGCTAGTATTAGTAAACATTATAACCCACAGTTGTATTTGTAATGCACATGCATTTCATACATCACTATCTGCATGAAGTTCTGCATGAAAAAGAACATTAAAAATACCTTTGAGTTTAGCTTTTTTCTTGGCTACCCCTCCTGGCTCCTCACCTAATTAGTTGCAAAATGGAAATAGGTTATGAGCATATTTGTGGTGTTTAATAAACTTGACATTAAATTTTCCAACCTGCCATCTTATATAAAAAGTTCACTTAACATAGCACACTGCAATGCTATGGAAAAATACAAAATACTAACTCATTAAAAATAAAGCAACTTCAGTTGCAGGACTATCACAAGTACTGACGTGAAAGACTAACTAATCAAAGAAAAGTACCACGTTACCAGATGTTACTTGTGAAGCACCTGAACTTGGAGATTGCTCAGTTCTCTCCAGACAAGCGCTGCCACATAATTATAACCAACACCCCCTCTGATTTCTCGGCAAAGTATTTGCCAGTTCCCTCTCAAGTGCACTAATTTATGTTTCTATAAAACTTTAAAAATATTTTATAAACATGTTAACTCAAAAGGCCTTCAAGTGCACAGGTATTGCAGAGTATAGAAACTGACTGTTTTCTTACAATAAATTACAACATCTGTTTCTTTATCCAAAGGAAAAAAAATGTTTTGGCAAAGGTATTGCTCAGGTCTAAAAAGCAGCTGCCAGTTCATTAGAGTTAAAATACTTAACTGCATTACTTCAGACTCCTTAAGACAATTAGTCTTCTTTTCCCATTGTAGCTAACAAACTGAGAGCAGTCAGCCTCTTGATTGTACTTTATAGCTAGTACCACAAGAAACATACAGGCAAAAGCCTTTCCAAAAATACAAATAATATTTAGCTTCATCTTTTTAATAGCTTCATCTAATTAAAAGAGTCTGGATTATCACTATCATGATGCTGTGGATTAAGACTTAATCCCAGAAACACAGCAATTTTGACCACAAAAATCATGTAAGTTGCTATCTAAAAGCCAACTAGAAAGTAAAGAAAAACTGAAAAGATACAGTAACTATGTATTTTTAAACTCATACATAATCTTATTAAATGAGAAGAAATATTCCCATGCGTCAACATTAGGCTTCTCATTCAGACACACAAAACACCTACACTGAACATTTGCACCATGAGCTTAGGTTTCCAGAAAACAGTATCTACCTAAACTGTGCCATAGATCATTTAATCTGAAGAAACAAACAATACTATAATAGCCTATACTAAAAAAATGAAAACATAAAATTAAAGAATTTAAATGCAAAGTAAATTGTAATTACCTTGCATCTAACTTCTATACTACACGTTTTCAAAATATCAGGTGTTGACATTATGGCCAAAATTGTTTTAAAAAAGGTTAATCAGTGAAAATACAGGCTTTAGATTAATTTCCTTACAAATTCATACCTGGGATATGAGTCTTTTTGAGCTCCTCCCTCACAGATTACCACCATTGCTGATGTCCAGAGCTCTAACTTGACTAAAACCATTAATCGGTCTTACTATTTCTAAGCAGTGTATGGAAGAATAACCTTTTTTTCATATAAAAGGAAAAACAGACTCCAACTTTCATTTACATAATCAGTGAAAATATAAACAATAAAAGGTACTCAGAAAAGTTGCACAAAGCCGTATTTAAATTTACACCCCCTGCCCACTTTTCATATTAAAATTAAACATTACTGGATATTTTAAGATAATCTTAAAAGCATATGTCGACAAAGAAAACTGTAAAATTTTACAAATATCAATATACATAATAATTCTCATACAGATATTTCAAATTATTTTAAAATAAACATATATTCACTTTGGTGAAAGATTATGTAATAGCTTGTTACTGATTACTGTTATTTCACTTGTTAAATATTCACACAAGTAGTAATTTTGTTTCAATCTGCTTCTATGCAATGAATAGCACTAAAGTTCACAGCAAATAATCAATTCATGACATAACTATATAAATCATGTAAACTTTAACATCTTAATAGACCTGTTCACAAGAGAAGTATGTAAAATAATATATTTTAAATATATAATATATATTTTTATATATTTAAAATAATATATTTTAAAACATTAGTATTCTGCAATAATCGCAAGACTGAAATCCTGCTGCATCTTGATTCCCATCTGGACATGATCACTACAAAGGGAAATCCCTACAGCACAGGAAAGTCTTACTTGTCAGCCCCAATTATGCTGAAGCAAGATGTGCGCAAACCACTCGGTTTTCCAAGACAGCAATGTCCAGGGCATGTGACAAAATCTGGCACCTAAGGGAATTCATCCAAGACTTAGGCTCTTACAGCACGGGGACACACAAACAAATGTCCAGAATTCTATAAATCATGTAGTTGAACTTGCGGACTCTTATTCTAAAGTCCAATTCAAGTGGCTTCACACTTTAAGTTCCTTCTTTTTTTTCCATTCAATCCCACATTACAAATGTCCAATGCTGGCAATGCAAGAAGAAAATATACAATTTATAACATCAAATGTGGGTATAATGGAAGGTCAGAAATGGCTATTATTGGAGTTAGTTAATTAAAATTTGAGTTCAAAGTTAACATAGGTGGATAGGTTTAAAATATTTTTAAATACCTCCTTCAAATAATCATTCTATAAATTAAATACTCCTCTCAAAGTGGTCATTTCCATACAGTGCTTAAACGTGGTCAGCTTGCTATCTTAACTAACCTTTTGAAGCTCAGGAATATTACAAAGCATTCTTATTCTGCAACAAAGTCCAGTTGTTTCCTCTATTTTTCCCCATAAAAACCTTCAAGAACATTATCCACGAACAACCACTGAGTGAGACCAGAGATTTAGAACTTGAGCATCAGAAGAAAACTATATAAATACTATTTTTATTTAGAAAGATCAGCATTGAAAACAAAAATGATAGGCAAAAAGTTCTCAATTTTTGAGCAGTTTCCCAGATGTTGACAAATAACATTCTCATTTTTAAGAATATATTGAGAAACCTGGCATGTGCAGATACCATTTTATTCACTTAATAATCCTGTTAGACAAAAGGCTTTGCCATGTGAAAAATCTCCTCTAAGTCAAAATCTTAACAACCTCTACCTGCATAAACACTTTTAACCTGCAGCACCAGGAAACAAATGTAAGCTAATCAAGGTGGTTTATCCACTTAGATGTGAAAAAGGGAGCAGCTACTTTGCACTTACTGCAGAAAGCACATGGGCCAGGTTAGCACAAGGCAGCTGACAGACAGCACTTGCTACACTTCTGTAATTTATGCAAAGCCTGGATAATAGAATATAAAGTGTCAAGTTTTAAAACACTAGGGCTGGTGTGCACACTCTTGCCTTAATTTATGATGTTCCATCAAGAACCTCCTTAGCCACACAAAAAATTAGCAAAAGATGTTAAAATTGCAGTACCAAAAGAAGAAATACAAATCTGTAAGCCAAAATCATTATTAACATTTCTTTCTCTCCTTTTTATTTTCCTTTTCCAGAAGAACTGCAAGTCAGAAAAAAGTTATGATTGTTTGTACATCCCCCTGCATAAAACTATTACTATGATTGTGCATTTATAATATGCTATATTAGATATACAAGGTCATCTGCTAAACAAAATTAGTTTACTGACAGAAAGCTAACACCCACTTACCTTTAACTGAGCTCAGAGCGCCTGTCTTACCAAAGTCTGCAACTCTCCAAGTGCAAGAGTTTTAATTCATACAACTAGCATAAAAACCTCTTAAACAACAAAACACCAAACTTCAGTTTATTCTCCACACATTGCTTTAATATGTCTTGCTTATTTAACTGCCTAATGTCAGAAGAAAAACTCAGATCAGATACACGTGGCAGAAAGCATTTTTGTTCCCTGAAGTCATGGATGTTTATGCTGCATCCTGTATGAGCAGATATAAGAAACCAACAAGAAAATCTTGCCTTTATTATTATGTCTCATCTTGAGATATACATCCTAACTGACCGTGAGAAAGACAATACTTAATGTATTTCATGCTACTGGGACATCATTATGATGGCTGCTTATCTGATGGAAACCAAACAGGGAATACAGTACCACATCTCTCCAAAATGACTGGTCTGTACAGAGCAGCTTTCCCAGCTCCCAAATTACATTTACAATACAGGTGGGTTTTACCTCTCCCATATGACCATGAAATTAAATTAAAATCTTTCTCTTGCTTCAATATATTCTTCTTTTATGCTGCATCTAAATGCAACCTATACCAGTAACAGTCATGAAAATTTGATTTCTTCTATAGCCAGTCAATTGAGGCTAACTAATAATGAAAATTTTTTAAAGGGGGCAGGGGGAAATACTGGTAAAAATCTTTGCAATAAAAATTTTTAAAAGATATGCAAACAATCTCTGTATTTTTTATTCTCTTCAATTCAAAGTTATTCTATACATTATGAGCATTGTGATTTCTCTCTGCCATTTAACACTCTTATACCTTCAAATTAAATACTGCTGAAGGTGGTCACAGAAATCTGGGGTTCAAAGCTTCCAAAAGTTTTCAGCCATTTCAGATGTATGGGTATTAAGGGTTTTTACCCCTATAAATTTATTTTGATTAGTATCACAAGAAAGCAAGCAAAAGCTTTGCTATGAAGGTTAATGCAGTATTTTGTTTGAAGACTGGCAATTAAAATATCAAACATTTACCAACAAATGACAAAGTGAAACAGCCTACAGATTTCTAAAAGCACTGGACAAACTGGAAGACTACAATTTTAGTCACAGATATTTATTTCTGGCATTCCGAAAACTAAACATAAATCAACTGTAAGGAATATGAGGGTATCTAATGAAACTTACATGTCCAATTTAATATAAAATCAGTAAAGTTTCATTCCTTGCCAGGTATAAAACCTAGCAAGTTCCGATCACTTAAACAATATATTTTCCACACACTGGAAAAAACACACATTCCAAAAAAACATTGTTTGCTACTATTTTTCTCCTGTTTTAAATTCTCAAACCAGAAACTGCAGGAGAAAGCAGCAGCCTTGCTCTCTAAAACAATTATTCTAACATAATAGAAGTGAAAATGCCACAGCTTTCAACCCACACTTTAAAAATACTTTAAAAAATTTAATGTCTGTATTTTTATAGTCAGAAACAATCAGACTAAAAATCTAGTTTTCAAGTTCCTCAACTAATTTCAAACTCCTCAGGCAGACTCACAAGCAAATTGGGATACTGTTCAGTTTTCTTTGCTTATTTGCATATCATATTCAGCTTAATGTTTTTTTCTTTTAAATGCCTTTTTTAAAACAAATAAACAAAACAAACAAAAAAGCCTGCCATGCCGATATAACTGAATATTCAACTCAATCTTATTACCATCCTTACTAGCCAAGTTCTGCTTGTAAGCACAACCAGTAAGAGAATACATGAAAACCAAACTCCTCTATTCCAAACTTCCAGAGAGAACCACAGGTGAGGGTTCAATTGTTAACTCAACAGGAACAACACCAGGCAAGACAGAACACTTCTGAGAAGACTGTTTTCCAGAAAGGAAGTACCCTAGAAAGATATGTACTTAGACTAGGTCTTTGCATCCACCCCTCATCCCTTCTCCCCTGACAAATTCTTCATTCCCACTATAACTGCTTTTGAGCAGATGCCTACACACTTAATAAAACCAATAAGGAAGTTGCATGACATCAAATCAGAACTGTTGGCCCACCTTTCATATCTGCAGCCCACATTAAACTAGTTCACTGTTTACTGATCACCTGAGTGCCTGAAGCTGTCTCGTGGTTCAAGCAATCCACCTTGATTTCACCTGAAAAATTTCCAGTTTATCAATTCATTTTTAAAAAATTTTGTACAAACTTCATTATACAGAATTCTTAAGGCAGATGTTTCCCTTCTCTTTTTGGCTATCTAGTTCCATTACTGAAGCACCTACAATAGAATTCAGTGTTCCATGACAATTTTTTAATTCACATTGAGAGGTATTATTATCCCAAAACAGTGATGAAACTCTTATTTCTAATTCAAATCTTCTTCTAATTAAGAAGAATTCTTCTAAATTAAGATACAGAAAATTCTCAAACCAAACAACCCAAGCTTACTTATTTCCTGCATCTCAGACACTGCAAGTTTCTTGCACTTGCTAACAATTGCTGAGTAATATTTCAGATCTACTAGCATTTATTTTTATAATGTTTATGGGTTTATTTATTTTCTTTGCCTTATACTTCATATATCATGTTTTAAAATCCATTACATTTTTATGCTGTTAGCTTTCTTATATCCTAATCCTCAAATACTTGGAAGAAAATGTGACCAATGCTCTCATGGCTCTATTTAATTCATAAACCTTGAGTAGCAGTATCAGCCCATCACAACATTTCACTTGCTTAAGACTAGCACATTTTTATTACTTTTAAAAGATTATATAGTACCCTGGATTGGATGATCTAGAGCAAGTTTTTTCAAACAGGCATGTCAAATTGCTTTAAAAATGGCATGCCAAAGTAAGTGAAATTTTATTTATTTTAAAAAGAAGGTAAAATTTCAGCCTGCAACTACTAGTGTTTAAACTTGGGTGTCAACTTCATCTAGGAAACCAATACAAACTTCAGCAAAGCAGGCATTACAGAAACCAATTTAATACAATTTTAATAGTAATTTTTTGGAGTACATTATTAATGTTTTAAAATGACAGCTCAGTTTCAGCTTTTGATACCTGATACAAACTGCAGGACACAATTATAAACTGCCCTTTCTATACCAAAACCTTCATGATGGCAGACAGAATCCACATACATGAAAAGTATTTCTGGAACAACTGCCATAAAACAGTTTCACAAGAAAAAGACTCAAATTTGCAGAACTACATTAAATACTTCAATTTCTCAAGGAATAGAAGACATAAAATTCTAATTTTCAATTAGTCTTTAATATATTCAGTATTACATTAGAAATACATAATCATAGCTTCCCACTTCCACAGAAGGCCCACCTTAGAAACTAAAAGAAATTTGGAACAGCCCTTGTGATGTGATTGTCATATTAAAGAAATAACAGAAGGTTTAGATTGAAAACAGACTAATCAGTGGGAATAAACCATATGACAGTGTAGATTCTGAATACATGATGATAGCTAACTTAAAAATAAATGCCTCTGTAGAATTTTCAAGCACTTATAAATTAGTGCTTTTCTTTGAACAAGTAAAAAGAACCTATCTGAGAAACGAGTGAATCACAAAATAAGTTATTTATTAAAATTATATTTCACAAGAGAATTATCATTGTCATGACTATATCAAGGGTTAACATAAAAATATGTATTTACAAAATGCAGTCATGCTAGAATATTTTATAATCAAGGCTGTTACAAAATGCTTCAGTTAATGTTTGCTAGAAGACAAATGTTATAGTGTTAACAGTAGAGATTTTTACACTTAAGCTTTGTAAGTTTTGTGCACAAAATGCACAAATTGAAGCACATACAGAAACCAACTACACAACCACAGATACACATTTTATTCTACATATATTTACACACCTGCATAATACTTGCCATCCTGTCACAAAAATGGAAAAATTATTGAAAGGCTTTCAACTACTGAAACAGCATCGCATGGCTAACTTTAGTTCAATCTTTAGAGTGTCCATTTGGAAGGTTTCCCTCAATGCCATAAATTCTTGCTATATTAAGGTTGATGATTTCATGGACATTTTCAAAAGCCAATCAAATTAGTCTTTCAGTCACTGGTTCTGTAAATCCAAAATAACACAAGTCTTTTTTCCCTGAACCCCTTCATTCTGTGACGTACCATCAACATCATCTGCAGCTTCGCTCTCTTCTTCTTCTAGTATTTCAAAAGGAGTCAATACATCATAGAGAAATGAGAGAAAGCCATAAAACCAATCAGAGCTTTCCTCTGCTAAAATATTAAGGACTTCCTCAAGGGAATCAATATTTTCATTACTGCCATCTTTGGTCAGGCCTATACAAGAATAGAGGAAAGAGAGAGAGAGGGAAGGGGAAAAAAGAGACAGCAGTTAGGTGGAAAGAGGAAACTGTAAAAGGAGGATCTGTGAAAGACATCTCTTGTCATAGACAGAAGTCTTTAGAGGAATGCTAACTAGGAAATAGAAGGATGTTAAGAAAGTTGAATCTTTCCAATACAGACTATAATTTGGGCAATAAACATGCAAAATATTATGCCAGAATCTTACTAAAAAAAAAAAAAAAAAAAAAAAGAGGAAAAAAAAGCAGTAGCTTTCCTTTCCTTTTTTCCTAGTCCTAAAACTGAACCCATTTATATTTAGGTTTTCCACACCAATTTAGACAATTTTTTATCAGTAATCTTTTGCTACTTTAAAATCACTCTTTTTTTTTTCTTTATTTTTTAAACCATTATGTTCAATTTTAAGAGCTTGCAATTGATGGCCGAGAATAACATTTAAAAGCAAAGAGTTTATAAACAAACTCATCACTGACACACTGTTAAGGATAATATTCTTATCCATGCAGAATTTTGATTTTGCTTAGAAGTGAGGATTTTAATTGCTGGATTTGCAGTTTGTTTGCTTTGCATTTTTTTAACATGTTTCTCAACCATTTTTTTCTATGATAGATTTTTATAGGATGTATTTTATCCTCAGGAATTATTTCCACACCTGAGGATATACAGAACACCAGATAAAAATGAATACGTAGCCAACAGAGGGTATAAGTTTTGTTATATAGAAAATCTAAAGCAAGGTAAAGAATTGAGGTAGAGAAGGCCAGAACAGCAAAGAATGAGCTCATCACTGCTACAGACCTTAATATTAAAAGTTACTATTTTATGATACAAGACCTACTGATCTAAATGGCATTGTAAAGTGCAAATAAGCCATGGCTAATGCTTTTTCCCCGTCCTGCTTTGGGGGAGGTCTTGCCTACATTTGTTCGGTTTTTTAAAATAAAATCACTGTTTTACAGTTGTTACTAAATAACATTTCAAATTTTCCCTTCTAGGAAAAGCACAACAAAATGACCAGGCAACAACAAACAATAACTGGTACGCTTTAAAGCTGCAGAGGGAGGAATTTCCCCCACTTCTAATCAGAACAAACCTTCATTTGTTTTGAAAAGACAAGCAGAAAAGTGAGCTAAAGCTCAAGACAGATTGTTGAAACATAAAATCTTAAGTGAACGTGTTGCACATGCAGATTACAAAGCAATATTAGATGCAGGTTAATGAAACATTCAAGATAGAGAAGTTCATGGCAGAGACATTTAACACATTTCAACACGTTTTTCTTACAGCACATAGTGAAATTATCAATGATAATTCTGAAGAAACTTCCAAGTCCATGATATTCCACATCCTTGTACCTGGATGTCCAGAACCTCTACTTGAGTGACCAGCCATTCTCTTTAACTTTTCACTGGATAGCCCAAAGGTTTAAAAATGACAGATTGAATCCAGGAGGCAATCAAGGTATTATAAATATCCCTCTCCAACTTCTTCCATGGCTTAGTTCTATAAAAATTAAATTTTATAAACAACTTTATGCATAGTACTCAATTATTCTAATTTGTTTTCAAAATTTGGATAATACAAGATATAAAGACATAAACTGAAGTAAGGATATTTATTGAAGAACAAAATCTCAATATAAGAAGGGAAACTTGAATCTAAAAATCCTAAAAGTGCAATTTAAGCTATAAATGCAGAATTAATACTTGTGTCATTCTAGTCTGTCAGAATCTCATATAAAAACAAAATGGGGAAAAAAACCAAAAAAAATCCAACAAAAAAAACCCCAACACACTACTCCCAAAAGACCTCAATAAGTCATTTTTGTACACACGTACAGAATCATACAGATGCCCCTGTTATTGCTCAAAGTCAAGAATAAGACAATTATAAAATGGAGTACAGCTGCATATTTTCTTTGAAAATTCTTCTACTCCAAAAGGAACCACAAAAATTGGAAGAATATGTCTTTCAGTCTTTGTAAAAAATGAACAAACAAAAAAACCTAAACCTTTTCTTTACAATTCTTTGCAAAAATTATCCAAGATGAAGATAATGGCCTTTGAATTTAACAAAATAAACCCAAGAATAAAACCAAAAAAACCCTCAGGCAACACTTCAGCCTGTTAAATAAAAAAACCACAGGATTTCATATGTTTATCTTGCTTTCTATGAAAGAGTACAGAAAAACCACCAACTCATTAATACTCTGTTTTTCTCCTTCATTCACCCCCCTAATCAAGAAGAATTACTTTTCAAAGGAAAAACTGATAAGCTCACAAAAGCATCGTAGCAAGTATCTGAAAATGGTGACCAAAGCAGAGCAACCATATCCTACTAAAGCAGGGACTCCAAAGATACAGCTAATTTATTTCAAGATAAGTCTTAACATGACAGTTTAAATCCAAGTGAATGAAGGAGTCAAAATATTTGCCCGTTCAAATAGTTACCACAATCAGTAGGGCACAGGACTTCCCTACACGCATTTAACATGACAAAGCTTTTCTTCTCCTGTGAACATCTCTTATGAAAATGAGCACAAGCCAACCTTTAATATTTGAAAGTGCTACAGTAGAACATGAGAAAAATAGAAAAGAGCATGAAACTTATCCTAAACAGCTGAACTGTGCAAAAGCATTCTTTTAATACCTATTATCTCACTAAAGATTTTTTGAACGTGCAATCTCAGAGTGACTGCCTGCAAAGATATTCTTCTACTGTAGGTGAACCATAGGAAAGGAAGATTTCTTACTTGGATTTTACTGCTTATTACCATTTGACTGCTGACACACGAGGATGTGGTTTTGCCATTTTCTGCATAGCTGGACTACTCTAAACTAAATGCACAAGAACAATAAAGGGATTGTTTTCTGTAGCTGCAGTTCCAAAACTGTACAAACTACTGCAACCATTTAAGGAGAATTTCTCAGGATATTGCTGTTTGTTAAAAGGGACAGAAGTACAAGAAACAGCTTGGCTACAAAGTCACTATTACAACAGACATCGGTACCTGCCACTTTTTTGGTAATACCACTGAAGCCACTGCTGCACTGTACTGATTTAAAACAAGGTCAGATGTGTAGCACTCCCCCTAAGAATAACACCCTTCTGAGAACAATCAGAGTGAAGTAGACAAAAACTGGGAAGCAAAGTACTGCAAACAGCAGCCCCCAAAAGGACCAGAGTACAAAGCCTTTCTTCCCATTACCAGAAGGAATTCTGTAAACAGAACCTCAGAAATATCTATGAAAAAGACAAAATCTGCAAGATAATGGCAGACTAGCTTCAACAAGTTTGCATTTCCACCACAAATAATTTTTAATAAATGCTATAATACTCCATAATTACTTGGGGTTGGTTGACTGGAGGAGGGGGTGTAGGTGGTTTGGTTTTTTTACTTCTCTTACATGGGGAGTAGGGGAAGAGGGGAAGAACAAACTTCTCGCACATCCTTTTGAAAATTACACAAATCCCTCAAGAGAACCTAATCATAAAACCTACTTTGATTCCAGCAAATAAAAAAAGAACAGATCCAATCATACCTTATACAAACAAGAAATAAAATAATACCTTTATACCTTTTAATTATTCTATTTAAGTATGGCCAAGTAGTACAGAAAATTATTGAAACCGTTATTTGAAATACAAAATAAACTCTACTGGTAGAAGCATTTCTCAAAATGTTAATTAAATTCATTTAAACTTAAAAGATATTTAATATTTCATTAATATGGAATTCAATCTTGAAATTTGTAGGGAAAATTAAAGGTTATGGAAGTGGACAACGTTAAACCACTGTACATATCACAACTTCAATACACAATACTAGTGTTGTAATAGCTAAAGAACAGAGGAGAAAAAAGCATGTGAATTCCTATCATTAAACACCAAACTGCAGTAACTCCTTTTATACCAGAGAAACCACTTGCTGTTATGGCATTCTGACCCAGAAAAAAATCCCAGAAAGGACTAAGCCTTCCTAACAAAATCCTCACAAATAAAAGGAGCTTTGCACTCAATATTCAGAAAGTAGGCTTACTATTCAGTTTCCTTTACGACAATGACTTAATTCTGGAAGACTAATTCCTCAAGAGGGAATCCAGTCTTCCAGTTTTTTCATCAATGAAATAATTTCTGTCTGCATTGTGGTGCTCATTTTTTATTTCATATTAAATTTTAAATGTAAACAAGCGCAATAACTTACAGGCAAGTTCAGTTAATAATATACCATGCTTGTTATTGGAAAAAATATCTTTTTATATTCATATTTTTTTCAGTGTCACAAAACTTAAAAATCTATAATTTCTTTCATACTGCTAAAATTATTCTCAAATTTAAATGAAAATAAATTCTATTTCTAAACAGCTTTTCAAAAATAATAAAAATAAATTTTGATATGTGACCTTTTAAGGTCACACTTGAAGTACAAGGTTTGAATGCATGATAAGACAAGCTTAGAATAGAAACACTTTCATGTACTGGCAGAACTCCCAGCTATATCAGGCTGCATAAAACAGAGATGGAACAAAGCAGCAGAATGCTTCTGCCTGTATATGACTGTCAAGAAAAGGATATCCAGTTTCTATACCCTACATAATAGACAGAGAAAGATTTGGATTATAATTATCCCAACTACTATCTTTGTCACCAGTTATAATTAACACCCAGTCTATAGCTCTGTAGCCATTCAGAGTGCTGGAGATTCTTTGGAGTGACTCTCACATTCACACCACTGCAAACTAATTCAGTTATTACATGGGTTTTCTACAAACTGTGAAGGGATTAAACAAATGAACACACATCCTCCCAAAGACTTACTTATTTCTCCAGAAAAAAGTAGCAAAAATAAAATTATGACAAGCTGATTTTTACGGAGTATGAATTTGAAATAGCAAACCATAATACCCTAATGTACTACTGATAACTTTGACTAATTTGCTACATTCCATTTTGTCCTCTGTTCAAGTGTTAGTTACTATGCTGGGGGGTTCATTGCTTTGTTCATTTGTTTAATTCTACAGATTTGTGTGCTCAGCAGAGGTTTAAATATGAACACACCAGCTAAAGAAAATCTAAAGAAAAGCAAACTTAACTAAAATTTCTACCATCAGGTATGCAAGAAATATCTATCCAAGGCTTGACTGAAGCTGAAGAAGGCAGTGCTTTAAAAGATGTAAGTAAACAACAATACCATAAAGCATGTCTAGAGATTGAATATTGAAATTTCCCTTTGAAAATACACAGCCAGCAGAAAGACATCTCACAAATTACAAGGAACAGAAGCCTAAACCCACTGTTTCAATGCCAGAGAAGAAAAATTCTTGTCATGTACTGTTTCTGAAGGCCAAAAAAATGAACAGACTTGTCGAGAATTCAGAATAGAGGAAAGACAATACAAAAAATACACTACACAGATAGTAATCTAAGAAGTACAAAGGCACGTTTAAAGTAATTTTAAAATGGACCTGGCTTAACATGTTAACATAAACAATGTTTTCACTCTAGAAGCATCTTAGGTCCTGCATCTGATAAATTTATTGATTATCACAACCATCTTTCAACATTCAATACAGTAGCATCAACCATGTAATTTCGAAATCATCCTGTAAGATTAAATGCTTTCCACTAGCATTGCTACATTAGAAGAGAAAGAACAAAAATTGCTGTGAGGTACACACTCAATCCTACAACTTGCATTAAGGGAAAAACCCATCACAATGAAATGAATTCAAGTTTTCAAACTAGGAAAAAACAAACAAACAAACCAGAAATATTGTTTTGACTTAAAAATAAAAAGCAAAACATGAACATGCCAACTATATTATATACACTGTTCCCCCTTTATATGTACTTGCCTAGCAATACTTTAGCATCTTCCACATCAAAATCTCCATCTCCATCAGCATCATATATCCCAAGCTTGCCTAGAAGTGCAAAGAGAGGAAGAAAAGACAATTAGGCATTTGGCCATTTGTGTCCAGCGCAGTTTTCAATGTGCGATGGTGGACTGTCAATGCTAGGTTGTGACCATCTGTTTTTAATCACATTTTAAGTTTTCTGGGAAATACTACAAATATTTCAAGTTTCTTTCTTTATTTCCTGAGATCAAACACAAATTTGTCTTTTTCCTGTGCTGATTTGGAGATGGTAGATTTAAAGCAAGTCTGTAATACATACTTGACATGGACATGCTTTGCTCAGAATAAAATTTAAGTTCACAAGAAACATTCAACATGTTTGAGGAAAAATAATAAAACAAAAATTTGTAAAACAATGGCCATTTGTTTTCTGATTGCATGCTTCTTGCAATTCTAAATCGTTGGAAAAGAGATAGCTATACAGATATACAGTTTTTAGTGCCAAGTTAAGAGAAAGTAAGCAGCCTACTTCCCAGACAAAGGAAAACCATTCCCAAATTCTACCAATAATTGCATAACCTTCCATGCAGACAAAAAAAGTTGTCCATCCTTTCATGTAAGACTAACAAATCAGTTTTCTCACTTTTTGTTTTTGAAACTGCAGCTCTATCAGCCTTAAGTATATGCAAAAGGAGAACTCAGTTTCTATTAAAAGAGAAGTTTCAGCATAAAAGCATGGTATCCAGGATTTGAAGTATCCTGGGACCACCAAACTAGTAGAAAGTTATCTAATTTTAGGCTTGATAAAACTCAGACACAACTTTTAACAGGATAGAACTCTGCAGAGCTTGCAAAATTTTGTGTCCTTATAGTCTGACAGTTTACTACACTTGTCATTCTCTAAATAAAGGTAGAGCTTTCTTGCTATCAAAATAAATGAAATTCAGTTCTTAATATGGTACAAAGAAAATAAGAAATCAGTTTTGTGGAAGAAAAAATTTAGACTTGGGTCTAGAATAGAAAAATAAGTTCATCACCATTGTATGGAAGCAACCCATTAGAAAGGAGCCATATCTGTTTATGGATAAACACAGCAGACTGGTGACAAAATATACCTCTCTAGAAATAAGAATTATATCATCTTCAAAACCATGAAGAATGAGACAGATGAGAGATGGCTGAGCTTCATGTCATTGCAGAAGAAGAGTAATTCTTAAAAAAAAAATTAAAACCATAATAAAGTAAACCAAAACTTTCAGCCAAGGCACTGTAAAGCAAGCTTACTTCTCTAATATCCTACCTTGTAGGACCTCTGACAAGTTATAACGGAAATCCTTTGCTTTGGCTGCATGCATGGTAAAAATACAAAAAACATTATTTGCATCACTAGACCCAGTTAAGTTTCAAACCAGAAGATTTTTTCTGAAAAAAATCAGTCCAGATCAAAAAAAAAAGCATGTACCAACAGATTTGTAAATTTTGTAAAGCCACCAGGTGCAAAAGTACATGTGGAATCCTACAACATCAGGGAAAACAGCTGTACCTATGGACATACATCTTAAAATTTGAGATATTACTTTGTAACCTTAAATATTATATTAGCGGTACTGTCTTAAAATTGTCATATTGAGATACAATTATCACCACTATAAGCTTAAAACTGAGGTCATTCAACATCTCACTTGTGAGAAGATGACTGATCAGTTGTCCTGACCCTACAGGCATCAGAGCAGAGCTAACATTAGCTGCCTAATTTCAACCACTGCTGCAAGTTTCTGAGACCTTAAATTTGAACTGCATATTTAGCTGACCTCTCAAATTAGCTACAGTATCCATGTTACAAAGACATCCTACAGGATGTTCATACCCTTTTATGAGAACGCCATTTTAACATCATAATAGTGCTCAGCATTAAAACATACATTTTGAACTATACTGCCTATTCTTATAATGCAGATAATTCGCAAACATTACAGTAGACATATCATCTATCTAAAAACATAAAATGGCATTCATTTAATGCATATCATTAACATTACCAGAAAAATCTTAAGATTTAGATTTCTTACCTAGAACTTCTTCATAATCTACAAGTTCAAACCAGACAACTGCTACTGATGTCCAAACTCCCAGCAAAGCAATTACCATAAACCAGGTGAAAAATGAGCTCCCAGAGAGGCCTTCTTTCTTTCCATTCTTGCTTCCTCCATGCTTAGTCTCTGTTGAAATAAAGCAAGAAGAAAAAATGCACATAAGAGTTAGAAAATTGTTATTGAAGATACAATTATAAAACTTGGTGCTTATGATTACACAGAATACAAGACATTTAAGCAACAACGGTGGGTTTTGGTGCTGTTGTGAAGTTTTTTGGTTGGTTGGGTTTTTTAAAACTTTTCCACCTTTACTTGCTCTCCATTTCACTGTGAATTACTGTGAGAAGCTTGATCATTATCTAAGCAAAAGCCTCATAACCAACCAAACACCAAAAGCCCTCATCTAATTTGTCTTACAAGTTAGCTGAAAATTCTGCCTTGCTCCTCCCTTTGATGTCTATTTACACAGAGCTTCACATTTTTGAGATGCTTTGCATTTGTTCCCCGCAGTTCCCAGACTGCCACCAGAGGCCAGTATGGCCAGCAGAAAAGCTTTGCAAGAGAAGAATTTCTCATTACTCAAGCTTCAAAACTAGTCAAAATAGCTTACAGAACCAACGTGACAATTCAAATAGCCTAAGAAAACTCTAAAAGCTGAACTATGTTAAGGGTAAGACTTCAAATTCAGAACACTTTGCCAACTAAAACCATCCTCCCTGATGCTTAGAATTAAGCAGAGATTCACTCCACGCTATACAACTCTAGAATTTCAGTCCTATGGAACATACAAGTAAAAGGATGACACAGAGACATAACACAAATCATGGTTTCACTTATAACTGCACATATGGAAAGTAAATATATATAAAAAATTACACACAGTTGTAAACAAATGATTGCAAAAGACCTTGACCCAGCATATGTGTAGCAAGTTTCAAACGGGCATTGTCCCCACAGAAGACATAAATTGCTTAGTCTGTTGTTTTAGGATTGTTTTAGTGAAAGAGGGATATACATATACATATACACACACACACACACACACACACACACATATATATATATATATATATATAAGTAAATAAATATGTACACAAAATGATGCCTGCCTGTGGCCTTCTCCAAAGCTCAAGGTCTGCTCTTCTGCCCCCTGACATTACTGCTGCAAGGGTTGGCCAATTACTTGGCTGCAGTTTCAAGTCCATTAGTCTATTCCACTTCATTCCATTCTAAAACCCAACTTTTGCCTGCTCAGCCACATGCAGACCCAGTTATTCAAGCAAAACTATTTCTTACATGATGTAAAGAACATTGCAAGAAACTTTGTCATGAATATTGTGATAAGCTAAGGAGTTATCTTTATACTAATTGAAAGTAATGTTAGATGTATTTATCAACACTGATCATTGAAAAGGGCAACAAATACTCTTAGAAGCTAAATATCAACACAACTGTTTTTTAAAATAAATTGGTGCATCTGAAAGATAAATAATGAGATGGGTGACTGACTTGTTTTTCTAACAGGAACTATATATAAGTACTCTCTGACCCTGCTTGCCAGGAGGTTTACAGCTGTAATAAAATACTCTTTTATTACAGTCATTGTGCTTTATACAAAGTTCAGACCAATATAAAAACCACTGACCCACGACAGTGCTTATTCAGCTCAGCATTTTACTGAAAAAAAAGAATTATTTTATTAACACTACTCCCTTCAAAGATCAAACACCAACTATTTAGTTTCTTTTCTACATTAAACACAAATGCCCAATAATATTCAGAGAGGAACTGAGGTAACTTAGCCTCACATCAAGCATGTATCATTTGCTACTGCACAGTCCTCTAATTACATATATGCAGGATCCATATACACAGCTCATTGTAATGTCTCTCTTGTGGGAAATGTAGGGGTAGCCTGAAAATTGAGGGACAGACAAGCAGAGTCTGCATTCAGAAATATGCTCAATTGTATGAAAATTACTTGCAGTACTCTTGAACTGGTAATGTTAATACTGAGAAATAAAAAATTACAGTATGTAACAGCAGGGCTTCATTACACCTGTGTAGCAGGGCAGTCAATGAAAGCTTTGCACATATTTAAAATGAAATCTTTAGGTTAAAAACAGTTTAAATTATTCCATATTGCAACTTGGTTCTAGAGCAAATAGGAAAGAGGATCTTAGTGCATTTCACACTTATTTGCTTTACTGTTTTCTACCATTTACTGCTATTTGCCTTCCAAGAAAGAAGCTTTACTTATCAGAAGAACAGGAAAATGAAGGAAAATACAACTTATTTAAGGAATCAAGCATAACTATTCATATTTTTTCCAGTATAAGAGATCATTTCATGCAAAGTCCTCAAAAATAGATTCTGCCTTAAGAATGTAGTTTGCAATAGTCCAAAAGGCATATTTTTATTCTCAGGCTTTCTACCTTATTGCAAAATTATTTACAAAACTCTTAAATAACAACTCAAGCACGGTGGCTTGATCACACAACACTTTTATATAAATGGAGGTTATGTAACAAAAAATTTACCTATGATCTGCACAAACAATGCTACAAGCAGGGTCAGAACAAAACACTGCAAGAACTGAAGCTGGCTCAGAGCTCATTCCAAACAGTTAATTCTCAACTCAAGCCCTTTCCCTGCACATGCTGCCAGGCATGCCAGAAGTAGGTCACTTGCCATATCTGGTAAGCCTGTGCTTACACCACCAGATGTCTTTATGCAGACATCAGAAAGTCTTAAAGCACGGTCTACCGCTCAACAGCAAATCTATAAAATCCTATACCTCACCCACCCCCCAATAAGTCACATCTAGCTAAAAATGTATGAAAACCTTTTCACTTTAGCTTATCTTCAAGACACCTTACAATTTTACATTCTCTAAAATTAACATTTAAGTCAAATATTTGAAGACAAAACAGTATGTCTTCTGTTAATTTAGTCTCTATTAGGCAAAATATTATTTACAATTAACCACCGGCCATAAATTCATGGAATACCTCTAGTCCAGAGAACATGAATTCAAAGAGAACAGAGGCAGCCTATAACACAGACTAGACAGCAAACTGGCAAGAAAACATACAACAGTAAGTCAGTTATTTTGCTGATTATAAAATCACACATAACTGGTATTTGCAAGTACACATTTTCCATTTGCTCACAAAAAAAAAAGGTTAGGATTATACCTGTGTCGTCAGCCATAACATTAGTGCTCGATTTCCACCAACAGTGAGAGCGTGTCAGTATATCCAAAAATTAATGCTGAAGGCAGAAATATCCTCACTGCTATCCTCCTGTTTGCAACAGAAGCAAACAGGTTTCCTAAAACCAGCTCAGCTGGAACCTGAAACTGGACCCAAGAGAAACCTCTCCTCCAAATCTATTTTTAGAGCAGTTATCCTCAGGAGCCAAACGCTTTTCAGAACTCATATGGCAATCTAGTTCTGACGACAATGAAATTCACTTACTCCTCCTAACAGAGCATCCTGGGTAGTTGATCCTTTCCCCACCCCTTAATCCTTCAACATCAAAACAACAGCGAATGAAACCAAGCACATTGTACTGTAGTACTTCTGCTGCAATTTATGCCACAGTGCCTGATCTCTAAGGACATTAAATCCATTCGCATAAGCTGAAACACAAGTCTGGACACAAAGCTTGCCTGCTTGCATTTGTTATGTTGGCCCTCATCCAAGAAACTTTCTCCATGTTGGCACTCCCCTACCAGCCTCTGAGTACCTGCAGACTGCTCATTTGAAACTTGCTAACTACTTTAAGAAAAAAAGAGACAACTACTTTCAATAATGTAGTTTTGAGTCTTCTAAAAGAATTACTTGAAACCAACCTCATGCATTCTTCCCAAGGAATTTTCATATCAGAAGTGTGCACATTGTACTTACTTCTGGCAGACCCTTTCCAGAAAGGTTAACACTGAATTATCTCACTTACCCCTCCCACAAATTCTGACAAAATGCATACTGTCAGTACAATTTAAAGCTAACATAAATTAAACCACCGATACAACCTCTTTTTAAGGACCAGAAAAAGAGCAAAAACCCACTAATACACTTTTCAACATTTTTTTTTCCATCTTCAATTTTAGCAAACTATTATTTCCCCATTGTTTATCAAACCAAAGCCAGCTCCTTTTAGGTGGAAGTCAGAAACAAACTAATTTCTCATTAACTACAATAAAAAAAAAAAATCTTTAGGATCTACCACTCTGCCCTGCTATCCCCATGCTTCTTTAAATAACACAGCTACCAGGTAGATGGAGTGAACAGAGGAATGCTACAGCTACTTTGAAAAACAACACATACCTCCTGTGGTTTTAACATCCAGCAAATGCAATTCCCAAGAGTTCAAGGGAGAAAAATTGAGAAACAGCACTAGAGCTTTTCATATGGATGCAAATACTTTTCACATGGATGAAAAGGAACTACAGTTCCTTTTCATCCATATGAACAGTACAGTTGATTCTATACCTAGTGTATCTTTTAACTATCTTTAAAGCCACTTGAATACATTAAATGCATCAGATGCTTCAAGAAAGATCTCCTGAGTAGTACTTTTCAGTAACATAACTGATGCACAAGCTATTAAGTACAAAACACGGAGAAATGTACACAGAGTGAAAGTAAATGAACATGGAGAAATCAAAAAAATTATTCAAAATAATTTTACATGCAATATTTATTCTATTGTATATAAACCACACAGTGTTTTGACAGGCATCAGATTAGGCAATTTATAGCAAATTCACTTGAGCTGCACCTGCATTTGCAGACATCAGATCTTACCACAAGTGCACTCATAAAGCATTTAATTGATGCTGGGAACCTCCCCATCCACTGAGATGTATTTTGGGGGGACTGGTCTGAGCCAGACCTTACCTGGCTGAACACCCGTAATGATTTCTGCACACCTCCTAACACCTTTCACTCAGACCTAAGTGAGCAAATTCCATTCAGGGACAACAAGCATAAGGCTTATAAGGAAAGTGAGTTGAGAGAATCAAGAAATTAATTCAATTCAAATGTATACTCCAAATCTTAACTAACACATATATGTTGACCTCTAGCCAAGTACCCAGAGTTTTATTCTTGTGCCCTTTAAAAATTAATTTATTGCAAGAAAGACAAATATCTTCCTTCCTGAAGGAGGAGGCTACAGCTAAAATGGGGGAACTCTTCAAATTCATCAAAAGGAAAAAGGACCAAAAGAAAGATGGATCAAGGTTAGCTCAAAATGCCACACAATATCATTTTTGTTAGTTTTATGAAAGACAAAGGTTAAGTTGAATATGTATCTACTTACAATGCAATTTGACATTGGGACAGCAAAGTCAACAGTGTTGACTTCTCACAATGTCCCATCTCTACTGTGTTCAGATGCTGCTTCTTTTTGAAGTAATTCCAATTGCTTCTCTAATACTCAAAATTATTATTCTTCTTCACCTGATTTATATAACCATTCTAATATTAAAAAACTATCTTCAAGTTAGTTGTGCTACAACTATGCAGCCCATGTATTTTAATTAATTTTACAGAAGTATAATTGACAATTCAGACCAGCAGCAGTAGTTACACCTCTACATCACTACCAAAGTACAAACAAAGAAATTGAGAGGAGAAACATAGCCAATTATAAACACAAAATGTCAGGCTTCAAATCATCAAGCTAAGCTTTTGTAATGTGTAAAATTATTTCCCACAAAGGTGATTAGGAAGTTATATGGAAGAAATTACAATTTATCACTTGAAGATAAGGGTGCACAAAAGCTAGCAGTCACTAGAAACTAGAAATACACACTAAAAGAAAAAGCAATAAAACACTACCCTCAAAGAAACAACTAAAAATCACATTTAAGAACTAAAAACTATCAATCAGCTAGATTAAAGGGAGATTTTGGAACACATGCTTTTAAGAACAAAATGCAGTGTAATAAAAAGCAGATATGGGAGAGAATTAAAAAGCTAAAATAAGGTACAAAAGAACCATCTTATCACCAACCAAGCAGAACTTGTAGCAGTGCAAAGACAGAAAACAACCTCTATTTTATAAGCACGGCCTACTACTGCTTGAAATTTTTGCCAAATTATCTTGTCCAATATGATTAATGATACAGCAACTGTTGCAAGCCCATTCCACTAATAGATCTGCAGATAATTATTTTAAACTGATTTTACATAGAGGAGTTTATTGGGTTGAGTCAGTAACATGCATTTTGACTGAAGTGTCACAGGAAATTCAGAGCCTTCTCTGTTGATTTTCCCCTATCTATTTTCTCCTTTATATTAAAATACAAGGTTTTTATTCACTCTCTCTACTGAGAGACAGGTCATGTAAGGGTATTCACACACACAGACTTTTTACAATATGTATTTTATAATTGACTCAGTAAGCACATATTGCGCATATTGTTGCATTCCAAGAAGTCCTTACACCATAATGATTCCAAGTGCTAATCCAAAAATCAAAATTATTGTCATCTTTTATTTTTATTCAGTGTTACTAAATGTCACAGGTAGAATAATACACTTCCAATGGACAAATCTGTGCTTTTATGAACTATATTTTATTTTTTAAAGGGTGACAGGGTAACTATTTTCTTTGGGTTTACTTTACAGATGGAACAGAGATTTTTACTAAAATACTTATTATATCATTTATGAAATATTCCACTAATATTCATACTCAGAAATTTTTGTTTGGTTTACAGTCATGGCAGCAGGGTCTTTAGAGGTAAGATATAAAGTTTAAGGTAAAGGTTCACTTTCAATAAATTCAATAAAAAATCTTTGCAATATAAAATTGATTCTTCCTTTTAGTTTCTAAGAAATTTTCTTCAGCACTACAACCTTAAGGGAAATTAGGAGGAGGGGAAATAGATTTTTTAATTACTATTTTCTCATTAAAAACTATATCTCTGATCTGAACTTTGTATAATCTAGACTGTATGGTTAAAAAGGTACCTCGGCATGCTGCCAGAAGATTTTAATAATCTACATCAGAAACTTACTGATTAGGAATGGGGAAACTGATGGTACAGAAAAAGCACTAACTTCAAAGGAAATACAAAGACCAGAACATAAAATTGAAATAAAAATTCACTAACTGAAATGCAATTTTGGATCTCCTGCTGACACTTAACAAATTTTATCTTAGTACTTGAGAAACTTTTCCTTATTTCACATATAATCAATCAAAACATAAACCTCTGTGTCCTTAATTTTCAATCCCTACAAGACTTCTCACAGTAAAATAACCCACTATACAAGCAATGTAAAAACATAAATACTGAAAGCAAGAGAAAAGTCATAAATTCAGGATTAGACAACAAAGCAGGCTGATTGTTGAGGTGCTGGGAATGGCCAACTGAAGGGGGGAAAAAATAGTTGGCAAAAAAAAGGGATGCATCACAAAATCTGTAAAAAGCCTCTAGGGTCACAAGCATCCTGCTGAACTTCCCTAGTGAAAGGAAGCTCCTCCTTTCAAGAGATGAAGTGATTCCATTGAAACACCTCCTTGAATTCCTCACTTACTCAGGATGTGAAAGATCAGACTCTGTTCTCTCCTCTAGGGAACACTGTTTGAACTTCTTTGTAGGTCTAAAAGACATTTTTAAGTATACCCAAAGGTATAAGATCAAAGCAATTTTAGTCCCTCAAAAATCAGATCTGAGATCCTATTATCTGAAAATATGCTTCAAGTACAAGAGACACATACAGGTTTTTAGCTGTTCTATATTCAGTTCATAAAGAGATGGCCAATAAGTCCATTTCTGAATATAAACTGCTATATTCCAAGTACTTTTAAGCTTAGAGATAGCTTTCTGACCCACAGGGAACTGCACAATATTTAGAAGAGTTCTTTTAGTTGCAAGCTAAGGTGATGTGTTACTAAATCAGAATTATTCATTCTTCAGAAAAAAAAAATCTAAAACAAGAATAAGATTATCATCTGGCTGACTGAAGTTAAGCATAATCCTCAGGGTGGGGTTTTTTACATTTATTTATTATTCCTCAGCAGTTACATTTTTTCTGACTATAAACAAATCCTATTGCTTTCCATTTACATGATTCTTCAAAGACACACAACAGAAATAGTAAAATTTATTCCCAAGAAATCTACTCAGAAAACCCATCACAATAATGACTAGCTTCAGGGTTGTTGATTGTTTTTTTTAAACCCTAAGGATTTGTCTCTATGAGAAAAACAGTCACAAATGAAAAGAAAAGGAGAAATTTAGGAAGAAATTTAGAAATTTAGGAGGTTGCAGTTTCAAGAGACTTGTCAAAAGCACTTCATCTAAATACAGCAGAGCAGTGGACTCTACTTGCAGGGCTGGCTCCACACTTCTCAGTGAGAATTGGAGAGACCAGCCATTTGCCCCATGAGAGCTGCTGCTGTTAACAACTTTCTTCTCAAGTCTTGCTTACCTGAGCATAACTGATCAAGTCAGAGGAGAAAACAAGACAGAGACTCGTGACTTTTATTCATAAGATAAAATCCTGAATCTGCTTCTGATTTCTGCTGAAATTCTTCTTTCTTTTCTAAACGTCATAGAAAGATGATCGCTTACAAAACCTAGTCAAATTTTATCTAAGCCATGTTTTGGCTTTTTAATTTAGATTATTTGGATGACTATTCTTCGGGTAGTTCCTCAAGAAAGATTTATTACAAGGAAGAAATACACACAGATGTGCACACAGCTTAAAAGACTAAAGCCAACATTGCTTACAACTTGACTTTTATAATGAATACTATCAACAGCAATATATTTAAATCAATATTTAGTGCATCTGTCACTATCTCAATACTTTGGATTACTTTGTCTTTTAAACCTTTTCTCCACAAACTTAAAGATATTACAATAACATTCTTAGACAATTACACTGGAAGAAAAAAATAAAAAAAACCTAGGAGTTGTGTAAAGACAGAAAAAAAAATTTTTGTTATACATTTATCTAATCTAAATAGATTTGTACAGAAAAGTCCATATTTTTCCCAAACACTTCTGCCAGTTTTCTCTAGTTTTGTTTTAATGTGTACACAAGCACAACACAGAATTAAAGTCAAACCTACGTAGAAAGTGCCTCTTGTAAACTTACTTGACTCAAACATCAAGCCAAGAGGTTCAAGGTTAAGATCACATGCTTAAAAAGAAATTTTAGTTTGCCTTCTCCTGTAGGAATAATATCTCTGTAACACCCATGAGTAGACAAAACACTGATTTTAATCGTACAAATTACTTAAAGATTTTAAGAGCTGCTATTTTGATTAACCAGCTCTCTCCCACCAAAGAACATTTGGAAATAAGATCTAAAATTATACAATCTACCTATCTTGCATTTGAATGATTTAATGTAGCCAACAGTCCTACATAATTACTAGGTTAATTAAATAGATGGTTGTATTTAGGACGGAGCAGAGTTCAGGGAAGGTAAATGTAGAGAGGAAATACAAGAAATACTTGGGCCAAGAACATGCAAATTTTGCTGGTGGTGACCTTTTAAAAAAGATTCTATTACATAAGGTTGAAAATCCTCATCGCTGTACATAACATGCTGGCATTAATTTAAGGGTATTTTTTCCTTGTTCCATTTTCCTATCCTGTAATGTGGGTCACATCAATTTGTTTTAGCAACGAGTCCTAATTAAGCCACAAAATAAAGAAAACAGACTATGTTGGTTTAGTTCTTTAAATTTTTCTCATTCTTTGAGGGAGTTCACATAGAAAAACTCCAGTTGTCACACAAGCACCTACAACTCTGCTTTTCACAGGTTTCTGCTCATGGAAAGAAAGAACACTTCAAAATGCTTAAAATGCCAAAAACTTATCAGAGTTTTCAAGTCTGATACTAAGCCAATTTAATGAGTGTTTGTCCATGGGGTGCTATGCACCTGCAACTCATGGAGTACAAAAGAGGCTTTATGTATCTCATATGTTACTAAAATATGTTTTTAGGAGATCTCAGTTGCAGAGAAATTCCTGTTTATAGAACCTTCTGGCTTCAAAAGATATGTTTGTGTCTTCTAGTCACTATGTGTCCTCTAACTACTATAGAAAGAAACAGGACTACAGTTACAAACTGCTATGTGAACTTTCTTTAGGAATTTTTAAATTTAGAAAACACCAGCGTGAGGAATGAGAAAGTCAGCTATGTTGCATTAGTAATTAATTGTCAGTTAACAAACAGAACCTCAGGAAATAAAACTACTAAACCAGAAAACCACTACTGAGTAGTTACAACTCCCTCTAGCTATTAGATGTTTTGTAAAGAAAGTCTTCAAGTAAACAACTTGGTAGCATTTGTTACATCAGGTTAAGTACATGCATAGTAAGAGTGCAACTCCACATGAAGACAACTGCAATTGGTTTAATCTTTGAAGTTCTAACAAATTTGAACCATGCATACTGCAGTATTTTCAAACTCAATACATAGTTATCTGCATACTTAATATCTAACATGTTTCAAGACACATAATATTATGAGTTCCACTTCAAAGCATAGCTCAAAACGTTTCCATGCAAAGAACTATCCCACAGATGCAGTTAGGGAAAAGATTGCTGCAGGCTATCACACAGATTACCAGGATGTGATCTTCACCAGGAAAGAACCGCTTGGGGCAAATCAGAACTTCATTGCTCAAGTTCTCTACAATGAAGAATTCAACATACAAATTAGCACAGGAATTCTTATTATATGTTTCAAAGTGATTCCAGCTGAAAATAAACTCTTGCTTTTCATGCAGGCGATCAGCCAAGTGGTTTTCAGTTCAAAAAGACAGCATTATTCAAATGTCACCTCTTTATGCACTCCGTAATTAGAAATAATCTTGACACATAGGCCTTCCCCTGCTAGTAAATTTTGTTATCTTTACTGAAGCCCTCATATATCCAGCTATTACATCAGCATAGCCAACCAAACCACTCACCTTTCGGTGTTCACACCATGGCTCCATGATTACATGATCGAACATAAAACTCTGGATTTAACCTCACTCTCCCCTAAAGCATACCCACTCATTGTCATCTCTTCCCTCCTCCCAAGATGACCTTCCATAAAGCCATGCATTGAGCCAGTCTAAGAAGGGAAATAAAAAAATCAGCTTTTTGCTTATCAGTTCCCTGTGTGCTTCACCTCGCACCTGCACAGCCAATAATTCAGGTACAGGGAAGGGGCATTGAAAAGAAGAAGGCTGCAGAGCAACCTCAAGCTAGATTAAGCTAACTGCAGACCTGCAGCTTAAACTGTTAAAAAATTTAACTTCTTAATCCCCCAATATGATATATATCCTTGGTGACTGAACACTGAGTAGCTATGACCCCTGATGAAGAATCCTCATGCGCATTTTCAGAGTTATTGCCAAAATGTGAGAAAACATACTCCAGCTTCCTGTCTCCCTGATACCAGAGATACTTTAGGTTTTAAACCTAGCATTTTAAACAAGCCTTATCCTCAAAAGCCTATTGAAAAGGTTATCATTTAAGCACTTAACAAAATGCTCAAAAAGTACATTGAAGCAAACATCCTTGCAGATGTGAAGTGCAACCTTCCTCCATATTTGAAGCACTGTGAATAATTTCTTTCAGCCCACAGTGACTTGCTGCAAACACATAAGATCCATTAAAAAACACAGAGCAGGCCCAAGATTTCAGCCCACACTGGATCAAAAGGGGCATGAGAGCTTTGGTCTCTTCATCAAGTGTAGCATCTCTGGAAGTTTGGAGAGGACACTCCCAGTGCTTCAGAATTCTTCAGGAGAAAAAGCACTGAGAGGAATGTATCAAGCACTTTGTATTTATGACCATCCTGCTACACTCAAGTATCAATCTTAAAACCCAAAATAATACATCCTTGAGAAAAAGTAAAGGAAGTAAATACAAATACCTGGCAACATGTGAAAACCAGAAAGGCGTAAAAGCATATACTGTGTTCAAATTGATTGTTTCTACTTCCAGAGTAACTCTGGCAATCAGCTACTGCACCTGTCAACAGTTAATGGTGTAGAGAAATTTTCATTCAGGTAAACCTTAAGGGTTGTCCTTCTAGAGCTCACTTGACTCTTGTCTTTAGTATTAGACAAATTAATCAAGAGTCTATTGAGGATTCACTATTTCAATGCAAATCTGCTCAAGTGAGCTGAGAAATACCTATGTTAACCATTTTAAGATATTTTTATATCACTTTCAGTGAATCAGAGCTAGAATACTGACTTGTTTGAAGAGTTACTGCCTCAAATTTTGTACAGGACATTTAAAAATAAAAGAAAAAAAAAGAAGAAAAAAAGAGAAGAATGGAGGAGAATCAGCAAATGTAGTAATTTCACCAGTGGAAGTGCTGCAATGTACCATGCAAATTAGTGATGTTTGGACCATTACTGTTGCTACAATTTTTTAATTTGGCAGACTATTTTACAATATTTTAAAATGTCTTCCAGAAAGGCCACCCTGAATAAGACTCAAGGCAGACAGTTGAATTATAAAGAGCTGTCTACATTTCCATGGTTTTGCTATTTGTATTAGCATCTGGCATCAATGGTAAAAATACAAGCTCTTCAAATATTTGTAAGCAACTAAACTAGGCAATAGGATAAACTTCCAAAAGAAAACACTGCAGAATTTTCTTAAACAGTATACAAAGTTTCCACCAGTGAGACACAAAGTATTTCTCATTTGCCCACAACAGACCTACAGAAACTCTAACATAGTAATAACAATTCGCTGTATATTTCTGAAGACCAAAAATGTTACAAGAAAACACTTTGACATTGAATTTAAAAAGCCAAATCAAAGCACTGAGCAGCAGACTAACTGAATCATGAGAATTCTTTTTGATTCAGCAATCTCTTGGACTTTGGTCACTTTTGATCAGCAAACAGTTTGACAAGTCAAAACATTTGTTAAGCTCCACAGAGCATCCCAAATTTACATCTCACTTAGGACCTCCAACACCTTAACACCCTTCATCCTAAGGGTTTCAATTAAAATAAAGGAAATAATGGATAGATTGCAATACAAGAAATCAGATGACACACTACACAACTGTAAAGAGCATAAAAAAAGCACACGGGGAAGCAGTTGAGGTCAGAAATTAGAGACCAAATTTTTATATAGATAAAAGCATCATATTTAAACAGAATCCACAGTGTAAAAAAATGAGATGCTATACCATTGCACAGCTGGGTAGCTGAGAGACATCACAGAACGGATGGGCAATCCCACTTCAAACACTGACGTGAAGTTCAGTGTTCCCAACAAAAGAACTTCAGTAGCAAAATGTTTAGTTTATGAATTTTCTCTGGTCTTTGGGTTAACTAGAAAGCTAATGGAGATCCTCACCCAGATAAAAGCACATTCTAAAGTAGTCTTTACAACAGAGATGAGATAAAAAGTGGAAATTCTTGCAAATTAACAGGCACAACTTCTTTCTAGAAGTGATACAGTGAACTAAAAAAAGCTGTAATGATAGCACAAAATTACATTTGGATAAGTACATCGGGTCACCTTGAACGCATTCCAAAAAAAGCCCCAAACAAATCTGAAGAAAGTTGAAACACCTAAAATTAATTAAAGAATTACAGCAAGGGGCACTAGAGGGTCCAAAGGATGAGTGAAAGGTGTTAAAAACATGGCAATACATTCGCACATGTAAGGAAACCACATGATTAAAACAGGAAAATGAGGGGAAAAAAAAAATCCTAGGATCTTGCAGAGAAAAGTAGATGTCAGAAGATTCTCAGTCATTATTGTAGAGATTAAAGAAAATTTACCAAAGCAATTTTAGAGTTCTTTGTCATCATAGAGACTGAAGGCAACACAGCATCAGAACTGAGATAGGACTATGGGTATTTTAATATAAAATACAGTTCTCTGTGGATACAGACAATGCTTTACGATGGAAATGTGTGGTCTGTATGGTGCTTAGCCTAATGGAGAACTCTCCCACTTAACAATAGAGATGCAAAGAAAACAATTATTGCACAACTTGTCTTCAATAAAAATTATGTTTAAGTAAGTCCTCACTTACACACTGTAAGACACAATGTACCCACACAGCAGCATAATGATTGCTGTCTTATGATCAGGACTAGGTAAACATTGGTTACAAAGTAATCCATAATTTTTCAGCCATCTGTATTTCAAAAGTTAGCTGGGCTGCTGATCCTCAGTCTTGCTGAAAGTCTTCTCCACAGGCACCTGCTAATGCCCAAGACATTCCCACAATTCACATCTCATGAAATCTGAGGGGGTTGATTCATGATCTGGTGTTATCCATTTGTGTCTGTAACAAAACTGTCCTTCATCTAATGATGCTTCAAGTAACAAGTCAGCAAGTTTCTATTACTTTGTCTAGTCTTTAAAACTGATACCCTTCCTTTTGAGAGGTCAAGTCTTTACTATGGATTCTGCAGGCTAGTAAGCAGCCAAACTTCCCAGTAAAAATATTAACAAACACGTTTCCCTCACTAAGTATGCCCAAACTGTCAAATTCTTCCCTGATTTTCACTTCTGTTCTCTAAATAAAATCATCGGTATAGTCACACAATGACAATAATGTAAATTACATTTACATTCTGTAAATGCAATTTTCAAAGAATAAGTAGCACTACAAAGCTAAAATAAAGTGATTTTTTGAATTAAGACTGATTTGATAGCTTCTCGTATATGACTTCTAAAGTAAAAGCTGGAGTTCTATTTCTGAAAGATGTTTAGTTCCACTTCTGACAATACAGTGTACCTGAAAACACCTACATAAACTACAGTTAGAACTTAATCTATTAGTTTACGGTAAATATTTTCTGATAGAGAAACCTAAAAGCAGATTACTGATGCTGGCATTGTCTTGAGTGCACAGATTTTGAAATAAGCTGTTAGCCTCAGTGGCTTGAGCTGTGAGCAAGGCCTTGGCAAGAAGCCACATCCTCTCTCAAGAAATGCTGTGAAAGTGAATTTCTATCAAGCAAAAAGTGCCTCAGATTTGAGGTTTTCATACTTCTCAGTCTCAATTACTTGCTGTCTCAAAATCATTTCCTCATCTCACTTTCACATCCCTTGACTTTGGAAAACTTACTGGCTGCTGTGAGCACCCTGCTCCTCCAGCTGTTCCTTTATTCACACAGGAGTTACCATCCCTCACCACTCTCTGCAGCTGCAACTATGAAACAGCATCAGCTTCACGCTGTAATTGCTATGGCTGTCTAAGGGATTCTAACTAGGAGTGCTGTATACTAACAAATTTAAGAGGTTACATGTCAGTAGAGTGCCTAATACATTACCCATACTGCTTCATTCCCTCAAAGACATCTTTTAATATAAAGAGAGAAAATTTTACTCAGACTACAAATAAAAACCCATAGAATGCTTTCTTTATTCAGTTAGAGATTCAGTTTAACAATAAATTTATTTTTCAGATATTGGCAAACATATAAAGTGATATTTAAAATATTAACTACCATATTCAGTATTCAAAATTACAATAGGGATGCAGGTTTTTAAGGCATTAAAATCGAAAATCTGTATTTAGCATGCTTAATACTGGGTGATCATCATAGCATGTCCAGTCCAAGCAAAAACTGTAATTAACATAGACTACACAGCATAGGTCAGCAACTGAAAAAAGCATTTTAAAATAAAATAAAAAACAACACTTTTACAGACTTTGCAATATTGTCTCTAAACTCTTTGAAGCTTAAGTATATTTGAAATCTTTCCCTTTTAATTCATCATGTGACAGGTAAACTAATCCAATATGGCTCAGCCTTTCATGAACATTGTTCTCACTATTATTGCTGCATTCAAAGAGGAACAACAGATATTATTTCTGTGTCATCACCACATTTTATCACTGGAGCGCTGCGCACACCAAACTCGAATCCAAAGAAGCTACGACACGTAAACACTCAGTGTGTGGTAAAAAGCCTCCTTTCTCCAGTACAGTGCACATGGCTGCCTAATGACTCCAGAAGTACAGACACTTTTCTCCCCTTTCAGGCGCGTACTGCTATGCTGAGAAATGCCAATGAACATAAAACTGTCCCTACTTAAACTGTGAGCAGTCAGATTTGTCAAGGTGTTCTTTACTGGTGGGGTGGGGGATCACTGCCTCAAAAACACCTCCTGCTTGCATTTTTCTGAGACTCTTCCTCCTTGCCTCGATAGTTACAGAAACCATCAGCTTAGGTGCTCCACCTACAACAGATCTAATAATTTTGACCTAACCGGGTCAGTCTGAGGAGATATTCCACATCCAAGTTTGGCTACGAGAATATGAAAGATTTGAGATTGGGGCATGCCGGTTCCACCCCACCTCCAGGAGGAAGTGTCTTGGGGGTACCCAGAGACGCTGAGGCCTGCCTGCCCGGCGCTCATCTCATCTCATCACATCTAGGCAGCTTTCGAGGGGAGTCCCCGCCGCCAAGGCCCGACAACTTTCTCCTCCACGTGAACTCCCTGGACAGGGAACGGCGGGAACGCGAGGGACACATCACGGCCACCAACGCTGCGTCCCCCTCCCCAACTCCCACAGCGCGGGAGGAACCAGAGGGGCCGGCAGGAGGGGAGGGGAGAGGAGGGGAGGGGAGGGGAGGGGAGGGAAGGGAAGGGAAGGGCAGTAGAGGCAGGGAGAAGGCGCAGCATCCCAGCGCTTTGCCTAGCGGCTGCCCCGTATCGCAGAGAGGGCCCTTCCCACCCTCCGGCTCCGGCCGCCGCTGGAACCCCCGCCCCTTCCCCCGCAGAACTACTGCCTCGCTCTCGCAGCGGCGCCGCTCACCTCTCTTGGAGCCGGGGCTGGGGCTGCCGCCGGTGGCTCTGGAGCTCTTGCGGGAAGCCATCACACCTCCCGTCGGGCAACACAGGGGGTGGAGCGGGAGCGCGTCGGGAGCCGCCGCCGCCACCCGAGCCCTGCGTGCGGCGGGAGCGCGCTTAGGCCCCGGCAGCGCGACCCCGAGCGCTCCGCGGCCCCGCCCCCACGCCCGCCGCTAGCCAATCGCGTCAGCGAGGCGTGGCGCCGCTCGCCTCCGATTGGCGGCGGAGCCGCGAGGGGGCGGAGCAGCGGCCCGCCAGTTGCGCGCGCCCGCCGCGCTCTCCCGCCGCCGCCGGGCCATTTGAACGTGGCACAGGCGGGCGCGAGCGGCGGCTTCTCGCGAGGGTTGGGGCGCGCGCGCGCGCGCCGCCCGGGAGTGGGGGCGTCCCCGGCGCTGAGGGAGGGAGGCAGGGGAAGCGGGGGGCGGCATTTATATGGCGACTCCGCCTAAAGCATCCCGCCCTGTGCCCTAAACCGCGCTCCGCATTCGGTTAACCGCCCAGGTTTTGGGAACACATAGTAGATGTGTATAAACGTCTAACGGTGTAGGAGGACGGAGCTAGGCTCTTTTCGACGGTGCCAAATAATATGACAAGAGGCAATGGGCAGAAACTGATGCACGGGAAGCTCCACTTGAACATCAGGAAGAAGTTCTTAATCGTGTGGGTGACCAAGCACTGGAACAGACTGCCCAGGGAGGCTGAGGAGTCTCCATCACTGGAGATATTCAGAACCGTCCGGGCCGTGTTCTCTGGGCTGACCCTGCTTGAGCAGGAGGTTGGACCCGATGCCCCGCTCTGGTCCCTTCCAACCTGACCCATTCTGTGACAGATTCTACGGAACAGCGTGGCAAACCTTCCAGAGAGCACTTTTGCAACCAACAGAGTGAAAGGGTTTGAAGTTCATAGCATCAGACGGTCAGTTCCCCATCAAGGCTTTTTGAGGCTTTAAAAATACTTTTAATTGACTCTGATAAAATAAACCTGGATTTTTTCTGGATGCCTCTTGGTACCGACATTCAGTTTGAGACTGGGTTAAATACCAGTTTGGCATGACACTAAAAAGTCTGAAAGAAAAAAGCAAAACCCAGTTTTGAGTCCTGACCATAAATACAGTGTTTTGAGTCAAAACAATTTTGCAAATTCGAGAGCTTTGCAAGTGGATGTGTGGAGAAGGAAGCCTTTCCTCAAATCAAAGGTTAACACTGTGTTTTGGATAGTAATGCCATGAAGCTAACCAGAAAAAGTAATTTACTGGAGAGCATTAATCAGTATTTTTAAATGGGATTTGCACTTAGATACTTAGTCAAGTAACAGGATATCTCTGTGAGCACACTGATATCACTTCAGGCAGTAGAAGTAAGAGCATCTAGTTTTACCAACATCAAAAAGAGTGAAACCTACTCTTATGTGAGTTAATATGTATCTAGTGCAGTTGAGTATCTGAACTTTTCACTTGGTTATGGCACTCTACCAGAGTCTTATTTTCACATGATGTGTTAGTACTTAATATTTTTCAAGATGCTTCCCTTTTGTTTGGTGAGATTGAAGCTGCTGGACAAGTTTAAAAGCTGCTAGGGAGGAATAGGTGTACTCATGACAATGTAGAATTTATCACAGAAAAGCTAACAAGATGAATTATTAACATTTCAGCAAATTGGAAAGTACAATGCAAGGAATTAATTGTCCTAAGAAAAGCACCAAAAAAAAAAAAAAATTGTAATCTGGAACTGGGATTACTGAAAATACTGTAAATTAGTAAAGAAATGGATATGTGACTATATTCTTGCAAGTAGCAATTACTGTCAATTGAGACAACAGGTGTTTGTGGTTAATGTGGGACACAGTTTCCTGAAGATACATTACTGGAAATGGCACTTTGGTAAGAAAAGAGATACTGAGAACATTGAAGCCACTGGACAGGAAAGGACACTTAGAAGGATATTGCTGTTGTTTTACTGTAAATTAACTTTTTGGCTTAAATGGACTGTCAAATTCCTTACTTCTGTTTACTTTGGCACACAGCTGCCAGCACTTTTTGTGATTGGTGTATTCAGTACTTGCTTGTACACTCTTCTGCCCAAGAAGTCTCCCTTGTAAGATTAAAATATACTCCCAGAGGTACAAATGTTCATACAGTATTGTATATTTATGCTTATCACCATCCTTCTTAATGGTCATTTGGAGGTTTGTGTTGATCTCTTATAGCATCAGGACTTTTTTCTCCCAGCCCACAGGCAACTGTAAACTGAAACAGAATTGTCTTCTGCTGATCCGAGAACATTTTTCTTATATTTCTGCCTGATATCTCTGATCATACATTTAAATCTGATCATGATATATGGTTTTAGATGAAGCAGATGTTCACTTAATTTGCAGAAAGCAGCAGGCCTGATTTTCCTACTGGGATCACCTGAACACAAATCCTGTACAGGCTATGGGATCCATGTTGTGTCATTGAAGAAGCTTAGAACAGCTTGATATCAGTTCTTTCAGAGAAAGGAACACCTAATTTGATTTAAATTTGACAGGGTAACTATTGCTACAAATGGTATGACAATACCTTCTGATCTTAAATGTAATGCAAATTGAAGTGAATATTTAAAATGTCATTTCTGGGAAAGATGACAAAGAGAAAAGCTGATAGTGGGGTTAGGTGTAAGTGCATGTGAATGGCTCACTTTAACCATAATTAGTTACTAGTTGTTTTCGAGCTACACGTTGTAAGGGTGTGCAGGAAACCACAAAAAGATAAATATCAGCTTTGTTTGTAGGAGGAAAAGAAACAGGGCAGAAAAAGAATGTAACAACTGGTTGGTAAGACAAGTTGGTAAGGCAAAGGCAAAAGAAATTAAAGCCATAAAACCAGGCGTTATAAATAAAGCCAAGGGCTATGTGACACACCACACTGCAGTCAGTTGGAGCCTTTCTGCTTTTATCAGGCTTTTAAAAAAAGAAAATAAAAAATCCTTTCTCTTGTCAAGAATCATGTTTACCTTCACTCCAAACTGTCCTAACTGACTCCTTGTTGAGACTACAGCTAAACTAAATTTAAATTATGCTGCATATCATAAATCATTGTATTAAAAGAATGACACCAATTAATGAGCCCTGCTTGGAAAACAAATGCATGTTTTTACTGTGCATTTTGTTTCCATAAATACCTTTGCATTAGTGCAGTCACAGCTGTTTTGCTGTCCTGATTCATTCAAGCACAGTGACTCTGCTGTTTGACAGAAAGAAGCACTTCCAAGATGATAAGCAGAAGCAGCAATGAAACAATTACAGAAGAGAATTCAGTTTCTAATCTCCTAATTTCTAAAAGAATTGCAAATATATGACCTGCCTATAACAGTTAAATGGGATGCTGAGTGACATTTATTAATAGGAAAGAATGAGTGACACCTCCTTAAAGGAACCATTAAATCAGGCCTACAATTCTCACTTCCTGTATCATAGCTGAATAAGACATTTTAAATTCCCCTTCACCTGTCCCAAAATCGTTTACTTCCATTCACAGTTTTGTCTGAATTTGTCATGAAGGCGTTATACTGCTAATAGGGCTGACATTTCTTTATGAAACAGTATAATAATTGAAGGCTTAAAGGGTTTACTCTCATTCTGTTGGTGTCCCTGTTATTCATGTTAATCATTGTGACATACATATTTCTATTCAATTATATATTTCTCGTTAATAAATGCCTTTCAATTGATTATTAAGCCCATTCTCCAATAAGAGAGGAAAAATTATTTTATGTCTTAATACACTTCATTGAAAAGAGATAGAGAATTCTCAGGATGGCATTAAAAATACCATGTTAAAAACTCCAAGAAAGTGTAAGATTCTTGATTGAAAACTTAGGCATTTAGAATTTTAAAGATTTTATTGCTTATATAACATTTTTTTTGTATATGGGGAGTGAGCTATGCACCTTGCTAGCCACTTTGAAAAGGTGTTCCCACAAGAAGGCTGTGTTTAAAAATGTGCCTTGGGTAAATATAGGGCAAAGAGGATGATGAACAGGTTTTACTGTTTGTTTTTTGGATTATCAAGTTGACACTTGAACTGTTGATCATTTTTCTGGTTACAGACAGTTCAAAGAATCAGCCTCCAGACATTTGCTTTTATCAGCCAAATTTCATTAATCACTTGTGGAGAAACAGATCAGATGTTTTGGGAAAAGGAGGAGAGAAGATAAGGTGAAGAGTGTCTCAGTTATCCAAACATAACTGCATTGTCTGTGTAGGTGTTCCACTTATAGCTAGTTGAATCTGCAGTAAAGTAAGGTGTAGCTGAGTTGTTTATTCTTAATGAGGAAATGTCTCTTTTATTTATTTTTTAAATTTATTTATTATAACAGTGCTTCTATGGCAGTAGACACCTTTTATTATGATTGTGTATTCTTATATAATCTTAGAACAATTTCTAAATAGTTGGTGTACTTGACAAATAGAAGGCAGCCATTTGTTTGAGAGACATTCAAAAGGATGTAATTATCCAGAATATCAGAAACATAGAACTTGAGCTAGGCAAAGCTGGTTCAGGCATAGCTAAAACTGAAGTAAAGTTTGGTTTTAAATTGCAAAGGTAAAATGTAGGTCAGAAGCTTGTTCTCATTGCTCTCAGCTGATATGATCAACCTTGCTGAGGAGTAACTCAAATAGCATTTGGCCTTTGGTGTGGCCTAGTAATCTGGGATGTGTTACAGCATTGCTTGGACTGGGGAGGTCTTAGTGCAGATTTTGCCAGGTCTGATTCAGGTAAATTGATCCCTGTGAGTGTAATCAAAGCTGAGAATGAAGCAAACTTCTCAGAGCAAGATTTTTTTATCTGGTGATTAGATTTTGCATAAACTGTGAAGATATTTAGAATTTAAGTGATGCCTTTTGTCATGTCCCTGTGTAACAACACAGTAAAGGGTGGATTTGTTTCCTACAGCATGAGATGCCCAGAAGAAGAGTAAACATTTATTTGTGCACCTGTAACAGTTATAATGTGTATTCTTGGAAGACCATGAGAAATAAGCCTTGGAAGGTATTTAAACTGGAAGTCATACCTTCCAGAAGGAGAGGCTCAAATAGTACTACACTACAGATAAAGACAACAACAAACCAGGATCAGTATTATTTCAGTTATCTTAGATACAAATACAATTCTCATTAGAGTGGCAACAAGAGAATGAGGCTTAGTCAGCAATTCCTAGCACATGCCATCATACATGCCACTGAAATTAGCAGGGAAAATAAGAAGGAGAAGGTACTTTCCTGCCATTGTACTGCCTGTTCTTTTCAAGATATCTGAATTGTTTAGCAAAAGCAGGAAAGAATCGAAAAGGTCTGTAGCCTACAACTGCATTTGGTAAAACTGCTGGAGGTAAAGTAGTGTTGTTTAAAGCGCTATCTGAATAGCAGAAATGTCTAGTCAGAAGTTCTAGAGTTTTGTTTACTTAAAAAGCAAAAACCTCTATTGACAATAAATTAGGATTCTTAATCTTGAAGAATAGATGAACAGAAATAGCAATGGATTGAATAAATTGTCCTGATGGATGGTACATTTCTGTGAGTGATTTGGCAGCTTTCCAAAATCAACCTGGAATATTTTTATGAAATCAGCCATCACCAATAGCTGCTTGCCCCAGATGCCGTGTCTGAACTAGTCTTGTTAGTTCTTTCTGTCTAATAAAATAATTTTGTGAATTTTCCACATTAGGAAAGAAAACAAATTATCTAAGGAGCAGCAGGATATACTGTGCCTAAATTCCTGGAGATTTGTTTCCATTGTCTCTCTAAACTCTCTCCCACCTCTGCTTCAGAAGCCTCCCATCTTCCACTGAGAATTGTGATCATCCCTGTGGATTCAGATAGTGTGTACTGTCTGGTTAGTGCATAGCTGAATTGTTGCCATGCTCTGGCCAGCACACACTTGCTGATTAGTCATCCTGTTGGCAAATTAAAGAACTGAGTTCTCTCTAGTGAACTTTGTATCTTCAGTTATAAATAAATAACACCCAAGTGTATTTAAGGTATAAAAGATTCTGTGGCCTTGAGAGGCTTTTACATACTCCATCATTCCAGAAAAAAGACTGTTTGAGCTAGTATTAGCTCAAATAAAAAGACTCTGTTGAGCTAGTAATAGCCAGTATTTTTAAAAAGAGCTGTAATTGATAGAGCTTGCCCTGTAGGAAGCTTTTTCAGTCCAGGCCTCTTGCTTAAGGATCCCCCCAGCTAGTGTCAGTCTGGCTGTGGTAAAGGGACAAAGCAGCAAATAAGATGATAGTATTCACTTCAAAATTACACATTTCAGTAAACTAGAACTGATCAAATGCTAGAACTCTGTCATGTTCTTTCTTTGCAAGAAATTCTGGGAGAAATAACCTGTAGCATGAGTTCTCGCACCTGAGAGTTTTTCCCAGCCTCTGGAAACGACTTCTGCCTAGGGTGAGCACATCTACATGCCCCAAAACCCACAAGAAACGGGACTTCTTAGTATAGAGACAAAGTCATAGTTACCAGTTATTTCTAAACCCTCGCCTGGTCCTTCATTTTACAAGGTGAAAGAATACAGTTTAAGGTTGCTGTTTTCATAAAGCAAACTATTTCTATTTCTCTCTAAGCCTATTTCACTTTTCAGTGAAGTAATTTAATGATAGAATCTTGGCATGCTCAGTATCCTACATTCATTAGGCAAGTGACTTTTAGTAATAAAATGTTCTGTGTTTTATTCATTAATCTTTGGAGCTTGATAATGTGACTAGGATGTAGGCCGATCTGAGAGAAGTTGGTCTAAAATTCACTGTATTTCTTGACTGTCTTTAGCTAGATAATGAAATGTCTTCGTATTTTCTGTCTGGTTAGCTATTACTGCATGCTGTAAATAATGCATTTCAATACTTTTTTTTTTTTTAATTGTGTATTTTTAAGGCATTCTGCAATGAGCATTTTCTGCCAGCTGTAATGCCTCCATAAGATCTCCTTCAGTTTTCCACAGGTATGTCTTTCACTCCTCCTGGGGCAGAACACTTTCAAGAGGGGTTCATTTTGCTATTTGTTTACATAACCCCTGTGGTATTTGTTTGGGTTTTTTTGTTGGTTGTTTTTTATTAATTTTTTTCCTGCGTATTTCACTATAATAGTTTCAGAAATTTCTATTAAAAAGTTACTGGACTAGTGAGGTTTAATCATGTTTGCACTTAATGAGAAGTAAAAGCCATTTTTTTGCTAAACTTTTCAAACTGAAAGAGCAATTACTTCATTTATTTGAAGTAGTTAGGCATGCTAACTCTTGTTTAGGTGCAGCCTAACTTAAGAAAACACTTGGCAGTACTGAACATTCAGGGCAGCAGTATATGTTCTTGCTGTGCTATTAATCTTGTCCTACCTCAAGAGAGGATGGGAATATGTATTTGGCAATCAAAAGATTAAAGTCTGTGACACAGAAATATGTGACTTCTTTTGTTTGACATGATGCAGCCAAAGCAGGCCTGTTTGCAAGCAAACTGGAAAAAATGTCTTTGATTAAATATAGTTAGTTAATATTTACTCTGATAAAATATGTAAATAATAAAAAGTGTGTGTGTATGTCTGTGTGTGTATGTGTGAAGCAGTCTGAACTACTCAGGAACAAAGGCTAAGTCCAGGAGCCAACCAAGGTGGGGAGTGGGAGTTGGTAGTGTTAGATTTAAATGGAGTGGGAACAAGAAGCCAGAATACCCATTTGTTAAGAGCCTGTTTACATAAAGTCTCTGTGATGCATTGAGTTGTCAGCTGCCAGTTCCATCTGTCAGGTATAAGCTAGTGTTTTCCTCTGGGGAGCAGGTAGTAGTAATTCACATTTGGGTATCTTGTATCAGATGTGGTGGTCATGATAGTGTATCCTGCACATTATGGGGAGAGACTACTTTGCCATGGAAGGGCACTATCATTCCAATGGAAAGTTTTCTGGTTTGTGGCTATGGATGATCAGTTACATTGAAGGGTTATCGTTCATTCTTAATAATTCAGATGACTCGGAACTTTGAAGCTGCTCCTATTTTTATCTGATTAGCCAAGCTAGTAGAAGTTAAGGCTAAGTCCAGGAAAACTAATATTCAAAATAGCAAGTTTTAAAAAAGCTAGGAAGATCTTCAGGCAGAATCTTTTAGCATTACACATTTAGCATTTTTGAGGGCCTTCAGCTTTCATTCCCTTGCTTTGTGTGGAATGGAGGCAGGGTCCCAAGTTCTGTATACTATAGAGTCAGAAATAGCAGACTGGCAATCAGAGGATGAGTGGGTCCCAGCTCCACAAGCTGACAGATGCCTGTCATTTGTCTGACATCTGACTTTCCATATCAGGATTAAAGTTATTGTTTCTCATCAGTTAAGATGCTGACTTCACTTGCCCATTTGTTGCATTTTATACTAAGCACTGGTTTACTTCCTTCTATGTTCTTTCTTCTTCACACACCACCTTAAAACTCTAGGCCACAAAAAAAATTAGCCCATGGTGAGGACTGGTGCACTGTAGTCAATGGGATGGTACCATTTCCTAGTACTCCTTGCCTGCCCATTTGTGGCCCTCTATGCTGACTTACAGGATGTGTTCCTTTGCTGGAAGGGGGAGCTTGTCTTTTATTGTGATGGTAGAGTTCTTCTGATCTTAGCTGCTACAGCAGTGTGAGTGAGAAACAGTGGAATGGAGCAATGCTAGCAACAGAACCTGCCCTTTGTTGCTTTTTTGTTTCCTGTGTGCAATTGATAACCATAGCTCCTATACTGGCTTCAAGATAGTGTTGAATGGCACATAGAGCTGCATCATACCAACTGTGATTCTCTTGTTTTCAGTAAACTTCACTGATTTATTGCTGTAAATTCTCTACAAGCCATAGGCTTGTAGCCCTCAAATTGTGTTATCTGGTTGGAACATACTTGCCTGTGGATTCTAAGATCAAACCTGAAATTTAAGTTAATTAAGACCATTAAATCTTCATCTTGGTTAAAGACTTAAAATTCTTGTGCTTTCTTCTCAAACTTCTTGCTATATATTTTTCTAATGCAAATTCAAATTCATTTTTTAGTGGTAACATTTTCACTGACTTCCATTTACAAAGTCATTCTTTATCTTTCTGAATTTATCAGGCTACTACATTCTTTGTAGTTAGGTGTTTTACAAACTGTGCCATCATGCATTTCCAGTAGGTGGAAGGTGCCATTGTGAAGGTCCAATTAGACTGCACTGTGAGACTTCACTGGAGATGTACAGGAAGACAGTAATATGAACCTACAACACCTATCACAACACATTAACTGAAGTAATGAAGTGTTGAGCCTAATGTCGTAAAGAAGAGATCTTATTTCTGTTTGCTTTACTCATGACTGGCTACTAAAATGGCATTAATGTTAATTTAGAAAAACAGCCTGTGAACCTTTTGCATGCTGGTACATTTGGAACAAATTGTTTTAGTAATGAAAAGGTATTTGGACTTTGGGATGGAGATGAGAAGGGTGGGGATGCAGGAAAGGGACAAGTGAGAAGTGGCAGGTTAGGGAATTTTAAGTGCTCAGGTGGGTAACCATGACCCAAACAAAATTTTAATTGCTTAAACCCAAATATACTTTACTAAATTGATTCAACTATCTTTAATTACATATTTTAAAAATCTAACTTTAAACCATAATGTAGGCATCGAGTGGACATTACTAGAAGAATACAAGGTAGCTCTAACACTGCGAGCTTGCTCTACATGGGGAGGACATCCCTAAGAACTAAGAAAAGGAGAAGAACATACCCACACCTGAAATTGTTGTAATGCTGGAAAACATGGTGTGTCCAACATGATCTTGGGGAAGAGATGGTTATTGTTTGAAAGGGGAAAATACTAAGACGTTAAGGGAGGGGAGTGTGGAAGCCAAAGAAATGGCGTCTGAGAAGTTCACATGCAGTGGAGCTGAGAAGAAGGGTAGATTGATGGCACTGTGCTTAGTTAATCCAATCAAAAGTATTAATAAGCAGCTAATAACTCTAAGGATTTGGACTTTGATGATCCTTGTTGGTCCCTCTCAACCCAGGATATTCTATGATTCTAAGAATTAGTATTCCACTAGACAAATAGACCCATCAGTGGCCATCAATGGTGTGGCTGGAGGATATTGCTATAACAAAAAGGCAAGACAGGTAATCACCTGCCTATGCCAGAAGTCCATGGTGCTTCTCAGCATAATTTCATATCACAAATGAGAGCAGCCTACAGGTGATGGGTTATCCCCACAACCCAGCTGAGTGCGTGTATTGAATCCCTAATTGTGTAGCTCCTCCACTCCTCCACTCCTCCACTTTTAGTATCCAAGTTTAGATAAACTAAGTCTGTTTCTCTTCTTCATAGTAGGCTGCCACTTCCGTTTGCATTAATGAAAAAGAAGAGACTAGAGCTGCTCTACTGTAATGCTGTGATGCAGGAAATCAAATGCTTCTCTACTGGAAGACCATTCTTGCCCCATGGGGAAAACCTGCACAGAGATGAAGTGAAATAAAAAACTCCTTTGCATACTTGGAATGTCATTCTTAAGGTGGTTCTGCCCACTTTTATCTTGGCTTTATCCCAGGATCCTGTAGTGAAAGAGGTGTACCTCAAGACATAATGAGCAAAGTGAATTGCTGTCACCTTCACATCTTCTTTCAATGTGGCCCACTCTAGGCTCTCTCTCTTTTGTTCACATCATTCCTAAGGCAGGATATAAATGTCACCTTTTTGTTTGTACAGTGTATAACAGCTCAGGTTCAAACACAGTTTGTATGCAGTCTTAATGTATGAGTTTTTATAAGGTGGTTTTGTGTGTGAGCTTAAATATGTGTATACATATCTGTTTATTAAAGCCTTACTATAAACAGACTATTGATAAAAATTTTCTCATAGAGCTTCACAAGTTTTAAAAATAATGCTAAAGAATTTATTTGGGCCTACATATGCCAAGGTGTGTCTTGGAATGTTTTTCATCCCATGCTAGCCTATACTGCCAAAGGAGGAACTTGTCTTAAGTCATAATTAGAATAAGAAGAGAAAGTGGCACGTGAAGTATTCCCTTTTTTTTTTTTTCTTTTCTTTTCTTTTCTAATATCTATAAAATATCTGAGCTTCCTGGAATGACTGCAAAAGAGGCCCTTCTGCTCACCTCCGTGACTGTGAGTAGCTGGATTTTCACTGAGGGTTGCCAATGGCAGTATGGAGGCTCTGGGGAGTAGGAGGATCTGTTTACTTTATGTTGTTACTAAATTATGTGATTTGGTCTGAGGAGTGTTTATTGTCTTGTTTATGTATTATTGAAACCATTAAAATATTGTCAGTGATGCCTACAGCATTGAAGGGTGGTTTTTAAATCATATTATCTAGTACGTATAGTCAATTAAACAATGTAAAAATACATACTTTCACGTTAAAATCAAGGAAGTCTTCCATATTTTTTAATAAATTTGAATAACTTTATGATGCTGAGTTTATTTGCTTGAGTGTAAAGCTATGCATTTTTTTTTTGTATAACAAATTCTCATTTGCAGTGCCTGGTGGACCATGAAAATAAATTGGAAGTAAAACATTTAATGTAAATGAAATTACCTTGGAAGTCATCTGCATATTGAAATATAATACATGATAGGACTTTGTTCTTTTTCGCCAAAGAATCCTATAATAGGAAAAAGATAAGAAAACAAGATGTAGTGTACATAATCAGTTCTGTTGTGCACCTAGTCTAGAAACAGTAATAAGCTTCTGCTCAAGGAAAAGGTTAAAAACAAGTATCAAGATCTATGCTACAGAGAGCCCGCTACTCAAGACTGCACATGTGAGGAACATTCCTTTCTAATCTTTGTAGGTGATCGGGTTATACCCTGGCATGGGACCCTGGAGTGCTCGTTTAACCTTCAGCTGGCTCAGCAAGTGACTATTCTTGAGTTGCTGACAAATCATCCAGCCCCTTAAAAAATCTTGCAATTTGTATGTGCTGTATTCATGTCATAGGGAATGTAATGGCACTAATATAAATCCAGTTTATGTTAAATGGCATGTCCTTTAGTTAGAAAGGTGATTAACTACTTCTAATTTCACAAATCAGAAATCTGTTTTTATTAAGAACTTCACAATTCTCTGAAAATACAACTTTTCTTTCCCTAGAGAGAGATATTCTTCTAGTCATTATTTTTTACTCTAGGACAACTTACTATTCCACTGTCTTTATTTTTGGTCATTGCTTCTGTCAAGCATATACTTATTTTAAACTAACATAACCAAAACAACGCTAAGTGTTTTCAAGAGGTTTTTAAATCAATATGTTCAATTCTTCTGGGCATTAGAAGCATCAGAGCTGGGAGGGAAGATAACTGTTTGGCACCACAGGCAAAGGGGAACAACCTACCGTGTCTAACATAATTTACATAACTCACTCTGTTATTTATTCTAGTTCCACACAGTTCTGTTCTCTTCCTGCTTTAGATATTCTTGCTAAGTTAATATTTTGTAATAATGATAGTACAAATACAAATTTTGTAATTTGTTTCAGTGTTAAGAGCCATCCTGACATAATAGGCAGGGAATTGTGAATTGAGAATGGTGTTTAATTGGCACTATAACCTCCAAAGTTCCCTTCCAGCCAAAGATTTTCTGTTATTTTCAGGGAAGCATCAGTAGTTCTGTCCAAGAAATCAGAAAAGGCTCTCTGAATAAACAAGAGTAAGTCAGGCATTCTTGTTCCAAATCCTTCATTTTGAGGACATGCAAAAACATGTGCTTTGTGAGATCCTATAGGCTTGGAGTGGCGTGGGGCCAGGCTAAAACAGTGGCAGTTACTGCAGCAGAGGAGGGACTTTCCTTGGCTGGCTCAGGAAGAAGAGTTGTAGTTCCCTGATGCTAATGCCAAGCTGATTTGCAGGAAGAGTCCTCTCAATTGTAGCTGTGCTGCAGTTCAGAGATTTCATGTTTTTCTGACCCAAACAGGCAGCACAAGCATGAATGCCACAAACCTGGCAGCAACAGCAGAGTTTGTGTCACAGAAATTAATCATGCCAAAGCCCTCTGAAGCAGAACTGTATGATACATGTGTTGCTTGACCGAAACAGATGTGGAAAAAGAGCTAATTTGAGATAATGACTCAGTGGACCCATGGGCACAATTCTTTTGTGGCTAAACTGTATCCCAGTAAACCTGATAGAGTTAGGAATAATGGTATGACCATACTTTTCATGGTAGATTTTGCTCCTTTTATTGAGTGTATTGCTCATTAATATGCACATTTAATAGAAATGCAATAGTGTGTCTTCTTTCCTCACTCCTCTTTTTCATATATACTATCAGATCTCTGTTTTTCAGGGGTTGGATAGGCAGAAACAGAGTAAATGTAATTAATGAGCAAGCAAATCCAGCAATCTGTAATGCAAGATATGACTGAAAACAGGAGAAAGCTTCATTGGCCATGGAAACCAGAGAACCTCTAGCTGAGCCAAACTGGGAGGTGTGGATAGAGAAGGTGTGGCTCTACTGCTTTCTGAACATGGCTGGCCTGCATGAGGCAGTTCAGATGACTCTGCCCCCAGTAATGTGGTTGAGCCACCTCCTAGATAATGTAGATAAAGTCACCAGAGATGTTCTGAACAGTTGGCTATCAACCAAATATGTGGCTCCCTGTTCACAAAGCCTCTCTGGATTTGAGAGTAAAGAGGAGGGGAACAGGGAGGTGATTTAGTTTCTCAAATCCAGAAGCATATGCCTGATCACCTGGCTGGCCTGTATGTGCCTAGAGGTACAAAGCAGATTTGACACAGTAGTGTTACAGAGAAGATTCAGTCCCAATAGGATTGGAATAGTAATAGCCCTTCTTAAGTGTTATTTAACCATAGCACCTGTATTAACAAAGAGTAGCTCCAGGAGGACAGTTGCAGTAGCATGAAGATTTGGGGCCGCTCAGAACTCTGTAAGCAATACTCAGAAGACTGTCATAAATGAGAACAATCTCTAGCTCACTGTTGGTACAGCTGAGCACCAAAGAGCTTTTGTGCCAAAGTAAAGCAGATACAGTCAGGTCACTCAAAGAAATGTGAAAAGATCTATAAAAGACCACACATAAGATCTGCACAATAATACCTCCACATATCTCAGGCTGCTGACTCAGCCTTTGTGTTTAAAATGTCTCATCTCTTGTGAGACACTACACTTTAGTCTGAGTCTTTTTTGAGAGACTATTTTGAGTACCCATACTGAGCCCCCCCCAAAAAAGACTAATTGTAGTCACATGTTTTGTATTAGTAGAAAGGTTTTAAGTGGGCCTGTTGTATGCATAGGGATAAAAGGTCAGGGTTTTTTCTGAGGTATAGCTGTGAATGTGATGTTTAGATTCTAGAGTCAATTTGCATTGCTTCAGACCATGGCTGAGGTCAGAGGAGAATCTTCTTGCTGAGAAGTGGCACAAAGTGCAGAGATACAGTCTGACCTAGTAGGTTCACAAATACAGTTCAGCATTTCACAGACTTAGCAGCTCAGTTTTGGAGACACTGTGTGTATAAATGAGCTTAGCACAGTTCCTGAGCTAATGAGCTCTGACTCTTGCTACTGCACGATAACTGGGGCACAGAGCTGCACTAATGCAGATTTGTTGCTCTGTGGCCTGGAGCTGGCTCATTGTTCTTAGATTCCTGTGAGAATGCTGGGCCCACACCACGCTCAGCACAGTCAGAGCCCATTGAGGTCTGTCTGCACCCACCAGTGCAGTGATTTGGGAGGTTGTTTCCAGTGTCCTTTGAATGAGTCTTAGATGAGTCTTATTTTTCTGCTCTTTAGAAGTCCTCTAGTTCCAAACTACTTTTTGGGCACTACGTAGAGTGTTTTTTAGGCTTCTGATTTACCACCATTTGCTGAAAAATAAAATTACTTTATTCTAGATAAATGTGAATTCAAAACACCATAATGGATTTTCAGCAACAAAAACTGCTATAAACAGCTGGCAATAGTTTGGAGATTTGTTTTGGTTTTGGGTGGGGTTTTTTTCTGTGTTTTTTTGGGGTTTTTTGTTTGTTTGTTTGTGTGTGGGGCTTTCTGGGGTGTCAGGTTTTTTTGTAGTTGTTGTTGGGGTTTTATTTTGTTTCTTTCAATTCTATTAACAGATGTATGAATGTGCCATTTTGGCAAGGTGTCATTTTCCAATTCATTGCTTTGGAATGTCATGTGAGAAATGTGCATTTGCATCACAAGTCACTTTAATGGGTAATTGGATAAATGCAATTTAATGAGAGAAATGAATTTTTTAAATCAATGTTTATGTAATTCATCTGTCAAGAAATTACCCTTATGCTATAACATTGAGAGACAAAATAAAATAATGAGATGAATAAATTATCACATACTGAACACTTGTGTTAGATATTCTCTTTCCTCTTTACAGTTGTGTCTGTTAGAAAGGATTTTGCAAGAAAAGAAAATCATGATGGGGCAAGTGAAGGTTTAACAGAGATTTTCAGTTTGCTTCAGTCCAAATTTAGACAGTGACCTTTGTGCTAGCAGTCTCCAGGTTGTCTCCTGTCTGAGACTCAGAACTCTGCTGCCCAAGTCCTGCACACAACTTTCCCCACAGCAGTGTGGGGAAAGACTTCTGTGTTTGCTAAAGATGTTATGCTGACACATTCAGGTTCCTGCTTAAGAATTATTTCTATGGTTCTCTTAAGAAACTCCCTTAGGACTTGACTGGGATTAGAAAAAAGGAGGAGGCTTGAATTCATTTTACATGATGTTGGTGATCTGGGCTGCTTACAGTCAAAGATCAGTAAAAGGCTTATCAGAATGCAGAAGGTTTTATCTGGGATGGAGATGAGTGTAGACCATGGACTGACAATTGGGACACTCTGGTAGAGGAAAGTATTTGTCAGTCTGTATGATCACTTTTGGCTCTCAATGTGAAAGAAAGCCTTACATTTTGTACTATCTGAATAATGTTCTGATACTGCTGTCAATTAAACATTAACTCACCTCTTTACCAGATTTATTTCTGTTTTGTATAATGGCAGTGCCTTTTTGGGATTTTACTAGGGACTACTAAATGGGATTGTAAGCTGAAAAGCCAATTTTCATACCTTGGAAATGGAAATAGACTTGTATCTTTTACAAGCTGAGAGCAGAGAGGGTTTTTCAACCCCAGCTTGAACCCCAGTCTAGGGACTTATATACTACCCCACTATGTAGGAGGCCATTGACAGCGCTCAGCTTGTACCCTGTAACTCTGTCCTGGGGTAAAATTCTCCTTTATGTGATTTCTGGTTGCAATTCCCAAAACTAGTATCGTGAGTTAGTTTGAGCTTAGAGAAGATGTAAGTTACAAAGGGCTTGACAGACAGTGGGTATTTTTCATGGGGCAGGCACTGAAATCCCTAAGTTGTGTTTGCCTTCACAGGTACATTCTGTGCTCTTCTTACATAATATAAGAAAGTGTTTAATCTGTCACCTGGGTTTTCTTTTTCCTCCAAGGAAGTTTGACATCTCCTCTACTCTCAAGTATCTTACTGAGACCTGAGACACAACCCTGGGAGTTAGGCTTTTGCCTCTATGGCAACAAATAAGTCCTATTTATTCTAGCTGAGCATGTGGTTACGTTTTAGAACACCTACATAGTTCTGCTTACTCTTTTGTAAGAGTATGATTGAAATTTTATTTACTTTGGAAAAAGAAAAGTATCTTGCTCAAGACTATTATTCAAGAGCTTTTTTTGATATAATAATATGAATACTTTTATGATTCATTAACATAAAGTGTTTACCTTTACTGCTGACAAAATGTGGAGCTTTGGAGAAATACATAAAAACATTATAGTGCTATTAAACAGTCTCTAAAAACAAAACAAGAATTAACTTTTGTTTTTCATGGTCTACTTAGAAAATTGGGAAAACACTAATGCAAGTTACATCTTTCTCACATATAGCACAGCTGTTATTTGTAGTATGGGCAGAATTATTTTTTTGTCATTTCCAAAGTGTGTTAGAGGTTATTATCTTCTTTGTATCCTAATTATAAGATATTTTGCACACAGCCAACACTTCTTTTGTCTTAATTTTTTCAGTTTTTGCTGAAGTTTGTCAGAGTAATTACAACCATGCTCATTTTCTGCTGTGAATATGTGTTTCATCTCAAAGGAATTAAAAAATATACTTCAAATTTTAAAGGTTGTACATTGACAATTATAATTCCATAAATTTGCTCATTTGTTTTCTAGCTGAACTAATCCAGGGCAAGGGTTAGAAAACTTCCTGAAGTTTTTCTGAAGAGATTTCTACCCAACAGCAATGCCCAATTTGAGGCTGAGGAAAACTGTGATTCTCTCTTTGCCAGTTTAAGCTCCTGCTAAGTGCAGCGAGATTGCAGACTTGGTGGCTCCTGAAGCTCCTCCTACTGTTACTCAGTTCCTGCCCAGGTTCAGTGGATAGGTGAGAGCCTACCACCACCTTGGGGTGAAGCGAACACTTGAGTGAAGTGTTGGTGAAGCCTTGCTGTTGAAGCACAGAGACCATAACACAATGGCCATAGCAGTAGTGAACTGTTGCAGTTGTGCAGTGCAACACCGTGGCATTAATTGGAAAGCGTTAATTTTCAGATAGCTCTGAAAAAAATCCCTGTCCACACCTTTCTATGCTTCCTAAACAGGCAGCATCAAGGGAGAAGAGTGCTCTGAGGTCCTGCTGAGTGATTCAGCACTTTTCAGTGTCTGTCTCGTTGCTGTGTACACAGAGAGCTCATTAATATGTGTCTTTTTGGAGTGTTGTTTGTCCTTTTCCCAGCGGTGCCAGTAACAGGCTGCTGTTCCCATGACTTTTACCAATTCCCAATCTGTGCATAAGTTTAAAACTGCCTACAGCCTCCTCAGTAGAGGGAAATTATTATGCAGTGGCATAGAGAATTTAGAAGTCAATAGCACTTCTGGAATAATAGCCTGTTATGACTGCTTACTCCAGAATACAATGGCATGCAGAGCCCCATTGGGGCTGTTGCAAAATGGCTTTTAGTGCAGCATCTGGTTTTGGTCAGTCTTGTCGTGTGTTACAGGGCCAAAGGGACTGTGGCTGCAGCCCTCTGGGAGAGAGTGCAACTTTACCCTCATTTCACAATATTTTCTGTGGGAGTTCATAACACACAACTGACCCTGTCATTCGCTTGTGCTGGTATTCCCCTGTCTCTTCTTAAAAAAAGCTTCTTGTTCTAGTAATTATCACCAGACTATTTTGAGTAATATAATGTCCTCCTTTGATTTTTTTGATGGCAGTTGAAACTGTTAAAACTTCCATTTTTTAAAAATTATTATTTTAATCTTAAATCCTGTAAATGTTGTTATTGTCAGCAATTTAGAAAATATATTGTAGCAATTTTCAGGTATACTGTATTCTTCCTGGGAGTTGAATTGCTCAGTCACTAGAAATAGAAATTCTGTATTGGACTGCTAAAAACACTACAGCTAGTGAAATTTTCCTGGAACCCTAGATAAAAACATGTGGGAGTCCTAGAGAAATTCCCACAATTAGACAACATTGTCAGTCCCTGGATATTTAAAGTTGTTTGGGACATGGAAACATTTCTTTATTGCTTTATTTTTACCCTTACATGGAAGCACTTTTAGTATCATGTAAAGATAGTTGTATAGTGCAAAAATGTGATAACTTTAATAGACTGTTTGAAGACGGAAGTAGTGTAATTACTGTAATTGTAAGAGCTGTTAACTTAGGCAGTCTTACCAGACTGTCAAATTATATAATATCAACTATGTTGTGAACTAGGACGAGGGGTAAACAGAACACTAATACAATTGACAGGCATTTAATATAAATGTTAAAATAAAAATACATTAACCATCTGAAGTCTATAAAATACTTTCAAAGTCTTACATCATTTTCAATGTCATGTGCTTGACACAGTACACAGAATTCCTCGGGAGTAAAATTCCTGAGCAGTCAAGCACATACCAAGAGGGAGATGTGGGAGACTATTTCAATGGTGCGCTATTTTTGCAATATACAATAAAGCTGCTTCTCAAAATACTCAGCTTTCACTGTATTCACGTGGGGTTTGCAAACCTGATTTTAGGAGCACTCTGGACTTTGAGTATCATATACCATGTTTGCAGATTTATCTTAGTCTGCTAGTATCTTGGACATTTTACTAACTTAAAGTGGTTAAAAAAACATCATTTCCTGGTTGTAGAACTTATTCCTCTGGAAAGCAGCTTCTTAAGAAACATAGCACAGGAATCCAACCCACCAAACCTTATGAGCACTTCTGCTTACTCTGAGAGGATAAACCCATATTAGGAAGTACATTTCTTCTCCGCAAAGACTAAGAATTTCAGGCAGTTTCCTTACTGCTCGTTAGAGGTCAGTAGTGAAGCACGGTGGATAAAAGAGTTCAGCAGGCGTTCTAAGGACTCCATCGGTCCCTTTTGTTCAGGACTTAGGAAAAAGAATCTAGTTTCCAGATGTTTAATTTAATGACAGTCTCTTAAAAAAGGTTTTGTGTTAAAATAAATGAGGATCTAGTTTATGAACACTGGATAAAACATAAAAGTAATTAAGTCCCTGGTAATATTTATGTTCTAGTAGAGTATCCAGGAATTTAATGCACACTAGATGATTTTGAAGGCAAACCAAACAGATTTAAATGACAAACTAAATGTGTAATAATTATCTCACTATGCCTCCCAAAAGAGATACATTACATGAGAGAAAGCCACATTGCTGCCTTAAGGACAGTGACTGTCGTCTTCATTTCTCACTACTCAGTGCTATTGGGATATGGTGAGTACCATCTTAAAACTTCACTTTTTATGGCCTCTTTTGTATTTTAATGTGGATGTCAAATCACAAATACATGCAATGTAACTCTCACTTGGTCACTGATGTCCTGAAGGGACATCTGATCTTGCAGTTTCAATATGTATCGTTAAGACCCATCTCCCCTCTTCTCAAAGGCCCATTATGGCTCCAACCCGTGTTACCACTGTTAAGATTCCCTTGCCTCCTACCAACTTTTTTGTCAGCACCTTAAAATAGTAGACCCCAAGGGACTAACAGCTCATACTGGTAAAAAGAGTGAAGAAGTTTAAATTTAAAACCAGTGCTTTTAAACATTCTTCAGTAATTTACATAATCTGAAAAAAAAATTCCTCTATAATCGTCTTATTTCAGAGTGAAGAATCACTGTGATTTTCATTTTGGTCTTAGAGACAGAATTATTAGAGTACTAAATCAAGTAAACTTCATATCATGCAAAGGTAGGTTATTTTCTGGATTTAATAATGCAAAATCAATAGAAGCAATTACTACATTCTGGTGCTTTCTGAACATGGTCTGAGACAGTTTTTCAAAAAACAGTTTTTCAGCACTTGATCTACTGTGAACTGCTGCCAGGGCAGTTCCTCATAAACTTCTCTCAGCAGTCTCTGCATTTAACATCTTCCTTCCTCATCCCCTCTTCAGGTTTTGCTCAAAGCTTCATGTCAGCATTTCAGCCTTTACATATAAGAATAAAAATCACAATCAGTGCACAAACATGTGCCTCTCTCTTATGGAAGTTTTAGGTTTTGATGTAAAGATAAAAAGGGTGCCCTTAAGAATCCAAAACCTTCACTCCTTGTCTTCTCCATCCCATGCTATCAGCTTGGCAAGGAGCTGGGCTCTTTCCTACTGAAATTAAGCTACAAGTTCTTGATGGCTTTTCTGGAAGTTACAATTGCCTTTAATAAAGAGAATATTCCTTACATCAGTGTCAGGGATATATACCCATCTCCATCCAATGCTCTTTCCAAGCTATCTGGTTGCAATCACATTAATCTCAGGAGCGAAACCAATGGAATCCTTTCTTTCTGTTTGCAATATGATTTGTGTTAAACCTAGTACATGAAAATCCCTAAAGAATTCAGACACTCAAAATGGAATCTTTCTTTGATGGACGGCACAGAGTTACCTGTTTAGACTGAAGTACCAGGAAATCCATTAGCATATTCTGCCTACCATTCTCATAGGAGATAGTTATTCCCAGGAAGTTTATTATAAATATTATATATTACATATAATATATGTATATGTATATATATATATTTATATATTTATACTATATATAGATATTTATATATTTTTAAAGTGAGGTGAGGTAAGTGAAGAGCAACTGCATTTTGGAATGAATCTCAGGGACTGTATGTACAGTTCTGGAACTGGTCCTGTTCAGTGGAAGGCTGCTTAAGATGAAAGTTTAGACTTGTGGAAGTTTCCTAGCAGGGAAATAGTAAATAAAATATAAGTGTTTGGTATTTGACCCAATAGATGGGCCTCAAAGGTAAGATGTAACCACACCTGTTTTTTTTAGGGAAGTAGAGATGCACCCTCTCCAGGAAAAAAAGTATATAAAATTATTTAATTTTCTACTGCATGTAGTGCAATTATAATGTGTATTATGAGGCAACGAGAAAGTAAATCCCTGTGATTATCATGTAATTCTGTCTCCCTCTCATTTCTCTTTCTTTCTAGTGGGTAACAGCACAGTTGTGAGACATTGTAGACTTTGCCTAAGCAAAGAGTGCTCTTAGATACTGAAAAGGCCGAATGTTTTATAGGTATCTAAATACCTGGTTGTCCCCAGCATGACTTCAAGTTCACAGACAGAACCTCTGGGTACTGTATGGTGAAGAATGATGGGGCATTGTGTTTTGAGTACAGGCTGCTTGAGCTATGAAGTGTTTCTAGGTTAATTCAGCAAATAAAAGGCCAGGTTTTTTGCTCCATTAGGTGTGACCTGTATAGCCAGCTAGACTTAAATTGATTTGAATTGGCATTTAGATTCCCCTAGTCCAGGGCTGCTTTGAGGAAGAGAACAGCAGGTATAGAAGAGGAGATGTTTTGTTCTGCTTGTCAGTCTCCTTGAATGTTTGTTTTTCTTATTATTCTTTTTTCTTCTCATGAGGACTAAGAGAAAGGAGCAAAAAGGCACAAAGGTAGTTTTACATCATTCCACTATCTTTATCATGTCATGCTTCTATTGCACACACAAAAGAAGTAACTGCAGAGTAGTGTAGAGATTTACCATTTGCTTTAATGTAGCAGAGAAGGACAGTCTTAGCACTTGGCCATGGCAGCATGGAGCTGCATTTGTTTAAATTGTAGAGGATGTATGTTCTCTATTTACTCTTATTTTCTAGATTGAAGTGTGGGGGAAAATTTTTTCTATGCTAGATTTCAACTTCCAGAGTATTATAACATATTTTGAACTTTTATCCTTATTTCTCTTTCAGTGAAACAACAGGGAAGACATGCTGGTCTGACAGAGAATTGTAACTTTCAGGTACTGTTGAAGTCACACTAAAAACTGCTCTGGCTTCCCAGGCAGTCTGTGCTTGGTTCACTGCAATTGTACTGGTCTTCTCTCAGGAAATGTTCCAGAGCAAAGGTCTGACCCCACAGGTGTGCTGTGGACCTAACTCATCCCTACCTTCTAATTTGCTGGCACTTTGATCAATGTAATAGGTGCTAAAATGTTGAAAATCCTGATCTGAGGACACTCTGCACTAACAAAAGTTTTTTTTTCCCCACATGATTTCCCAATGTAAGACCCAACCCAGAGGCAAAACAAATCTCAAGCAGAAAAGGAATGGAAGGAGACCAGAAAGGTATTTCTTTGGGTATCTTCCTATTTGCATTATTAAGTAACTGTCTATGGCAAGTTAAGATGTAGGGGGATGCAGTATGGGTAAATGAAGGTGGTATAGAAGGTAATCTTATCCCCCAATGAGTTGCAGCCGGACCAATTACTAAAGATTAGAAGCAGGCCTGATCTTAACAGGCCACACCTGTAGCCAATAAGAGCAAGTGGTATAAAAGAGTGGATTGGTGGGATCAGGAGTCAGATGACTGCTGCAAGGACCAGGAACAGTTAGTGCTTAGAGGAGCTGCCTGTGAGAAATATGAAGGAGGTATGAAGCTCTGGTGATACGAAATCCTTGCACTATAACGATGTTAGAACTCATGCTATCTAAGACAGCATTAAGAGACCTAAATAAAAGACCATTGAACATATTTTATATTTTACTTTTTTTATATTAATTCAGCATTTCATGTTTTGTAATACACTGTAGCTAGCTGTACTAGATATTGTTTCTGTCTCCAGTTATATTTCTGAAAACCTGCACAGGTCTATTCTAACTCTGTTGCCACTTTTTCATTTGTGTTCAGGAAGGGAGTTAGCATGTAATATTAATGAATACTTCTGGATAGACAATAACATGATCATTGCAAGCAATCTTTTCTTTCAAAACCACTCTACTGAACATGAAGGTAGCATTTCCCTTGTGTATATAATCAGATTACCCTCAGACTTAATCTCAGTAATCACATTTTGGAAAAGAAGATGCTTTCCCCAAACTGGACTGGAATTTGTTCCACTAACTATTTCAGTAATTAAAAAGAAAAATCAGTAATTTTCTATCAAAAGATACCAACTTCACACCATTACATGACATTTATCTATACTGTAGCCCTGCAAAGTTTGTTCAGACATCTGTTATATTGTCTGTGAAGCAAAGTATTTCTCTTGGTAATCTGTACCATCAGTATCTTGCACCATAGCAATTACCAAATGATTGTACCTTATACTTAGACCGAATTTCATGGTTCCCTAAATCTCTGAAAAGAAGCTCTACTCTTAAAGTATTTACTCAAGCGCTTGAGGACAAAGACTTTTCGCAAATGAAACTTTGGGGTATTGAGAACCTGTGCCCTAGCCAGAAATATGGCACAGTGAGAAGTAATAGGCAGTTTTGGTTCAAAATATTTTGTTAAAAATAATCAAGAACTCATTAGAAGTACAATATAATGACTTGGAAATTTAATAGCCTTGCAGATTCTATTTGTAACCTTTACATTGCTAAGTAACAGCAAAGGGGTTTGAGACATAATTGTTTTGTGTAACAAGTTCATGACACAACTCTTATGTTACAAATGCCTTTTAGTGAATGAGGATTGCCATATCAGCCATGGTTTCAGGTAGCTGCAATGCTAAATCTAAGTCCCGAGAAGCTGTTAAGTGATTATTTGAATTTCAAGTCGCCAAGGAGATTCTAAGTGTCCTTTAATGCCTTACAGAAATAGTAATAACACCCCACCCAGCAGTTTCAGAATTGCTCATAATTTTAATTTGTTATTTCAGTCAAAAGAGATTAATTGAAGAAAGACCAGAAATCTTATTCTCACTCATCTGACTGGTTTCTGCAAAGCCAAGGCAGCTGGAGCACTATTACCATGTAACTCATCCAGAGGGGCCATTACCATTAGTCACATTAATGTCTGATCACACCATTAGCTTAGGTGAACTCTCAATCAACAGCCATTTAATTTTTCTTTCATGAATAATTGTTTCTGTGAAGGACAGGTGGCTGGCTCTAGTTTTGACAAGAATCTGAGGGGGATGCTCCTTCCCCATTTAAGTTTCTGGTACAGGATTAAAGACATTTTGCATATTCCGGTCTGTGGTAAAGACAGATTTTACAAAAGTGGGCAAAAATTAAATAATATCTTGACAATCTCAAATAACCAATAGTAAGTCATTATGGGCTAAACTTTGGATAGTCTTTTCACAGACCCATACCATGGAGAGGGTCTTCTTTTATGGCTGTTGTGTGACCTTCTCTGAAAGCTCAAAAGGTACATCTTTACCTCTGAGAAAGAAGCTGTAAAAAAGTACTGTGCAGAATTCATTGACAGGCCATGCTGTGCAAGTCAGGTGGCATTTTGACGAGCAGAGCAAAGGCTACTGCCTATATAGTAATGCACGTGCATCAGAAGCATTGTCCTGGAACTAATTCTGAAGCAGAAGAATTCTGACTGAATTCTTCCCCAGATCAAAAATTGACATGTATGTCTGAGAGAGTGTTTAAAAGTATCTTGATTTACACAATCAAAGTGTAAACCAGCAAGCCCAGTGGGCAGTTTCTGATCTGTCCTGGTGGAATGTAATTGTTGGGTAATTTGTTGCTGGATTCTGCAGTTGGGATGGGGTAACCCTCGTTGTGTGAACAGTGTGGGGAATGAGACCTTGGAGACAAATGCTGTGGAAAGGAACCTGGGCTCCTGGTTGATGGCAAACTGAACATGACTCAGTAGTGCCCTGGCAGCCAGGAGGGCCAACCCTGTCCTGAGGTGCATCAGGCACAGCATCTCCAGCCAGGCAAGGGAGAGGATTGTCCTGCTCTGCTCTGCTCTGCACTGGGCCAGCCTCACCTCCAGCGCTGTGTGCAGTTTTGGGCACCACAATATAAAAAAGACATTAGGCAGTTTTATAATGTCCAAAGGAGGGCTATGAGGATGCTAACAAATCTGAAGGGCAAACCTAATGAGGAGTGGCTGAGGTCATGTGGTTTTTACGGCTTGGAGAAGACTAAGGGACCTCATTGTTGTCTTCAGCATCCTCAAGAGGGGAAGCAGAGGTGAAAGTATTGATCTCTTCACTCTTGTAACCAGCGAAAGAACTGGAGAAAATGGCAAGAAGCTGGGTCAGGGAAGGTTTAGATTAGATATCAGGAAAAGATTTTTCACCCAGAGGTGGTTGAGCACTGGAACAAGGTGCACAGGGAAGTGGTCACAGCACCAAACCTGACAGAGTTCAAGAAGTATTTGGATAACACTCTCAGGCACATGGTGTGACTCTTAGGGTGTCCTGAACAGGTCCAGGAGTTGGTCTTGATGATCCTGGTGGGTTCCTTCCAGCTCAACATATTCTATGATGCTATGATTTCATAGTTTCAACAGTGCAAAAAGGAAACAGCATTTGACTCACCAAGCAGGGGTGGACTAAAACCAAATTGCTACTGAACTATGATAATCATCCCAGATGCACTTGAACATCCACCAACAAAGACCCATATCTGAAACGCAACAGTTGAAAGTACTTTCAAGTTTTCCTCCTGAACTATTGCTTGATTATGTGTAGGGCAGTGGTGGGCTGTATAACCCCATGCGTTTGAGAAAGCAAAAAATCAAAGAATGCTAATATTGTCCATTGCCATTTAAGCTGACCCTTCTAGTCTTGAGGATTCACAGAATTTCTAGGAAAGGGTTTTTATGACATTGAAGAACAAGGAAGTAGAGCTCACAGAAGAGCATTTCACAAATACAAAATTCCCCCCTTCAAAAGGAAAGCATGTAGGATTGTGGATGGTTACAGTGTCCCAGGATCACAAGTAGGAAATATGATCATATCACAGCAATACTAAAGTAACTAATAATATCAAGTCAACAAAGTCTTTTTATTAGGATATTAGTCACCCATATGCCAAATTTCCTGCAGTGTTACAAACTAAGCTGTAGTTCTTAGGTCTGCTTTGTAGTTTTCTTCTCCTGTGCTTTAAACTTTTTTGAAATAAATCCCTGTACTTTGAAAAGTCAAATTGGAGCCAATTTAAAATACCAGTATAACTGGATAACTCTTTTCATTTGAACGTAAATTAACTGAAAAACGCTGTTTGGGAAGGGACAAAATTGTTGATGATCAATGTCAAGTTCGGGGAAGAGGAATATTTGGAAAAAATGATGAAAATATTTGAAGAAATTGAAAAGTTTAATTTGAAAAGTACTGAAGTTTTATACTGTTTCTCAAAAGTGTGGTTTTGAATAAACAATTTTTTTACATTCCGTATGAAAAAGTAAGATATATATTCCATTCTTTCTGTCAATATTTATGCCAATATTTTTTATTTATGTCAGGAATATTTATTTATATTTATATGTATATGAGCTGAACTCTTTAGAACCCTGTGGGGTGTCCTGAACAGGTCCAGGAGAGCTGAACTCTTTAGAACCCTGTGGGTTCTAAAGAACATTTAATTAGATTTAAACATACTCTTAGAGATAATCATATGTTTTAGGGACATGATGGAGCATCTTTACTCAGTTAGAGCTAGAACACTGATTTTAATGAGTGTTTCTAAAAAAAATTTCAGCCTGCATTAGACTGAAATGGGGGCTTCAGTGTGTGTACTAAGCACTGTAAGTGGTTACTCACTATTAATGCATGTATGATTTCTAGAAAACATGTTCCTTCACATCTGGTATTCATGTGACTGAAGCCTTTCCTTTGGGAATTTCTTCTTTTCACTAGGAAGACCTCTCAAAAGAAATGTTCTATGTTGAAGTACTATCTGTCTGCTGAAAAATAGATTTTAAAATGGAATTTGAGCTCTTTCTTTGTTTGGGCTCTACATTTGCATCCAAACATTTTAAAACTACATTGGCTATACATTCTGTTAGAAGATACCTGTGGAAATATTTAAAAGAGTGAAATATTTCAAGTCAGAATTAATTTACCTTTCACAATCCTTAAAATGAACTTATAGAGAAAATACAAACCCTTTTGTGATCTTATTTTTCTGTTCTGTGATTTCATTACTAGTCATAGAAATATTTCAAATGCATGAAGATAACAGATGACTGATTACTCAATGGTGCAGCAGAATAAATCTGTTGTAACCATAATTAAAGAGTAAATGTGTTCCACACTACCTGTGCAGTGGGCATTGAATGTGTTGCATGGAAGAAGCAGACACCTTATTGATTACCTGTGGCCCCCTAATAAATTGAGATAATTAATTTCAGCTGAACATCTTGCATACAGATGTAAGCTTAAGCTTCCTGAGGATATTTTTAGACTTCTGCCTTTTTTGAAGTCACATCTGATTAAAATAGCTAGGGGGAAAAAACCAATTTTTTTCAGCTGAATATCTGTATTTCTCTTACAGCTAAGTAAGAGCTTTTGGCTGGAATCAAGGATTCATGAAATAAGACCTATGGGGAACAACCAGTAAAAATAGATCTCTTTATGCCCTGCTTTACATGTTTCCCAACCTCTTCAACACTGAAGTGATAAATACACTGAAGGAGACAAAAGTTCTCATACCCCCATTTGTCATAGCAATGGAAAGCTCTGTCAGTACAGGGGACCAGCAATATGTGTGAGGATACCCAATACCCCTCCCAGCACTTGGTGGGTCCTCCGGCCCTGGGAATAAGAGTCCTGCAATATCCTACATCCATGGCTTGCCTAACCCATGTGATTCCTGCAGAAGGAAAGCACAGTTTCATGCAAAGGTATGCTCAAAATACATAGATTCTGTGTCTGTTTTGTTGTTTTGGTGGACTCCTCACAGGCTGGTAGCAGTGGGTGATGTGGATACATTTCATCCTGGCTTTGTTTTGCTTTTTGTAGCTGTGGAAAACCAGTTCTATGATGAGGATCTTGTATGACATGCAAAAAAAGGACCTTGGTGAGAAGGGAACAATGACCATGTAGTCTCTGTCTACCTAAGCACAAGAGAAATGAACTTCATGTGACATAGGATATGATATTTTATTTTGCTCTCATAATTTTAAATATTGTCATAATCAAATATTTTGCAGATATATTTTATGTCCACAGGTTCCTTTGCACAAATACATTTAATAACATCCTTGATTTCTATGTCTAAAACAGCTTCCTGGAGCTTATTTCTCCTGGTCTTTTAAAATCACAATCCCCACAGGAATTTAGCAAGCTAACAAGGAAATAATGGCCTGACATTGAGGGAGTTAAAATAAATTATCCACTTTCATATAAATTTATTTATTTATTTATTTAATGTATGTAACTTACAAATTTGACATGTTTTGCTTCTCTCCTTTTATATAATGCTTGTAGAAATATTGTAGGGGTTGCTGCTTTTGCTACATTGTAATTACATTTGTTCACAGAATGAAATGGTCAGATCAATATAATCCTGGCAATAAACTTTTGTACAGGTGCCTTTATCAACAGAACTTTTCAGAATGGGTGTAAGTCTGCTGTTGTAAGAGCTTTCTGTATAGTTGTTCAGAAATTGAGCTGATACATGTAAATACTCAGGAATTTGCCATTGCAATCATCTTTTGTGGGAAAGTGTACTGTATAAAAATGAAAACTTTGTTTAGGAAAATTTCTGTTTTGGGAGGAAGTTTTGGGTTTGAAAGAGAGCTGACATAAATTCAGTGATTTATTTGTGGTTTTAACACTTTAAGTCCTTGACATTGCTCTGAATGTTTCCTGCCTGCGTACTTCAGAGGCATTTCCAGAAGATGGCAGTGAATGTCACTGTGTCTGCTCAAAACATAATTCCTCTTTGCTAAATCAACAAATACAGCCATCAATCTCTCTCCAGAGTCCTGACTGCCAGATTAGCCTTCAGCTTGCAAAAACTTGGCATTAAACCTATGTTTCCCTATGTGTTTGGCCTGCATTTACAAAAATGTTGGTCAAAAGATACCATCAGTTATGAAGTCCACTTTCCAACAGTGTTATCCTCTGAGTTTAAACATATCTCAGCCTGAAAGTACCAGATCTTAATTGTAATTCACTATTTAGAATTAATCATTTCCCTGAATTGCTGAGTTGAAAATGATTTGGAGACATTTCCCCTCACCTTTCTTGAGGTGCTATTAACTTGATTTTGAAGAGCATCTAACATTTTGAATATCGTGTCCTAATTCTTGTATTATCTTTCTTTTTGAATTTGTTTCATGAGGATGTAAAAACCTACAAACTCAACAATAGTTCAAGTCATTATATTGCTCTCTAAAGTCTGGTTCCCCAGAGTTTCTTTTTGCCCTTTGAAGTCAGCAGGAATGGTTTACATCCCACAACGACTCCTGAAATACTTCCATAAAACTGGACTGTGATAGTTGCTGTACAAGCAGAGTCCAGAGAACAAAATATACTGAGCTGACCAAAGAAGTAATAACTCAGAGTAGGGTTTGAGTACAGAGTTTGACCATTATGTATTTTAATAGATTTATTTATCAAAAAAGCCCTTTTATCCTCAGAATTTTCTGTGTTTTAGACGTTAGCTCACACTTATGATGTTTTGTTGTAATTTTTGTTGCTTGAGTTTTCAGTTCTGTTGACTTAGCTATTTCCTTATTCTGTTCCATCTGAGTCTATAAGGTGTTTGTTCCTGACACTATGTGTCAGACTAAGAATGTTTCTGTTTCTGGAGAGAAACTAAGTCCCAGAATGTCCGCTCAGTCTGAGTGCTTAAGGTCACTAAGAGGTTTTGCACTGATATTGATGCAGCAAATTTTGTGCCACTGATGCTTATCTTGATTCATTCCTTATAGAACTGCAAGACTTGGATACAAACTGCCAATCTGGCAGTCACTTGGATGTGGTGTCCCCATTCAGTGTTCAAGGAGCCATATAAGTGAAATGTCATTTGCCGCCAAATGTTGCTGAGTCTTTTCCAGGACTTGGATACAGAGTTCATTTGATTTTCTAGTACAATATTCCAGCACCATAAATAAAAGTACAAATGAATGGTTCTCAAAACAAAATTCATCAGGATGGACTGTGACCATATTTGCATTACCTAAGACCCTAAGTCAATGAACTGGTTCCTGGGCTTTGGCTGGAGAATATGCATTATTCCATACCTCGTGCTGAGCCCTCAACTCACCTGTGAACCTACAGTCAGTGCCTCTTTCCCTTGCAATGAGTTTTGTGGGGACACTGCTATGGCCCATGTATGCATTAGGAGGGTAGTGAGAGAGGTGGCAGAAGTAGCCTGGTGGTAGCAGAAAGGATTATTGTGCAATAATAGTGCAAAGTTCTGCAAGTCAGTTTCTAAATATTTTGCCAGGAGCTTTCCTGTATAAAGCTGTATATGCCAGGAGCTTTCCTGCATATGGCCTAATCTGAAGCTTGTTGAAGTACAGAATCTTGTGCATTGGTAGTGGTGCACTTTGGATTCGGCTCTTAGTGCAGAATGAAAAGTGTTTCCAATTATGAACAAAGAGTGTAGGTGGAGAGACAGATGCAACAGAGGATTTTAAAACGCTGTATCCATTTTTCTTTTGTACAAAAGTACTTTTCTCATTTGAGTAAACAATTTGTTCACCAGGTGTCTCATGCCAGCTCATACTGATAGATGCAAGAACTTTGTTTTGGAAGGTTCTGAAAGCTTTTAGAGATAAAGCCTTTACTCGTTCTTCCTGACTGATGTTCTGAGAAAAGGGTTTAAATCCTAAATACTTGCAGTTCTTCTGCAACACAGAATGGAGCCAAGTTGAAAGCACTATAAAACTTGTTTACAAGGACTCAGAGAGTGAAAAACTGCTTCATTTAAAATGTTGCAGGGGAGGTAGGATCTGACAGCTCAAGAACCTGATTTTTTTCCTGACTCACAGCAGGGGTAATGGTGGACCTCAGAGAGCCCTTACACCATCTATGCATGTGTGGGCCAATAACAAAAGAGGGATACAAGGCAGTGGACAAAATAATTTCCATTCCGTTCACCTGCTTCTTCATGAGTCTTCAACAGCACAAGGGAAAGACTGCTCTAGTTTTTCACCCATCACTGTTTTGATGGGAAAAGCAATGGTGGGACAGACAGAGCTGGTTCCCATATTCTTCTTTCTAAAGGAAGAGACGTAGCAAAGGATACAGACCTCATGGGTCTGTTAATATTGTAAGGTGTTGAAACCTGTTTCCTTTGTCTTGTACGTCTCCAACTCATGAAAAGTAAAAAAAAAGAGCTCTTGATGGTGAAAAATTTTCAGTGTCAGGTTAAAAAGATTTGACATTCTTGGTGCTTGTTTCACCCTACTGTTGTTTGGCATGAACTTGGTCTGTGTTTGCACTAGCACAGATTAGATAGACAGGTCCTGTGGAGCAAAGCCTTCCTAGTAACAAGTATAGTATAGTTTCAGTTCTCTTGTTCTGGGATTCCTGTTATGCCCATTAGACAAAACTCTGGTTTTATGTATAATAAAAAAATAATATTGTGCAGAAATGGTCAAGCTGGTGTTCTGGACCTGTCTCATGTATTAGTATGTATTAGCTATTCTGTGACTTTCTTACACCAACTCAGACCTAGACAGAACATTGGTTTACAGTATTCTGCATCCCAAACATTGAAAGATAATACCTAAGAGTGAGAGTCATTGTCTTGCAAATAAGAAAACAAACATAAACTTTCACTGTCCAGTTACATAATAAATGTATGCAACAGGCTTCTCTACATGCTTGCAGATAATGTAAACTGAAGATGTTCAACATATTCTGTTTCAGATCCATGTAGGAGATATGCAGGAAGCTGCACAAAACATAACAGCAGGCAGAAGGGAGGAAGGAGGAGGTGATCCTATGAGAGCCTGAGGGCAGCATTAGTACAGCCTTTACTGGCTGTTGGTCTCAATCACAGGCTTCTCACTGCCTGTAGGCTGGGGATGAGGGTTGCTTTTTTAACCCCCTGGTGCAGAACCATCAGCCATAAGATGAGAAACAGAAAAATCATGTGCGATCATTTTTTCCTCAGCAAAACACACTACCCTTGCTAGGTGAAGGCAGCAATTCTACAGGCCATCTTTCTCAGACCAAGGTTCAGCTGGAGAAAATTGTGACAAAGTCACCAGGGCAGGATAAGAAGTGGAATATCTGATGCCTGCTAGCTCTCTTACCTTATACTGTTTTCTAGTCCATGAAGAACAAAAAAAAAATAAATGCATACAATAGAATTGTGCATTGAAGTTCTAGCTCTGTACCTTCAATTACTGGACAGACCATAATGTACTTTAGGATATGTCAAATGTGTTCTTATCTCAAAGAATCACAGAATCATCAAGGTTGGAAGAGACCTTCAAGATGATCTAGTCCAACCAGCAGTGTGGAGATGGCAGTGACTTCACCCCCTCCCTGAAGAAGTTATTCCAATGCCTAACCATTCTTAAAGTGATTTTTTTCCCCCTGATATCTAATCTGACCTTTCCCTGCTTCAATTTAAGACCATTTTCTCTTTCACTTGAGACTTGGCAGAAGAGACCAAGCTGCACCTCACTACAGCCTTCTTTCAGGGAGTTATGGAGAGCAATGAAGTCCTCCTAAGTCTCCTCTTCTCCAGGTTAAACATCCCCAGCTCCCTCAGCTTCTCCTCATAAGACTTGTGCTCCAGACCCCTCAGCAGATCCATTGCCCTTTTCTGGCCACTCTCCAGCACGTCAATGTTCCTATAGTGAGGGACCTAAAACTGAACACAGGATTTGCAGTGTGGCCTCACCAGTGTTGAGTACAGGGGAACAACCACTACCCTGGTCTTGCTGGCCACATTATTCTTTATACAGGCCAAGATTCCACTGGCCTTCTTGGCCACCTGGGCTCATATCCAGTCAGAAATTGACAAGAGCCCCCAAGTCCCTTTCCACTGAGCTCTCAAATCATACTTCCCCAAGCCTGTAGAGCTGCTTGGGGTTGTTGTGACCCAGGAGCGGGCCATTCACCCTGTTGAACACCATGTAGTTTACCTCAATTCATTGATCCAGCCTGTCCAGATCTCTCTGCAGAGCCTTTCTACCCTCCAGCAAATCCATACTCCCACCCAGCTTGGTATCATCTGTGAACTTACTGAGGATACACTGCATCCCCTTGAGCAGATCATTGATAAAGATGTTAAACAGGACCGTGCCCAATACTGAGCCCTGGAGTACATTATTACTGACCAAGCACCAAACTCCAGTATGCCTGTTGTGCCTTACTATGACTTTGCTGACCAACAAAATTATTTATATCATCCCAGGTTTCTAATCCTCTGAAATCCACTGAAGCTATACTGTGGGGAGAACCACTATTACACACTTGTTGATATGCCTGTGGAAAAAGAAGAGCCTCCTTAAAGAAAATAATTTTTTGTGCTTGATCTTACTGCCTTGTTCAGTCTGTTTCTTTTGCATGTATGAGCACCATCTACCCCCAGGCAGCTGCACAAAATTCATCACAGACTAGTTTCTTTTTGATGATTTGGTTTCCTTTTAATAGCTGTCTAGAGGCAAATGCTTCTCAAACCATTGAATCTGAACAAAAACCCTACAACATTTGGAGCAATTTGAATATGAAATGTTTGGCCTGGATCCATTTCTGTATTTCACTCTAGAGCCCTTCTTCTTCATTACTAGCACACTAGATATAATATTTTCCTTGTGCTGCTTATGGTACTTACTCTCACCTATACAAAAGCACTAAAGAATTGAGTGATACTCAGAGCACCATTGCTGCCACCAGTGCAAAGTGGAAACACAAACTGAGCCCATCAGCTTCTTTCTGCTGATCCATTCTGACCACTTTTACACTGTTTTCTGAGGCGTTAAATTCTCCTGATATTAAAAATGCAGGAAAATTAAATGTTATCTAAGGAGCAGTGTCTGGGAGCAACTCTGATTTCTGAAAATAATGTTTACCAACAATTTAAATCATCAGTGCATCACATGAGAGTTGACATGGTATTGCTCTCACATGGTTCTCAGCAAAGCTGACTAAACTCTTGTTTCTCTTTGTGTTTCTTAATCTACCAACACAGTTCCAGTGTCAGTGATGCAGATAAGCCTGTTGCATACATTCATCATGTGTCTTGCATGGAGAAGGACACTGCAGGTCCTTTTTACCTGTTTCAGTTTGCTCCTTTTGAAACTCAACATTTACATTGTGAAAACATTAGAACTCATGAATTAAAGTGTCTCCAAAGAACACTCAGGGCCAATGCAAATCTGCTTACATGACTCTCATATAGGAGATTGAGTCAATCAAGGTTCTGTCTTCTATCACACTTCCAGGGTATTTTCATGATAAGAAGCAATGAGAATAATCTGATGATAAAAACAATTCTGTCATGTCTGCTTCCTTGGATGGCTGCGTAGGAGAGATCTGTACATATTGTCTCACATAATGCTGTATTATTTCACTACAGGCTGATCTGCTTTAGTAAGTGCAGGACTGTTGGGCAGAGTTAGCACATGTGAATTGTTCTACCTGTCTCATATCCTCTAAAATGTTTGTAAAGTCCTGAAGAGCATGTGGCAGCTTTGCATGCTGGCAACCTTATTCCACTAAACAGAGGACTCCAAAAGGACATCTGTGTATACAGGATGCTGTGGGATCATAACTTAGAGCTTTGCAATAGAAATGAAAGTTAGATAAAGGAGAGATAAGAGAATCTCCTCAAAAGATTAAATTTTAATTCACTGCCAGCTATGAAGCTGTTGTCTCCCTAAGAATATTTTTGGGTGAAACTTCCCTCAGTGCAGAACGTAGCAAGCAGTATGTGAAAGACAAAGCATGGTATTCTGAATACATGCCAATTTGATAATTAGCAGTTTTGCAGCCTTGCATTAAAATAAATGTTCAGATTAATTTGGGGCTCAGTTTTCATTGAAATTAATTTGGGCCTTCAATTTTGTAAGGACGAAAAGTGGGACAAACCATCCTTATGTAAACATCTCTTTCAGATCATCACTTAATTCCATCTGCAGATACATTGCAATGCCTTAAGTTTAAAATAGCAACAAAAATTATCTCATACAGCTGATTATTTAATCCTCCCTTACTATTTTTCTGGGGGTTTTTTAGCTCTATAGCTCTGTTTCTTACTATAACTCATTTCTTTTAGCAAGATTACCCTTGTGCTTTTTATAGTACCAATAATTTCCCCAACTAATATTTCCTTCTGCTCTCAGTCCTTCAGAGAACACTTTTTACTTCTTATTTAGCTGTAAAATAAGCTTCAGTTTGATCAACCATTTTTGTGGTCCCTGACCTACTGCCTGTTATATTTCAAGCAGCAGCATCTTAGACACACATTTGTTTTGATCACCTGAGAAATATTCAGAACTATGTATGCTCAGTCTTTAGAAACCCTTTGATGTGTGGGTGTATGAATACTTTCCCTCTGACTTGAAACATTTCCAGGTTGCCAATTTTTAAAATACTCAACAAACCAGTTGGAAGAAACAGATGATCTTTTTTGCCATTAACTTTCTCATGTGATTTGGCAGAGTTGCCATGAACGAAAAGGAAGTGTAGAAACAGGAGGACAGATTGCATTCATTTTAGAAGCTGAGGATTGTGGCTTAAGAAGACACCAGCTTTTTTTTTGCCTTTTTTACTGTTTCTTTTAGCCTACTCAAGTGTGCCTGGAACAGTGTTCCCATTTCGGTGTCTTTTGCAGTCTTTTTTAATTAGGCACATAAGTGCCCATAAAAGCCTTGTAGAAAGCCCAGAGCAGCACTTTTATGTAGCCCTACTGCTGGATGGCAAACTGCCACCTCCTGCCCCTCACTCATCCTCTCTGACTGATCCTTTTGGCACTGCCTTACTTCTACACAAGACTTATTTATTTAAAAGAACACATTCTCATTTTTTATTTTAATTTTTCTCTGTTTATAGTTTTTCCACAGATGCTTCCATTAACTTTGCCTAGGATGTATACTGATCATGTCTGTACCTGTTATTTATTGGTTGTTTCTTTACTGGTGCTGTTTGTTGTGCACATTTGTTCTTTTGCTTTGACCTTGAAGTCTGGCATTTTAGAGACTTCCAGATGTGATTTCTCCACCTAGTCATAGGAATATGTGGATGACTCCCCCAAATTTTTTGTCCAGTTCTGCTGTGGCCTGTGGCAAGACTTAGACAAACCAATTCTACAACTTAGGTAAAAGAAACATTGGCATTTCAAATAAATACATGACTTGGTATTATGTGCTGTTGGAATATTGTAATAATTATATTTCTGAAATAAAAGAGGAGAAAGGCTTGGAAGGTAGCAACACTCTATAATGTTTATTTCAGACCTAAGATTATGAATAGCTGCACCTGCACTGGCCTGTAAGCACACACACTTCATTGTCATAAGGCTGCATTTTCTGATCTTTCCACCTCTGGAATGCTGTATTGGGATAGTGTGGTAAGGTTTTGGTAGTGGTGGGGCTTTAGGAGCAGTTTCTATGAGAAACTTCCAGAAGCTTTCCCCACATCTGGCACAGCCAATGCCAGAAGGCTCCAAGACAGACCTCCCAGTAAGTAAGGCTGAACCCATCAGTGATTGTGAGAATACCTCTGGGATAACATATTTAAGAAGGGAAAAGAAACTACTGCACAGAAAAAATTGCAGCCAGGGAGAGGAGAGAAAATACGTGAGAGAAACAGCCCTTCAGACCTTGCAGGGTCTGTGAAGAAAGAGGAGGTGCTCCAGGCACCACAGCAGAGATTCCCCTGCATTGCAGGCAGTGGTGAGGCAGCTGTGCCCCTGCAGCCCATGGAGATCCATGGAGGAGAGGATAGACACCTGCACCCTGTGGAGGAGCCACACACTGGAGCAGTCGGGTGCCCAAAGGAGGCTGCTACCCCATGGGAAGCCCATGCTGGAGCAGGCTCCTGGCAGGACCTCTGGAAAGAGGAGCCCAGGCTGGTGCAGGTTTGCTGGCAAGACTTGTGATCCCTTGGGAAACCCACTGTGGAGTAGTGTAGGTTCTTGAAGGACTGCACCTGTAGAAGGGGTCTATGGTGGAGCAGTTCTGGAAGAGCTGTAGCCTGTGGGAAGGACTCACATTGGAGAGGTTTGTGGAGGACTGTGTCCTGTGAGAGAGACCCCACACTGGAGCAAGGAAAGGAGTTGTGCACCTGAGAAGGAGTAGCCAGAACCTCTTTGGAGGGAAGCTGGGCAAAGACAGAACCAGTGCACCTCTTCTTCCATTATATGAGTCAGAGTACATAGCTTCCTTCAATGTTAGGTTGACTGCACAGCCACACAGAAACTGTGCCAGGAAGCAGAATTTTTCTCTGTCCCATAGAACAATCTTACTGAAACTCTTGCTAAAAAGCCTGTTTCATTTCCTTCATGAACCCATACCAAATCAATGGTTTTTCAGAAACCTGGATTTCTAAAACAGTGTAAGCCTTTATTCTCATCTGCACTTTCAAAGTCATTCAACAAAACTTCATTTTTGAGCCCGAGCATACTTATGTATGAGTTTAGTTATTGGTAGACATAAAGATTGAAATTCAGTATTTATTTGGCAAATGGGGGAAACATTAATTTGTATTCTTACAGTGGATGAAATGTTTACAGTTGGAGGAGCCATGTCTAGTCTTGATAGAGTATTTTATTCACAGTGTCTTTGCAAGTACCTGCCAACAGTTTGGCACAATGCAGTTTTCTGCTTTTCCACTGCTTAGTCAGGTGTAATCTGTGTCTGGTACAGGAGCAATGGATTTTGTCACAGGTGAAGCAAAACTGAATTCACGTCCAGCTCTTAGGCAGCTGTCTGTGTGGGTATGTTTACATGAAATTAACCAATGTCAGCCTTACTTGTTTTTACTTTGGATGATCCTGGATGCTTAAGTTTCCAATAAAAATAGTTCTTCCCACTTAGATTGAAATTTTGGATCTAGTGCAATTAGAGAATAACTGTGACTGATTCTAGTTTTCATACCTTTGAATACCTAAATATCCTCCATTGATTCTTCAATTAGTTTGTTGATTTAAGTCTATAATTTTGCTCTAACACAGAACTGTGTCAGAAGCAACTTCAAAAGTTATAATTATCTTAGCAACTGGTAAAGCATTTGTTGTGGGTGTGATCTCCCAGCCTTTGAAATGGATCATGGGGATTTTCTTATTCAGAAGTATATTTTTACTTCATGTATTAGTCTTCCACAAGGCAAATACATAATAATATAATAATAATCTTACTAATACAAATGCACAACAATCTTTTTGAGACCCTGGGAACTTTTGGTGTCCATGATGTCCTAAAACAAGAATGTTGACTGTACATGATTTTCAGAAGTCTCTTCCCTGGATTTGGGTAGGTGTTTTGCACCTCCTCTACACCTCTAGAGATTTTATAGATCTTTGTCATAGTCCTCTCAGTTATCTTCTTTCCAGTTTAAGGCATTTAGTTTGACTTAATTCTTCCTTGGCTGACAGCCATCTTTATCACTGTTGCCAATGATGCCACCATACTATGCATCAGTACATCTCTTATTTCTCACCAAATTATTGGTCACTTTTGCTTATCTTTGTTTTTACTATTGTGAGGCACTGAGTTGACATTTTTATAGAAGTATTTACTATAACCTTGAGATTCTGTTTCTGAGTGGTATTAGCCAGCTGGGAGCTTCACATTCACTTTATAAAGTTAGAATTGTCATTTTTTTCATTATATTACTTCACATTTGTCTTTATTGAATTTCATTTGGTATTTTATTGCACAGTATTGTGAAGTACTGCTTCAACTTTTCTTAATCAGTCTTCATTTTTACTTCTGTGAGTGATTTAAACTTTGTCTCTTTGATATTCATGATCATTTATGAATATGACAAATCATATCAGCGTGAGTCTATGTCCTCTACAGAGACTCCATTGGGGACTCCTTTCTTTTGTGAAAATTAACCATTTGCTGTTCCCTTTAGTCAGTCAGTTAGCTTCCCTTTATTCCAAAGCAGCTTGTTTTTTGTTGGTTTTTATTTTTTTTTTCTCTAGGAGATCTTCATGAGGTCTTCATGACATTTTTTTGGGAGATTTAAGTAGTTAGATTCACAAGATTCACATACCTCCCCTTGACTCCTTCACAGGACTGGCACAGATATGTGAAACATTATTTTGCTTCATGAAAGTAATCAGCTTTTCTTAAATGTTTTGTAATATTGACTCCCAACCATATGCAGTAAACCAGGTCCCCAGCCCTCCAAAGAAAACAAAGTAATCATAATATCATGGTACTATATAAATAATGAAATGTTTTTGAACTTAACAGAAGGGAATAAATTGTAATATTAATTTTTAAATATGCTTACAAATTTTAAGAAACCCTGACATGGTAGGTGCTAAATATTATTCAAGAAGCAGGGTTAAGTTGTGACTAAATTAGGCTGTCATTTACAGATCTCAGTTGAAGCTGGTGCCGTAGGGATGCTACCTGGGGCATCTCATCACCAGTGCAAGACTTCTTTAACACAAATAAGACAAGCAGATGCAATGTTTTGTAGTTAGGTTCTCTTTTTCCTGATGTCTGTCCCCTTAGATTCTTCTTCTCCTGGCATTTCTATTTTTGCCTGTGTATGTTAAACACTTCACTTGCAAACCGTAATACAAGAATTCAGAAATGCATCTGAAAGGTCTACAAAAGTCAATATGTGTTACTGCACCTCCTTTATCAGTCTTTGTGTATTTTTTCTGCTTGTTGTTTGGCCTAGAAGCAATCTGCTCTGTGCTTTTGCAGTGTGTGGCATAATGGGGCCATGATCTTTGAGCAGAGTTTCTAGGTACCACTGAAAGTTTAGCAGGGTTTCTCCAGTTGCCCACTGATTCTATTCACTGCTACAGTGTTTTGTGCAGTATAGTATTAGTACTCTGATGTTTCCTGGATACTTCCTTGAAGCAATTACTGAGGCATTTTTAAGTCAGAGGTTATATCCTACAATGTTTATTTCAGATGTTTTATAGTTAAGTTCCTTTAGCCCTGGTCCTGGAGTTTTGTTACTATCCATTATGTCAATCTGGCAAAAAATGTTTTCAGCACACACTTCAATTTGAGACAGGACTGTGGTGCACCTGCTGTCATGTTTCAGTGTGGGACTCTGCCTGGATATTGAAGAGAGTCCTGCATGCTAAAGAGGGATGTGAAATACTCACCTAAATTTCTGCTGTAGCCTTAATTCATGTGCTCCATTATTTCTTCATCACCTATTAGCCTTACAGACTATCTGTTCAGCTTCCTCTTCCTTATGTATTTGAACAATGAACAAATTTTTTTATTTTCAAAGCTTTTTGAGAAATGTTTGTGAGATTTTTATTTGCCTGCCTTAAGGAATTTTTACATTTAACTTGTCAGATTTTGTTATTTTCTATTTTCCTTGTTTGGAAATAGTATCAGCTCTTTTCAAGAAAGCCATCTCAATCTAATAGATTTCCTTGTTTAATCTTACTAGCCTTTCCTGGGCATTTGAGGGGAAAGAAGAGGAGGAAGGACGGTTTTAGTAGATGCTGAAGGGGTTTTATGGTTCAGACTTACTGCTTTAAGAATGCAGAATTGACTTTGTGGCATCATTAACCAACATTTAGAATGCATATTATTATCAAAGAGGAAAAAAATACTGGACTTTCTCAGCATGTGTTAGGGTTTCAGCCCTTATTCCCACAAGTGGATATTATGTAAATAAGGCCATTTAAAGTTTCCACTTCAGGATTCAATTGATCAGGAGACAGCCTAAAAATCCCAGGACTTCATAAGTGAAAGGAAAAGACAAACAGTCATTTTCAGAAGCCAGTGCAATATCTTGCTTTCTCTATGGTAGTTGTGTCCTGTAGTGTTGTGACAATCTTCCAAGCTGTGCCAGATGTCCGAGCTGCTTCTTCAGTTTCCCAGTGAAGCTAGGATCCATGATGCTAATGTGCAGTTATTTATGTGCCTACCTCACATCTGAAAGCTGGCCAAATGAGATGAAAGCTAATTCATCTTTCTAGACACGGCTCAAAATATGTATCTGCTTTGCAGGAAGCAGCTTGGCAACAAGCTTGTGCTATTTTACCTCAGGTGCAAAGACACTGGCAGAGGGATTTACTTTTACTGTGTGTGTACAGCAGCTAACATAGCAGGGTCCTGATTTATGGCCGATACTGTTGGGCACTGTTGTAGGCTGAATAATGGGATAAATAATTTATTGTAGCAGGAGCTATGGCAGGGGGCATTGACAACTGCTTGTATAATTTCCCACACTTGTAACTATGTATAACTACAAAGAACAGTAAGAGTGAAACCTTGTTTGCAAACTAAGGATAATAAGTGAGAGTAGTCTACAGCCTCTCACCCCAGCTGTTTTGCTACTGGCTGTAACATTTCTCTCCCTCTCTCTTCACTCATCTTTCAATTCACCTTGAAAGACCCCAAGGACTATACATGGAAAATGCTACCAGCTCTCTAAAAATGCAGTGGTGATACTAATAGATGAGAACTGTTACAGCTGCTGCCATTGGCAACAAAAATCCATGTTCTGATCTCCTAAGTCTTCTGCATTTCCACAACACTACTGTACACTAAAGTATAGCCTGATTTGATTTTTCTTCTCTGCACCTGCTTATTTTTCTGATAGGTAGCAGGGGATAGGACTGAGAAATGATCCTCCTTACTGCTGAAGAAGAGAGTCCTCCATCAACACAATTTTTTGCTAGTTAAATGCTGGTACATTTACCTAAATGGAAAGAATGTGCCCATATGTACTGAAATTCTACCATCAAACATGGAACAATAACTATCATACATTTACTGCAGCTTGTCATGATTTTCATTGCTCCCATAATGTATAGAAGAGTTTTGTTACCTGCCCAAGAGGAAACGGCGAGTCATTACTCAAGATGCTGCATGTGCTAAAGGGAAAGGAAATTGAGTAAGTAAATAACTGGCTTTTAAGGAAGCTGCTGAAAACAGAAAATGAAAGAATTTAGAATATTGTATGGGAAATAATGTTCCTGAAGCTAAAAATAGTTTTCAGGGGGGATAAGATAAGAAAATAATTATGCAAAGATTGAATTAGCTAATCTGCATCTAAATGACATAAATGATTTTTTCAGAGATCATTCAAAAGTGTTTTGAATTTTTAAATTCATGTGACTGTAGACTTCTTTTTCCCCTTCCCTTCCCTTCCCTTCCCTTCCCTTCCCTTCCCTTCCCTTCCCTTCCCTTCCCTTCCCTTCCCTTCCCTTCCCTTCCCTTCCCTTCCCTTCCCTTCCCTTCCCTTCCCTTCCCTTCCCTTCCCTTCCCTTCCCTTCCCTTCCCTTCCCTTCCCTTCCCTTCCCTTCCCTTCCCTTCCCTTCCCTTCCCTTCCCTTCCCTTCCCTTCCCTTCCCTTCCCTTCCCTTCCCTTCCCTTCCCTTCCCTTCCCTTCCCTTCCCTTCCCTTCCCTTCCCTTCCCTTCCCTTCCCTTCCCTTCCCTTCCCTTCCCTTCCCTTCCCTTCCCTTCCCTTCCCTTCCCTTCCCTTCCCGAAACCTTCCCTTCCCTTCCCTTCCCTTCCCTTCCCTTCCCTTCCCTTCCCTTCCCTTCCCTTCCCTTCCCTTCCCTTCCCTTCCCTTCCCTTCCCTTCCCTTCCCTTCCCTTCCCTTCCCTTCCCTTCCCTTCCCTTCCCTTCCCTTCCCTTCCCTTCCCTTCCCTTCCCGAAACCTTCCCTTCCCTTCCCGAAACCTTCCCTTCCCTTCCCGAAACCTTCCCTTCCCTTCCCTTCCCTTCCCTTCCCTTCCCTTCCCTTCCCTTCCCTTCCCTTCCCTTCCCTTCCCTTCCCTTCCCTTCCCTTCCCTTCCCTTCCCTTCCCTTCCCTTCCCTTCCCTTCCCTTCCCTTCCCTTCCCTTCCCTTCCCTTCCCTTCCCTTCCCTTCCCTTCCCTTCCCTTCCCTTCCCTTCCCTTCCCTTCCCTTCCCTTCCCTTCCCTTCCCTTCCCTTCCCTTCCCTTCCCTTCCCTTCCCTTCCCTTCCCTTCCCTTCCCTTCCCTTCCCTTCCCTTCCCTTCCCGAAACCTTCCCGAAACCTTCCCGAAACCTTCCCGAAACCTTCCCGAAACCTTCCCGAAACCTTCCCGAAACCTTCCCTTCCCGAAACCTTCCCTTCCCGAAACCTTCCCTTCCCGAAACCTTCCCGAAACCTTCCCGAAACCTTCCCTTCCCGAAACCTTCCCTTCCCTTCTTCATCTTGAGGAAATTTTCAATTTAATCTTTTTTTTTAATTAGGAAATATTTTTTGGTTCTCAGTTGTTTTCTCACACGGATTCAGTTTCTGTCAGAATGGCTTGGCAAATTTGAACAGCTGTGAGTGTAAAAATTCCCCCTTGTTTGTTGATACAAGTCTTGACAACTTTTAATTAAATGTGTTTGTATATCAGCTCTTATAATGGACTTCTGTAGATGATTGGGGCCCCTTGGTACTCCTGTAATAAACTCTGGAATATTTGCAAAGGTTTAATGATTTCAGAAGACACGATGTAACAATTGGTAGAGCACACCATAGTCTGTCCCTTGCCATACTCCTGCTTTGCATGTCTAGGCTTGAAAATTTAGGCTGTATTTCTGTCTTCTGACAAGTTCTGGAGGGTTTGTTATTAAAAATGAAACTCCAGATATAGCTTGGATGAGATCCGAAGAGTGAGTCTGGCTGTGGACCACCTATTTGACTCCTTCATGAACAGGAAAAGAAAATAACAAATTAATGCAAGTTTTACATGTGTAATTATATTGTGCATAATTTACTTGGGAAGCAGCCCCTTTCAAAAGAGTGCAGTCACTGATGCACATCCTCAGTGCTGCAGTTGTCTAGCTCTGAGCTTGCATGCAGCTTTGTTTCCAGGTGTAGTGGCCAGAGAAAAACCATTAGAAGTATGGAAATCTCCAGTAACTGCACAAGGGGAAGCACTATAAAGAGTGGCAACTGTAGAACTAAACATGCTTTACTTGTATTTGGGAGGAGGCAGTAAGATGAAACTCATTGAAATCTGTCAGGCAGGGAGTTCTTGCAGGTAAATCTAAAGCTACATGGGATGTAAAAATTTCTTTTCTAATTTCAAGACTCCATTTTCATAGCTATCAAATCTCATGCTCAAAATGTGTATCATTGTAATCATTATTCAAGATTGTCTTTAAAATAGGACAAATATCATACCAAATTACAATGGTCCAAAATGATGGACACTTTGGAGGCTTGAGAGTGTATGAGTGCTAAGGGGTAAAGACAGAAATTTGTTAAACATATAATGAATTCATTTAATAATTTAAACCAGAAACATATTATTAGAACTTATTTAATTTAAAGCCATTCAGTGCTACTTCTTTTCTATTTTGTGTTACCATTCACTGTTTTATTATGCCTCTACATGATGTTTCTGATTATGATGTTTTTTGTCTTCAGGAAGGGGAGAAGACAGATGGAGTAGCTATGGACCTTTGAAATTCAAATTATGTATGTGGGCTTTTCTGGGATATCCCCCTTCCTCATATGATATTCTTCTGTATTCAGAAGTAGATTTAAGAAAAGTAAGCCACCAATATCAATATTTAATATTTTTTCATTTCAAAATGCACTTAGAGAAAATGCTTGTACCTATGTTACAACTGTAATATAGCCATTGTTTGGTTGTAGCCAGACAATGTTCGAGTCTAAAGCTTGGTGTAATTTATCATCCTTGCATTGAAACAAGTTAAACCAGTGGAATCACTACAAGTCCCTTCCCAGACCCCCCCACTCTTCTCTGTGTGTATTCTCTTGTATATTGTTTTGTTTTAAAATCAGTCTATACTAGTTCCTGTTGCAGCACTATCTTTTTCCTTTTTTACATATAATTCTTTCTTCTGTCAAACCTGTTTCTTCCATAAATTATTAGTGCATTACTCTTCTTGACTGTCATCTTCCTTCATTTTTATCTGTGCCAGCTCTGGTCCGTGTCTTGCAGGACTCACACATCTTAGATTTTGAGTCATTTAAGGATAGTAAGATCTCATGCAGTTTAAAGTCAGTGAAGGTCCCTCTCCCAAAAGCAATTACATATAAACAAATTTACTGGCTGTTTAATAAATGTACAAACACAGTAAGGAGATAAAGCTGATGACCAATACATCTTTTCTATCTCTAACTTTTATTAATGAACCATAAAAAATGCACTACTCATTAAGTCTTAATGCTTAATCATGCTAGTGTCATTAAATAGAAAATGTATATGCTCCATCTGGATTATTACAGAATACAAGAGAAAGGCTAAATAAATTCTACATTTAATTTACTCGTTTCTTTAGCATAATAAAGTAAATTAAAATCAATGATTGATTGTCTTTGGAACATTATAATCAGAGCTGAATACATAAACAATGCACCAAATGAATGCTATTTAATCACATTCTTTTTTATGTGTGTCTCAGTCAGTATGTCATGAGTCAATAGATGCCATTTATTTTATTCCAAAGAGAAAAAGGAATGCCTTTATTCAGTTTGATCATTCCTCTCATTTTGATTTTCTTTGAATCTTTTTCATTTAAGAAAATATCTAGAAATATTTAAAAATGTTTAGAAACCTCTGGTATTATATACAACTTTTAGCAATATATTAAGTTAGCTAGTTAGTCCTTCTATCAGATGCTTGGGCATGTTTGCTTTGCATTTTTTTCAACTGAAATAGGGATTTTTTTTGAATTTTATTTTAAAATAGGCCTCATTCTCTTTTTAATGCAATACATTAGTCCCTTTCTATTCACTATGTCAATACCTTCTTATCATGTGTCATGCTATCTTTCAATGAACTGTACTCTTGCATAGTTTTACATATCTGAATCAAACTGCTGGTAAAGCAAAGCTGAGGTGTGTGTGTGAATTACTGGTGTGAGAAGCTAATTCCACATGTGGGTTTTAGGAAGTGTGATATATTGATTATTGCACATGCATTTTATACATTAATTTAAATAAAAATTATATGTGTATTACAAAAGTGAACAGAAGAGGCATGATTTATTGCCCTGAAATAAACTGATTTGGAAATGAAGAAGTAAGTTTCACAGAGGTAGACTTGGTTGTGTGGATTTTAACTTGTTGATTTAGGAGGAGTACTTTTAATCAAGCAGACATTTATGCAGGTCAGAGGTTTGAAGTTTTCTTCTCAGCCAACTAGTACTGAAATTTGATAGTAGGGGAATGGAGGGATGGGTGCCCTGTCAGACAGTAACTTGAAAGATCTAGAAGCTAAATGTCTTTCAGAGCAAAGTAATCCTAGGAGAAAAAAAGTTCAGAAAGATAATGGAGAAGTGGGAGTAAAGACACTATGAAATAAAAGCTAAATAGAATTTACATTTGATGGTGTATTTGGGCCTGTATGTAATGGACTCTTTTTTTTTTTCCCCCTTTTTTTTTGGTTTTGTTTTGTTTTTTGTTTGGTTTTTATGTTTGTTTTTGGCGTTGCTTGATACCTTTTCAGCAGTATGAAGTACTTGCTCTGATGTGATTCCTGAGGCTGAGCTGGGCCTGCAGCTGACATTGGTGAAGCTGGAGGACCTGTCTGACAATTTTCAGTTGGAATACATTGTGGCAAATGAATATATTGGGAAATAGGTCATATGTAGGGAAAAGAGGGGTAGGAGAGGGGACAGAGTAAGTCACTTAGACTTGTAAAAATGTAGCTAATAGCCAGTGCTTTAGCTAAGTTTGGACTAACTGTCAGTATCTTTGAGATATGCTGGTTCTGCAGACATTCAATATCCCATATTGCAGCTTCTGTTTCAGAATAATGAAACATTTTCCACCATGAAGTAATTATGCACATGGTTATCCTCCACAGTCATCTCGTGTAATGTGCTTCATCTCTGCACTTCCTGGAAACTAGTGTAATGTCAGGTTTCCAGCCTCACAATAAGAAGGCTGAGGATTTAGAGGCTACATCTCAAGTAGGGTCCCCTTGTGCCACTGCAATCATTGAAATTCAGTGCAAGGGTGAGCAGTCTAAAATACTCCCTTCTGCTCTGCAGTCAAATCTGAATTTAGCTTTCTCAGGCCAGTGGCATGAAGAGAGTTGCTCCTCCTTTCCTCTTAACTGTTCATCAGACAGCTGACAATACATTTCCCATTTCTGAGCATTCTGCCTCCTAGTCCTGTGCACATAATGTTGGGTTCCTGGGATTTCAAACATCCGTAATTATGCACTTAAAATGTATTGTTTCCAGATGGTAATGCAACCAGTTATTTCAAACAATGAAAAATCCAGTGATTTAATTGTTTGTAACAGACGAGTAGAAAAGCTGAAGGAATAGAAAAGTGTAAAAATAATGCTATATAGGGCCATTGGTAGATTTTAAATACAAAGAATTTTGCTAGAAATGTGGGTCCATAGCCTTAAAAAAATCCTCTCATGCAATGCAGACTTGAGGTAATCAAGAGGTAGAAGTTTGTAATAATTCTGAACACTTCTCACGTATACAGATATGATTAAAAGCTGCACAAACAAAGGAAACTGCACATTTTTCTTCTTGAGTGCAAAATTTGGCTCTAAGGCTGGAATGGGGAATGAGCAGAAATTTTTCAGTTTCATTGTTTCCCGCAGCATGTTGATTGCAAAAACAGCACCTTGAACTAAGTATTTCATGAACCCAGAATCACCATCAGTCTGAGCAAACATATAGAGAACACATCTCTTCATCAGTTCCTTCTTGTCAGTGAATTCTTTTAGCCAGATGTGACAATCCCACAATATGATTTTACAAGTGTAAAGAATGCTGCTCAGGTTCATGGATTGGTAACACACTGTGTGCCTATGATCTACAGGTGTTTAGCCACCTCAGAAAAATGTCCTTTTAATATTATATAATGGTAATTAAGACAATAAGGTCATCCTGCATCTCACTTTTCCCTAGTGCTGATCATTTTCAGAAGCATTGAGAACAGTTCCCAGTCTCAGGCCTTCTCCCTGTTTTCCACCTTCTTGGAACCACAGTGATGTGAGCAGGCTACAGGTCAGTGCACCCTCCCAGGAGTTCTTTGGTGAACCCTTTAGCAGTTCTGTGCCACCACAGCAGAATTTCTCTCAATGTGGTGGGCTTCCTGCCAGGACACTGGCTCAGGTGAGCACACATCTCAATCCACCACTAATCACACTGGGAACCATCAAGCATGGGATTCCTGTACTCATGACTGAAAAGGCATCAGTTGCATAATAGAGGTGGCTTTTTGATCATGTGAAAGATGCTTAATGTTCATGGAAAAAAATGAGGAAATTACGTGCTCTAGGCATCTCCTTAACAAGCTATGTAGCTTGTCCTGCCCTACAGATCCCTAGGAAGTGAACTTCCTATGCACTTTTAGATGATCAGATAGCTATTAAGTGCTTTGTGTATTCTAAATCACAAGCAATTTCTAATTTCCATCAAATATGTATTTTAAACTATCAGTTGTCAAGTGTTCCAATATACATATACAACAAAGACAATATTTTTTCTTTCACTGGAAGGTATTTAATTTTCCTGGTTTTTGTTTGTTAGAGGGCATATTTGTGGAACAAAGAAAGTTGTGCAGTCAAGGACCCCACACCTCACTCAGAGCAGAAGCAGCCTGAAGGGGTAAACATCCACTGCTATGCCATTCTTACAGCAATTTTAGATAAGATATATAGGCTCAGGACTGTACCAACAAATAAGAGCCCCTGGGACAGATAAGAGAGTCTCAGATCAGGGATGATCTGACTACACTCCCTTTCCAGGCAGAGAAACAACCAGCTGCCGGGAGAGCAATGGTGTAAGACATGCTGGGCCAGTTGCCTGCATTAATTGGCTACCTTGGCTTTAGAGCTGCTTTGTGTCAGCAGCGCTGTGCTAACCAGCTGCAGCACAAATCTGAATTTGGTCTCCACATCACTTCACAAGAGCTACATGACTGATTGCTCCACTGTTGGCTTTTAAACTATTTACTACTCGAGCCCCCATTACCAATGAACACCCTGGCCACTGTAACAGAGTGGGATTTGATTGTCTTGTTTAAACCTCCCATCCAGCATAGCTTGCTCTGCTTTGGTTCTGTTAGCATAAGCAGAAATAACCTAACAGAGTTGGGATGGGATGCTTTAACATTGCAATTCTGCAAGCAGTATAGCACTGCTGCCAAAAAGAACAGCCCTGCCCTTTCTCTGTTCCCAAATGCTTGCTCTTGTCCCTTTGTTGCTCCCTGCCTGCTGCCAGTATAAGTATTTGGATTGCCAAGCAATGAGCTAAATAGGAGAATGGGTCCACTTCAAAGTTCACTCAAAAGAAAAAATAGTCATGATTAATTTTAATCCAGATTAATTCAAACTGTTTTGCTGCTCAGTAATGAGAATGGCTTTGTCAGCCTAAAGCAGAGGGCAACTGAGAGGGCAGCAGTTTGTATTTTGAGGCAAATGAAGGACAAGGCTGCTGTTCTTGGCTTACACTTCTCAGAAATATGGTAAAATGTGATCCTGTTCTCAAATGCCCTTAAAATGACACTATTATTCTGTTCTTATTACTCTACTTCTCTCAGTCCTCCCTTGAGGTCTTTTTAAAAGCATTCGTTAAGGTGTTTTTATTGGCCCTTGTCATCTGAAGTTTAATTTGGAGTACAAAGCACTTTTCTTCCTGGTTTGATGCTACCAATGTTCAATAACGGAAACATTTTTATTGACAATACATAGCACAGAAAATGGACTTTGTATGGAACTCTCATTTCAGAGGAATAAACAAAGTGTAAGCTCTTGAATGGACAAATATGTACAGAACATCTCTTGCATGTTCAGAGATATTGGCTTCCTGGTAAGTACATACTTAACCAAAAAGCAAGGACCATTCCTTTATTTTTATCTTCCAGAGATGCACCTAGCCTACAAGAGCATAGTGTTACTGGAATCAGGAAGAATGTGGATGTGTGGACATAAAAAATGTGGACATAAAGAATGCGGATGTGTGGACACAATTCTACCACTCAGATTTTAGGTACTTGGCTTCAAATCCTGTTCCAAAAGAAAGATTAATGAGCACAGTCCCTCACCCACAGGAGCAGAACCTAGTAAATAAAAAAATGCCATCATTTAAACAGCAGCCTCACTGTTACCACTTTCTTAATAATTCTTTTTCTGCAAAAAAAGAGCTGATGTAAGCTGATAACATCTGTATATGACAGCAAAACATTTAATCTTACTTTAGAGATTTCTCTTAGATTTCAATATTTAATATTTGGAACACAAGAGTACCCTCACAGCTAGACTCCAGAGTTCCTGTGTGTCTCCAGCCTGGCTCACATTACCCTTCAGTTCCTCAAGGCTACCAGAACCCTTCACAGGCATGAAGAATGAACCACAGGTAGGTCAAATTCATACCCAGAAGTTCACTGCAGGTTCATTATGCTATTGTTAAGTTCCATGTTCCTGCTGAAAATATGACATTTTCTATTGAACATTGACATTTGAAAATTTAAAACTAACATAGTACATTTCTTCTGAAATATTTGACTCAGCGAACAAATGACAGACACATATATTTTAAATTTCATTAAGCTTTTGCAGAAACATTATGCAAATCGTTATTTGCTCCCAAGTTTTAACACCTTTTTTGCTTTACTTAGGTAGGTGGATAAACAAAAGTATGAACTGTTTAGAGTAACACCACAAAAACTTCTCTGAAGTTTAGTTTTTTATGTTTACCATGGAAACATTCTTTGAGACATTAATTAAGAGCCAAAGAGAGATTAGTTAGTGGAACACAGTCTCTGCCTAGAAGTGTTGTATGTGTGCATCACAACATATCAGGAAACTTTTGAATGGATAAATAGCAGACTCTGATACTAGACATGCAAATATGGCCCTCAATCCAGATTACCATTTTTAAAATGTAGTATGAAAATCCACTGCAAAACACAGTCTCAGACAGAAACACTGAGACATTCTAACCTCTATAGCAATCACTGCATCTGTATACAGCTTTGTTAGCTACAGTATTAAAAATGAACTGGGACTCCAGTTAACAGTCACAGTTGTAAATTTGCTGTGGTGCATTAGAGAATCTGGCCCAGTGTGTGTCACAGTTGTTTAATTCATCTAAAGTTGGCAGGGTTTATTTTTACTTATATATATTCACACCCATGCAAGCTGTCAAATTGGAATTACTCTTAAGGGCTTAAGCTGAGCTGCAGCTGCAATGGCATTGGGGGCAGGGAAAGGAGGGCTTGCACCATTCCCTCTCCTGATGCCCAGGGCTGAAGAGGTTGCTCCTGCCATTGTTGTGTGGCCATGTCTTCTCTGAGTGTTGATTGAAGATCTGCTTGATTTGTTTGGACTTCACATTTCATGTAATATTAAATGACTTAAGGATGTCCTTTTCATTTAGCAATGGATAAAAATCAGGTATGGAAGAGAATATCCTTGCAGCTTGAAATGAGTAAATGATCATCTATCATCACAGCCTTATTCTCTCTTCTGATAGAACAAACTCTCCTCATTAGAGCTGGGGAAAGTATTTGCAGTAAAGCATTTATTCAGAGAATGTAGCCTTGTATTTTTTGCTTTTTCCTGTTGAAATTTATCCGCAAACAGTCTGATTTTTATGTGCTGTCCTATTACTCAGAGTTATTCCGCGAGTTCTTTATGAAGCTGTATTAGAGTTTATGCACTGCTCCTGAGCTGCTCACTCTGGCCATTTTTCTCAAGTATGAGCCAGTCATAGTTTGCTATTTGTTCAGAGGATGATTCAAGTAAATTTCTTAACGTTGCCTTCATTTTCTTTTGAACGTCCTGGAGGACTGCTTAACTTAAGGCAGGATCTGTTGCCTAGGGGCATCCATGCTGTCCAGAGTCTTTGTAAACTATCCTGGCTGTCATGATGGCTCTCTATCTCTGACACATTTCCTTTCCTTTGCTACTCGTACTGTCTTTGTGTTAGAATTTTTGACAGCTTTCTATAATTCAAAGGGACTTCCTGGTATTCTGTAGGGTCCTGGTATTGCAGGTATCTATGTGTCATCCACTTCCCTTCATTAATTTGTCAACTCAGTCTAAAAACTCATTGGCTTAATTTGTTTTTCCAAATAGCTTTGGGAAAGTTGTTCTAGAATCTCGTTCCTTTTTTGGCTGGAGTCCTTCTAATTCCCAGCATAGAGTCATTATCACAATACTGCTTCCCACATTCTTCTTCGAATCCTGGGACTGCAGGTTTCTTTCCTTTAAGAGCCCTTTAAAAGCAAGTGCAGAGCTTGATGAAGTAGTAAAAAGTTCCAACAATGTCTTTAACTTTAAGCATAGGGCTGTAACTTTAACAAATGTCAAATGAATGCAAAACTATGAGACTACATTATGTGTGTTAAATTAATTAACTAGTACCCAGTTTCTCAGACAGTATTGGTCATCCAAGCTAAAAATTCATCAGCACCACCTTCTTGATCAGTGAAGATAGACCATGATAGATACATGATTACATTTAACAGTCAGAGTGTGTGCTATCAGATTCTGGAACTGCTTCAGCTTCCATTCAACCAAAGTGTTATTGTTAACCTCACACATTTTACAGCTTTAGTTTGTCATGGAGAAGACTCAGTTTATTTTTCTTTATGCAAACTAAGTTTCCTGTGTAAACACTTGACCCCTGGAGGTGGCCTGATACAACTAACAAATATTAGCAAAGATGGTAAAATCATCATCATAAGTGGTAACAGGTATGGACATTGAAAAGCATGCTTATGTACTGGCAATTCAAAGTCTCCAACAGAACAAGTAGGTTACAGAAATATATCTGCAATGTGTAGAAAATTGATAGATAAAACCAAGAAGGAGTGTATTTACCTCCTTGTGCCTCATAGATCATTATCATACAAATCCATCATTACGAACTCTCTGTGAAGAATTGTTAAAATCTCCAAGTGTAATTTCATAGGCTGGTCTCAGGCAAACAGTCAGTCTGAAGAAAAGGTTCACTTTGAAAGGTAGGTAGACACTTTTGTTGTAGGCTTAAGGTTATTACAAGCATCACATTTCAATACAATGTAGAGAACCAAGTTTAGGAGCCTAAGTTCTGCACACTGGAAGCAGTAGAAATCTTGATAGGACAAAGTCTCTTTAGTTTAACAGACTAGAGTGGAGAGTGCCTCTCAGCTTCTCCTGTTCCTCCAGCTTCTAGAGAAGGAGCAAGCTTTACTCCCCCCATAGGTAATCCACTAAGAATAACAAAGGACACCCTGTCTGTAAATTCTGTATAAGTACATATATGACAGGGAATACTGTCATTTTATTATTAATTCAGATATTCAGGGACTAAATTATGAACTCAGCTATGGAAATTGAAAACTGAAAATGTATTTATTTCAGAGCTACATATAATTATATACTTCTAGTTTGCCCTGTCTATTTTAAATTACTTTATGCAAATCTAATTTTCTAGGATTATGTATAGAGTAAAATTAGATGAGCCCTTAAAAAGCCAATATAATATAATTGTGGTATTATTGTGTGTGTGCATAGTGTGTACATAAGATCTAGATGTTAATTAGTAAATCAGGCTGATTTAACAAACAAAAATTTGTTCTAATGAAAAACTGAAAGGAGAGACAATTACATCCTAGAAAGTTATTGTTTGTACTATGAGCTCACTGAAAGGAAAAAAATTAACAAAGCGGAAAAGACTTCTAGAAAAAAAACAACAATTAAGCCATGTACACAGGAATTCATTGTTACCAGTGCCTAGTCTGATGGCTTTTCACAAAAAGACATGAGTTGTTTACCCTGACTGTTGATTGTGTAATGGTAAGGCATCTTTCTGCAGCCATATCCTCTGCTTGGGTCTATCACTGCACTTCACTTGGCAGTAATGGAGTCAGAGAAATTTGCATCAGATGTGTATGCAGTTCATTAACCCGTCTTTTGAGGAATACAGCTGGCTCCAGTTAAAAATTCTGTCAGTGTTGCAACCCAGTCACTCAAACTTAGGGCTAAACCAAGGTTCTTTTGCTTTGGGTAGATGCAAATGAGAAAATTCCAACCCAATATTCTTGAGGTAAAAATACACAAAAGCTTACTGGCAAATTATAGACAGTTAAAGAACATTGACAAAAGAGTAGATACTACAATAACATCACTTATCACAGCATAGATTTACCCCATTGAACATAGAAAGCCTAAAAATCCATTCTGTGAGATGACAGAGGAAGAAGAAGAAAGGGAGAAACCCAGAAAAGATAGATAAACAGGCATATAGCTACCAACTCCTTGCTGCCAGCGATGTGAAACTCCAAGATGAAGGTAGGGTTAAAGGACAATGTGCTTGCCTTGTAGTGACCCTTCTTAAACCTTTTTGGCCCATCTTGGGCCTTCTTCCCAGGAGGGACTTCAGTCTCTCGACCACTCATGGACTGGGTTAGGCAAAACTGGGGCTGCCTCCAGTGAGCCATGACTGGCAGACCCTGTGTGGGTGGGGGATATGGGGGACAGGGCACCACCTCACCAGAGCAAGGTCTGACCCAACCCCTACCACGTATTCCAAGCTTCCAAGAAGTCTTGGAACAGATTACCTTTTCCAGTCTCTTTTCCATTGACAGTCAGTCAATGTACAGTTTTCCTGAACCAAAATTCCCCCAGTGTATCTCCTGAGATGGACACTGAACACAGGCTTGGTTCAAATAACAGCCTTGCACTTTATGTAAAAAGAAAACTTAAGGCAAAATATTTCTGCTTCATAATCATAACAAAAGAAGGGGTTTTTAAGTACAAATATAATAACTGTAATTCAGGTAAATTTTGTTATTTAGAATGAAGTGGGCAAGTCAGCTTTGCCTTTCTTATTGAAAGCTGACATTTAATGCCTGAAAATAGATGAGAAATGAGTGTGAATTACTCAGAGAAAAATGCTGCTGACAACAGAAACTTTAGAACAATTGTATGGAACAACCTCTCAGCTTACCTTCCCAGCCCTATTCAGGCCTTAGCAATGTGTTCATTGCTGCCCAAACCCCTACTGACTTTAGTGGGAGTTCTGAACAGATCCAGAACAAGAAGTACTGCCCACATTTCCCACTGCGGCAAAACCTCTGCTGTGACCTGTGGTGGTTTATCACTGATCCCCAGATCCAAAATCTCATTCGCCAGGTCACAAAAGCTGAGCCTGAGTGCAGCAAATGTCACAAGTATTTCAGACCAACCTAGCATCTAAAATCCTTGGTTGTGAATAACACAGCTGGTATCTTTATGGTGCCATCTTTTCAAGTCTAATGCAAAAGCCTCAGTGAGCAAAGAAAAAAAAAATCCATTCTATACTCCATTTCAGTTGCTATAAATTCAGCTTTGTATTTTGAAGGACTTTTCTATATAAATATGTATGTCAGTTTTCTTGTCAAGCTTTTCCATATTAAAATTGAGGCTTGTACCAATGTTTATGTACAAGGAATGGTTCAAAATTGATACTGATCTGCAAAGAAAAAGCCTTATAGTATCAGGATCTTTAATTCCCAATCCTGGCCCTACATAGGACACCCCAAGAGTCACATCTGAGTGATTGTCCAGACAGTTCTTGAACTCTGTAAGGCTTGCTGCTGTGACCACTTCTCTGGGGAGCCTGTTCCATTACTCACCCTCCACCTATGTGAAAAATCTTTTCACACAGATATCAAATCTAAACCTCCCCTGACTCAGCTTCATGCCATTTCCTGAAGTCCTGTCATGGCGAGTGAAGAGACCGGAACATTTATATCTTTATATTTACATATCTATAAGGTTTGAATTTAGATCTGTATCATTTACCAGCTTTTTTGTTCCTGCAATTGTTATGGGAGACAGTTGCAAAGAACTTGTGCTTTATTCCAGTTTTTGTGCTCCTAGCTATGGAGACATGCATTATGCACTGTACCAAAACCAAAAGAGAATTAAAAAAAGGTAAGAAGAGCTAAAGACAGAAGAAAACAAACCCAAAGCTGAGGTGAAGTCTATCACTGACAAACCAGAATGAGTTATAGGGACTTAAAACACTCATGTTTTTAAAACTGCTTTCATACTGTTAGGGTCCTAGAGGTACCACCAGTCCTGCCTGTTCCTGCCCACCCCATGGGCTCCCCCACTCCTGCCCACAGCCCAGGACCCCATCTCAGCCCCAAAAGGGCCATCAGTCCCTGACCCAGTATTGCCTCAGCAGCAGGGCTGATCTACAGCTCCCCACAGCTTTGCCTCCCCAGGCACAAGCCCAGCCTCGGTTGATGTCTTGTGTCTCTGACACTGACCAGTCTCCATTCCTTTACCTGCCTAGACATTGAGAGGCTGTGCCTCATCATGGTTCCCTACACTGAGCCTGATCATTTAAAGCACTTTTTTAAAATAAAAAAAAAAACCAAAAAACTATTCACAATGAACATATATTTTCATTCCATAAAGTACTTGCATTTTAATGAAGAATGCAGTCTCCTAGCAGCAGGTGTTAACATCGAAATGAAAAATTAGATCATTATATTGTGTATCTACTTTCAGAAGGATAAATTGAAAATAGGATTTACTAAAAACACTGATAATATCTTGAAACCCTCATTTGTCTTTAAAGCTATATTAAATTTCATTGGGTTTCTAGTTTGCTTGAGGTATTTCAAGGCTGCTTGGGGAATACACAGTGGAATGTTTTTCTAAGCTATCATAACTGTAAGTCTGCCTGAAGTGTGACCTGTTGATAGCTTTATGGAGGTGTGCTTGGATCCCTGTATCCTCCCTCACTCTGGGAAAGCTTAAAAAGCAATTACAAAGCTTCTGATTCTCAATCTTTCTGATTCAAATGCCATAATGAAAGGTGAAATCTGAGGCCACAAGAATCTGCTCTTAAGTTCTGATTCAGAAGACCCTAAACGTATTTGTCTAATCTCTGCACAGCATAAAAGGCTATCTGTGGCGTTAAAAATTAAGTAAATACACAAATCTTTCCAGGATTAGGATTATCCTTTGACACTGTTACTTATTTTCATCACTAATTTCCTAATTCATCACTAATATTCATGATGAAGAATGGAAAAGTCAAGCTATGAAGGAAGTGTTTCTGCTGTCATCTGCAATTATTACTTTAGTTCAGTGGGCAGAGTCAACAAAATGCATCTTCTTAAGGCCAGATAAGATAATTATGACTGGATAATTTGGTGCAGGCTGAGGAAAACTCCAGGACAGACAGATAAGTAAATGCTCATTAGACAAATAGTATATGCCATTAAAGAGCTACAAGGACAGTCAAATATTACGAATTTCACTTTGTCCTCTTGATATAAGATCTTTTACTGATGGTTTTAGCTCTTCAACCTGAAAATTTTCCAATCTTCTATTCTGGAGATTATAACCTAACAAGGCATAAACCTATAGGAATTAGAAGTCTCTATGACATACTTGCAATATCTCTTATTGCAATATCTCTACCTGCGATGCTGTATTTCTATGAAAGTGAACAACCTTGGTTTTCTGCTTTGAATGCAATCAGATGAGAAATGCAAGATTTGATGTCCTATGATTACAGCTTTAGCATAGGAAATCATACACTTATGTGTGGGTATGGCCATGTGTACATGCACATATCATAAAGCTTTTGAGGACATGCTCTCTTTTCAAGAGCACTGAATTTGCATCCATACAGCACATCTTGTTGGGCATTAAAAGAGTCCACAGGGCTCTTTAGAACTTACACCATTTTTTTACCTACTTGGCATGCATGGTGCTGAATTAGGGCTGACTTCATTACATAGCTGGAAATTACTTTCCATGGTTGACAATCAGCTTCTATGCCAAATTCGTGGGTAGAAAAATCTGTAAAATACAGTTCTTCCTATTTGCTCTGTACATGATTTTATTCTTATGTTACATTCCCTGATATGTTCTAAAAATCTTATGCTTTCTTATAACCATAATTCATTTTTAGCTTTCTTCTGATCCAGGTTCTTTCTCCTGCACTTCTCCTATTGTCCAGTGTTTCCGCTACAGAGCAAGGTTATTTTATTATTGTAGTTCCTTGAGCTCCTGTGGAAGTCATGCTCAACAGCATTCTGTTGTGTATTCTTTTTTTATTTGTGAAACCTTATACTCAGGGATAATTCTTATCACAACTATCCTTTTTTGGGGGAGTGGGGGATAAATTTTGACTAGCTAGAGGACATAAATAACTAAATGCTTCAGGAACATGGGAAAACAAAGATAAAAGTATTAGAGATTCATAAACCTCTAAGAAACTTACTCTCACTTGTCGTGATTTAACATCAGCTGAAAATGCAGCCTCATGCAGGTGCTCACTCTTCCCCCACCCTCCCCTGATGTGAGGGGAGAGATTGAGAGAGTAAAAGAGAGAAAACTCATGGGTTGAGATGAACACAGTTTAATAGGGAAAGCAAAAAGTGATGCATACAAGCAAAGCAAGACAAGGAATTCATTGACTATTTCCCATGGGCAGACAGGAGTTGAGCCATCCCCAGGAAAGCTGAGCCTTGTCACGTGTAACAGTAACTTGGGAAGAAGACAAATGGTATCACCCCAAATGTCCCCCTCTTCCGTTTTCCCCTAGCACTACATGCTGAGCATGATGCCATATGGTAGGGAATATCACTGTGGTCAGCTGTCCTAGCTGTGTCCCCTCACAACTCCTTGTGCACCCCCAGCCCCCTTGTTGGTGGTGAGGGGTGAGAACAAAAAGGCCTTGAGGGTCAGTGAACCCTGCTCTGAGGTGACTAAAACATCCCTGAATTATCAACCCTGTATCAGTGCAAATCCAGAACACAGTCACATAGTAGCTACTGTGAAGAAAATTAACTCTACTGCAGCCGAAACTGTCACGTTCCCCACCCTTAATTCCATAAGATTTAGCTGCTTCTCAGAAGAGCACTATTCTTGGGGAGAAATAGACAAAAGTTACGGACCTCATGCCACTGATGTAAAAGCAGGGCCTGAATATGGTGCATACAAGTAAAGTCTCTTCAGCACTAGGTCTTGGCATTTCATTGATCTGGTTCCTCACCCATCCTGCCATTCTTATTATTAATCTCCGTATTATTTGGCTTAACTAAAAAGATTTTGTAGTCTACTAAATACTTCAGTGAAGGCCAGAAATATGATGCTTCCTCTACGTCTTCTCTATAGAAAACCAATTATCCACAAAATTTACCAGCTCACAGAGCCTGGAACACGGTATTTTTGGTAACTATAATCTTTTCAGTTTACTTTCATATCTTCAGGTATTCATCCTTCCAAATATATATGTTCTCAGAACATGTAACTTTAATAAACTTCAGCCCCAGGTAGAATTTTGTCTTAAAAGCCATACATAGAAATATAAATCTCAGGTGGTTTTATTAAAGTTTTGTGGGTTGTATTTTGTGCTCCTCAAATACATACCTAGTCAAATACACATCCTGGATGAGCAGAATCTGCCTCTTACTTGTCTTCCTTTTGCTCCTTTGGTTTGGTATTTAAAACTGTCTTAATGTTTTCCTACTTAAAAGGGTGAAAGAAAAGGGTAGAAAAATGCAGCTTTCCAAATCTAATCTGACACAATACTGGTTTACAGTAGTTTTGTAGTTATTTGATTACTGTCACTACTATTTAATATACAGATGAAGAGCTGTATGTAGCTGGGGGATACCATGCTGGGTAATTCACAAACACAGTAATCAGATAACTCACTAAAATACCTTGTAGAAGATAGGGTTTTAGTTTTGTGTTTTGGTTTTGGGTTTGTTTTTTTTTTTTTTCCCTCGGGGCAAGCTTCAGTGTTTTGTGGCAGAAGTCTCTGTATTGTGGAACAGCAGCTGGTAACAGGCTGTCGGAAAGTGCTGTCTGGTAAGTAGAACACGCCTTCACGCCTGTAAAAAATAATCTAATTTATCTATACTTCGTTGGAGAGGGGAAAAAAGAAAGTAGCCAACAATTCATCCACACATCAACCCCACGCAGTATTTTTAAGAGACGGTGTGTATATTCGGATTTATTATCCCGCCCCAGAAGATTACTTGTCTATGACCAAATAACATGTATAGATGTAGGGACCGCAGTATCTCCACCGATCCTGGTTCTCCCAACTGCCCCTGGAGAGGCCCCTGGAGAGCACCGTTTGTTCATCCGTCTCTTTGTACGCTGTGGACTTGGCGGTGCTGGATTAACGCTGGGACTTGATGATCTTAGATCTTTTCCAACCTAAACCACTCTGCGATTTACTATTGCCAGGAGCGGTGCCTGCCGGAGCCCAGTCCCTGTCCCCGGAGCCCATTCCCAGCTCCCACCCGCGAGGGGCAGCAGGAGCTGGCGGGCTCTTCTGGCACAATGGCGCTGCCAGGAAGGGAAACCCCTTCTCCCAGCACGGCTGGTGCGCGGACAAGGAGGGGATGGAAGAGCCCGAGACACTCACCGTCCGCGGCTGGGGCAGCGGGACAGGGACAGGCTCACTGGGTACCGCCCGGAACCCGTTGGCAGAGGGCACCCAGCCGCTGCCAGAGGGACTCCCTGAGGACCGGGCTCCTGGCTGCTTCCCCTGCCCCCGGAGCTCGCTCCGACCCGGCACAGCGCGGGCGGCGAACAATGGACCGCGACCGCCCCCGGGCTGCCCCGGCCGCCACACGGCCAGGCTGCTCCGGGCCCGCCCCGCCGCTCCGGGCCCGCCCCGCCGCTCGGCGGCCGCCGCTTCTCGCCCCTCCCCGCCTCGGCCGCCCGAGTCCCTTGAACTTTCCCCGGGCGCTCGCAACAAGCGGCCCACGCCGAACTGCCGCTGCCCGTACAGACCCCCTCCCCTTCCGCCAAGTTCCCCTCAAGCACAGCCTGCTCTCGGAGCCTCCAAAATCCCTGCAAACTGCCCGCCCGGGGACCCCCGGCACGGCGACTGAGAAAAGCCCGCCGCCGCCCCCGCTCCTTTCCCGTTCACACCTCGCACAGCTCCCGCCCTCCCTCACACGCCCACCCGCGCCCCCCGCCTCCCCACCCGCGTTCCCTCTGCCCACCCCGCCCCGGTCCGCGAACGCCCACCCCCGGCCGCTGCCCCTTCCCCAGAGCCAGACCCGGGCAGAGCCCTCCGCTGCCGCCGGCTCCCAGCTCTGGGGCCGCGCCGACCTCTGCGCGCTACTTCCCGCCGCCGAAGAGAAGCCCCTCCACAAAGGAGCGAGGCAGCGGGAGGCGGGGGATACACGCACGCCCGGCCGCTCCGTCCCGATGCGGTGAGCCCCAGGCTCGCCTCCGGGGCCGCGCCAGTGCGGGAGGGAAGAAGCGGAGCAGCAGCGGCGGCTCTCCCGCTGCCACCATGGGCTGCTGCACGGGGCGCTGCACGCTGATCTTCCTCTGCTCGCTGCAGCTGGTGAGTGCCGGGGCACGCTTCGCCTTCGCGGGGGGTGGGCAGGGACGGGCGCTGTCTCCCCCGCCCCAGGCACGGCCGCCGGGGGCGCGGAGCGGCGCTGGCCTGGCCGCGGAGCTGTCCGCGCTCGCCGCCCCGACGGCGCGCCCGCCCCGCGCCCCCGCGCCCCGACCCGTAAGTTTGGCGGTGCGACGCGGCGTGGGACCGGAGCGGCCCCGTGGCTGGGGGACGGAGAGGGCCGGCGACCTGAGGCGGGTGCTGCGGCGCCCCAGCCCGGGCGGCTGTCAGAGCTCCCTGCCTCAGGGAGAGCGGCTCCCCCGCCCTGGTGTCGCTTCGAGAAGGTGTCAGTCCCCGCTGGTTCCGGGCAGGGGCTCTCCCCGTCTGCTCGAAGAAGAATGAGGCTAACGGTGCCCCCGGTCTGCGCCCGCGGGTCGGCGGTGGGGCCGGACTCTGCTGGGCGCTGCCGGCGCGGTGGGAAGATGCGGGGACCGGGATCGCCGCCTGTTTATTTTTCTATATTTCTTAACCTGTGTAAAAGCGGCATGTGCCGGCCCTCTCCCGTGACTTTTCTTGGGGTTCCTTTCCTCGGCTTAAGTATTCCTCAGCCTGGATTTGAAACAACAGAACGGTGCCGCTTCTTCTCTTTGTTTGGAGTTGGAATATTTATTTTAGAGAAGAGAGTTGTTGAGATAAATCACCGCCAAACAACAATAATCCTTCATCTGGCTCATTAGCAGGATGATAAAATAATGCTCTCCCCTTAACGGTAGTCCCTGGTCCCAAGAGTGTTTTAAAAGATTTTTCTCTTTTCTAGTGACTCAATGTCATCATTTCGCCACATGATCTCTCTTAAAATGAGTGGAGTTCCTTGTCTGTGTGTGTCTGTAAAGAAGAAAAGTGGGATGCTTTTAGTGTGTGTTGGGGGGAGTTGTTGTTTGTATTTGTAATCCTTTGCAATCTATTTTTCTCTTACAGCACTTTGAAATCTCTTCTGTTTCAGAGGTAATACTCCAGAAGTAATTGTACATATTGCATTTATTTGAAAATCCCCTTTCGTTTTCAAGGCTTTGTGCCGGGTTCTTAGCCTGTGTAAACTGGTGTGTCTCCATTGTTTCCAGTGTGAGCCTGGACCTTATTCACATGTGAATAGAGTGATGGACTGAGCGAGGTATAAGGAACTCAATGGCAGAACCTTGCCCAGAAACAGAGGAGGCATATGATTTTCACTCCTAGTGTAAGGAAAGTGTTCTGTATACATTGCAGTTATTTTTTATTTCTTGTTTTGTATCAGTTTTCTGCTAACGACTGCAGCAGAATTGCTCCTGATTTACATCATGCATGTGGGAGGGGAAACAAACCCTATTTCTTCAAATATATCTCTTTGCAACTTATGAGGAAAATAACTGTATTTACTATTCTGTGGAATTACTGGGAGTCTATAAAAATTGAAGTAAAGTGTGAATGGCTACCATAATCTGTACAGAAATGCATAAAAATTCTTTCAGAAAAAGAGTTGTGTTTTATAAAAGACCTATCAGATGATATAGCAACTTTCAAAAATTACTTCAATGCTTAGTTTTTTTTTCTGTTCTTACATGTTTTATAGTGATGTTCCACTGTCATATCTACATCTTTCAGGTGCTGATAAATGTCTGTATGGCAAAATGCTGTCATTTTAATTTATTTTCATTTAAAAATAGATGTCTTTATATTCAAGAAGTAATCTTGCAGATATTCTGTCCTGGATCCAACCAAGAAGGGATTAATTTTTTTTTTGCAGTAGCCTAAAGGGAACATAGCTAGGACCTGGAGGTTATCCTGTACTACCTCACATTGTTGTCAGGAGTGGAGGAAAAGGACTGTCTTCCAGGGAGAATGGGCTCCTTCCATTTGGGGTGGTGTGGCACCAGTCCTAAGCTGGAGAGAGTGGTGGGGTGACCCTGGCTCCAAGCCAGGGGGAGCTTGGCTGCGTGGCTGGGGTCTGGTGGTGCTGGGGTGAGCATTTTCCATCTCTTTAGCACGCTTTTGTTACCAATATTGTTGATGTTGCTGTTCCTTTTCTTATCTCATTGCTGTTTCCAGTAAATTGTTCTTCTCTCAACCCATGATCTTTGCCTTTTGTGCCTCTAATTCTCCTCTCCAGGCACCTGTAGGGTGAAGGAAGAGGGGGTTGAGGGAGGAGAGAGTGGCAGCATGATCTGGGAAGTATCAGTGGGAAAACTAAATTGGGGAGTATCATTCCTGAACCACAACACATGAACTTAAAGCTCAGATGCTGTCCATGATCTCAGTGGTGATAGTGTTCAGTTTATATACGTAGAAGTTAACACCACATACAGTTTAAATCTTTTTCTAATATCTTAGATGTGATGAATATAAAACATATGCAGCAAAACTGCATCCCTGGACATTACTCTCATTGAGATTTATTTTACATCCACTTTGCATCCACTTATGGAGGGGTGATTGTAGACAAAATTTAGATTAAATCTTGTAAAATCCAAGCACTTGTAGTGCTAACTTGTAGAATTTCAGAAGTACTGATTTTTATGACTTGAGGAAAAACTTTAAAAAGGAAACATATGGGCACATATTTTAAAAGAAGTTGTTTACGTTACTTGTGTTCTGGTCATGTCTGAGAAGGGCAACAGCTCAGGCTTAGCCTTAGGATTAACCTTTAGATATTACCTGAGAAAGAAGTATCAAATGAAATAAAGTTGGCAGCACCTTTCATAGCATGTGTGTACTATGTAGATTCTCTTCTGTATAAGATGGAAAGTAAAAAAGCCAAATCCCTGGAGACATGTTCCTAAACAAGATTTGCTTCTTGTTCTAAAGAAGAGTGTGCTGTTCAATGTCCTTAAGGCACAGTTTCTTCATTCTTCAAAACTTTAGTCTTCTCTAACTTTGCCTTCTTTATCTCAGCAACATATAAACAGTCGAGAAAAATGTGAAGAGGAAAACTGTTACTGCATTACTGTGGATAAAATACCATTACTCTAATGTTAACCCATTAAGTGTGTTAACTGCAAGAAGATTTGCTTGTAATTTTCAGTGCTGTTTGTCAGGGGATTTTTGACATACAATGGCAATAAAGGCGATTTTCAGTTATGCTTTAATCTATGAAAGTGCAGGTTTTTGGTTGACACCTTTTACTTTTTGATAATTAACACATTTAAATGTTTCATTCAGTAATCCTAAGGAGAGTCTGTAAATAGTCTTCTATCATTTAATAATAACTTCATTTGTAAATGGGAATCCATATCATTATGTGTAATATAGAAAAAAATAATGGAAAGAAACCATTGAGATGGAATTACAGGTGGCACAAGTTCAGGAAAAGCTCTTAGTCACTTTCAGGGTTTTATTGTACCCATTCAGGTGTATTCTGCTTCTGAAAACCAAGGAAATTTTGTGTAAGGAGAACTGTATCTTGCCCCACCACTCCTCCTTGATCTTTCGCTGTTTTGCCCTTCCTGGCTGAAGCATTGTCATATGCCATTGCCAAAGGTGTCTGGGCAAAGAACAATGTAGTGTGTGTGTACCTTTTTGTGCATAAATATGTCATTAGGATTATTAGGAGCTATGTATACATTGGGAAAATATATCATAAGGATATATGAATCCTTTGGATTACAGCCATAATTCTTACTGATGCCACTAGAAATCTGAGACATTGGCCTTGTCTGTACCAGAAAATTAAACCAGCTGGCAGAGATTGTGCCTGTGCTATAGCAGACACCATGCCATAAAATACTGAAAGATGAAAATGTTTGGCAAATAAAACAAATTCAAAAAATATTAAATTCTGGAAGGGGTAAATTGATGATGAATTGCAGCAAGATTTAGCTGTGTGAATCCAATTGGTGTTAATAAATGTCACACAGTGAAAACCTTCATGCTGGTTTGAAAATGTGTTTCTGAGAAACTACCTTTGCAGGATAATGTTGTTACAACACTTACAATAAGTGGAAATTTTTTGGGACGTAGAAGTATATAGATAAACAAACACAAAGAACTCTAAATACAGGGATGGTGAATGGGATTTTCAAAGCAGTGAAGGGATGGTTGATGGAAAGTGTAACTAAGTCCCTTCATGACTTTGATAGTCTCATTTCATGTGTTTATCCTTGGGCTCCTCTGCACTGTGTTCATTCTGTAGGTGCTGATTTGGAAGTGTATAGTTTATCCAGTTATAGCTAGTGTAAAATAGGCTGTTCCCTACTTAACTTGTTATTTTCCAAATAATGAAAGTGGAAATTTCGTGGAAAATTATTCCAGTGGAAATTACTTCTATGTACTAATGTTTTGACTAGTGTTTGTTTGGGAAGTGCTGTCAGTCATTTTTACAGGCTAATCCCTTTCAATATTCAGAAGATTTATATTTATGGTTGCCATTAACATTAATTATATTGATGTGTGTAAATCCTTACATTTGGAGATGAGACTGTATCCATTAGAATGAACAGAAATTAGAATACCGTTTCATCATTTGTTGCTGGACATCATAGAATTTCAGCAGTTGTGTGGGGAAGTGATATATGTATATATCATGCATAGATTTTCATCTCATTTTTAAGTACTTTATAGAGCTGGATACTCTATGACTTTGACTCTTGATGCTTGTATGTTAGAACTGACAGATACCAGTTATTCAGTTAACAGCTCAGGGATTCTAGGGAATTGCTAAATTTGAGAAAGTAAAATCTTTGAACCAATAAATTGCTCCACTTTTTATGTTGATAAAAGAATCACCAGCCCATTGATCTGGAGATGAAGCATCTGTCCACTGATAAAAGAGGAGGAAGTTGAGGGAGTGCCTATTGTACCAGCAAGGATGGAGAAAGCTTGGGGTTGCAGGATGTTGCACTTTCTGTTAAAACAGCTGAGGTGGGAATGGCGTTATCCTCTGCTAACTCATATGACATTCCCAAAACATGAAACCATTGCTGGTGGCTATACCTAAGAGGCTGATACTCTTGTCATGTGGGTATATAGTTGCATTTAACCTTAACATTGGAAGTAATACACTGCATCCAGTAGGGCTACTTGAGTTAAATATTTGCAGTCCAAGAAATATATGGTATTATATACGTTTTAGGATCTTTCTCATCAGGAGCAAGGAGCACTGTTTTCCACTTTGTGTTTTTGTTTTATTTTTCAAAATTGTTGGGAGTTGTCTGTTGCTAAAACACACATTCTGAGCTCATCAACACTGTAGGATTTAACCTCTCCATGCATCAGAAATTCAGCTTCAGAAGTGAAATCCCCTCCTGTCAAAGCTGCATATAAGACTTCCTCTGGGCAGTGTTCCAGAGTTAGAAATTCAAAACTTGAGGAAACATGAACTTTCAGAGCCCTCTGAAATTTCTGAACTGGGTAAATTTGTGAAAAGAATCATGCAGATCTTGCTTAGTTTTAGACTCCATCCACCACAGCAGGCTATTTTTCTAGAATTCCTGGCTGCTCTATGGCTGAGGGACAGTTAATTGTAATATAAATATTTAATGAATATATTTATAGTGATGAAGTGAAGGAGTTAAGATTTCAATGATAATAATGACAATTAATACACTGAAAACTGTGAATTATGTATCCGCTCTTCCTGTCTATAGGACCAGAAGGTTTTGTAAAGAGTTATTGTAAGAACTTTTATTTATGCTGCTGTTCTGCTTCTCTTTCAAGATCTGCTACATTCTACCTAGACCTCATTCTTGGGACTAAGAAACAAATATTGTGGTTTGGAAAGTCATTGGAATTCAGGATTGTTGGATCTAAATGGGATTTGGCTAGGACTTGCAGAACTTGAATACTTTGTAGGCTTATTTTTGGAGATCATATGGGATTGATTGCACTTGCAGTTGTTTAGGTGGTGTTTACATATTGCCAATTTTGTGAGGTTTGGATCTGAAATAAAACCTTGTAAGACTAGTTAATCTTAGCTCATGTTTTCAATCTGTGTCTGACTTGGATCTTATAGGCACAAAAAGGCTCTTTTAGTTTCAGGACCAATTTGGTAAATTTACAAATAAGTAATAAAATCACAATCCCTTAATTTTTCAGGTAAAAGTGTTGCATTTTGCCCCCTCTGTGATATGAATTTAATTGATTAGATGACCAAAGAGAGAGTCAAACCAGTCACATCAATCATTGGCCCTGATGTTGTACAAGAAAACCGAATGGAGGTTTTGTACTTCACTTGATTAGAACTGGAGTAAATTAATGTGTTCCACCTAAGATGATCACTTCTTGGATGTGCTTGGTGAAGCCGAGAGGCAAAGGATCCAGGATGCAACATGGGGGAAATACTGATTGAATACTAGAAAAAATGTCATAGTGGGATTGTTGGATCATGTTTTTGAAAGAAGTTTTGGAAACTCCATCCTTGAATAAATTCAAATTGAGCTAATCACAGCTCTCAAGAACCTAATCTTACTGAAGCTTATGTGATGTCAAAATTGGCCCTGCTATGAATAAAGGTTTTACCAGATGACCTCTAAAGACTTCTTGCAACTTAGGTTATTCTGTGGTTATATGATCTTCCCAGAGCATAAGGAGTAAAGTTCTTCAATTCTCTGTTAGGAGGGTATTTAAAATAAACAGTAATTTGAGTTATTTTGAAATAATTAGTTTCTTAATTTGTTGTGTTTATCATGCAGTGGAAATAGGCTTGATATGGTAATAACAATTCTTGTATTCTGTTGTATCTATTACTGTCAAACTTTGGTGTTTAACTATATGAGAAGCACCTGTGATTGCCTTGAGATTTATTATTTCATAAGTAACAATGCTGTGATACAATGTAGTATATCAGATCTTTTGAACTGATTAATAATGAAGCAAAAAAATATTTCATTCAGTCAGTCTTGTAATTAAATGGTAAGCAGTCATTTTGCGGCGAAAAGCCTGTTATTTCTGTCTGTACAGGGAAATGAACTGCATATTTTTGGTTCTAGGTGACTAATATAAAGGAGTAGTAATAAGTGACTGTGTGGTTCAGGAAACTGATAACATGATACAGAGTTTTTCACCTCTAGGTCAATTTTGAAATTCACTGCAGGTTAGATGAGGGGAAATACCATTATGAAATGTTTATATTAAATGATTTTGACCTCAGTATAAAAATGTCATCTTAATATAGAGAATGGTCCTAATTTCCACCTTTTATGTTGTACAAGAAGGGTGAAGGTTGGTGGGCATGGTACCATGAAGACCAAAATGATGGTTTTGCCAATGTTTTCCTTAGGTCAGCTTATGGGGGGTGCTAGCATGATAGTGCAACGAAGTTTGCACTACTGCCTTAGCTCATACTAGACATGATATCTCTGTAAGCTTTATAACTGACATTAAATTGAAATGAAAAATAATGTTAATTGCATTGTTTTTGTGTAAAAGTAATCTTTTTTATTGGTCAGAAAGAACATTTCTTACTGCTTTTTATTTAGTACAATTTGTCTTGGAAAAAAAATTCGGGCAGCAAATGGAAAGTGTCTCACTGTGAATCTTGAAGCAGCTTAGTTTTATCCAAGATGAAACCGTTTTCTTCTCATCTCTCATGAGCAGTTAGTGCATACCTTCCTAAAGGGTATGCCAGCAGGTTTTGGATCAGACACTCCTACGCTGAGTGAGACTCGCAATTCCTTGGCACAGCTGTGCCAGCAGCACTATGACAGGTTTTACTGTGTCATGGGCTATATATTTTTTTTTTCTATGTGTGACCAGTGAAATCTTTGTGTCTCGCTATGGATCTGTGCCTTTGGTAGGTCTGTAAAGGACAGTGGTAGGAGGCATTATCACTGTGCTCTGATCTCAGGAACATAGAGAGTGCTTAAGACCCTGGTAATGAAATGGTAGTAAAAGATTTTATTTTAGACCTTTTACTTTTTACTATACTTCCTTATCATCTTGTCTTCCTTCAAACACAGCCCTATCTTGCATGTAATCTCAACTCAGATGGATTTTTTAATGCTGTGGTGATTTGGGATTTGCTCTTACAAGTTGCTGAATGCCCTACAGCTCTCATTAAAGTTGCTGAAAGTCATTTTTACATAAAGGCTCTTTATAATGGTAGGTTCAAGCAGAGGCAGCAGTGAACCCCTTCCACCTGGTGAATGCCAGTAGTACAGCAAAATGAAAGGAAAAAGGAAAATTTTCTACTTAATACAACAGCCAGTTTCAGCCAGAAAAATATCCCTTACAGAAGTGAATGGTGCAAAGAAATAAAATTGAAGTTCTTCCACAGGTCTCTTCCATGAGTCTTTTTTTTTTTTTTTCCCTCTTCTTTTGCTCCATTTAATCCGTACAGAATTTTTGGCTGAGAGTAAGTATAAATATATATAAAGGGTATATGCTTGACAATGTGCCCAGTGGAATTCTCTGAAGAGGGTTTTGACACACACCAAAGGAACTACTGATATAGCAAAGTAGAATAATACTTAGGAGATGAAGCATGAGCAGGAGGATCCTGAAATGCTTTTATAGTTAAGGAGATTGTGGGAGCATGGGATGAAAAGTGTAGAAAGGTGTATTTAGATGAGTGTAAAAAAGTGGGATGTGGAAACCCTCTTTATCAAAGAGATGAAAGTTTTCTCTGTGTGTGGGAGGAATTCCTGCCTAAGGTTTCACTGAAAATAAGATCTTAAGGAAAAGATTTTTATTTATCTTTTCTAACATACTGCTGCTGCTGTGCCAGTTTCTCACTATTCTGTTGTAAAGTTACTATGTTATGTCAGACCTTCTGAATAAAAAATGCCACGGGAGGAAAATGATATGATGATGATGATTTTTCGTAGGGAGATTGGAATGACTGGCATGTTTCTCATCCAGCTCTAGTTTTTGCCTTTGGTTGAGGCTTGAATACTCTGTGTTCTCCTGGGAATGCTGCAACTTCACTTCCCTGCTGGCAGTTCCTGGAATCTCCTTGGAAAGTGCTCCTGGAGCTTAGGAGCATTCAAGTGAAGCGCAGCACAAATCAGAGTGGTAATGAGTAGACATGTAAATCTGTATCAGCCTAGAAAACCAAACCAAACCCCCCAAAAAAACCTCCCAGTAAAATGTAGTTTCTTAGATGGACTGGAAAGACCTCATTTCTAAATGCATTTTGGAAACAGAATTCTGTTAAAATAGAGTGCACAGAAAAACATTCTTCTGGAAGTTTAGTCTCCACAATCAATGAATGAAAAGCTGAAGAATTCTAAAGCTGGAAACTGTAGTGCATTATAGTAAGGAATAACATCACAACAATATATAATTTCCTCTGCTGGTGAGCTGTTTATTTCTCCTGTTAAAAGTTTGCTGTGTCTTTCTATTGCAGATTAAGAAGGGTGTTTAATTTCTGTAATATATATTTGTTTCATGAATTAAGTAGATATCACCAGGGTAAGTATGTTTGTATTTTAACTGGAACAGAATACTTGCTGCTCCTACTGATTGAATAATTTGCATCATAGAAACCTGAAAAGCCTTTGGATCCTCTAATGCAGATGGAGCTACTCAGAATACTGAAGATAGATGTCTTCCCATGGAGATCCCTGTACATACTGAAGGTTCTTTAATCAGACTATAGTCAGTGAGACTGACTATAGTCAGTCAGTTAATTTATAGTCATTTGTAAAATGACATGTTTTAGTGTCACCACCAACTTGGGCATTCAGGAAGCCTAAAAAATGCTCAAATTTGGGAGTAATTTTTTTCAATAACCTCTGTTTCCAGTTCTTAGGTTTGTTAGTCACAGATTTGTGCTCAGCCTCATTCTTCTGATAAACCATTTCTGTTCACATCAACAGGAAATCCTGTCTCCAATACCTAGCTGTGAAATTATACACTATTTCCATTTTCACATTCATACTTTTTTTTTTTTTTCTGGAGCCAAATAATTTGCTCCCAACTCTCCTCCCAGTTATTTTGGAACAACATCCAAATTCTGATCTTCATCTGTTTGTCATTGTAAGATTCAGACCCTGTTCCCCAAACCAGTCATGACTGTTAAAATTCACTTGTGGCTGTAAATGGGCCCTGTACTTTATTCTTATCTGAGTGTTTTGCAACTATATGACATAAGTTTTCTTTAGTTGAATAGTTGCCACAGTTATTTGTGGTTCTTCACATCTTGATTGCACAGCATTATGAAAAGGTCTGGTTAGTTCAGAAAAGAAGGGAGTGTGAACAAGAACATGGTGATAACAGATAGATGAACTAGTAGTGCCATCAACTGTAGTTGATGCAGTTATTAGAATGCTTGGAATGGGAGTCTTAGGAGGGACTGAAAAAAATGCTTCCAAGCCTGGATTTACCATGAAAAATTAGACATATGTATGGAAGTAGCCTATATCCAAACTTCATTCAAATATCAGAAGAGAATACCTTGAAATATATTAGATGCCATGAATGGCTTTAATTGTATATTACTAATGTATAATTTAGTCATAGTGGTTTGATGAAAGCCAAAGCTGACAGAGTTGTGCCAGAAGTGACCACAAGGTGCCAAAGTTTATTTAAATTGGATTGAATTATGAAGCCTTTCATTTCTCTCATTTCTCTAATATGTTTTTTTCATGAGTTAGACATCATGAAGATCTGTGTTTACATTTTAATTGTAATGAGTTCCAGTTGTTAATCTGTACAACTGTAATCAATTGAATGCACTGATGTGCATTCAATTTCAAAGTGTAGCCTGTGCAGCTGAGGTGTGGTGTGCTGCCTTGTGCAGTGGTAATGCAGGGTGTGAAACAGCCTCATCAGGATGGTACTGACACCCAAACAAATAATTTCATTGCAATTTTGTATCTGTGAAAGGTCCCAGGTTTTGGTGTTTTAGTCAGTATGTGATACTTGTGCTGAAAGCTGAGGAACTGTTTGTGCAGTGCCTTGTGGCCAAAAGAGTGTCCAGGTTAACACAAGATCTCGCTGAATTGAGATTCTGGTATATCCCTCTGGGTTATATTAATTTAATTATTTATTTTTTAGCTTTATTATGTCTTTGTTTCTCTTGGCCTGTCTGACCCATGAAATTCATGGATGTGTGAATTTCTTGTTTTTTGCTGAGATTTCTGGGCTTGACTGGGTCCACATGCCAGTCATGCTGGAGGGCTCCAATACTGCTGGGGTTTCACTGTGTGTATTCATCTGTTGAGAAGCTGAAGTAAATAATGCTCCAAGTTCAGGGCTGCCTTTGCCCTTTTAGAGATCTTTCGAAGCACACTGCAGCTGAGGTTGGTTCTGGAACAGGATGTGTGTCTGAGATACAGCCTGCCTCAAGCACTTTCAAACCAAAACAGATAATGGAGTCAGAAAAAGAAGCATGCAAATGTTTTTCTTTATGCTCTACAGAAAGTCTCTGAAGTTGTAGTTCAGGCTGGTTTTATGCTTGGTGGTTCTTCATGTTTCTACACACAGTTATGATTATTCCTTTTTTTATATTGGCCACATGCGACTGTGGGCATATTAGCACTTCAATACTCAAGTTTGCTGTATTTGAGTGGGCTCATAATTTGGAGAACACTTTTCTTTTTATTTGTTTACTCTTTGCAAACTGATTTAGAGGTGCTAAAATATATTGCAAAGACAAACATCTCTTTCTGTTTCAGGAGGAACGTAGTAAGCATGGATTCTCTTCTGCAAAGATTATTTTCAGGAGGTGACAGATTTGAGTTGATCCCTACACAGTTACCCTCCTGCAGAAAGAGACTTGCAAATACCTACATCTGCATTGATGGGATGCTTCTTTGTGGATTCCCCCTTGTGTTGTCACCTCTGGCCACAGGCACTTGGGGAAGACAAGAGTCAGTCTCTTGAGGACATTCTGGATAACAGGAAAATAAACAAGCATTCCCTGAATACTGGACCTAGCCATCTGTATACAGAGAATGGGCAGTTTTAAGTCTTCTGCTGGTAGAAGCACTGTTCAATTTGTACTAAAAGGACCGTGAGTTCATGGTTTTCTTATTATGATACTTTGTCAACTCATTTGCTCAATCCAGTTTTTAGTGACTGGAATTGGCTAAAAAGTTACAGGATATTCACTGCAATAGTGAGAAGAAATCCAAATCTCCTGGGTGGCAAACCTTAATTGTTGCATTTTCTCTGAATGACAAATGCACATCTAATCCCAACTGTCTAGGCAGAAGAGTAATTTCCAAGGCAGCCCGCTCACATTCAATTCTCTTCCTCTAAAAGTGAAGCAATAAATTATGCTGGTGTTTAAGGGGTAATCTCTGTGACTTTAAAGAACATAAACTATCAGAGGCACAGCAGCCTGACTGTGCTAAAAGCTGAACACCTCCTCTGTCTGAGTGAGTAACCTCATCTCCCACAGAGAGCAGCAGGAGCTACAGGTGCTGGCGTCCTCACTCAGTGGCATCACTACACAGAGGGATCGAGCTGTAACTGAGGCAGCTGTGCTACTGACTGAGCTTGGTGAGTGCAAGAACCATTAGAAGGTGCCATTAGATGAAGTCACTGAACCATTAGGAAGCCTGCAAAAATGAGTACCCTCTTCTAATCTGAAAAGTGTTGTGGTTGAGAATATACCCACTGGACATCCTCAAGGGAAGATTTCTTTCACACATAGCAACTCTGTCAGGGTTACCAGCTGGCATTTCACCAGCATGAGACTTAGCCTTGTAACATTTCATGGATCCCTACATCATGCTGAGTAGTGCTGGTCATCTATTATTAATATGCTCACATTTTTTGCTAGACTAAAAGTATATTATTTTCTTATTAAATCTTCCATTACTTTAAGATGCTTTTAAGGCCTGTTCTGCTCTCATTCTATTAGTTGTGAAAAAAACCTTTTCAAATGTCAGAAGTTAATATATGCTGATATCTGAATAAGCAAGAAAATACATCCAATTCAGAGGCCATTTTCTTATATAATGATGTCTTTAAGACTCATACACTTAGAACTACTGTTCTTATCAGATATTTCCCTTTTTGCTATGTGAGTGCATATTCATACACAATTCCAGTTTTGCATTAGAAATATTGGCTGCATGACAATGTGAGACCTTTTGCTATAATGGTTATTATTTGGTATGCATAAAGAATTCAAAGAACTCTTAAGTTAGAGAAGTAGTATAGTATTGTGTTTGCTTACCCAAGTTGATGGAGGCAGTGACATGTTTATTCTGCTTGGAGGTGGCCAGAGGAAAGCCAGTGTGCACCTAGGAGCTCTGAAGTAAGTTAGCAGAGAGAGTTAAAGAACTCTCATGACAGAGAAGACAGAATCTCAGTGCTGCATTAATAACCTGCTGCTAATGGCCAGTGTCATCTGGAATGGTTTTGCCTTTGTTCCTCCATGACTGAGGCTTAGCACAGGAGCAGATACTCAGAACTGTGTTAGAAATTGCATCATACTTTCTAGAGTTCCCCTGTAAATCTCTTGCTATTTTGATTTCTGGAGTTCTGTTTCCTAAAACTGTACACAAGACCTAGTGTAGAATAAACTTTCCCCTAATCATTCAGCTGATGTAGGTGTAATTTTAAGTGCACCATTTTTATTCTGTTAATTTCCAGATTGATTTTTACTTTACCAGTAATAATCCTAATGCAGACATTGAATCTTACCAATAACCCCTCCTGCTTAGTTAATCTATTTCTGTCCTTCTTGCACGTTATTTTTAATCTTTAGGGAGCTTTGAACTATTTCTCAGAGCTCTGCTCGAAAGTGAGTTTGTAGCCTTTTACTGCCATTGCTGCTAGTACACCTTGCTCGAGGCCATGGAGAAGCTGGGACAAAGCCAGGGAAAAAACTCTGGCTCATGTCTTAAGCACAAGATAACCATTCATCATTTATAAGCCTTTCTTGTCTGATGCTTTCAAATTCTCAGAAAAGATTGCCCAGAAATTGAAGTGTTTATGCTTTTTTCATAGCACAAATACAGATTTTTCCTTGGAAATTTTGGTCATGTCATGCTGGTGTGTTTACAAGGAGTAAGGTGTGTGGTGATGTTACAAATGAGGTCAGTGTCCCTTGCTTTTTCAATTATCAGATTATTCAAAACTCACTTTCTGTGGCTTTCTAGCCTCTATAAATTCATAAGATCAGTGGAGGTTTGGTCATTTATACTTGCTGAAAAGATAACAGCTGAATACTTGATTTTAAGTGTTCTTTGCATATTTGAAAAAATGCTTTGATATTAAATGTGTATTTAAAAGTATTTCTTACCTCCATGTTTCAATAAAAGGCTTTGTAGAGTTTGAGATTATAATGGTGTCACTGGCAGTTTCTCATACCATCACCAAGTCTTTAGGGGGTTTGAGTCTATCCACACTGTCTTCATTCATCCTTGTCCTATTTTGGAAAGTGTAAAGGTCCTCACAGTTTTTAGCAGAAGGCTGTTGTTACAGGGAAGACTCAGATAGTCTGTAACTTCTGACCTTTCCAGAACATATTTTCATATCTCCTTGGAAGTAGCATGGAGGGATGATGATAAGGAAGTTGAAAATATGGCCAGCATACCCACAAGTATGTTCAGGAAATAATATTACCTTCTTTAATATTGAAGGAAAAAACCTGCACAAATTATGGGATCCAAAGCCTATTGGAAATCAGTAAAATATTTTGACACTGATTTCAGGTTTTGTATTCAGCCATGCACAGTTTTCTTCAAATTTTTTATGTTTTCCTCTAGTTTTTATTTTTTTTGAGATGATTAACTGTGCTTTATTAGAGTTGCTGCAAGAGGCAAAATTTAGGCTTCCCTGCTGTGGTTTATTGAAAATCTCAATCATAACATTGCATTAACAGAATTCTTCACATTTAGCACTTTTACTTGACAGGGTAGAAACTTTATTGTGGCTGGAATTGTTGTCTAAAGACCTTTCCAGAGGTGTGAGGAGAGACACATTATTAATGCTGTTGTTCACCTTTCAGAAGAAGGGAAGAGTTGTGAACAAAAGCTGTAACTAAGGGCTGAAACCAATACATTCCACAGCATTGTGGTAAAATAATGGTAGAAGGAAAGAAAACGTAATAAATGGTCACCTTTCTGATAATGTAAGACAAGATTCTTGAAATACATATAGTTTGGATTCTTCTCTCAAGGAGTGGTAAGAACTGGGGCAGTGGGAATATCACAAAATCACAGAGTTGTTTGGGTTGGAGGGGACCTCTGGAGAGCTTCTCGCCCAACCACCTGCCAAGGCAGGGTCATCTAGGACAGGTTACACAGGTGAGTTTACAATCCCTCCAGAGGGGGAGACTCTGTGACCTCCCTGGGCAGCCTGTAGCAACAAGAAAGGCAAACCCTTGTTTTGAAGATGTTTTCAGATACAGATGCACTTTTTCATTTATGCAGGTGAAGAAAGCCTTGGCTTAGTTTTATTGCCTTTGGAAAAAAAGAGAAATATTCTCACTGAATTGTGTGGCAAAAGGGTTATGATTCTGGTTTGAATGGTGCATATTTTCTCCCATTCTCCCTCACTGAGAAATTATTTTTACATGCAAAGTAAATATACCATGTGGGTTAAACACTTCTCCATCTTTACTTTTCTACAAAACCAAAAAATTTCCCAGGGATTAGGGGTCCTTTTACAGAGGAGTTTGATTAAGAATGTATTGTTTATACAGTTGATTCTGTCTGGAGGCAGGTGATCTCTTGTGGCTGCTTTTGACCCCGATTTCAGAAATGGCTGAAAGGAAAAGTGCACAGGCTGAATTAAAACCCACAAAGGACTTGCAGTAGGAGTCAGATCTAAAGATCATGTAACAAAAACTTTGTAGTGTCACCTAATGCTTAGGGTTTTTTCTAATTTGTGGTCTTCAGTCTTAGCACTGTTAGCATAGCTTCATTGCAGGAGCCTTTTGGTTTAGATGTGACATATGTCAACAGGATTTTCTTTCTTTCTTTCTGTAGGGTGTTATGACACCTCTTTAAATGTATGAACTAGGCTAAGACAGCTCTCATCTATCCACTGATGCAGCCATGTCCTCATCAGAGGCTTTGCCATCCTAGAGCAGATAGCTGTGGTGTTAGAGTTTTCAGGTGAGCTAAGAGAAGTACAGGGCAGTTATGGAACAATTTTTTGATATAAACCTGCTTATGCAAAAGTGAGAAACATTGAACTGCTATCAATTTGGGGCAGCAAGGCCCAGTCCTGCCCTTGGGTCACAACAACCCCATCCAGTGCTACAGACAGAGTGGCTGGAAAGCTGCTCTGAAGAGAAGCATCTGGGGGTGCTGGTCAGCAGCCAGTTGAACATGAGCCAATGTGTGCCCAGGTGGCCAAGAAGGCCCATGGCATCCTGGCTTGTGTCAGCAATAGTGTGTCCAGCAGGAGCAGGGCAGTGATTGTCCCCCTGTACTCAGCACTGGTGAGGCCATATCTCAAATCCTGTGTGCAGCTTTGGGCCCCTCACTGCCAGACCATTGAGGTGCTGGGGCACGTCCAGAGAAGGACAGACAGAGCTGGTGGAGGGTCTGGAGCACAGAGTCCTGTGAGGAGCAGCTGAGGGAGCTGGGGCTGATTAACCTGGGGATAAGGAGGCCCAGGGGGGACCTTATTGCTCTCTTATGACTGCTTGAAAGAAGATTGTAGAGAGGCGGGGGTCAGTCTCTTCTCCCAACAAGCGATATTTGGAAAAATGTCCTCCCTGAGTAGGGATTGTCAGGCATTGGAGCAGGCTGCCCAGGGAAGCAGTTGAGTCACCATACATGAAAGTATTTAAAAGACATAGAGATGTGAGCCTCAGGGGCATGGTTAGTGGTGGCCTTGGCAGTTTTAGGTTGATGGTTGGACTTGATGATTTTAAAGAACTTTTCCAACCTATATGATTTTATGATTCTGTAAGAACTCAAGTTAGAGGAACCATCAGAACTGGGGCAAGCCATTACTGAGGCCTCGAGGCAGTATCAGTGTATCTTTCTTTGTAAAAAAAAAAAAATCTAGTTTTTAAAATCTTATCTTTCCACTGCTTAAGTTTCCTTACGACTAGAAAATATGTCCCAGTGACTTCTGCAGATGTGGATTTACCTGGGAATGGTGGGGTAAGTATCCCCTTCTCTCATAAAAAGATTTTGGATGCATGATATGGAGGTGCTGCTCATTCACACTGCTGCTAGATCCAGTCCTAGTGCATTTTAATTCTCATTTGCTTCAATTTAAGACAATGATTTCCAGTTCTTTTCCCTTTTAATGTGTATATTTGGTTTGTGTGGTAGGATTTTGGTAGCAGGGAGGCCACACAGGGGGCTTCAGTGAGAAGCTGCCAGAAGCTTCTATGGCTTATAGAGCCAATTCCAGCTGGCTCCATGATGGATCTGCCACTGGCCAAGTCAGCAGCAGTAGTAATGCCTCTGTAGTAACATATTTAAGAAGGGGAAAAAGTTATTGGGCAGAAGTAATTGCATCCAGGAGTTATTATATGTGAGAGAAAAAGTCCTACTATGATTTGACTTGTAGTAAATTGAATTAATTTCACTAAGTCAAGTCTGTTTTGTCCATGACTGTAGTTGGTGAGTGAACAATGGAGTGGTTAAAGTGGATATTGCTAGTGGAAAAACCCATGTATGTGGAGAAAAAAAGTGGTTTGAGTGGCAATTTAGACTTTGATTAATCTTGAGAATTGTGCATTTTTTTTTCTTTGTCCTCACCTTAGGCTGCTAAATAAATATTTTTGAAACAATAAAATTTATAATTAATGTGTTCTCTTGGTGGCTTAGTGAATATCTACTAGTAAATCCTCATAGAACTATGTTCAAAAGTAATTTTCAGGAGAGAGTTTTTCCTCTTGGCTGGAATTTTGCAGGGAATATTGCTGATAATATACTATATTGTCATGGGGAGCAAACATGCCAAGACTGACAGATCTGCTGTAAATTCCTAAAGGAAAATCTTGGCACTTAGCATTTTCATTGGTTTTTTTTTCCACTAATGTCTCGTTCTAATTTTTGAGAAGTGGAGTCACGCAGTTTATTCAGTTTGAAAATCATATGTCCAAAATTTGGAAATATGCTGGAGGCTCTAGGATTTTTTTTCTGCATATTGATCATCACATTTTGATATTGCCTTCTACTTGTTGGTGTTTGAATGCTCAAAGCTTACTGGTGTTTAAAAATATGTAAGGGAGTATTTTGAATTATCATTGTTTCTTTGTTTTCAGGGTGTGTCCTGTCCTTTACAAACAAGTAAAAAAGACCAGCATCTTGTTAATGACTTTCAGGTCAGCCTGTCACCCAGCATCCACTCCCTGTGGGCCTGCAAAACAAACAGTGATGCTGTTTCAAGGACTGTCACAAGCCCCAGGTTAAATACACCTGGAACTGTGGCTTCTTTGGGATCAAAGGTTCGTACATGATACTGTTGCTTTCCTGGCTGTTGAAAAAACAACTATGAAGTGGTCAAAGTAATAAATGACTGCATGTGCTCTTCTTTATCATCCCACTAATTTAGATCATTCTGTTCAGTCAGTGGAGTGCAGAGAGCCCCATTTCAGATAACTGACAGTTTACTACTTAAATCTTAATCTGCTTGAACAACATCTGGCACCAAGAGAAGGGAACACTGAGGCACATCCATACCAAATTCATAATGTTTTCTACCTCCTGTAGATTAGAGTCTATGAACTATATGAGCATCTAAGGTATGCAAAATAATAGTAGGTTCTAAATCAGCAAAGGTAAGGTATAAAGATCAAATCTTATAGATTGACTTGTGGAGTGCAACCATTAATACATTGGTTTCAAAAGAGACTACACTATTTGTTACCTATTTCTAGCTATAAAATAAAATATATTCTCTGGGAGAGAGCACAGTATTGACACTGAATATTAATATAGTAAAAACAAGTTCATTGTTCAGCCAGATGTTTTACAGCTAAGCAACAGGAAAGCAACAGGATTTACAGAAAAGCAACAAGATTTTTGGGAACTACTGATAACAGAACTCTCAGTATTTGTCATTTTAATCTTCTAATGTAAACTAAAACTATTGATGCTGTTGCCATTCAGAGTGAAATATTACATATTCCTCTACTACAAAATGGTGTAATTTTACTTGAAAAAAAATCAGAATTAGTAAAGAAACAAAAGAAAAGGTTGGGTTTTTCTGATAGGCAAAACCCCCTTCAGTAGGAAATTTTTCACAGAGAACAATACATTTATTCAGAAACACTGCTGTGGTGCCTCTCTGAGAGTTGACACCTGTTGATGTGTTTTCAGTCTTCTCTGTGGATGTCTAGATTAAGATGCCATACTTTTCTTTGTTAACACATGGTATTAACACTCTAGTCTTAATGCATAATGACAGATACAGTACAGGTGAAAAGCACCTAGGAGAAGGAAGACAAAGCTGCACAAAAATTTCCAAGAAGCACTAAACAGCACTGTCAAATTAATTTTGTTTTAATTTTATGCAGACCATTTTAAACCAAAAAGTCAAACTTTCAGATAATGTTGAAATTTTAGTTTATTCAAAAATCTGTCTGTGATACAACCATTATTACAGAGAAACTTGAGCCTGTAAAAAATATAAGCACATATACATGTGGAACAGGAAAACAGAAGTATTTTAGAAGAATGTCAGTAAAATGAAATAAATTAGTGTGTATTGTATATGTATGTGTGTTTGTGTACAAACACAGTTTTTGGTTACTTCCTGCTGCCTACCTCCTTGTGTGTTTGACTCTCAGGAAGAAATTAATCCTCGAGAAGTTCTTCAGTCAATCCAGAAAAGCAGTGGCATGAGGAGTTTGAGGGTTTGAACTTGTAGAAAGCCCACCTATTTTGTTTGTAAATTATTCTAACAGTTAAGGGATTTTCATAGAATAGTTTTATTACTGTTGAATCAATGTTTTTGGATAAAAAGTCTTTCTCTGAAAGAAATGGGAGTTTCAGCTGTCACTGGATTGGTTGCTTTTACTTCTAAGGACATTCAGAATTTGAAAGAACAAACTAGTGTTTTGTTTTGTTTACATTGACAGGCATAAAATTAAAGGGATTCATATAGCTAACATTAAATGTATTAAAGAGTGTATCTAAGACTGAGCTCTAGCCTATCAATAATTGTGCCTTACCAATTTTATTTATTTTTTTTTTTTTTTTTTTTAGTATAAACCCCTTTAGTATTTTAAACCCCAATCCCTTTAGTATTTTAACTGAAAGAGATTGATAAGTAAATTTTGGATGTGACATAAAGGGCAAATAGAGAAACCACTTTACACTTATGTATCAATCTTATAATAAATTTTCTGGAGACTAGTGACTGCAGGAAAATTACACTAGGCACCAGAACAGCTGGCAACTGCATTTTCATATTTATAGATGGAAATAAAAAATAAGTAATTGTTGGAATTCTGTGTTGTTGATATATGCTCACATAGTCTTCCTCTTCTTTCTGCAAAGGAATTAATCTATAAGTGTATGAAAAAAGACACTTTCTTTATGTTTGAGCTCAGAAACAATTTTTCATGCACCTCTTATTTCTTACTGGGATTTTTTAGGAGTTTCAAATATTTATTTTAGGAGGTTTCATAGATTATTATCTCCTATATTTGGCTCTCACGCTTTCTGTCTCTATTAAATGTAATGTGAAGGTCAGACTCTCAGGCTATAGCAACAGCAAGGGGATGGATTTGAGTCAGTCTTGGATGTAGTTTCTTTTTGATGTGAATGTGATTTGCTAGGTTTCATACATCCCATAAAATAACTCCTGACAGCTACATGCTTAAACAGATAGCTTTTCTTCCTTCCATAAACCTTTGGCTTGACTGTTCTCTCCACTGCCTTTCTCTAAATAGAAAATTTGTGCTAACTCTTGCCCGATAGATGTTCAGAAAGCATGTTTAAATGTGACAGAAACCCATGAAAATATTTTCAGGGATCAGATGGCTGCAGGTGCTGTCTGTGCTGAGATAGAAATGAATTATCTGAAGTTTTGTGCCTTCTGGGGTCAGGACCAGTAATTATTTCATCATGAGGGAAATGTCTGTACCTACCAGTAAGGTACAGATTTGAGATATGTGATGTCAGTAGCTTCCCTCTTATAAAATCTATCCTGACCAACCTTCCTTTTTATCCCCTCACCTTGCCAGGTAGTCCAGTGTTGCCCCCTTTTTTTTTTTTTTTTTCTTTTTTTTTTTTTTTAATCTAAAGACTGTATTTCGTTTCTGAAGAGGCTTGAAAATGCAGTGTTACCACAATTGTCATGTTTCAAAATAACATTGAATACCCTGTAAGAAGAGAAAAATTATTTTCCCTGGTTTTACTCGTGTACTTATGTGCAGAGGATCATGTGTATGAAATTAAGCAAAAAAAATTTCCAAATTATTTTTAAAACCATTTTCTTTCGCCTTTTGAACCACCACCTATGCAATTGCTAACATGGTCCTAACAGAGCAAATGTGTTCATGTTGTAAATAATGATGAGGTTTATTAACAATAGAAATGTCACAACAGAGTTGATTTTAGCTATACACTGTATTTTAGTGAACTTTCCAGAGCAGCCAGGTGTGAGAGAAATGCAATATTAGAAGATCATAAACTAGGAACTATGAATAAGGTCAAAACAAAAGCTGGAAATAGTATGCTGAGTACATTTATGAAGCTGAAACTACTCATAAAATTGCAGATGAATTGTGTTCTCCTTGCTCTGTGTGGAGCAGATTCCCAGCATGAATTATCATTTGTGGAAATTGTGAAAGGAGAAGGTGTACAAATGCAACATATATCCTCTTTAGTGAGACAAAATTAGAATGAGCTATGTGTGACTTGGTCAAACGTAAGCACAGCCTAGAGACAAAATACATGGGGTGGCACTGGAGACCCATTTTCTTTGTAACTAGTTGTCTTTAAAGCAGCTTACAGAACCTACTGGTTTATACACTGCTCTTTCTTCTGGTTTAGTTAAGGACATGCATACTGTTTTTCACACTGTTTTTTCAGTACTGTTATTCAGGAACTATTCTTCAGGATAGGATAGTGTAAAACGCCACGGCAGGTTTATTCATGACTACCCTGTTAGTTTAGATTGTGCTTCTTTGTACCTCCTTGAAGACAAGCACACAAGTCACTTGAGTTGAAGAATGGAGAAAGAAAGCATTGCATGTTGTACTTTGATAATCAGCTTCAAAGTAATAAAGCCAGAAGGATTCAGAAATACAGTAATTAAAGCTAATAGAAAGAGATTCACTGCAACAGATAAACAGTGAAACACACGAGAAGAGCTGAAGGCTGTAATCACATCTTGTAAAGTGTTTCAGTGTGTGAATTCAGTCTTCGCTGGTGTTACATCCGATCTCCACCTGTGGCAAGGAAGCAGTGCTGCATCTGTACATGGAGATCCAACCATGGCCAAATTTTGCTCACTTGCAAAGGAATTCAAATGAGTAGTCGTTATCTGACAAGTGCTATCTCTTTGTTCTAATTACATTAATATGCACTTACCATTTGCATATTAATTATTACATTCCTGTTTCACAAGTTGCAATCAGGTTGTTTGAAACTATTTCTTTGTAACTGAAAGTTGTGCATACAGTCCCAGGTAGTGCTAAGGAGGAACTCACATTCTTGCTTTTGCTGTAGGTTTTTTTGGAATATATTTAAAACACTGCAAATCAAAAGCTAGCATCTGGCAATCATTTTGATAGCGTACTGTGTTCACTTTGAGAAAAAGCACTGCATCTAATGAAAATGTCATGATGTAATATGAATTACTTCATAAACACATTTTTTCATGATTAGTAGCAATGTAGTTGTATTTCTTACAAAAATTGATTTTAGTCAAGTGAATAAGATAAATACGCTCTTTTCTCTTTAGTTCCTTATTCTTTTCTTCCAAATATACACATTTATTAACTTTATGGTTCATACCATTACTTGCTGTCATGTAGGTATTGACTAGCAAGTACAGAATTTTCTGTTCATTTTTTCTTGTTAGTTTGTAGTATATAATGTATAATCACATGTTTTCTCTCTGTATGACATGCTTTGCTGACTTGCTGTGGTTTTCACATCCCATGTGTGGGTGGTATATACTTCCTTAGGGGGAGGTAAATTTTAACCTCCTTTCCATGAGTTGTTGGGTATTTGAAGATGTGATGCATTGGATAGAGGTGTTCATACAACCACTGTGAATATAGTCCTCTGTTATTCTGCACGGATTCCTGCCTGGAGGAGTGTCTCCACAATTAGTCTCATCCTGTTGTACAAATGGCAAACTGGTCCCTTGGGCTGATCACTTCCCTACAACCTAGAAAGGCAGATGGATTTGGATATGGGGATGCAAAGTGATCATAGGACATATATATCCTTTAATAGGTCTGCTGGAAAACTTTTGGAAAGTCAGTATGTTAGGTGGGTTGCAGACTGGCAGGGTAAGGTTTTCACTCTGGAATAGATTGCTAAACTCACAGGCTGCTAAAGTTAGAAATGTTTCGTGGTGAACATCCAATCACTGGCTAAATACAAATTCTCATTTGAGAGGATGTGAAAAATACATAGAAGAAGATGGATAATAGGGACATCTTTATGGATGAGAACTGTTATTTTTTAGGCTGGTATATGTTTACATGTCCTGAATGTTCTGTAGTTCTCCAGTTGCAGCTTTTTATTGCTTCTTAGCAGCTTAGTATGACTTTGGCAGAAAGTAGCTGATGATGCATGAGAGAGAGTGGTATCCACTAGGGTGTTTTTTTCCTCTTCATTTTGACGCACTGCATATGGGTATCTTCAGTATCCCATTTTATGTAGTTTTACTATCAGTGCAAAGAAGTGGAACAAATGTGAGCAAGAACAGATTTCATTTGCTATTCCACTGCCATTATCCTGTTAGTACTTTATTACTTACTGAAAACCTATCTTGGAGTAATGGCGTGGTGCTGCTTACGAGCAAAGATGTGATTAATGGTGAGGTTTTGATCTTTTTTCTTTTGTAATGGGAAATGCTGACTTAAAGCAGAAGTTATGCCATTTACCTTACTGAGAGTTTAATGTAAGCAGCGTGGAAGATGCCTGCTGTTTGCAGTAGAGCTGATAACATTACTCATTAGATATATTTTCTTACAGTTGGTAGAGGCAAATAGTGCACATATAGATCTGAGTTTCTACATATGTATGCATTAGTCAGGGTAAGTGGTTAATCAATTTATGTGGATGTATTTCAAGCTCATGTCTGTTTGTAAGCCACTCCTGGTGATTGTTCCAGGTATCAGAACTATGTGATCAGTTGCCTAGGTCACAGGGGATGATCTTTGCTTCCCAACAATGATGGTCAAACCTTACTGTGTATGCAGCAGTGACAAAGTAGTGTAACTACAGAAGAACTACAGTGACCTTTCCTTTTCTCATTAACCACTGTTTGACCTTACTGATTTCCTCAGACAGAGAATGGGCCTGGCTAGGACAGCACTGCCAGAAGCTCTTTTGGGAGAATCTTACTGCACCTCCTGAAGTGGTCACTTTTCACTGAGGCATTCCCTGTGCTGGAGGGATACCAAGAATTGCGTGAAGATACATTATCCTATCAGCTATGAATGAGTCTGTTAAGACTGAAAAGAGTTCTGGATGTTCTTTCAAGTCTGCTTATATATTTCAGTAATTGCCAAAATACAGCAATCAGCCTGGAGTAGAGCCCAAACTCCAGGTGGTCTGATAAGCTCTGAAATAAGGTTTTATGTTATTCTCTGTCCTGAGGCAAACCGAGTGAACAGATACCCCTCCCTCCCTGTCCTCTTCGAATCCTTTTTCTCTTCTCAATTCATACACTCACTCTTGGAGTCAGACTAGCTGGCAACCTAGTGTTTATGGTAATGGGTTTGGCTTTTGGAATGCTGAAGGAGGAATTGGGCTTGTCTTCCATTATCTAGGCAAGTGCTCTTACTTCTCTGGAGAGGAAGCAGGGTACTCCACAGGATGCTTTAAAAAAACCTAGTGCTGGATGGTGCTCTAAAAATGTGATGCTAAGAAGTGTGAAAACTCTGAAGTGTCCAAATTAGGCTATTTCAGATCCCCTTTGTTTGTGGATTCAAATTGATTTAGGCATGAACTAAATATTAAGCACTTCCTCCCTCTTTTAAAAAAATTTGGCATAAAGCAGAAAATTTTAAAAGTACCAAGGAGAAACCTAAGGACATAACTGTGGCTGCAACTGAAGATGGAAATAGTCATTAATAGTCATTAATAGTCATCAATGCAGGGTTTATCAGGTTCAGAGTTTGGAATCAAAATCTTCACTGCCCTTTTAGTCTGTAATCTTAGAACTGCTGATCTAATAGGTTTCCTATTCTTAAGATGTTTCCTTTGAACACAATGACTCTTCAGGGGATCATAGGTCTGATATCAGGATTAGCAGTTCATAAAACTAGTTTTCTGAAATCAGTTTTAGCCTTAAATATTTCCTCAGAGCTCATGGGACCAAAAAAAAAAAAAAAATCAACAGCAATGATGTAGCAGCAATAAAAAGGCAGTGCAAACTTGGCTGAAATGAAGTCTAGTTCAGAATCTGAGAGAAGGACTGTGGGTGGTTTTACTTCTCTGACTCACTTTAGGATCTTCTCCCAAGAAATGACTATGATATGAGAAGATTTGAGGAGAAAATTAGACAGATATGAGGGAGAACTTCTTTCCTGTGTGTGTGACCAAGCACTGGCACAGATTACCCATGGAGCTTGTGAAGTTTTCCCCACTGGAGATATTCAAGACCCTTCTGGACACAGTCCTGTGCCATGTACTCTGGGATGACCCTTGAGCAGGATCATTGGACCAGATGACCCACTGTGGTTCCCTCCAGCCTGACCCATTCTGTGATTCTGTGATTCTCCATTACTCTGAACTGTCCTATGTCATCTTTGTACTTTCCTCCCATGATTGTCCTGGGGTACTCTTTCATAACACCCAAAATCCTTGCATCATTCCATCAAAAACCCACCTTGCCTTAAGAAAACCCAATGTAAACTATAATTTTCTTCCTGTCCACCAGGCTGTATATACCCACTAGGTGCAAGTGTTTCCTTTCCTTTCTTAGCCATACTTGTGCAACACACCCACTGCCTAGTTCTTAATCCTTAAAACAACATGTAAACTGCTTTTCTGAAGTCTGTGGGATACTTAGGTATGCAATTACTTCTATGCTTTATATACCAAAGTAAATTCCATGTCAAGTCACTTGCTTACCAGTGTGAATACAGACAGCACGACCCACAATTATTTGCTCCCTTCCAGCTGTGTTTTCTGTTCTAAGTTTAAAACAATTATGAGTTGCAGAAAATAAGGCCTAAAAATCAAAGCAGATTTACATCAAAGCTGAATTAAATAGTCCAAGAGCTGCAGCACAAAACTTCTTGATCACTCATAAAAGTCATGTGGTCCATACTTGCCATCCGGTAAGAATGTGCATCAGGGTATAAGTTTTTTTTTTCTTGCTTGTTACAGAATTTAGTGTGTTGACATGTGGATGCCCATGTATTTTAGAACATTTAAAAAAATTTGGAAAGAATTAAAAAATATTTTTTTGTGCTTTTTAAATAAATAGGACTTGAGCTATCCCAAGTGTGTATTATTGTCTGCCTTAATTCCTGTGATTTATCAGAAGTAAGCTACTGATGTTTTTCAAGACAAAGGCTCATTGATTATTATGGTGCTCTCAGGGAATCATTACTGTCTTTCTAGCACAGGTAGATGTAACATTTTGAGAACTGACTTCTGTTTAGATGAATTGTCATCTGTTTGATCTCTGAGGAGCCATGAGAGGATTATAGGTGACATGGGACATCACACTTTTTTGATTAACAAGTTTTCATTGAGCTGAAATGCATGTTTCCTTGCTTTTTTTGTATTCAAGATAGACTTAAAAATGCAAAAACAGAGAAGAAAGAAATTGGGAGAAGCTATTAATGACCCCCAAAGCAAATACAAAACAAGAATGTAGGAAGAAGAAACAGTCTGCTATTAGAAAGTTCTAACAAAGAGAGCACAGTTAAACTTGCCCTGTAAATTGCAGCTATTTATTTTTTCACTGAGAGATATTCAAGTCAGCATGACAAGAATCCAAAACATTAACAGTGGCTGCTGAAATCTGATCAAGTATACTCAAACAATTTGGAAGTCAATTTCTCAATTGAAAATTGACTCAATTTCTACATTGACATGGATTACAAAAATGATGCTGCTTAGATTTTAGGATACATTTTGAATCTTTACAGAAGCTTCTAAATATTAGTAAATAATTAGTAATTTTTGCAGTCTGAATCAGTTATCTATGTTTTTAGCACAGATAAGCTATGCATAGATTTGGTCAAATTCACTGGATAGTTTAACATGAAATAAAAACAAATATAGAAAAAAAATGAAGCAGGTCATGTAGCACATGATAAGTTTTAAGTGTTTTAAATACTGTACATCAGTGTTAGTGGCCCATGCAGACTGTAGGATAATGATACATGATATAGGAAGGTGCCCTTTGAAAAGAATTTTCTTGTATGAAAGCTCCATATCTGGCCAAGGAAATTTTTCTATTCAAGTTTTCTTTAGGTTTATATAGTTTCCTAATTATTAAGATGTACGACATTATTAATTAATGTCCTCTGTGAATGGTGTCTAAAGCCACTTAATCAAACTCTATGTTCTTAAATTGTCTTTGGTTTTATTAGTACAGCTAAAAATTGCCAAACAAGAAACTGTTTGGTTTTTTTTAATTATTCAATAAAAAATTAAAGAAAATTGTTTTTATATTGATCTGCAACAATAATGCATATATATATTTATTGGAACTGTCCCAAAGCTAAAGAAAGGGTTTTGCCCATTTGTCATCGCAACTTGTTTCTGAAGTATAAACAGAATAATTCTTATTTATAATTAGAAAAAAGGGTGTGGGGAGAAGTTAATTTATTAAGGATGAAATTTGTATTACAAATTTGAATTTCTAAAAGTTTGAGAACAGTTTTGTGTTAAATTGAATTGGAGCATACATTGCACAAGCTTTTAGGATTATTTATCTCTATTTTCTCTAAAAGTAGCAAAATCAATTAACAGCATGTGCTTTTTGGTTTTCCAAAGATAAAACATTTCTGAGTGTTTGCAAACACAGTGGGTGTAAAGACTTTAATTTTAAACCCAGAAAATACCTAACAAGTTCTTCTGCAATAAGGAGAATACTGTCTCCTTTCAAAGTCCACCATTATCAGAGGTGAAGTTCCTTCCTGAAATATACAGTATGGAGCTCTTTACTGTAATTACCTTACAAACATGAAAGATGAGAATATTAACACATTTGCAGCTTTGGGGCACAGATTAAGAGGTTTTTCCCTATCTTTATGTCTTTTGATCTTTGGATTTGAAATGCGTATAGAATAAATTTAAATAGTACTGTCAGAGCAAACCCTGTCACAAGATGTGTTTATCCCTTTGGGAGAAAACAATTAGGTTAGAAAGAGTCCAATTGATTTCCTTAGTTTGGTAAAAATTTGTTTGTTCCTTTTGCAAGCATAAATTGATTATTTAGAATATGTAAGAAGTCCGTAAAGAAAATAGTTTGACTTTTCAAGTTTTCATTTTTTCAGTTTTGAAGCTATTAAATAAGCTATTTGCATTTTTTCTTGCTTTTTAGAAAGTCAATAGGCATTTTATGTCCTGAACATTGTCTGTGAATAGAAATTTCCTCTTAAATCTTCAGTAAATAACGTGTGTTGGGTTTAAAATGCATGAAGAGAATTAGTGATTTATGTTGGACAAATACTTTCTATATATCAGATATCCATGTAATCTTTAGAAAAGACAGCAGTTTAGTTTCCTGAAATACAAAGAAACCATTTATACTTTTATTCTGTATTGCACACACTGGTTGAAAGAAATCAGAAGTAGAAGCTAAAAAATATACAGAACTATTATGTATTATTTAAGTATATGGAATGTATATTTATACATTTGTCTAAGCACTCCAACCAGTAGCTTTAGCTGAGCTGAGGCAGAGGCAAAACTGATGTTACTAAATAGGCATGATTTGTATGAGAGGGAGGATGTTTTTCAGGGTTATAAGTAGGTCATTTATTTTTTCCATACTTATAAAACAAAATAATTCTAACCAGGAAAAGTGTCTTTGGTGTTCTCTTTAGTCCTGCTGCCATTTTCCAAGCATTGAAAAATAATATGGGCAGTGTCCTCTGAAAAGATGCTCATGGAGAGGTGGGCAGAGAGAAGAACCTTCCAAAGTTTAACAAGGGCAAATGCAGGGTCCTGCAGCTGGAGAGGAACAACTGCATGCATCAGCACAGGCTGAGGGCTGACCTGCTGGAAAGAGGTCAGAGAAGGACCTCTGGGTCCTGGTGGACAACATCTGTCCATGAGCCAGCAGTGCCCAGTGGCCAAGAGGCCAGAGGTCCTGAGCTGCATTAGGAAGGACATTGCCAGCAGGTTGAGGGAGGTGATCCTGCCCCTCTCCTCAGCCCTGGTGAGGCCACAAGTGGAGTGCTGCGTCAGTTCTGGGCTCCTCAGGACAAGAGAGACATGGAGCTCATGGAGCAGCTCCAGCAGAGATCTACTCAGTTGGTCAAAGGTGTGTCAAATCTCTCTTATGTGGAAAACCAGATGGCACTGTGCCTGTTCGGCCTCAAGAAGAGGTGACTCCAAGGTTGCCTCATTCATGTGTATAAATATCTAACAGGAGGGTGTCAAGAGGATAGAGCTGGCTCTTCTTGGTGCTGCCAGCCAATAGGACAATAGGACAAGAGGCAACAGGCAGAAGTTGATGTGCAGGAATTTCTACCTAAACATAAGGAGGAACTTGTTTACTGTTGTTTTTCTTCAGTATACAAGAATAGGCATTTCACGTCTAAGTAAAGTTCGACACTAACTGTTTGGAGCTTTGAAGCTGAGAGCCAGGCTTGTTTCCTAAATGATCTAGAAGGGCAATTATCTTTCACATGTGAAAATGTTGGCAATTGCTGCAGTATGTGGCTGCTCAGAAGCCCTGTTGTACAAGCACTGTCAACTACTTTGGGGCATTTTAAATTTCTTTCTTTAGACCCAGCAGAGAACTGTAAAAGAAAAATATGTTCACATCTTGGTTCCTAGCAGCCATCTCCCTTAACTGACTGAGTATTTCTGCCAAGCAGAGGTTTTTAGTGTGATAGAGCAATGAGACTGAGGAGCTGTCAGACTGTTGTTTCACAGCAAATGGATTCATGATTGATTAGCTCTGTGCCTCCTACCAGAGGCGACAGGCCCAGTGGCATGAAGTCCTCTGCCACCATGCAAACATACCAGCATCCTAGGGAGATTGATTGGGATGCCATCAATGTACAGTGCTCTTCAGGCATGAATTCACATCTGGAATGCCATTTCCAATGTATTTCCACGCTAATGAATTTTATTTTATCATTACTCATCACAAATAAAGTTACTTGGATCTCAGAACTTTGTTTCCTCTGTAGACAGATACTGATATTTCTCTGAACTTGCTTGCTGCTGGCAAATTCTACTATCCCAGTGATATCACTGTCTTTTGATACATGTGCATTTTTATTCAGCAAAGGTTTTTGGTATTGCTAACTTGTGGTTCATTAACTGTGGGCTCTTTTTCTGTAATGATACTGAGAAGAACAATAACCTCATGTCATTTTACAGGAGTCCAATAGCATGTACTGAAGTGATTTATTTGCAAAGCTCTTGTTTTTTTCATGTGATTTTGTCATTGTTTGTATTTAAATATGTGCAAGTGGTTCAATAGATTATAAATGTTGTAACAAGTATCAAGCCCACATCATCTCAATAAGAGATGATATTCATCATAGTGAAGATTAACACATAATAACTACTTTGGGCTTGATGTTACTGTGATGTATATATAGAAACAGTTGTTGTTTTCCTATTCTGTCCCTTTTGTTTTCTGTGTGGCCTCCTCAGCAATGTCTCACAGTGAAGTCTTTCAGTCTCTTGAGCTTCACCCTTTCCTATCGCCCATCCCATTTTTGTACAGAAGGGGAAGCAGCTTCCTCTCTAAGAGTACTCTCCATTAACTCATTTATTCTGCTAAAAAAAAAAACATTGTTACTACTTTCAAAGTTAGGCTGTCTAGATACAATTCTCCATGTTTCACTGCTGAAATTAGAGATTCTCCTTTTAGGGAAGAAGTTATTTTATTAGTCATGGCTCCATGCTGGCCCCTTTCAAGAAGATGCCTACTCACAGTTGCTGGGTTTCTTGGTATGATATGAAGATCTTCCTTTATGTGGATCCCCAACAATCAAACTCTCTAGGTTTTCAAATGTGGTAGTTGAACTTAGCTCACAAAGGTCTGAAGGAAAAGCATTCATGAAGACTTTCATGCCACCCTATGTGAGGAACTAAATGGACTGGTTACAGTCTTGGAAAGTTCTTGTATCACTTGTGTAAAACACTGCATTCTAGCTCAGTGGGAAGAAAAGCCTTCTAATGCTACCTGCAATACCTTGTCTTCTGTTATACAAAGGAATTTGGTAGACTTTCATCATGGTCCGGATTAGTGTCCTTCAAAAAAATCAACTTCTTTGCAGGATGCTGAAAGATTCTGACTTCATCCTTATCCTGCACATTAAGTATATATGTATGTGAAAAAAACTTTGTTTTCCCCTTGTCATGTGTTATTCGTGTATTTCTACAAGATATTTAAATTGACAGGGTTTTTTTTTAAGGTTTTTTGCTTTCATCTGGGATGAATAAAATATGTTGTATTTATTTTGCACTCATTTTCTTGTTCAATAGCATTAAAATCAATTAGGAGGAACTAGTTGCTAGTAGTACTGTTTGTCTAATCTTCATGATTTAGGATATAAAGAGTTGCTGTGTGGCACCTGAAGGAGTTTTGATACAGCCATATGATAACCCAATTCCTCCTTTGGATGAGGTGCTGCTGGAAGCATTTGCCAGTAGGATGGTAGAAGGGAGAGGCTAGCAGTCATCTGCAGCACATTTTCAGACAGCAAATAATTTGGGCATTTTAATTCAGGCTTGAGAAAGAGTGAATGGAATTCAGTGTCATGAAAGCCTGAGATGTGCAAAACAATGTGATTGGAAGGGATGATTAGAGATGCCTTGGATCTAAATTTGTGGTGTCCACACAATTAAGTAGTTCTAACAGCCTGGCTCGATCTTTGTTATGTATTTATTTTTTAATCTCAGGGAGGCTCTATCATTTCACTTTTGGCTTTGCAATTAGAAGTGTCGTGGTACTTAGCAGTAATTACTATGGCTGCCAGTACCCTGGTGGTTTCTTACTAATGAGGTGCTTTTCTAGAGCCAGCATCTTTCTAAGGAGACACTTCACTGGCAGGGTAGCTTGGGAGGTCCAGTTTGAGACATGGCCCTTCAGGAAATATTTTGGAATCTGTGATTCTTGCCCAGGACACTGAGTGTGCAGTTGATGGCGGTAGCCGAAGGTGAAAGCATGCTGAGGCTACCAGAAACTTTGGAGAAATCGTCAACAGGACTCGTTATGTTTAACTCCAGTAGCTCAGAGAGTTACTGCTTCACTGAAATAAATGGGACAGCTGCAGTTCAACACTGTTCTGCTGAATTAGCAGGCCAAATTTAATAGTGAACTACTACACAAAAGAAGCAAAGGGTCACAGAGAGAACATCAATGAAAGAAGGCTGGAAGCAATGTTTGCCCAGGGAGATTTAATCGATACTCAGGTGGTTGGAAACAGGGATGGCCAGTGTTAATTAGTCCTTGGAGACATGAGAAACATGTGGCAAGCTACTTACTGTTTGTTTTGGATAAACAGAAAATTCAGAATGCCCGGCTCTACACTTGAGGCTGCAATTAAGGTTGCCACTTTTCCTGCTGCTGTTTACTTAGTCAGTAATTGGCACAGCCATGTGTTTTGATCTAAGCAAGGTTAGTTTACCTATCTGTTATTAAAGCTTCTGGTTTTCAGTCTTGACAATAATACATCAAAACTGCAGAGAAAGTGCAAAAAAGATATTAACCTGTTAGAGTGGGTTCAGAGGAGGGCCACAAAAATGGTCCAAGGGATGGAGCCCCTTTCCTATGAGAGAAAAATGAGAGAGCTGTGGAAGTCCAGTCTCATTGTGGCTTTTCAGTACTTAAAGGAAGGCTTTTAAGGAAGGGGTGAACACTTCTTAGAAGGGCCTATTGTGGTAGGGTAAGGGTTATGATTTTAAACTAAAACAGGGTAAATTCAGACTAGATAGAAAGAAATTTTTTACAATGAGAGTGGTGAAACACTGACACAGATTGCTAAGGAAAAACCCAAGGCCAGGTTGTATTAGGCTCTGAGCAACCTGACTTAGTTGTTGTTCCTGCTAATTGGAGGAGGGCTGGACTACATGGCCTTTAAAGGCCCTTCCAACCCAAAACATTCTATGGTAAAAAAATCAGTCAGTTTATCTTTGTCAGTCATCTTTTTACTACTGGAAAGCAGTTCAGGGCTGATGACCTGGTGCATTCCTTAGTTAAAATCCAGTGTACAAAATGGAATTTTACAGCCACCCACTGATTTTTTTTTTCTTCCTCCCTCTCATTCATCTGCCATCAAGGCAATCCCAGTAATTATCACAGACAAAGCAAAACTAAGGTTATGGTGATGGCTTTGTCTTTGTTATGCATGTCCAAAACCAACCAGTTGTATTCTACCCTCACAACCCTCTCCTATTCAAAATATAATTTTGCTGGGTAGGGTTTTCTTTTTTTTTTTTTTCCTGGAAGACATGTAGTTAGTGTACTCGGAACTGAAATCACATTTACTGTCTGACACAGCCACCAATTCAGTATCATGTCAGCTTAAAGCAGTTTTGCTCACTGTAGCTTACTTTGTTACCTCAGTCTGCTCTAGCAAGGCATTAGCTAGCTCATCATTCCTTTGTGAATTTATTAATGAGAAAATGATAATTGGTGAAATGTGGAATAATCTATTACAGATTTTCTATAGGTTTTATTTTAGAAATCCCTGTATTCTTATGAGGCAATATTTAAACTTCAGTTCTATGATTGTATCTTTAATTCTGTATTATAATAATGCGTGTATTAACTAAAGTGTAGTCTTGTGTGAGCTAAATGATATTAATGTTAACAGAAGCACAGCTAGATACACCACAAGTGTGCTCCTGTGTGCTGTCTGAGTTAAATGAAGTGGAAATTTACTACTGTGAGCTGCTCAATGTGAGATAGCATACGGTCTGATTTGTTTGCAGCTGATCTTCAGGCATGTCCACTGGGGGCAAAGAAATCTAGACATCTTTTGTTTATTGCAATTTTTTATTTGTGATTCCTTCTAGCATGTCCTGAGGGAATCAGTACTAGTTGGTACAGAAAGGAAGGAAGCACAGTACATTCTCTGTGTCAAAATGGCATGGAGGCTGTCCTACACATGGAGCAGGTAACCTAAGGAGGGATGGCAGCACTCTGAGGCACAGTTCCTAGTAAGGCACTATTGCTGTTTGCTGTTTCTTCATGAGACTACTCAAGTTTAATGTGGCGTTATGTGTTTGGTGATCCTGAGGTTTTTCTGGTATAATATTGCTCCTGAAAAAGTAAGTTTGCCAGTTGCACTTCCATAAGCACACCTGTTTGCAGAAAGAGTCTGACTTAGACAAAATTCCTATGCCGGAGTTAAAAAAGTGGTGAAAATGTCCTTTTTTAATACTTTGAAAATATTTCAAATTAAGAAGTAGCAGATGAGGCTCAGTCTGAGCAGCCTGTTTGTTGTCTTGTGCTATTGGCTGAGAAGCCAGAGGTTCTCTCTGCTGTGTTGTCTTGAATGAACACAAACACATGGATCACATGCATGTTGTTGCAGAAATTCTCCCTTTTGGGCTTTCATTTAGCAATGAGAGTAGAAAATAAAGATGTATGTAGGAGTACAGAATGCCTTTTACACTTTTTTACTTAAGCTCCCCAATTGAAAGCTTTTAATTAATGATTTAGTCTGCCAATGTTGTCTTAAAATCTTTGTATCCAGTTTTTCCTTGGGAGAAAGTCCTAAGTGGTTTCTTTCTGTCCGTTCATCCATCCAGTTCATCAGAACTGAGAAGTGTTGTTTTGATCAACTAGTCAACCTTGTAGTAAGCCATTCTTTGTCTAAGTTCTCTACCTACCAAGCACTAAAGAACATCAGGAAGTTTTCTGTTTTTCTTGCATGACTAGAAGGCTCAGAAGTCACTCAGGGCAAGCGTAACCACTTCAAATCTACTCTTGATTACAGTATTAGGAAAGATTGTGTGAAAAAACAGAAGGAAAGTATATTTTCTGAAGTACAGTCAGTCATTCTAAAAAACACAACATTGCTTCATTTTGCAACGGCTCCACATTAGAGTATTGCTGTATTTACCCTTAAATTCCTGTCAGGTGAAGTCTGTGCAGTCTGTGAAGAAGGTGCGACAGACTCTGCAAGGGCAGGAAAGACATAGCATTTTGTTGAGTGGGGGGATCAGAGGAGAGATTGTTTAGAAGTTTAGCAAGCATGTTGGTTTTACAGTGCTATGGTCCTTTTTGCAGTTTGCTGCTTATCCTGTGACTATTTAGTAGTTACACTGTCACTGTGGCATATTGTTTTTTAAATTGACAGTAATAGTGGTTTGGTACTCCAGCACTGCTATTTCCCTGAAATGTATGTACCATTGTGAATTAAATAAAAAAGTCAGTTATTTTCGTCCAAGATGACATAAAATCTGCTGTAATTTCAACTTTTGGTTGAAATTCTTTTTCTGCCCCTACAAATGTACCTATTAGCACATAGTTAAGACCACAGACACATTTTTTGATAGAAACTTTGGCTGCTTCTAAAAGGGAGAAAAAATGCTGCAGAGTAACTGCGACACTTTAAAAAAAATTATTTTAAGTTTTCACATGCATTATTTTCACAAAAATTAGGAGCTTGTAGAAATCAGGAAAAATAAAAACATAATTATAATAAAGATACAGGTGTCAACTGATGAACTGTAGTATCATTCTTTGACAGTTTATGCTTAGCTCATTCTGTATTTATTTCCTTTGCTTGCCTAAGTCTGATGTTTTGAAACTCATCATTGCCCATTTGGCTGTCTGTCCCTGAAGAGGTTTTGATTGTGTCTTTGCTTTCTGTATCACAGTTTCAGTTTCAGTTCCAGTCATGTGGCCCACAGCATGTGCCAGGAGAAAGTCACAAGAGCACTTGTGGCATGACCATAGCATTTCACTGCTGTACAGAAGACAGCTACCTCCAAGGGCTGGAAAGCTCCCAGTATTTATGCATATATACCAGCAGAAACTGGGGAAAAGGATTTAGTAATTTGCTCCTTGACAGGAGTCTCCTATGATTTTTTGGTCCTGTTTCCTGGTTCCATTCAACAAGGAAGCACAGAGGACTTTACTTATTGGGGTTTTTTCAGTTTAATGGAGCTTGTCCATGTGTGCTTGGACAAGGTCAGAGATCATGGCAGTATTTATAGACTTGAATCAGAGGGATGGCATACGCTGAGTCTGTTAGAACAGAAACCTGTAAAGAAAAAGAGGGTGATAGATATGTCAAGCTGTTTTATTCTTCCCATGTGTTTATTATGTGTCTTACTTGTAATAGTCTTACTTTAGTTTCCGCTCTGGTGCCATGTAGTACTTCAGTTTTTAAGAGTACATTGCAACCTGTCAATCTTACACTGCATTTTACTTTCTCAGAGAACTGTTTGAATTTGAAATCAGGTTATTTACATAAGACTGCTATAAAATCTCTGTTACAGTCATGTCTCTGTTTGTTTTCTGCTTGTGAATGCTCACCAGGCATCCACAAGTATATGTGTGGATGTGTACAGGGTTGTATCTCAGGATGACTGAAGTTGAGGAATATTCAGAACCTGTCCTTATGTCTGTAGAATACTGCACTTCCCTGTGGGGTGCTGCATGATCAAAGATCAATGGTAAGAAGTCAGTTTCTCTTTGTGGAGGGTATGAATACCCCTCCAGAGCTCTCTGTCCTTGTGGGCTTGCTGCATTGCTATTTCACCTTGAAGGGTCTTATGGCAGTCTAAGCCATGTGCACTCTATCATGCACACAGCACAAGAGACACTAAAAAATCATAGGTGTCTACCACAAAATCTTCCTCATTTGACTTCCTGACAGCATGTTTGTGGCTGTCAGTGTCCTCAGCAGACTGTGCTCCCCTGCCAAGCTCATGGTCAAGGTTATATCTTGCTGTTCTGTACCCTTCTCATACTTCTTGAATTTTTCCTTCCTCCAACCTTCAGTGAGTTAGAGTCACTAGAAAAGCAATCAATAGCCCTGGGCTGGTGGTCTTGGTTGTGCTGCTCCCATTGTGCACAAGGACAGGCTCAATCAGTTCCTGATGGATCTTTCAGGGACAGAGGAAGGGAAGGACATAGAAAGTGAAGAAAGCCTCCCAGCAAAGTTATAAACTAGAAATTAGGATTTGAAGTAGATTAATTTCTATGTGGTCATAGTTTTGATGCATATTAAGGATGCCACAGGCTAAAACTTGATGATAAAAGTGAATTAGCATTTGTTGGGAAAATGAATTCAAATACATTTTTTCCAGTTGTTGATTTAACATTTCCTTTGAAAGCAGCTGTAATCTTGACTAATTCTGTGACGATTAAAATGAAATGTGTAGAAGTGCTGAATTATCTCTGTCTCAGCACAATAAAACTGGCCATATCATGCTAACCAATGTGAGTAGTTCTTTTCCCTTCTAATTTGCTGAGGTTATCACAAGAGTCTTGAAATATAGCCTATTTGTGCAGGTCTAATTTCCAGTTTACTCAACCCCTACATCATGTTTTTTTAATATGGTTTGTACAAAAAAAAAAATTAGGTATTTGGAAGGAAGTCACTATATTTCAAAATACCCAAGTGAGCTTTTTGCAGGGATCTTGCAATTAAATTGCAGATAACATTGCTGCAAAACTGTGGCTCCTTGTCAGGATTTGCAGTTTAATGTGTTCAGCAGGGATGGGTCCCTAACTGAGTAAAACCAAATGGATGGCTTTGCTTTCATGTGTTACTAATTCTCTCTACTCTGTTCGGGAACTAAACTAACTCAATGCTGTTTCACATGTTCCATATACTCTGTAAAAACAGGTGATTTGAAACCTATGTTGTTTTCACTGACTTGTAGCTGTGTTCAAGACTTTAGAAGTTTTTACACCTTCCTGTTCTCGCCAGTTACGTATGCATGTATATTTTTAGTTATTGTACATTATCTTAATAAACTTGTAGGAGCAAGTATTATGTCATTGCTGATTGCTTAGTAATAGCATCAGTGTGGGAGCCCCTGTTGTTTTAGGTGCATTTTCATTAAAATAAATAACTTTATGGCATATAATGTTAACAACTGTTTACAAGAAAAATAAAAAATACTGTAAAGTGTGTTGATGGTGTAATTTTAATTTGGTTCTGATTGGAATATTTGGTAGAGTGAAAAAACCATAAACTTTATGTCCAGTTTTCAAGCCTGAATTCTGCTTCAGGTTATGTGGCTCTAATGTACCTTATACATTATGCTGCTTCAGGCTTGGATATTCACTAGATAGAATAAATAAAAATCGGTACCAAAGCATGTAATATAGTCTAGGTTTAGGTGAGTTTAGATGGGGTGTTACTCTTTTAAAAATTTGAAAATCATCCTATGGTTAAAGCCCCGAAGATTCTGCATAGGAAGTGTTTGGGTTTTTGGTTTTTTTCAAGGTCTGAGTATTGTGTGATAGAGGAGGTGACAGCTTTTTTTCAGTGTGGAATTGTTGCCTTAGAGCAAGGATACTGGTCTAGTGCCTTGACGGGTGGTTTTGGAAACAATTTTACCATCCACGTTGATGACCTTGCATAAGTAGCACTTGTGAAATGTGGTGATGGATGAAGCCACGAGGCATTGTCAAATCAAGGGCAGGGTGACAGAAAGGCGAGAAATGGGCTGAAACACAACAGTGCAAAGTGCAAGACCTTGTATTTAGGGACTGGTATTGGGATTTACTGCTCTTAACATAGAGCCACTTAGATACAAATAGCTGAGGAAGAAAAAGCCATTATTTTATCATTTGCTAAAAGATGTCTATAAGCAGTTAGGGGAAAAGTGCACTAGCAACAGGATGGACATGATGACCCATAAAGTTCTTTTCATTTCAAGGTTCCTATATCAATTGCTGGCTTGACAAAAGTGCATTACCATTTGCAAAGAAAAGGTGAATACAGCAACATTTGTTCAATAACTGATGTCTCAGCAATGTATATATACATTTACAAGCAGTATTTTGAATAAACCACCATGTAGTGCTTGATGGAATATTGGCACTTACAGTTCATTCGTTATTTCTTCTCGCTTAATTCAGTGTTTCTGAATAAAGAGTTATCAGCTGATGACATTCAAATGAGTAATATTTTTCTCCTTCATGTACTTGCATGCTACACAGTGGGCATACAGCTTTATGCCTGACTTAGAGAAGACTGCAGCTTGTAATTGAGAGACACTAAGCTTCAGGGAAAGTTACATAAAACAGGAAAAAAGAAAACTCTCTGACTTTGTAATAATAGATGGAATATGATAGTGTACCCTATTGCCTGGAGCTTTAGTGTTTAGTGTTTTTTAGTGTTTATGTTTTTGTATTGATTGAAATGCTTTAATTTTGCATTCTGTCTCAGTTACAACTGTGCATTCAATGCTGCAGTTTTGAGGAAGAGAATATTCTAATTAAATGATTTTTTTTAAGGGAAGTGTTTAATGATGTGCATGTTTGCATGATTATTTGCATCTCTTAATTTACTATGGAGCTTCAGCAGATAAACAAGATAAATTATATTATATAGTGGCTTTCATACAAAGTATCACAAAATGGTTCAGAAGGAAGTTATTTTTAAACAACAGGGACAAAACCAGGCTTTAAGGGGTGATTTAAGAATCACCCTTTAATATTGCTTTTGTGTCTGAGAAGGGAGAAGAGGATTGAGTTACAGGCAAAGGAGGAGTAGAAAACAAAAGCATGACCTTCCCATTTGGGGAAGTATGAGGGACACCAACAGGGGTGAGTGTGGCACCATGAGAAGAGGGAGTGGCTGAGTGTGAGGTCGAAGTGGTCAGAGGAGAAGGTCAGCTAGAAGTTCTACATTACAGGAATATGGTTTTGAACACAATATAACCTCTTCCTTTAGATTCAGAGGTAGGCTAAAAATGGGAGATAGGTCACTTTCTCTCACAAAGTAAGGTATGTATTTGGCTAAGACATTTCAGGTGTTTTTAGAGCTGGGGGTTGAGAGGTGGGAAGAAAATGAAAAAAGAAATGGTGGCAAGCTGGGATGTGTTGAAGAAGATCTATCTCATCTTTTGCTATTGTATGTAGTTTTCTTTTTTACCCTAACTTGTTGGCTAGTCCAACATGAAGTTTGCTAACATCTCACACACAGAACAGAAGGCACAATTAAGCATAGCTACAGAGGAAACAGGGGTAGAGTTTAGTAAGACAAGGAAAAAGGGTGATAAAGTGCTGGTCTTGGCACCTTGGTTTCACTTGGCTGGGTCCTTTTATCTCCCCTTCTCTCCATTTTCCCTGCTTGTTCCTTCCCCCCACACACTTGTCTCCTTCCCAAATAAAAAAAACCCTGTCCCTAATTATTTTCCTCCTGCTGATCTCAGTTTCACCACATCCATAGCCAAATTTGATTTACCAACAGTGTTACCTAGGTCTTCTCAGCCATAAATGGTGTCACTACCATGGCCACCTAAGTGCTCTTGGCCTTGGAAGACTCTTCACTTCAGAGGTGCTATTACTTCCCATCAAAGTGAAGTGCTTCTCATCAAAGTTTGGCCATTTCTCACATAGCTTCCCCTTAGCTAACCATGCAATTCAAACATCCTTCCTTGCACCATCTGTAACTTCTGACATCTTCTCACTCTGTTATTTGTTGCTGTACATCAATTTCTTGTGTCATCTACTGAGTTTCTCATGTTCTCTTTGGTTGGCTGTGATGGAATGCCTGCATTGCCAGAACTTCTGCAGAAAGTGGATTTACTGCAGGTTCAGGTGGGACACACTTTGGGAGCCTTCTTGTATCAAGCACTTATTGAGGATGAATAAACACCCCCACACAGTCCCCAAGGCATTGCAGCTCTCAGCTGCTTGTGCTTCTTTTTGAATTTTGTGTGTACCTGGGAATAACTCACATGGAGATATCTGTAGATAGAGATGTATTTTCTCTTTCACTGACAATTTGCAGGTAGAATCTTTTTAAGAACTTGGTGAGTGGTATAATTTTGTCTTTAATATATACTGGATAAACCCTTTTTTTTAAAGCAGCTACAAACCAGTAATTTTTAATGTAAAGTAGTAATTTTGACAAGTTTCGTTTTCAGTATATTGTGTTCTGCTTTGAAAATGAAGTATTTTTGTCATTAACAAAGGGTTATTTTGTCATTATGCACTTTAAATGATGCAGTTGTGCATCACTTTAAATAGTAAAAATCATATTCTGTAGTATTTGTGAAATTATTTATGCAATAGTCATCTTTGTATTGACAGTTTTAAGCAGTTTGCAACACTCTTGAAACTGTTGGTGATTAATAAAGTGGAATCTTCTACTTCTATCTTCATAATAGTTTTTCTTCACACACTTTTGGCATGAAACACCTAGCACATCAGCATATTCTTTCTGCTATCCTGTGGTGTAATTTGTAACTTGCCCAGAAAACATACACTGCTTTCCTTTTAATGGACTTTAAATAGCAATAAAGCACATGCAGAACTGTACATCAAGAAACTCTGACCTTGGTCCATTATGCTGAATAAAAATACAACTTCTGCTTCACTACTCACAGGAGCTTAAAAAACTTTTACTGTTTTAAGAACATCCCTTGAATTAACTTCACTATGTTTGAGAGCATTGCCCGTTCCATCTGAAAATACTGAGGAACTTTTTGCATGACTAAAGGCTGTAACTGATGGTAAAATGTCTATTGCATGTATTTATTTTGAAACCTAGAGCAGAGACATAAAGAAGTATCCTGAGGTCTACCAATGTCTGTACAGGTTGCTGATGAGAAATTTTCTTTGTAAAATGAGTCATTACTCAACTTTTACTTTTTGAACAAAAATTTTTGCAATGTGTGAATGATATAGTAAATCACTCTGACCAGTCACTTTATTGAAGTCAAAATGGAGATTTATAAATGAATAATCCTTATTTAGCATGGAGCTTTACTTGCTTTGTTAAAAGTTAAGAAAAAAAAATCTGTTCTTCAGCTATTTTGTTACTGAAACACAAATGACACATAGCTATCATTGTGGTGGGTTTATTCATAATTGTAAGACAAGAGTTTCTATATGCTTAGGAAAGTGAGTGCCCAAGGACTTGTGTATCAGAAAATTTAATGAGAATTATTATTAATTATTAACAGCTCAAGGGTGAAACATTAGATCTCACCAGTGGGAATCTCGTAGATAGGAAAAGCTGTATTCACTAAAAAGGAAATGTTTTCTGCTTACATTCCTTCAGATAAAAAACTGAAAAACAACAGCTGCTGGTAGACTTTCTGCAGGGATGTGTGAACTGCAATCTTTCTGTCCAGCATTCTCTTTCAAAAGCTTTGGCCACTGTGGACATATTTGACTGTTTTGAGAAAGTACAAAATCAATAGATTCAGTCCTGTTAAAAACCTAGGTTTCTGGGTCTTAGTTTTTTAAGGAAGCATAGAGAAGTGCACCTGGAACCTAAATTTTATATGCTGTATCTGAAGGAAAAAATAAGCCATGTCTGTTTCATGTAATTTATGTAAAAAGACTTGTGAGGCATTTTTGGACTTCAGTAGCACAAAAGTGTGCATTTCCTAAGACAAATGTAAAAGCCTGGCAGAATTTAATAATAAAGATGAGCTATGAAACTTTGGGAATATTCTCTTTATGCTAAATTAGCCTCTTCATTATATAATTCTACCTTATTTTATTGCCATTCCTTGTTGAGTCTCTGTGCATGTTCTCACATGCATTTCTAGCATGATGCTCACGGGTTCTGTAGCATCCTGTGCTTTAGCTGATATTTCTAAGCAGAAAGAGACTTGCTTTATCAGTTGATGATTGATTTTTCTGATGTAAAGCTTCATCTTTCTGTTAAAAGAATGGAGAAGTGGAGCAATGTGTTAAATTGTGGGGATGATGCTTCAAGAGAGGGTTAATGGATCACTGTGGATAGTTAAAGAAGAGAATACTCCAGTCAGATGGGAGAGATTGAGAAAATTGCAATCACAAAACTGAGTTACTGTAGATGAATTCTGATAGCTGCTGCTGTGCTGCTTTCTGTAATTTTTCTTAAGTCAGGAGATAAATGTCAACAAGGCTCCTGGAAGAAATGTAGCAGAACCAGGATTCAAACCTGGTGTCACAGAGCTAGCCAGACCACACATGGAAGAAATGGGAATCAAGTTTGACTATGTGACTGGGCCACTCAGTTTACCTGGTTGTTTTGAAAATCATTTGGTATTTCATATGCTAATTTTTAGAAGGACAAGACAGACATACTATGTGCCCACCAGGGGAAATGAGAAGCTGCACCTGCTGACATGTTTACATTGGAGCATAGGAGTGAAGCCATCTATGCATATGTGCCTGCTGTTTCCATGTTTGACTTTCTCTTCCTGTGTTGGAAAGTACAGAGAAACACTCATAAAAACCCCTCAAAAAAACCAGTGCAGGCAGTGATTGTGTGAATGTCAGAGAGGGGGCACTTCATTTGCCTCTGCCTCAACAAAAGAAAAATTCAGGGAAACACAACTTCTCAGTTGCATGTCTTCCCCTTATTTTGTTCCAAATTTGCATATGTTCCCTCTCATTGGTTTAAAAAGCAGTGGAAGGTCACCTGTATTGCACAGTTTTGGTAACCCTGAATAGCAAATTCAGATCAAAAGTCCTCAAAGCAGTTAATAAAATTGCTGCAACAGACCTCCCACTGTATCCTGCTGAGGCTCCTGAGAAAAATAATTAATCTCAAGCCTACTTATTTCAACCTTGTTCATTCACTGAACAAACGTGTGGGAAAAAAGACCTTCCTGAAATAATTACCTAGTTCACAGATTATAATTCTGAATAGAGAAAAATAGTTCTGAGAAAAGTGCTTAGCCATAGTGGAGATGCCAGGCCATTTTTGCTACCATTTGCCTTGTGTAGCTTTCCCAAAGTGAAAGTTAATCTCCAAAGGTGATGTCCATGAGAAGCTGTATTATTACTACTGGTATTATTTTAATTTTTGTAGTGATATTTAGGTGTGAAAATCAGGATTATGCTTTGCTAAGTGCAAAAATAATGAAGAGACTGGCTTTTTCTTTACAGGCCATACATCATAAGTCCAGCAAATCAATGAGCAGCTCTCCTATTTTGGAAAAAAGAAAAAATTAAAAAGGAAAAAAAGTAAAAGTTTTAGAATCATAGAATGGCCTGGGTTGGAAGGGACCTTAAAGATCATCTAGTTCTGATTCTTCTGCTGTGGGTAGGACCACCTTCCACAAGATCAGATTGCTCAAATCCCAATTCCTTCTGGTCTTGAACACTTCCAGGGATGGGGCATCCACAGCTTCTGGCAACCTGTTCCAGTGCTTCACCACCTGCTGGGTAAAGAATTTCTTCCTGGTATCTAATTTAAACTCAACCTCTTTCAGGCTGAGGCCATTTCTGCTTGTTCTATCATTACATGCTCTTGAAAAATGTCCCTCTCCAGCCATTTAGGTACTGAAAGGCTGCAGTAAGGTTTCCCTGGAACCCTCTACTCTCCAGGCTGAACAACCTCCAGCTCTCTCAGCCTGACTTCAGAGCAGACTTCCAGCCCTTTGATCAGCTTTGTGGCTCTCCTCTGGACTTGCTCCATCAGGCCCATGTTCCTATTTTAGGGGCCCCAGAGCTCCATTGAACATTCGAATCACATGAGAGTGGAGTGGAGAGGGAGAATCCACTTCCCTGGCCTGCTGGCCATGCTTCTTGTGATGCAGCCCAGGGTACAGCTGGCCTTCTGGACCACAAGTACCAGATCATGTTTAGCTTCTCATCTACTGACACCCCAAGTCCTTCTCCTCAGGGCTGTTCTCAGTTCTCTGCCCAGCCTATATCTATGCTGTGTGGTGCTTTATTTAGGTTGTTTTCCCTAATTTTGAAATACACAAATTTTCCATAGTTTTTTTTTTCAAAATTTTTTTAGAAGCAGAGTTCAGTTCCCTCTTGCAAATTTACAGTAGAATTGTGTGATTTGTGAAGGGCTAAATGTAGGTGAAAATGATTGTTCATGGCCTTAGTGATTCCTTCACTGACAATGAAGAAGACAGCATGATCAGAAATAGTGACTTTTCTGTTGCAGCTGTGGTCCAGATCATGGCCAAGCCTGTCCATCTGCAAGGAGGGAAGCAGAGCAGTCTTGGCAGCATGGTTGCATTCCCAGTCTGCTCCAGTGAAAAAGATCTGCAAAAAAGCGGGAAACAGGCAGATTCTTGGCTTTATGATTGTCACTTTAGGACAGAACAAATGATTTTCCCTTTCCACAATGATTTTCAGAATTAATAGCTCTTGTCCCAACATCTTGCATCAGCCGCGGAATGAAGGCACTGCTGCTCAATCCAGCGTTCCCCTTCAGTCCAAGCCTAAGGACTCGGTATTTGGGAACCATTGTTCACTTCCAGTTTCTTATCATTGTCCTCTCTCTTCTTGCTGTACTATCTGTCAAAAATAAAATGGAAATCAATGGACAGGCTTCTCAATATGCCCATGTGCCTGTTTGATACCTGCCTTGTGGGGTGTGTGATTTGATTTTTGAGTAAGAGCATCTGTCTCATAGAGCAGTGTCTCTGCAGTGAGGAGCTCTGTGCCGTGTTCTGATTAAGGCAGCTGGATTTTTTTGTGGCTTTTAATAAATTTCTCTGAGGTTTCATTTTTCCTTCATCTGAAGAACAGCAGGTAATTCTAACTTGGTTGGGGAAGCCTGTAAGGAGGCTTAAAATCATAGTGGTGTAGCAGAACAGGTTTAAAACCACGGTGCAGTGCCTGTTCGCTCAGCAGCAGCAGCAGGGACCATGCAGGTGAGCAGTGTGGTTGGTGTGTGGCACTGCCCTGCTGGTGAAGGCTGCACAGGATGCAGCACAGGAGCTCTGGCACATGTGGCTGAAAGTGTGTTGGGCAGTATTCGTGTGCTGAGGCACTGACAGGCACTGTGGCTGAGGGTAATTCTTCTTTTAGCTGTTCTGAAAACAAATTGGACTACACAACGAAAAACATTTGATCTGGAAATATTTATTTGTAGGCAAGTGAGCTGTGAAAATGTAAATCTCTGGATAAACTCTCCCTGCTGTATCGACATTGATGGTACACAAGGCAGTTTCTCGCTGTGCTCCTTTCTTTCAGGGAAACCAGAAAATCCCAGGAAATACTCTGTTTCTCTTTAAAGCACAGCACTAATGATCTTGTTACAAGTTTATATCTGACAGGAACAACTTTGTATTTGCAAATGTTTCCTTCCTCTTGCTAAACAAGCTGTAGCTGTAACTCATTTGAAATTGAGCGAGAGACTTGTAGCAGCAGCATACTACTATAAATTACCGATTAATTCAGAAGAACATTTTTTGAATGCTGAAATTTCAGAACAATTAACTTAATAATGATTTTTATATTGGTTCCATCCTCAATACATACAAAAAATGCTAATTACCTCTTCATGTTGCCTATTGATCCATTTTTTATACCAGTTTATTCCATTCTCCTGCTTACCAATTGCAGCCATGAGCCTGAATTTATTGGAACAGTAAAATGTCATTTAATGCACTGTAGCTTGGAAACAGATCCAGTAGACAAACCTATTATTATACTAATGGAGTTTTTTGAATTACATTTCACTAAGCTCAGTGTTATCTTCCATGTTATTCTCCAACCCAGTGACAGGTGGGATAGTTTAATATCTTCTGAGCCGTGTACAGTTTTGGTCTGTTTGCTTAATGAACCCATGGTTTTCTGTTATTTCTAAAGGAGCTTAAATGTTTTAAACAGTTATAAGCAAAACAAGCAAGCAGCAAAATTGTTCTGGACTACAGAGGCAGTTTTCCTTTCACAAATTTTAGGAAGCAGCAGTGCACTGCCCCAAATTCTGAAAAAAATCGGGATAAAATTATTTGGAAAAATCTTTCTAGAAACATAAACGAGTAGTAATATAAATAAGGACAGATCACCTAATTTCTATGGAATTATGCAGTTAAAAACTGAATTCTGTCTGTGGATTGAAAGTTACACCATTCTTGAGAAGTAGGAAAAACCTCATGCCAGAGTGACCTGCTCTTTCTTTGCTGAGAAGCAACAAATGCCTTAATGTAATTATTAAATACAAACATTGAATCTCTGCTACTCCTGACTGAAATCACTGATAATTACTTTTGAGGAGGACTTCACATAAGTAAAAGGTGCTTAAACAAACCCCAGTCTGCCAAATCTTTTTCAATTCAGGGAATTCCTCTTCTTATGAAATTCATCTGGCAGTCTCATTGGAGAACACTTTGCCTCCTGGAGGGTGCAAGGTGCAATTCATGCATTGCCACCATTCTCTTGTAGATAAACAAATGCAGAATGACCAACCTTGTTCTGTCCAGTTAATAAGCAAGCAGAAGATGCTAGTCAGCAGAAAATTAGGAAAACTGCTTTCTCTGCAGTTGAGTAACATCTGTCATGTGTCCTGGAAAAATGAGCAATGAAACACCTAGTTATGTTTGGCTTTTTAGTTATAGGAATACATGATGGCTCACCTTATTTTTTGTACCTTTGACAAGGAGACAAATCTCCCTGTCAATAAGGGAGTTTTACCTGTAAACATAGTAAATATAGAATTAGCTGTATTAGCTTCGTTCTTGCTGTTCTAAGGGAGGCAATCATACAATCAAGCTCTGCTGCTGAGGCCCAACATATTGTGGAGTTAATAAAATCCATTGCAGAGGTGACAAAACCTCCCCTGAGAGCTGAGCTATCCATGCACTCCTCACGCTTTTCCTTTGTAACAGAGCTTTTCATTCTTTTGCACTCTGCATTCACGGATGGGGTTTGAATGCCTCTCCCTTGCATAGCAGCAGGCTCTTGGCTCCTCACTGATGCTGGAGTTGGGAGGCTGCTGAACAAAGGAATTCCAAGAGCTTTTCATTTTCATGATCCAGTGGCACAGTTATTCAGCTCCTCTTTTCTTGATGAACTGGGTTTGTCAACGAAAGAGAGGTTATCTCATCAGCCGCAGCCTACGTGGCACTGTCTGCTTACATCCTTTGTCACAGAGCCTGAAAAGAATCTGTTACCAGAGTCAACAGTTGTCTTGGAGCAGCCTGTTTGGAGAGAGTGAGGCTGGAGAGTCACCTCCCCTCTGTCCCCTGGGCTTTATTCACAAGGAACATTCTGCAGAGGTGTCAAGAGAAACCACAAGCCATATTAGAAAACAGACCGGAGACCTGGCTTAGGATTCATCAATGAGAAGAGTGACACAGCAGAGCTTGATTTGCACCTTTCTGAAAATCAGATAAACTTACTCCACATGGATCATGTGCTGTTGTGAAATAGGATACACCTATCCAAGAGTATTTAATCTTTTCAAAAATCTCTGTAAGCTTTACTTCTGCAATTGTTTCCTTTCCCATCACATAATTTTTACTGAAATGACACGGCTGCTCTCCCAGTAATAACTCTTCTAAAGGCATTTCACAAGCTCTTTAATATCTGTAGTCTTAGTATGAATTGTCCTGGACCTTTTAAGGAATTTACTCCTATGGGACACAGAAATGACCAAAAGAGATTGACAGTCATTCTCTGCAAGCATAGAGAAAACCAGTCTTTGGGTAAACTATCTCAAATTAGCATTATTATGAGTTTAGTAGATATTAGTAATGCAATTACCTTTCCCACATATATAATAATACATAATCACCTATACTAACTTAGATGTATAAACCTACTTTTTCTCCCCTAAAGAAGACAAAATTATCATCTATGTGGATATGGTTTGCACTCCAGATTCATTTACTGTTACTTTTAGTTGGAATATCAAAAAATGATATTGCAAGAGTATTGTAAATGTAGGGTCACCGACAGAGGAAGGAATGATGAGGAGGACTCTATCTTATCAGAAGACTAATTTATTACTTTATTATACTATATTATATTAAAGAATACTGTACTATACTAAAGAATACAGAAAAGATACTTATGAATTTTAAAAAGATAATAATGAAAACTCGTGACTCTTTCTAGAGTCCTGACGCAGCTTGGCCCTAATTGGCCAATGAGTCAAAACAACTCACACTGGAGTCTAATCAAGCAATCACTTTGGGTAAACAATCTTTAAACACATTCTACATGAGCACAACAGAGGAGAAGAAAATGAAATAAGAATTGTTTTTCTTTTCTCTGAGGCTTCTTGCTGTCTTTCAGCTTTTTAGGAGAAGAGCCCTGGGCGAAGGGGTCATGTTCAGAGAATGTGAATGCCACACAAGAGCATTTTTTTTTCCTGTGGTCTGTCATGAGCAGTCTTGCTTAATTTTAGGAATATTCAGATGTGGTTCTCTGATTAATTCTAATTTTTTTTGTAAGTAAGACAATCCCTCTGGAACTTACACAAAATTTCATGCAGTGCAGTAATGGAGGTCATCCAAAATCAGAAAAGAGTGAGTGGAGACATTAAATAGCTATCTCAGCCCAGTCAAATGGAAGAACAGGTTTAAAAAGGAGGACCTTCTTAGTGGTTTTTTGTTTTGTTTTTCACTGTGAATTGTTACAAATCTTGGTCTCTGGTATTTTTTTCCAACCTAAATTTCTGTGCTGTCAGTGCCCCTGGGAACTATTGGTGAGTCAAGAAAATGAAAATGGCTTTTCTGTGATATTTAAGATAACTTTTTTTAAAAAGGGGGTTACAGACTGTCTAGGAATCACTATAAACCTCTGTTAGATGAATTATAAAATAGATTTCAGTACCAGGAACTTGGCAGGAGTTTCACCCAAATAATTTCAATACAACCATGGTGATAGAAATCAAAAATATATTTACGCAGGAGAGGACTGAATTATTTGTTATGGATGGTTTTGTGTAGAGTTTTTAGTTATAATGAACAGTTCTCCAGCAGTAAATTTATGTAACTATGAAAGTACAGACTTCTGCCTTTGATGACAGTACGTTTCTTCCACTTGCTGTAGAGCAGGTGTGATTTCCCTTCCCACTTTTTAAGAAAAACTTGCAGCAGCTTTGTTATCCACAGTCATTGATTTTTGGTGGTTAAGATGCTTAGCAGGAGGACGTACTTGATACATTTGGGGACTGAGCATTCCATAACCCTAGATTTAAAATTCCTCCCTGGCCTGAGGGAGGGCAGGATATATGGCGCCTCCTGGCTGATGGATAGATGCTGGAGTCAGCATTCTTCTCTCACGTGCACACAAAATGTTTATGTTTGAATTTGCATAGAGTGCCACTTATGAATGGTGAGTGTGGTAATTTCCCACTGTTATTTGATTAATTGCCTGAGTACCAGGGCTATTCCAAGGAATTTTTAGGTAACTCTTGTATATTCCCTGATTGGCCTATCTGATAAATTCAGTAATTAAACTGTATGGTGCTATCTGTGCAATCACTTCATTTTATTTGTCCTATTTGCTTATCCGTGTCTCCCTCAAAGTGCTCTGAGTGTGGATGAGAGAACTGCTGAGTGGCCAATAAGGTGACATTTATGTATCTCTCTCTGAAGTTTGCTTAATTTCCTTTCACTGCTACCCTTACTCACTAACCTCAACCACAAACCAGTCCATTGCATTTGAGAAAAAGCAATTGTAATTCACACTCCCACATGAGACTCTTTCTGCTATAAATATACCCCTTTCTGCAATTTACATTGTTTTCCTTTCTGCCCTCACGTTGAAATGATATTTAGATGAGAAAGCTAGTTATATTTGAGAAAGCTAGTGATTTTGTCAAGTCTTTCTAGGCTTTTTATCCCAATCACTTTCAAACATAGATGGCCCAGTCAGTTTAGGATAGACAGAATTTACTTGAATTACAAATACAAGAAAAGTCATATGACTCATTTTTCATCTTTATTCTGCAGTGCTACCTTCCCTAAGCTAAGGGCAGCCTGGAGTGTGTTATAAAATAATAGGAGATGTCTTCATGTAAGCTTCTCTAGTTGATTGCATTCTGTTCCAACTTTATGGCCAGTAAAAAAATCCTAATTTATCAAAAAAAGGAATTGTTTCTTTTTTTTTTTGCTTTGGTTTTTTTTGTTATTCATTCACATCTGAAAGTGGTCGTAGGAATATTTTTATAAAGACCTGCCTGAGGAATAAATACTTAAGAGCAAGGTAGGCTAAGTTGCCAAGTAACTGGGAAAAATAACTGGAAGTTGCAGGGCAGTTGAATGTGAATTGCTTATTTATATTGTCTTCTTTTATTTGCATTCTAATTTTGCACTTCTTGAAACAAATGTTCAAATTTGGAAGAAATTGTTCTGCAAGTTAGATGTAGATACAAACCCACTTCAAAACTGTCTGGTTCTTGATTCTATCATTATTTTATTTATTAACTGCTTAACCAGGCTTGCTTCACTGGTTTTACTTTTTTTTTATAGTAACTATTCTTTGCAATTCTAGCTTTGCAAGACCCATGTGCATGGCATCATGTCATACCAATTGCCAAATAGCCATTGTTTGAACTTGTCTTGTGCTGAAGTCCAGGACTTTCTTTCTGTCTTTTGTTCCAGCTGTGGAGTCACTGGGATGCCAAAATAGGTGAGCAGCCATCGTTTTGGCATATCTCTACAAAATTCTGCAAGAGAGTGAAGGAATTGGATGAGAGTTGTGAAAATGCTGGCAACAGCAGTGGAACCACCCTTGTGGGCTGCAGTGTCCCCTCTGTGGCCCCTAAGTGAGAGCCTTGTGAAGAACCAAAATGACCAGGCTCTGTCACTGTTGAGTTGTGTCACTTGTGTTAAAGTCCATCAGGGGTGGAGTGTTCAGTGCATGGACCATCCTGCTCAATAGGAGTTTAAAAATGATGGTGACACTGACTTCTGATGGGTAAAGGCATAACCTGGGTAAAGGTTGTGTGAATCTGATGAAAATTTCAAAGGCTGAGAGAAGATATACGGAAAACCAGCTCAATAATAATAGGAGCTCCATAATTTACAGTGGCTCTGCAGAGGTTTGCTGTTAGCACCTCCCCCAAAACGGGTCATATTTACTTGGGAAAATTAGAGATTTGTGTGGGTGCAAAAGAAGGGAAACGCAGGAAACAGCTGTAGCAAAACTGTGTGGATGCACAATGTGCAGTATAGCCCTTCCCAATTAGTCTAAGTGGAAGATTGCAGTGCAAAATAACTTTCAAACTTAGATAAACTGTAGCACATACTCTGATGTTAATATCATGCTGAACTTTCTGAAGTTCATAAAGTGTATTGTTGGAACTAATTAATCTGCTTTTTTTTTTATATGCCAAAGGCCTCAAGTTAGTAGTTTGATAATTAGGCTGTGTTTTGTATTTAGATACAAATTGCAGATAATTAGAAATGCTGAGATGCCATGTGGGTTAAGTGGGCACCATTATTTGAGCTATTTAAAGCATTTTAGTGGTAGCTGATAAAGTGCAAAGTAAGCTGGACAGAGAGGTTCTTTTCCATTATATATTAAATATGAAGGCATAAATAGAGTTACATTTTTCTACTCCAGCTAAAAGAGACTGAAACTCTCCATAAGTTGCTACAACAAGTAGTCAACTACTGCTGACAGCAGCATCTCCTCATGATGAGGTGTGTTAGGCTTTTCAGGAATGAGCTGTCATTTTCTACTTTGCACTGGGGTGAAAAAGAAAGGCAGTTTTTAACCATGCTACACCATGTCCAATTGCTTTCCAGAAATCCCAGTTTCTTAATTTTTCTAAGTTTAAATTTAACTGCTTTTATGTTTTGCTGCCTTCTTTCTGTTCCATCTTCCTCTGCTGCCAAAAGGTATTCAGCTCTGCCTGAGGTTTGTGTCATGAAGCACTTTAATACAGTCTGATGTCAAATATAGGCTATGGGATGGACATACTCTGTGGCACTAGTAGCAAAAAAAAGTTACAGAAATTTTAAAATGTAGCAAGAAAAATTTCCAGACAATTTGTGTGCTGTCTTTTCTAGAGAGGTTTTTGAAATTTGGGACATTCATGCTCTGAAAATCAAACATTTTCAGTATCTCAAGCAAAAGAAGCCTTTATAAATGAAAGCAGTAAGTATAACCTGGTGTTTTGGAGAATGTTGAGAGACTTTTTCTGCCAGCATCTCCAACTACTCCACATACCAGTGTTTCTAGCAAATTTTCCTTAGTATTACTTTGTCTCTGGTGTTTAGAACATACACATTTTCCTGAAAGGGCTGTGTTGCAAGTCACTATGGGGAGGGGAAAGGGTAACAAATTCTCATTTGTTGTGGCAAATGGTATTTTTGCCTTTTTTGAGGAACAACGAAGACTGAAAACAGTAGCCTGCTGAGGAAGGGAAGACCTCCAGCCCTTGGGATATCATGATACAGATGAAAAGAAAAATTGTTTGCAGTATCAAATTGTACAATATTTAGAAGCAGGTGCCCTTTGGGTAGGTTTTTAATTTAAATTGCTGCATGGGAGCGTTTCTTTACTAGGGAAACAGATCATGTGTAGATTGTGCTTGAGCAGAATACATTCCTCCTAGGACTTTTTGGCACTTGTAATGAGGAGAAGCTCTTACTGGCTAGTGACAAATATGAGACAAAGGGAATGAAAAAGTTCTTGTCCTGTTTTGAGTACCTTTTGCACGTGTAGAGGGTACTTAACAGAAAAGTTAAGTGGTATTAGTAAAAGACTTGTGTGATTTGTATATTCAGGGTCAAGTTTATGGATTGTGCTGTCATTGAATGGGTCAGGTTGGAAATGACCAGAGTGGGTCATGGGCTGCAGCCTCCCTGCTCGAGTAGGGACATCCCAGAGCACATGGCACAGGATTGCATCAAGGCAGTTCTTGAATATTTCCAGTGAGGGACACTCCACAAACTCTCTGGGAAACCTGTTCCAATGCTTGGTCATCTGCAAGGTAGAGAAATTCTTCCTCATGTTCAGGTGGAGCTTCCTGTGAATCTGTTTCTGCCCATTGCCTCTTCTTCTATTGGTTGGCACCACCAAAAAGGGCCTGGCTCCAACCTCTTGACACCCACTCTTAGATATTTATACACATTAATGAAGTCCCCTCTCAGTCATCTCTTCTCAAGGCTGAACAGGCCCAACTCCTCTGTCTTTGCTCATAAAAGAGATGCTCCAGTCCCTTAATCATCTTTATTGCCCTTTGCTGGAGCTGCTCCAGGAGCTCCATGTCTCTCTTGTCCTGAGGAGCCCAGAACTGACTCAGCACTCCAGATGTGGCCTCATCAGGGCTGAGGAGAGGGGCAGGATCACCTCCCTCAACCTGCTGGAAACGTCCTTCCTAATGTAGCCCAGGGCATCTTTGGCCTTTTTGGCCACTGGGCACTGCTGGCTCATGGACAGCTGTTGTCCACCAGGACACCCAGGTCCTTCTCTGCACAGCTGCTGCTTTTATCTTGTGACAGGTACGTACTGGTTGACATCACACTTGAAAGATACTGAGGAGATGAACTGTTAACTTTCTTAACAAGTTTTGTTTAACTGTGAGTACACTAAAACCCCTTTTTTTTATCCTTGAGAACTTTCAGAAAGAAACAAGTTGTCCTCATGTGAGGACAGACTCACATGTAGCAATTTAAATTAAAAACCTACTCAAAGGGCACCTGCTTCTAAATATTGTACAGTTTGATACTGGAAACAGTCAGCAGATTTAGAAAAAAAAAATAGCTTTTTTCCTCTATTTTATCTCAGTCCTTCCACAGTATTTTTTGTCCTCAGTGATGTACACGATTCTCTCAAAGTCCAGTATCATGAAGTGTGTAGCTGTATTGCTACAGCAAGAAAAATCAGATCAAGTGATGAGAAGATGTTAGATCTTGTTTCTAATTCAAGAGCAGAAATGACCTTTGCAGTTCATTGGAACTTCTGGAAGAGAGTAGTGAGTGTCAGGAAAATTTTCAAATGGTACCTCTGGGAATATTGAGAGCCACCAAGAAGAATACAATCAGCTGGGAGTTCAATTTATGCCATTCAGTTTCCAGTCATTAACATAGTTTAGTGTACAAAAGTAGGACACAAATATTCTTATTATGATTTTTTGATTTTTATAGGGGAATATTATACATAAAGGCCGGAGCTGATGTTTGTTTTTTTTTTTTTTAATGGATACAAAAGGCTTCCAAACCTAAGATTCCACAGAAAACATGGAGTATTCATGGCATGGGTCCTTTACTGCTTTTTTACTCTTAACTTACAATTTAATGAACTATAATGGAGCTGGCATGGAGTCAGATCCCTGCAGAAGCAGAAGGAATGTGTCAGAGAGAGCATGTCCTCTGCTGTGGTGCCCCATGGATTTTGTGGATGAGCTGGGCCCATGGAGGGAGTCCCTGTGCTGCATGGGCATGCAGCTCCACCAGTTTCTTTTCCACCATTTCTGATTTTTCACAAGTCGTACACACAAAGTAAAGACACTTCCCCTCTCTAAACAGAAAGAAAAGCATTCATTGAATCTGTCATTGATGGTATATTCAGTCATGTGTTTAGTCAGGTTCTTACTTCTGTCTTGCTGTTTTTCAGCCCAACTGAAGCAGCAGAAAGTATTCATCATGTACATAAAAATGTGGAATTTATGTCTGATGGATTGGTGTCTCACCATTCTTCTCAAAGTGACAGTTTATTATGTTGCCTTTTGCATTCTCTCCTGCACATACATTCCTCCTGTATTTCTCTCTCCTGTATACATGCACTTCTTAGCTAAAACCAGATGACAAGTATATATACTGGATATGTAAAGGAGTTTATTTCTATGTATGATGCATTTTTCCCCATCAAGTGAGGGCATTAAAACAAATTAGAACATTGCTTAATGTGGTGTAAAATTATTGCCATATGAGCAGTCAATTAACAAGATAAAATTCACAATAATGCCTTAAAGGTGACATGTGAGAGCTTTTAGTAAAAAGGAAAATGTGGAAAAAATCAAAAATCCTTCCTGGTCCTCGAATATTATCAAAGTATACAGACAAACAAACAACCATGACAGCTACATTTTATTATATGTGCCTTAAAGATCTCTTCCTTCATTACTGCTTTCTAAAGGCTTGAGTGTCCATCCTCATCAAAGCTGATGAAGTCTATGCAGGGAAGGTGATTCCAGAAGGGTAGACCCAGAGGAGTACCCCATCACTAGGTGCAAAATTTACCCCTTGCCTTTGGGTACTAGAAATTACCTCCTTTTTCTTACCTTGTGCTAGGGACAAAGACATTTCTGGCTCCAGGATGAGACTGAGGGCTCTAAATTCAGAGATGCAGGCAACACAGGTGATAAGATGCCAGTTCTCCCAGGAACCATGACAGTCAGCCTCTTCCCTTCAGTGTTTGTGAGGGAAGTGCAGATGCTCACCATCACTAACTCCTGAGTGTCTGTGAGGTGACAAAGTCTGGCAAGGTCTAGCAAGCCTGAAGTCATGCTGCTAGCAGTGCCTTCCTCATTGGTGTGTTGGCATTTTCATATTAAATGCAACTCATACCGTAGTTCCAAAGAAAATTGCTGCCTGGGAGCTTGAATTTAATGTAATCGGAGTAATCTGGCAGGTTTTGTCTAAACATATGTAACATACTGAGCTCACACATGAACCACACTGATATGATTTTAACTCTTCTGGATGTGTATAAAGTCTGTTTTCAGAAATATCAGGTTGGCCTAATGCCTTCTAGAATGTGACCTTAAAATTTACTATCTTATATTCTTAACTCTTTGTTTGAGCACTGTTTCCTCTGAAAGAGAGAGGCAGTGTATTGCTTGGGGACATTTACAAAGAGGTCCAAGGGGCAGGCTCAGAGCCTGAGCGTGGTGTGTGGTCCTTCCTCACAACAGCTGTACAGCTGAGACTCTGTCTGACTTAGGACAGTATTTACCAAAAGTCCACCTAGGAAAAAGACTGGAGAGAGGATTCATTACTTTGATTTTGACTCCTGGTATTGAATATGATCTCAGATGAAACTGTACCTGAGTCATCAGTGTATTTTTCAACCTGAGTTGTCCTCTTGCTTTCCCAAGTACTCAGAATTTTAAATGTTGTGATGTCCTAGCCACAAAATATCCTGCATACAGAAGACAGGGGATTTCCATGATTCAATTCCATTTTGAAGCCCAGTATTTTTTTCTAAACCAAAGCACATTTCTTAAAATGCATTTTAAGATCTGAAAGGAAAAGGTATTTGTTCTGTGGTGGTTTGTGTATGTGTACCAAGATCTTTATTCCTCATATATATTACTCATACCAGTGTGCATGCAAGTTTTTATTTAAAATTCTGTGTTGGTGCTGTTCTAATGCAGGCTTTTGGTGTTCAGTGAAAATTTTGTTCTTTGTGTATAAATTCAACTCCTAAAGGCAGCCTGCCTGATTAAGAATGCACTTAACGTAAAAAAGTAGCTTATTTCCATTGTACAGAATAATTTTAACAAATATTTACTGTGTAATGGATGCACAGAAAAATTAATTGGTCAAAAATTTTGCTAATATCTTGTCCATTCACCATTAATGTTTATTTCAACCACGACTCCAGTTTATGGTGGAAGTTGTACAGAAAGATAAAGAAACAGTCTGTGCTTGAGGAAGCTTAAAGCCTAAAGGATTAACTTAAAAATGATGAAACATAGAGCTCAACAAACTGAAAGCAGATAAACAGTAAACTTTGATTTGTATCTTACTGGCACTGTTTCTGTCCAAGCTCCAGTGACGAGAGAAAAATCAGTTACTGTAGTAGCAAATGTGTGTGTTTAAAGAGTTGGGTCCAAAATTGATAGATTTGTTTTGATACTGATAATAATTTTTAGCATATATATTATGTTGCCTTTCCTTTGAAAATGAGAGTGCAAATTAAAAATGTATTACCTCGGTTGACAAGCAAAGTGCTTCCTGAGCACAAGACTTGAAGCCAGTAATGTATGGTTACTATACCTCTTCGACCTGTACAGGAAATCTGCCTGACTGAGAGAAAGATTTTGATTGCAAGACACCAGCTGTGCATATTTATTTATTGAATATTTGGGTTTTTTTAGCATATCCCCCACTGTGACAGCACGAGGCTGTAGAATTGTGCACTCATATAAACCTATTTGCAGGCATTACTGTCTGTGGTTTGTGGAATGCACAGTTTGGTGTAGTATGCTTGTCTTTGCAGATGTCTTTGTCTGAAGGATTTGATTGAATGAGTTGTCATATCAGGAAATTCAGTGAGTCAATTTGTTATACTGATATTCCTGTAAAATACAGGAGTACTGAGCCAAGAGCTGCTGCCTTCCAAGAGGTGTTTCAATAGTCCCATCTGACAAATCAGATTGAATTGCATTCAGTTAAGTGCTGTTTCTTGAATTTCCTTCCATTCTGACTTTAGCTAGACTATGAGAGTTGTACAAAATCCTGTCACAAACCTTGAAGTATGAAGTAAACATCACCATATCTGAACTCTTAGTAGAAGCAGCTGATAGCTGTACCTTATAGGCACACAGTTTGTGGTAATTGGGAGTGGGGCTGTGGCTGAGCCTCATCCCAATGGGCTACAGCTGTGCAGGACAGGTGACCAGCACTGACACACAGAGTGCCGAGGTGTGCTGACCAACCACAAAAAGAGGGAAGAGAGGGCAGATGTAATGAATGTGGGATGATAAGTATAAAGGGTTGTACTGGAGACCAATAAAGGGCTGCATATGCTTGAAGCTGTCTTTGGTGTTGGTTGTGCCTCCACTATCATCCCAACAGTGCCTTGTTAGCTCAGATGAAGAGATCAAGTTGTATCTGTGGTGGTTTGTTCCTGTATGAAATGGAATAATGAAATAGACTTTATATATTGTTGCATTATCAATACATACTGTGATGGACTGGTGTGCAGCAGAGTACTGAAAGGTATGTTCATTGCATCTCAATCAGCATCTAATGGATATTATTGTCCTGAGGAGGGCATTGTTTTAAGGCTTGCTGGCCTGTAAGTCATGGCCCCGAAGTGGGAAGAGAAGCAATTTGCAAATCACCTGAAGAGCATGAAACTGCTTTTTGTGTCTGTAGTCAACCCTTGTGATCCTTACTGGTTCTTTGATATTGGCAACTGAAATACACTTTTGCAAGGAGGATATCGAGTTTGGTAATTCAGAAGTTACTTTTTGCATTCCTCATTGAATGAAATTGCTTCAGAAATGATGTGCTTGCATGTTGTACAATATGCCATACAAATTGCATAAGTGCTTCAAGATATTCAGTGTTTTGCGTAATATAGGTAATTTTGTTGATAGCTTTTTAAGCTTAGCAGGTACTTGAATGGAAGAATGTATTTCTGGTTTCTACTATTAATCACTTTATGACCTTAAGTCTGAAATTATTATTTATGATAAGGAGGCCTTCTACTCATGATGCATGAAGTATTTGTCACCTCAGTTGTTGTTTAGGCCTGGGTCACTCCCTGCCTGGAATTCATCCTCTCTTGGGCCTAACCCAAAAGTCTTTAATACAGTTGATTTGCAGGTTTTCTTAAATTTTTTTACCTTAGGTAAGCAATTGAATCTGATTAGGAATTTCACAATATGGATACTTTGGAATGAGAAGAAGATTGCATTGCTCAAACTATGTTGTCTTCCAGCAAACACAAGCCACAGTTGCTCTTGTGAGAGTGTACACATGGGATGAATTGTGATGGGGTGGTCTCTTGGGGTGTGGGACATGTTGTCAAAATCTTAGCTAGAATTAATCAGAGTGGAAGGTCATGCTGTGGTCTTCTCTATTTTGGGAAAGTGCCAAGTGCCCTGAACACAGAACTAGTTATCTTACTTACAGAAGGATGAAAAAGTTGTTTGGTAGAATAAATCTTCACCTCCTCCCCCGCCCCCCAATTTCATGTATATTGTCAGATTTTCATGGACTAGGGCTTTGCATTTGATTCCATCTTTTCACCAGCTTCCCACATATATGTGTCATGCCCTATTGCATTTTAGAACAATTATTACTGTATTTAGAACTATGTTTTTACCATTGTGGCCTTAATCCTTTATATGTATCACATGCCACTGAAAAAGCTGTACATTTATTTAGTTATGGTGCTGGTAGACTTTAGCTCATCAGGCAGGCCTTCCTCCTGTTTTTATTTCTGAATGGCTTTCAGAAGAATGCTGTTTTCTTAAGTAAGAAAATTGAACGTGTCATAAGCATGTTGAGAGTATCTTATCTGAATGAGAGAAAAACAATATTCTCAGAGGCTGTTGATAAAATGTAAACAGCAAGCTACTGTAAGTGGGGGAAAATCCTCTTCTTTTAAATGGCACTAAACGCGTTTATGCCAGCAGAATTTCTGATGTAACTATAATTTTTTCTGTTCACACATTTCTCGTCATTGTAGAAGGATATGGAATAACTAAGCCTGAATATTTGATGTTGTGTAAGTGGACCTGCAAGGGTTTTCTCAGTGATTACATACTTCTGCTGCAGTCTCTGCTTTTCTGTGCAGAAAGATCATTTTTGAGAGGTAAAATACCATTTTGACCTTGTATGCCTGTCTAATTTCTGCCCTCTCCATTGAGATTTCCAGCAGGGCTGCCAGGTGTGAATTAGATTTTCTTTTATTATCAGGAGTAAAGCAAGCATTGTTACATCAGTAACAGATCATCAGACAGCTTCCATGTACAAGGTGCACTGGGCTTTTTTTGTCTTCTGCCGCTGCGCTCTAGTGACCCCAAAGCAAAATGGTTTGTTTTGCTATAAAGCCATTCAGTGTCCTCCCTTTGCTTTTCAGCTCAGCTGGATGAAATCATGGGCCACACTTAGAGCTCATCACTATTGCCCAGGTGGTTGCCCACAGCCAGCTGTTCCCTGAATAACTGCAGTGGGACAGCTTTACCCCTGCAGCCCAGGGCTGCTGTCTGTTGGCCTCATGTGCTGCTCCATGGGCAGTGAGGCTGGCAGGGGAATTGGCCTGGTCCCTTGGCCTAGCTACCCAGGCACCCAAAACAAAGAAGGAGGCTTCCTAAAGGATTCTCCCCAGGACAAGTTTGAAAAAATATTTTTATGTTTGAATGGTTGTTGGGGAGATAGGAATGCAGCAAGGTCAGGGACTGTGCTGGGAACAACTAAGTCACAGGTGCCTCCCCAGTGAATCTGAGCTGTGCCTAAGTTGGATGGACAGTGGAGCTTTTGATTAGGTCTTTCCTGTGGAATTACTTTCTAATTAAGCTTAAGGCAGGTGCATGAGTACAGCCAATACCTCATTTTCAATTCTTCTGGTAGCACAGCCTCTGCAGGAGATCAGAGCAAAATGTGACCTCTTACACACACCATTGGTTTTCATTGGCACCCCTCACCTATAGAAACACAGTATATTGCACTCCTCCACCCTCTGAGCCTAGTGTAAATCTTTACTGTTCCCCTTCTCTTTTTTCACAATATCTTTCTGATTTCTGCTGTGCAGGTTCACTGAAGTATGTGGATGAAGGTGCTTTGTTGTTGGCTGGTCCATTACCTTGAATGGATTTTGGCAGGAATGTGCTATTTCTCCTGTACTTATTGGTACTTCCTTCTTTCATTTGGCTGGGTCTCCTTATGACTTTTCTTATCTATCTTCTGTCACTCTTCCCAGATCCTTCAGTATTTTGCTGAATTTCTGCTTCCTTCTCTCCCTCCTCATTCAGAATATACTTTATTGGAACTGTGACCAAGAAAGAATAAATGGAGTTATTTGCCCTTTTTACATTGCCCTTTTACACTTAATCATCTCCTTTTTTACTTTTTCTCATTTCAGAATTAGAATTATTGGGTTTTTATGCTTGCTTTCCTTTCCTTTTACTCACAGGAGTTATTTATTTGAAAACAGGGCTTAGAAAAATAGATATTTCTAATTGTTGCAAGAGGCAGATAGTTGCCTGTCTTACTCTGCATATGATAGTTTTGGCCTGGGAAATCTGACTTAAGGCTGAAGTAGGTCTGTCATCTAGAGCACATAATAACAGATCTTAGATGCTTCTATTTACTCCTACATTTCCCCTAGAAGCTGTTCAGAAACCTTGGTAGTCAAAATGTTGTACTCGTGGTTCTTAGCATTTGAAAAGCCCTAATGTAAAATGTTTTACTTGCTTTTAGCCTTTTTGAAATGGAACATACTCTCTCTTTCTTTCCAAGTAACTGGCCAAGTCTGCCCAGTTACTTGGCTTGTTTTAAAGACACTTTTAGTCTTGTTGTTGCCATCACCTCTGAAGTTTTGTTTTCATTGTAGATGGCCTTTCATTTTATGTGCTGTTGCTCTCTGCTCTGAAATACCTGGAACAGTCCTCTCTGCTTCTAGATGATGCTCAGAAGAGACTTTTTTTTATTCCCCTTACTGAGCCATTAAATAACACTTCCATGCAGTTTAGCTGATCAATGGTGTGGCACAATAGCTATAATGTGTGAGTTTCTAAGAAAACCACATGCTAGAAATGGTTTGTCCAGCCTGCTCTCCAGATTTTTATGTAAAACCTCTTCTCAAATAATCCACAAACCACTGACACAGTATTCACGGGAGAAAATCCAATTGACTCCATTTCTTCTGCATCACTAACAGGCTAAGCATGCACAATATTTATTTAGATCAAACAGCATGTTTTATAACAAAACCAAACAGTGATGTCCTCTGCAGAGCAATGACAACAGTCCTTTGGAACATACAGGTTCCCCCTTTGTATGCAGGGTGGAATTCTAATCTGTACTCAGATCAGCCACTCTCATCCTCAGTATCATGAAGGCTTTGCTTACTAAGTATATCTTCAGTGCAGTGTTAATATATGTATTGTCAACATAGCCCTGAATGCTGGAGCCTTTTAAATTTTGAAAATGCAGCCTTTGTTTAGCAGTGTATTCATCACCAGATTTTAAAGATGTGGTGCTATAAAATGAATCATTTTAAGACAAATATGATCCCTGAAAATCACCTCCAGTACAGTTTTATATGCAAGGTGAGAGCCTTCCAAAAGACTGAATCAAATTAATTAGCTCTAGCTATGTAGCACTGCTCCTGCCTCACTGAACTGAAAGGCATGTCAGACTCCACAGTGCTGTTCCATTATTCTGCACCTCTGGAGAAGTCTCTAGGGTCAAACCCAAAGAATATCTCTGCTGCCAACAGAAAAAATGGGCAGAACTTTCTGCTTTCAGAAAAGTTCCTAATGTCATTTTGCACTTTGACCCATAAAATGAGGATTATTGGCAAGTTGTAAGGGATTACAGACTTGGATATATTATGCTGCAGATTCAACATTGTTAAATGTTAAATAATAACTACCCTTATGCAGCTAATAAGCAAGGTTGTGGGATCAGGACACCATTTGGGCCAGACTCTTGCTACGATTCTTCCAAAAGCTGCTCCTGTCAGATTAAATGAATGGCCCCTGCCTACCCACTGCTGCTTGATTGGTGCTAGCTGCCTTCAGAACTGGCCTAGCACTCACTGGATGGGAAGAAATCTCACCTGCAAATACTGCACATGCAGTTGGTGCACCTGCCAGTACCAAATTGCAGGTTAAAATGCCTTTTCAGCCAGTACAAATATTAGTGACCTGTGAAAAGAGGAGATTGTGAGATGTTACGCTTGAGGTGCAAACAGCCATGCAGTTTCAGCAAGAAGGAACAAGAGAGTGATGCAAAATTCTAAGTTCAAGAGTTATTTATAATGAGCTGTTGTGAGAGATGTACGTATTTCTCACTGTGCTGTGCATGTGTATAGAGACAAATACCTGAATCCTAATGCATTCAGAGTTTGTGAGCTATGGTTGATTTTAGCCATCACACAAGTCCTAAAGGACAAACACAATTTTCTTTTGACATTTGCTTCTGTGCTCAGATATGGAAGAGAATTAATTTTTATAGGCATTTTTCATTTTCTGCACTTTTTGTGTGGTTACAACACAGAAGGGGAAAAAGGGAGAAAAAAAATAGACTAGAATTATGTACAAGTCTCATTCATGAAGGTGCTATGCAGTTCTGAGGGAAACTATTTTGGTAGTGATTAGGTGACTGAATCTTTTTCAATGGTGAAAAAATACATCTGACACTTTTTTGACTTTTTTTTTTTTAATAAAGAAGATCAGAATATCTCTAGAACAGTCTAATATCCTAAATATTTAAAATTGCTTCATGAAGTACAAAATTCTAGCAAAAAAGAGAGCTGCACTGTAAAGTAGAGGATGGGTCATGAACAGAGGAGTAAAAACACAAAGATGATACAGGGACATTTGCTTTGGCCAGAAAAATTTCTCTATGGCAGGTGGAGAGAAGCTTTTACCAAGGGCTGCAGTGGCAATGCTTTTACACTGAAAGAGGGCAGATTTAGATTAGACACAGGAAGAAATTTGTCACAATAAGGGTGGGCAGACACTAGAACAGTCTGCCCAAGTGGATTCTTCATCCTTGGATGGAGGCCAGACTGGAAGAGGCTTTGAGCAGCCTGCTGTAGTAAAAGATGTCCATGTCCATGGCAGGTGGGTTGGAATAGATGATCTTAAAGGTCCCTTCCAACCACAGTCATTTTGTGGTTCTTGTATTCTATGTACACCAGTTGTTGATTTCATCAGGGACACTGAAGGAACAGAGAGACATAGAAGAAAGGTCATAGTGCTGGGGCATTGTATTGAAAACTCCCTCAGTACTGAAGGACAATAATAATCAAAATATGAAGCTATGAATCACAGCTATGTATAAGAAGATCATCCTAAGACTTTCCTCCCTCTTTACCTGAATAAAACTGGAATTAATGGACCACTTGGAGAGAAACTGAGCATTTTATTAATTTTTTTTTAAGTCAAAAAGAAAGAATTAATGACAGGCTAAAATTGATAGCAGTTCTGAAAATTTGTTAAGGTGGCACTTAGTTTTGAATAAATCCTAGGAATCAGTTAATATTTCCACCCCCCCCCCCCTTTTTTTTTTAAAGCATCTTATCTTAATAAAGACCAGGCTGATAAAACAGAAGAGATTATGCCATTTCTACAGTCATTGGGCCCTCCCAGGTTTTTCTGGAACAGGGAATTAGCAGCCTGTCAACAGATAGATAATTGCTGTATTGCTTTCAGAGTCAGTTAAATAATAAGAGCCACCTTACTGGCAGACACCTTAAACTTCATTTGCCAGGAGATATGTAAAATGTCTTCAAAAGACAAGTCTAAAATCCATGGACCTAGTACAAACATTGTTTGCACACATACAATTTCCCAGTGCCTTTCTCCCAGCTGCAGTGTCCTGTGTTACAGTTGGTCATTGCCTCTCTCTTTTCTCCCTGTCCCACAGGGAAAAGCAAGCTTTTCATCTGTCTCCTTGCCTTGCTTCACAGATGCTAGCCATGCTTTTCTTGCAATCATTTATCTAAATGATTAACATAATTAGGTTAAGCTCAGTGAAATTGTTCCTAAATTGTATTTAGCTTGAGGGTTGTTTTGGCTTGGAAGGGGAACTGGTATTTCCAAACCTCTCTTGGTCTATTTTTTTGTTTTGAATTTAGGTAGAATTGTATCAGTTGTTTTCCTTTGATTTCTTGTTTTCTTTATAGATTATAGCTTTAGATCACTGTAACTGATTTTGTGGACCCTCACGATCAGAGGTGGTGACTTAAAAGCACAAAGTCCTTTTTCTCTGAGCAGTGCATGGAGTTATTGATGAGATTGTTAAGTTTCTAAAAACTGATCAGCAGTATAGCAACTCAGCCAATGCAAGTAAATGCTGTCGTTAGAAATAGCAAACATTTTTTGTGAACATGTTTTTGTATTTCTTTATGTCCAGAGAACAGGGAGAATGTGATTTTTTTAAGTCTGTGGTTGAATAAAATTACTGCTTCTCCTAGCTAACCTGGCTGTTTGATGAAGAAGTGCAAACAACATGAATTTGTGAACACTGACATTGGTAAACAACCTGCCCCTTTTTGCTTCTCCTGTTGACAGAGATTTAGATTAGCCTAGTTGTCCCTATTTTTCATAATCACCTGTTTTGCAGTTCTGCTCCAGAAGTACCACAGTGCTTCAGTAAATCGTAGTAATGCTGTATTAGAAACCGAACAGAGCTGTACTGAGCCCTGACCTGACATTCTGGAGATATAAATAGAAATAGCATCAAACTCTTGTGATTATACCAGTGTAACATAAACTGACTTGTCTACAAGTTGTGCAAAACCATCTGTAGAACAGAATTTTTTGCTAGTGTTGCCATTTTATATGTGTAAGCTGGGTAGATAGATGACTCTTTGCACTGATGGAACAAAGTATTTTTAATTGAAAAATTAATTACAAGAACAGAGTGTTGCATTTAATTTCATCATGTAAGATTGCTGAGAATGAGCAACTACATGGGAGAATATGGAATAGTATAGGAGTGAAAAAAATGTAGTGGCAATTTGGACTTTCTTCCTACTATTTAGTCACTGCTTCCAAATACAGGTGTTCCTTTTTTTTTTTTTTTTTTGTTTGGGTTATTTTTTTGGGGGTTGTTTTTTTTTTTTTTCTGTTTGTGTCTTTTTTTGTTGACATGTGAATGACACTGTTAATTGTCTTGGCTGCCTGCTCAGTCAGGCTGGGCTTGTCTCCCCAAGCACCACTGTTTGGTGTTACTGTGCAGAAGTTGAATTCAATTATTTGCAGTCATTTGGGGCACAGCCCATCTTCCAGATGATTCTTCATGCCACAGGTGTTGAAGTGGTTCCTTTTGTTTAGCAAGACAAAACTGAATTCTGATGAAAAAGTCAATGTAGTGGAAAACTACTCCAAATGGAGTAAAGCTGCATTTTGCTAGGTAATTAAATGTATTTTTCCTCCTTTAACATAAAAATATAATCTTTTGTAGAGCCTGGTATTGCTTGTCTTTCAAGGCCTTTGGGGGATGTATTTGCACTCATTCTCTATCTTATTTTCTCTCCATTCAAGAGTTTGTTTCAAATGCAGACCAATGTTCTCTATCACAAGGAATCCTGCTCTTCTCTTTTTGTTGTCTGGTTTCTTTGTGTTAAGGACTCTTGCTTTCCTTTGCAATGTGTAGTACTTTTGTACTATAAATTTTCTTTGTTTCCTTGCACCATTTGAACATATAATCTAAGTTAAATCAGTCAGCAGTAAAACATTTGAGTTTTACCTCATTCTAAGTTCTTGTGTTAGAGGAATTCTGCAGAGTTCAAAATTTTTGTTATATCTGTAATAACTTACCATGAGTTTTGATTTCACCTTATAGCTATTTACTTGGAGAAATAAGAGCACTGGGTAAGAGGTCCATTGAGAGACTTGGAGCTGCCTCTAAGATATGAGATCTTCTAAATCACCTGGTATACAAATGGGTGGCTTTTGGCAATGTTATTGCTGGGGCTTTCAGGTAGCTCTGCTGTTAAAATAATTGCTATCTCTAGTATTTCCTTTAAGGTTACCAAAACATCTAACACTTTACTCCATTCCAGTTTTGGGGTATTCAGGTTTAGAGATCCTGTTAGGGGAAAAAGAAAAACAAGACTATGTGGGAATTTTCCCCCTCTTCTGTGACTATGACAGAGTAATTAATGTAGCTGTGCATGACTTGCTGTTTTAATTAGTGTCCTGTTACCATACATGGAATGAGTGTAGATGGAAAGAATTCTAGCCTTTCTATTATCATGTACTTTAGGTTGAACACTTCTCTGAAGTCAGCTTAAGATTTGGGCCTTTTGAGTTTTAGAAAAAAGAATACCTACTTGGGGCAGTGGTCAATTGAAGCAGAGTAAAGTATTTTTAACAGGATGAAGCACCATCTTTATTGCCATTTTGAGCTTTTTACAGCACCAGTGTCAATCTGTTAAAGACCACCCTCTGATCAGCTGTGCTGTATCAAGCATGACTGCCAAATTATTAGCACCAGCCTGACCACAGCAACACTGCTTGTGTGTGAGTAGTAATTTGTGTTGGAAGTAAAAATAAAGAAGCTGTCATGAGTCTAGCAGGGTTTAGTTGGTTGACCAGTAGAATCACAGGGTTTGTTTCATTGGGGCCTTATAACCAGTTCTTCCCTTAAGAAAAGGTGACCAATGCAAGGGTATTTATAATGTCAAAATTGACTTTAGCTGTTCTGCCATATTGAAAGTCCCAGTAAAAGTTCAGACTATGTCCTTCTTAATCATGCAGATTGTGCTGGACCCTGGATAAGGAATACAGCAGGCTTTGAATCCTAGTCACTTATTTTTAACGCAGGTGCATTTTTGCCCTGACTTAAGACATCAGATTTAATTTCTTCTTGTGGGTTTTGAACTGGATTGAGGTCAAAAACTGGGGAAAAGGAGGAGGTACAGAGCAGAACAAAATAAGCAGAGATGTCTCAAAGAAGTGCTGGATGGATTTCAGTAGAGCAGTTGTGACTGTAGGACCCTTCATGGGGAAGATGGCAGCTGTATGTGCAACAGGTATCTCAATGCCAAAGAACTCTTGTGTCAAAAACTCAAGAGATTAATGTACATGAGCACTAGGTAGCAGTTAGTATCCTTGTGGTAGTCCCTGCTCTTTTCTATGCCTTTGGCATTTGCTTCTGGTACTTTGCCATCCCTCAAGAACTGCTGGATAGCTTTTAGTCACAGTGGCTTGCTCAGCATTGGAGAGCCCTTGCAGCTAGTCAGGAAAAAACAGAGATTAAATGTGAAATGTAGGAGTCTAATTCTTCTTTAAGTAGAGTTGAAGCTTTTTGGATAGCATGTGAGTAAAAATATCCAGTGTTTGGCACTCTGTCTGAGCAATGTCTTGAACATTTAAAGAATAATCATACACACTTCAATACTGGGAAATAAAAATAGAAGTGCCACGCCCAGGCAGATCATGTAAGTCCATGAAAAAGCCACAGAGAGAATTGCTGCCCCTTGCTTTCCCTTTTCTCAGAACACCACCTGTAGTTTCCAGGAAAAGAAGAAAAGCTACCAAAGAAAAGCTGAACAGGGCTGCTAGTCCTGACAGAAGTCAGTAGAGAGAGTAGAGAAAGGATAAAGGACCAACTCTTACTGAAGCTCAAGGGCTGATACTATGAAATAGTATTTATATGCTGAGATATATAGGTTACTTTAGGTCTAGTGACATGGGACAGGTATCAATTAGAGAAAATTTCCTTAACATATTTGAGATAATGCTTTGCTGCTCTCATTTTTTTCTTTCACTTGAAAATTCTCCATTAATTTTAATTAAGCTTGTCTTGGACTCATGACCATAATCAATGTCATTGCCCTCCCCCCAATTAAACTGCTAGCTTTGCTCATCAAGGAATTTTTCCCAGGTGTAACATGCTCTAGTTAAGAAGCTTCATTTTAAGCTATTCAGCTAGTAGTTCCTAGAATGACTTAAAAATGCCTTCAGAATACAGAGCTAGGGTATCAGTGAGTACAATTTTTCCAAATTAGTAAGTGTATATTCTCAATTTGCTGTGAATGCTTTTTGCTTCCACAAAAAGCAGATACTTTAAATACTGGGTTTCTGGTGGAAAACACTCGAATAAAGCTTGTTTTGTATTGCCTTAAGAGAAAGGGAAAAAGGGGCACTCGCTAAATGCTTGCTTGTAAATTTGAATAATCATTGTAATTTTTGTTATAACAATTTGAGAAATCTACTTATTGTTTCTGGAATCACCATTAAGGGCTTTAATCTTGCATAGTAGTTAAATAATCCTGCCAAAGGAACCATTCTGGGTTGTTAAACCAAATTGCAGATGCTTGGATGCTGAAAAAAAGTTTCTTTTCTAACGGATTTTTCAGTTTCCTTTGTAAGGGATTTTTGATTCCTTGTGGATGTTTCTGCTAGGACTCAGAACCTGATCTCTCTTTCTATAGAGTCTCATCCTTCCTATAGCAGGAAGTAGCATCTAATTCCACTGACTTTCAATAGTTTGCTTTGCTTTGTTGCTTGGTGAATTTCAGGCAGTGACCCGTAGTATGGGCTCATGTCCTTCATGTCTGATTAAATTTAGCTAAGAGACAAAAGATCCAGTAGCTGTGCAGATAGTCAACAACTGTGTAATGGAGGGCAGCATGCTAATAAAGACCTTTTGCAAGTAGTATTCAGTTCTTTTGAATATGTGGTTATTAATTTCCTCATGGAAATTCTCAAGAGCACTTGTCTGCCTTTGAGTGCCTTACAAATATTAACTGATTTCTTCTGACAAACCTTTAATAGGAGTTATTTTCCAATTTTTTTTTGCACCATAGATATTCCTTTCTGTTGGAAATTTCTTTTTATTTAAATAAAATACAACCTGTGAGTTTTTCACCTGAATACCAAACATAGAAAGTGTTAAGTTATGACCTTGAAAAATTTACATTGTTACTTCCAAGAACATCCTTTAATTCAAGTGCTTTTAAAGTTCTGAGTATTTTCTTTAACATTCTTTTTAAACATACAGCGATTAGAAGCTTCTTATGTTCATAGACTGAAAATTTGAATATTTTTTCACATGTATAGTTTATTAGCACTGTGAAATAAGGAAGTGCAGTTATTCCCACTTCACAGTCTGTTAAGGATCAGACTCTTAGCTAATGGATTTACATTGCTCTGGGATCTGAGCTGGCATCTCTGCTTTGTAGTCCACTTCTGTATCCACTGTGCTATACTCTAAGTTTCATCCAGTCTGTCTTTTAACATCTAGCTGAAGTGCTTCAGCAACAAAAGTCTAATCTTAGTCATCTGTCAATGGGTAACCAGAGATCTAGTTGTTACACTGCAATTAGAGATCTAGTTGTTGTAGATAGAGTGCAACTTATTACATTTAACATGTGAGGTGGCTAAATGCAAATTAAACTTAGTATTATGTGCTTCCTTATTGCCATTGATTGCAGAGGGAATCTTGTTTTCCTTTAGATTTCGCTATGTTTAATACCTGAATTGCATCAGCGAATAATCCAAAAACCAGCTTGCTTGTGAGGAGCACAGACTGACAGCCCCCCATGGGCTAGAGCTATTAGTATGAGACCTTTGCCCTTGTCTTTTAGTACAGCTTTTGTTTAGTTTAAATACAAGGAGTCTCTATATGAACATTGCAAAATAGATCTGTCTAAATAAACGAGGAAGAAAGTAAATCCCCATGACCCTAATACAGTTCTGCAGGCCCCAGAGGCTCTTTGATTAAGTAAAACTGTCACCTACCAGTGTTATCTTTTAATTTTCATTTTACTCATTAATCTTCAGTACTGCTAACAATAAGACATATTTAATGTGTACATTAAGTCACTTGTAGCCCTTTATCTGGAGATTGCTGGCTCTTGTCCAGCTGCTGTAAAAGTGATTCAAAATGTTATCATCCCATGGCTGCTCAGTGGCTGTGACAGTCCAAGTCCTCTGCCAGTGTTTGAATGCCTACATCAGCTTGGCTGAATGCAGTCTTCATCCAGTTTCTCTGCAGTTCAGAGTCTGGTTCTTACATGTGGAAACAGGTCAGGGATGTTGCACGCTTTAACTCCCATCCCTGTTCTGTCCTGTGTCAACTCTGTGCTTGTGAGGAGCTCCTTGGTCTTCCCAACTACCAGTCAAGGAACTTCTGCAGGCTTAATGTTACCTAATTATAATCCTTTGCAAATCAGGAAATACCTAACTTTTACCTTTTAATAGTCAGGAATGATATCTCAGTTAAATTTCACTCTGGTCCTCCTGATATGGAGGTTTTTAAATTGTTTAGGATGCTCAGGGCTGCCTCGTGGAGTGTTCAGCATTCAGTCCCTCATTTGAGGGCTGCTGCTGTGAGATCAGAGAGCTGAGGCTGGCAAAGCTGGGTATTCATGCCTTGGATGAATCTTGGCTCCTGGCTCTTAGCAAAATTCCAGTTGAATCAAAGCTTCACAGCAGGGAGGCTGCAGGCACAAAGATACTCCACTTAAATTGACAATTTTACAATTTTCAGATTAGCTACCATGAATTTAGAAGTAAGGAAAACAAAACTAAGGAGCTTTCAGAGAGGCTTGGCCATCGTAACAAAGAGGAAGGGCTTAATCAACTAGCTAAGTTAAAATTTCTGGGTTTGTAGCTTTCATGATGAGAACCTGAGAATCTGGTTCTGAGCAGCTTTACTGTAATTACCCGTTCATCACCTTCTTAACTTTAAAGTGGCCAAGAAATGGCCTTTTTTACATTGATTTTGATGTTAAAGTTCAGTTCACTTAATTTTATTCTTCTTTGGCTCTTTTAAGTGCAGTAATAGTTTTAATTCTGTATCTTTCTGCTATGAGTTTTGCAATTTCTCTCTGACTTCCAGCTAAGGGCTAATGTGCAGAGGAATCGTAGTAGTTTAGATGGAAGAAAAATATGTATGATCTGTCTGAATGCAGAAAGTATTAATTAAGAATATACATTATAAATACACTTTTTTTCTAGAAGCCCATGAAATTGCTTGGCTGAGGTAATATTTTTTTTTTTTTATTTGCAGTAGAAGTGATGAAGCAGTGTAGATTTTAGCACTCAATCTACTGTAGGCTTAATTATAGTCCTAGACTCATCAGACTTTCAGGAAACAGAACCTGATCTCTGAAAAGAATGAATGGCTCCAAAGAGAGTGCAATTTGAGTATGCTGGTAGAGGTTGAAAAAGAAGAGCTTAGTCTCTCAGTATCTCACAGGATTAGGCTCTTTATTCTTATTAAGGATATGCATCTTGAACGGTGAAAGTGAATTCAGATCTGGCATGGTTGGGAGCAGGTAATATATTCAGAAGTCTGTTGAAAGGCATGAAGCTTAGTTTAAAAATAATTTAGATAAAGTTTTATTAATAGAAAAGTGTTGAAACATTTATAACATTTGCAGAAACATTTTAGTATATTAAGTTTAAAAAGTCATGCTGCTTATTGAATCTCTTGATTATGCAAAGAAAAGGTCCAGTTTATAATATTCATTGAACCATTAAATGGAGTCCAGCAAGTGATTAAAATTAATAGGTCAGCATGAAGCCTGTGTGGATACTGAGGAAAAAGCTCAGGGTGACTTGTTGTCAAAATGCTGTGTCTATTTGTCAAGGTGAGTGGTGTAGCCCAATTTTTTCATTAATAGGCTTCCTATTTGGGCTTTATTATGATTCATGTGTGCTTGTAATCTTTAAAAACAAATAGGATTAAAAACAAATGGGAAACATGCATCTATCCTTTGTAATGATATACCATGATATATTTTCTAGTTAGCTGCCAAAAATTTTGATTTCTTCTTCATTTGTGATATTTTCTTGGAGTAACAGGTAAGGCGTGATAAGTAAGTTGTGTTTGCATTGAAGACCTACACAGAGGTTTGCCAGCTTGAGAGCTGTAGAAGAGGTTGTAGAGCCAAAGCAGACATACAGGAGAGGAAGAGGAAACAGCCAAGAAGAAGTGAACAAAATGGAACAGTGTGATCACAGTTCCCAATTCTATCTGAATAGACTGATGCTTTGGCAAATGAGAAATATGTAACATCAGGCAGGAGAGTATGGCGGGTTGCTGCTTTTCGCATTTATATTTTTTGTTTCTGAGAAGATTAGTGGAGTTCCTGAGTATGAAGAGCTTTCAATCCATTTGCTTCAGAATAAATGGCAGATATGTCTGTTGGCTTGCACCACATTGTGCTGCTGAGTTCTCATTGCACTTTTGGTGCAACTCTAATGGAACACCTGCAGCACAGCAGGGAGCAAGCTGGGTCCCAGTGAAGTGATTCTACTTTGCTGCAGCTTCTGATCCTAACTGGTGAGTGCTTTGGAGTCCTAGCTCCCTTGCCTTTCTCATTTATTACAGTAGGCAGCTCTCCTATTTCTATTAATCTTGTTGCAGCTAAGCTTTACATACATGATGTCAGTAACTCTTTTGCATTCCAGGGACTCCTCTTAAACTTTTGGTGTGACTAATACATATATTTTGAATTAAAATGAGAGAGCACTGGAGAGACACTGAATGTTTTTTATATCGTGTTCTAAGTCGGCAGTCTGGAACGGCAATATATTGTAAAAAGCCTGACACAGTTTAATCCGTTAGTAACAAAAAAAAGCACACAGCTCCATATCTGGCTTTAACTGAATTCAAATGGCAAGACTGGATTCTTATCACAGTTAAGCAAGTATGAGTCTGAAATAACTTTTCTGACAGTGTTATTGTGGATTTACACCAGCGTAATGGAGAATTGAATATGGATTTTGAATTTAAATCCTTTCACCTCTCACTTAAATTTAAAAGTAATTTACCTGAGCCTTTTGCTATACCAGTTCTTAAGTCTAGACAGCTCATGCTAAGTGCATGATCCTTCTGAGTGACAGCAAGAATACTATCAGGAAATTAGGCAAGGATGTTTAGAGATGTGGTTAGTACTAACTTAACTCGTGTTGAAGTCTTCTCTCAATGCACCTGCACTACACCTTGACTCCTTCTGAGTCACCACAATATTCCTTCCTAATGCAGTGAACTTCTTTTGTTTCAAATCATGTATATTGCATTCCACAGGAAACCACAGACTGTTGGTGTTAACGGGGGAGGATGGTGGTGGATTGATTATTGGTTTGACCTAATTAACTCCTTGATGATTAAACAACAGTTAGTGGTAGAAATAGCTCACAAGTCTGTCTTTATTAAAGAAAGTAATTGGATTCAGATCCTGTAAAACGGTGCATCTTACCATTCAGATTCATCTTAGGATCCACCATGGCCCTTAAGCAGCCTGTGAGTCTGTCATTTTGTAACCTGAGATGCCACATTGCACTGCTGGTGGGAAGTGGATAGGAATCTTTTGAGACACAAGTCCTGAAGTCTTCCTGTTGACCTAGAGGGATTTTTATAACTGCAGAACTGGTCTGCTGGCATAGGAGTGGGAGGGTGTGATGTTCTGAGGTGCAGAGCTGCACCTGGCCTTCCCTTTGCACAGCGTGGTATGCTGCCTTGGTGAGGGACCATTGCACTTCCCTGCTGCTGTGCAGGAGAAAGAAGACCAAATTTGTTTCAGGAAATTCACCATGTTCATTGGTTGTAGTATTTCACTTCTGAGGAAACAGGAAGACCTAAATGTGGCTGTGGAGCTGCCTTAGCTCAGGTAATCTCGGCAGGATGAATTTATAGACATAATGATAAAACCTGCTTTTGTTAAAACAAGTGGCATGGACATGAGTAATGAAGAATGTGGCCCTTCGTGAATATTTAATCTTCATTATCCAGCTGCTTCATGCATGAATATATATATTTATATACATACAATCCTTGTTTTAAGGATTCTTATGCTAATGTTCCTTAACAGCTCTTAAGGAGCTCACGAAAGACTTGCCCACAGCTTACCTACAACCTGGTTGAGTGAGTGTGCCTCTTATTTTCAGGCATGTTTTCACTTATCTCCAATATCTGTTTTATTCCTCACCTTTATAAATCCTGTCCTTGAAAATCACCTGGGAAGGTACAATATTATCACTTTATCAGTTTAGCTCAGCTGAAATCCAGGATACTGTACATAGACACAAAAATCTGAGTTTATCGTTTCAGGTATGCATTAGCCCCCAAACAGACTTAATGAAGTAAGGGTTCATTAGGCAGAGGTACAGTAATTAGGAAGGGAATTATCTGTGCCTTGCAAAAGAAGTTTCCAAGCTTTCTCATTTTCTTTTTAAAGGTTCAGTATTGGTAAAGAAATAAAATAATTTCTGACTGGGAACATTATGCGTCTCTGAAAAATAATAAAAATGTGGATTATATTGCTATACAATCTGTGCTTTATTAAGGGTAAAAGTAATACTGTGTAATTGTGTAGCTCATTTTTAATAGAAACAACAAAATTATTTGTGAAAGCGACTGTTTTGAAGGACTACAGAGTTAAGGACAGAGGAGGGTGGAGGATTTTAGGAGTGTGGAGCATTTAGAGTTCCACATGAAGTCATGGTGAGTTCTAAGTGAACTGGTGAAACTCAAATTTGACCAGCTAGTCAAACAACCCAAGAGCAGAATTCAATCTCTTCACCCTCTTGTCTATGCTCAGTCCCTTAGGCCACATGAATGTTCCAATATATATTAAATTGCTAAAATAATAATTACAGATCCATATGGTAATTGGTTTTAGTTCTCTTTGATGTGGATTTTGGAGAATTATGGGTTGGTGCCAAGTGTCTTGGGAGGTCATGGATGGACTCATGGGGATGTCACCATGGCAACACTGATGGATGCAGAATTTCCAAGCAATGGATTTACAAAGGAGAGGGAAAAGAGGACTCTTGTGCATTATTCAGGCTGTCAGTACCTGTTCAAACACAGGGAATACAGATTGAATGCTTCTTAATATAATTATTATTGTATTGTCTCAGCATAATAACGATGCAGTAAAAACTACTGGTTAGCAGCTGAAATTTATAAATAAACACTCTGCCATATCCCAATTTTCTTAGCAGTTGCTATTCTGTCTGTCCTGTGACTGCTGCAGTGTGTCTGTGCAGCTAGAGAAAGTAGAAAGAGAAAGCACTGGAAAAGTGCTGTGTGTGTGATTTCATTTGTATTTTGATTGTGAGCAGGTGGTCAAGTCTTCAAGTGATCACTGTTTTCCTACTGGAATGATCAACCATGTTTAGAGGTGGGCAGAACTCCTTGACAAAGTCTTGTCTTCAAAGGCACCAGTTTATTGAAGCCTAAATATTTACATGCATTTACAAACTTTCAGTAAAATGCAAGTATGAACTTTCTAGTTTTCTAATTTCCAGGATGCATTGCCTCTAATTTTAAGCCTATAGTCTGCTTCCTGAGCTGGGAAGGTGGGAATCTGGGAGAGCCTAAGCTCCAAAGAGGGCATTTGTAGAGTCAACTCTGGCTCTGGAGCAGGAGGCTCCAAATCCCACCCCCAACCCCTGTGACAGGTGTCTCAGGGCTCCCAGCTTACTGATGGGGTGCAACTCTGGAGCTGATGGAGTTGAGAAGTATCAGTAATCCTGCCTGGGGTTACAGACCTGCCATGTTCCTACACTGTTGGTCCAGGGTGTTGCAAAATCTGGCAGTCTTCTCTCTCGGTTCATGGCTGTGTTTGAATAGAATGCATTTTTTTCTCCTCTGAGGAGTTTCAAAAGGTTTAGTTCCTGTTATGTGTGGGAATACATTTTGTCATGGTTCTGCATGCAGATCTCTGTTTTCCCCTAAGCCAGGTTTCTTTGTTCTGCCTTCTGCACTGTCTGCTCTGAGGGAAAGGCAGAGAGGGGGAGGAAGTGACCACAGCTATAGCTTCATCTTTGTGAACTCCCATGTCACAGTGAAAGGAATCTCTTAAATAAAACGAGGAAGTGGGCTAGTAGGGTAGAAGCTCCCATTTGCTAGCTTTGGATTTGGAGTTTCCCTGTGCTGAAGTAAAAATTCAAGCCCCAGCCACAAAATGTAAGGAAAAACTTATTGCAGAATGTGTGTTGACATCTTCCTTATAGTATTTATTCACACAATGCTGCACTTGTCAGTCTGCAAAGCATAGCTTTTGTTACTGTAAATCTAAATAGTGACTGTAATGTTTTCTTTGTTGTTTTGCTTCTGTTGCTTTAGATTTCACTCTTTGTAGTGAGCTCTATATCTCTAGAGACCAGCCAAGACTTACTTATCTGAAATTCCCTATTATGAAGATAATGGGCAGTTTTAAAGTGCACTGTATTTAGAGATATTTGGACCAGTGATTATCTACACATTAAAGGCATAAAAGAAGAAAATGAAGAGATAAACACTGCAGGAGGTATATAAATGGACACTTAAAGGCTTTAAAATGGCCCTTCTTGCTTTCATATTCATATGTCTTAGCACTTTTATAACTTACAGCTGGCAAAGTGGTTGTCATAGAATGTTTTGCCAAGAGTTAAATCCATCTAACCCTCTGATGAAGCCTCCTAAACTAGTAAACATTAAGTCCTCTAGAAAGCATATTTGGCAGGGCACAGGCTTTGTTTGTTTTTACTTCTGTGCACAAAGCTGTCACCTCTTTATTTGCCTTTCTGTTCATCATGCATTCTCTGAAGTCTGTTATAAAGCTAATGGTAGAGGAATTTTTCTTCAGTAAAGCCTTGGGAGTATCAAATGTTGCCCTAATGCTCTAATCCTGAGTATAATGTGTACCCCAGTGTGAATTGGGATATGCATGTGTTGGAGATAGTGTCGCTGCTAATTTCATCTGCTGTGTAGGAAAGCCAACTGTTGGCCTCTGAAATGACTGCTATAGAGACTTGGATTTTAGAAAGAATCCCATGTGAGTCTGTGGAATCATAAACAAAGCAAGAGGGAGTTGAAAGGCTCCATGTTCTCAGTCTATTGGTCATGATACAAGACCAAGTGTGCTTACTCTCTTCTTGATAGATATTTGCTTAGTGTGCTTTGGCAACATCCAAAGGTGGTAATTCTACAAAGCTTTCATAAAGTCTGGGTGCTTGTCACTGGAAAGTTGTATTTTCCCCTCAAGTCTTTTCTGCTTGGCCCCTGATGCTTTTTAAGACATCACTTCTCTTTCCATATTCAGAGCAACTAGAGAGGTTAAAACATCACCTTTTTATGACTGCCCTTGGCATATTTGAAGAATGCTATTCTGCCTCCCCTCGGTCTGAGCTGAATCCTGATTTTCCTCATTTTTTTGGATCAAGTTTTCTAGATTTGATCATTCTTGCTGTTGCTTCTTAATACCTTATGGTATGTCCACATCTTTCCTGAACTACCGTGCTCAAAACTGTGCAGCACTCCAGAACAGATTTTACCCATGCACAGGTAAGCAGGAGATTGATTAATTTTGTGAATCTCAAAGGTGCTAGTCCTCATTTATACATTCCAGGTAAGGTGAAACTGTTGGCAGCAGGAGAAGGGAAAGAGGAGCTCTTCAAGGCCAAATGTCTTTCACCTTGCTAGTTGTGATGGACCAAACGAGTGGGCCATCAAACAGCACCAGGCTAATCGCATGAGTAAGACATGCAGGATTCTGACTTCAATAAATGCTATCATTTTATGTCATCTCAACATTTTAAAATACATTGAGAGAGTTTTAATGCAATTTCCTATCTGATTTTAATTTAATATAGTTTCACATCTGGCAAGGTAGAGATAAGTATGCTGGTTATTTCAAAGTTAATCAAGTTGCTAGCTCAGTATTTTGCAACCAGGGTTTCATAGTAGTCATCGTAACACCAGAGTTCTAACAAAGTGGAATATGCAGCTGTAGCCCATGGAGAATCACATTAGCATTTCTGCATTGCTAATTCTGACAATGGTAATGTACTTCAGTTTGATAAGAATATCATTAATGGGGCACAGGTCTGTGCCCTAGTTTCACATTGCTTTAATATTAATGGTGACATGCCTGAGACCAGATCACATCTAAATGCCACTAGAATTGGTGGGTTGACCAGGATGAGAATAAATTATTCACATACAAATAAGTTCATTAATGGTTTTATGTAAGACTTTTAACTTTTGGGAATGGCACTTGTATACCTGACAAGAAATCCTAAATGTATCTAGCAGGAGAAAACTGCTATATGGCTGATTTTTTTGCCAATCTACCGGAATAACAGCTGTCTGTTTAGCTTTTTTTATGTAAAGACATAATTTAAACCTAACCTCAGACTCTAAATATCAAAGATATTTTAAACAAAACAGGAGTGGGGTTTTTTTTTTATTAATTCAGGGAAAGGTCACCTATAAATATTTCATTAGCAAATTCATTAATTTCAATTACACATAAATTGTGTCTAATCCAATCGCTCTTCATCTCGACTACCATTAAAATACAGAATGTGCTGAATCCACTCTGGAATATGCAAAGCTAACAATTAATAAAGTAATATTTCAAATGGATTTTACAGTGTTGCTGTTTATATGAAATACATTGAAATTAATAAGGACAGGTCAATTCCTATTCAGTCTTGCCAGTCTTGTAAAGATATGATTGGCCTGAATATTATATTTGGCTGGGTTTTTTTTTTTTTCAATTTTCCTTTGATGTAATGCTACACATTATGCAAAGAGAAAGGCAAAATAAGATACAAAGATTTTCTGTGCTAGAAATTCTAACAGAGAAGATGAAATACTGAAGACCTGTGAATGAAAGACATGACAGTCTTCTTTCTTGTACACCTCCCAGCCCCCTGTAACTATGTTTTTTGTCTGAATGAGTTATTAGTCTCTCCCTGAGTTCCCTTCATCTGAGTGACATACTGCATGTATAAGATATCAGGAATGTGGATCAAAATGTAGAATTAGCCTATTGAAATTATGCATCTGTGTTCAGGTTTGGATTTTTTTTTTTTTTTTTTTAGTTCAGATTTTGTGATTAGATTTTCTCAGTCTGACTCTCACGTATAGCTGTCACTGAACTGTCACCATTGCCTGGGTAAGTGTTTTAATTCACTCTGTGTCCAAGAAAGTGGAAATGTGGAAAACTACAGTTTTGGAAAGGCCAGCTCTGGACTGCAGGTATATCCCCAGTGTTCTCAGCTTAAGAGCTTGGGGAGAATGTTCTAGAAACCATCTGAACTATTTTGAGTAAGAAAGAGGCTTCTTAAAATTTTTAAAATGAAGCCTTCATTGTCTTTTCAGCTATAAGCTTTGACAGAAGTATTTAACTTTGCCAGCTGCATGGTCTGTAAAGACCTGTTGGACAGGACTTTTATTCCTGAGCTTTGAGCTACAGATGTCTGCCTGTATTCAATGACTTGTCTTGCTAAATTCAGAAATATCTGTAGACAAATGAAAGTAGTTCCAGGGGTCTCCTCTAGCTCCATATGTATTGCTTAGTTATGCACATGTAACTGAATAGTCTCAAATGTGCATGCTGATTATGGCAATAATTTCTCATTAGAATGTTGATATTTCAATCTTTCTGGATTAGGAAAAGAGCCAGGAGTGATGCAAAGGAGAAATAAAAAAAATAATTGTCAGTTAAGCCACATAAATACCTTAAGAAGTATATACTAGTATTGCACAAATCTTGATTCAGCCAGCAAAGTGTAAAAAATAAACACGTAGTATGTCATGAGGAGTAAATCAGATTAAAAAAATCAGGTTTAATGTTTTAGAATGAGATTAGTGCAGGGAAGAAGACTTTTAAATATGATTATAAGCTATCTCTTATGGGTTATTGACTTAATTTGGGATGTTGAGGAGAATGTGATATTCATCTTTAATGTGGTTTTAATGTTGTGGAGGAAGTTCAAATAGTTATGACAATAAGAGAGTAGAAAAAGATGCTTTTTCCTGTATGTAAGTCAAAAATTTTGTTTGGCATAGGTTGAAACCTCTGCAATTATTTTTATTGAATACTTGCATAAAAGGAAGCTGAGCTGAAAGACTGAAAAGTGTGATGAGGTCTCAATTACATGTCTTAGGTCTGGGAGACTGATACCTGCACAGTGTGTTGGTTCACAAACAGAAGCTGACATACACAAAGTTTTTCCTTAGTCTAGAGTCTTGGTGTAACTGGAACTATTTTGGTTTGAAATGTGAACTGTTTCACTTAGAAGCACAGTTGATGATCTTGTTTCTTGTGTAGTTGAAGACTCCAGCTTCAGGAAAGTAAAAACTCAACCTACCAAAACGTAGGTGAATATTTGTTTGTAACTTTACCATGATTCATGAACTGACTGAATCTTACTTGAAAGGTGTGAAAGTATGATCAGGCCTGGGCTGTCTCTAATTACAGAACTAAAGTGGATACAGCTTATCTGTGGTTATACATATAGAGTTGCTTCTCTTCTGAGTGCAGCTTTTGTCTGTATAGTTTACTTCAGTAATGGACAATTACTCTCCTGAAAGCACTTACAGTTAAAAAAATGCCAGAAATATTCTTTGAGCTGGGTTTTTATAGGCTGAGGTACCAAATCCAGCTCAGTAGATTTGTCTCTAAGTCATCCTAAAAATACAACGTATTTCGTTTTTAATTGAAAGTACATCTTCAACTGAACATAGACATTTCAGAGATTTTGGTTTTGCTAAAATATTAGCATAGTAAATAGATTTGCCTCTTTCTTCCTCAGCTAGAGGACCTGATAGAAAGCATGAAGGTGAGAATGGTGAGCCCAAGAATAAACAAAGACTGTGAGAAGTTGCAGGCAATATCTATTTGAGAGAACCACGCATTTTTAAGGTGGTAGTCTATTTTTTAAGAGTGCTTAAAGTTATGTAGTGGAAATATGAGTTAACTGAGTAAGTTAATGACTTCAAAACTAGTTTTACTCATTACACTGTAAGAGACAATATCTAGAGCAAAATAACAAATTTATCTAATCAGGGATGTTAATTTAATTATCTATTGACTTCAGCTGGCACGGTGCTTGTCTGCAGATTAGAATACTCTTGGTGAAAGTCTTTTTGAAGGGAGAGAGAGGGGAGTTCACTGTGCTGCTTGTAAATTTAACAGCTTTTTCTGTTCTGGGTAATGTTTTGTGTCAAGTGATGTCCTCCAGTATGCTTCTGACAGCAGAAGCCAGTGAAGGATCTCTAGAAGGTGTGGTGAGGAACTGTGTACACCAAGGAACTGCATTATTTTGAGAGGGGCTGTTGTGGGTTATCTGTAAGGAAGAATCTGTCTGTACAAGTCACGCTAGACTGCTCAATGGTGAGATAGAGATTTCTATCAGGCTGAGGAGGCTTCAGTTACATTTCAGATGAGTAACCAGTGCAGGTTCTAGGGCGTTGTTTAGACTGATGAAAGTCCTCTGACAATGTTTTTTTTTTTTGAAGGGCTACAGCAGGAAGACTGAAGAATGCCCTTCTGTTTAAGCTACATAACTCTGCAGCAGGTGTTGTATCACTGGATCTGAAATAAATCAGTGATACATGCCCAGGAGGAGGGAGATTTGGAGTTTAGACCCAGAATGGGTATACTAAGGCTGAAAGCAGAAACAGCCTGGGGCTGTTTTTTAACTAGGCTCCTTAAAAGGAGCATTTTCTGTGTCAGACAAATTGATATCAAAGCAGTAACCTCTGTTCTAGGAAAAGAAAGTAGCAAGACCTGTGAATTTTTGTGGCTATTCAGAAAGTTCATGCCCAAACTCCAAACCACATCCCAGTCTAGGTCAATTTTGTCTCCTCAGCCCTCTCTTGTAGCACCACCAATGCTGTCATTAAGCACAAGTGTCTTCTTGCAGTGTTACAAGTTCTTAAACTTGAAGAGATAAGACAAGACCTTGCACCTGATTTGAATTTTCATGGAAATCAGTAACAGACAACAAGGAAAGAGCTTGATTAGCTCATAGTAATATATTCTGCAGAGGAGATGTGTTGTGGTGATCTTTCCTAGTTGGCAATTGCTAAGCAGTGAGGGTGGCACATCCATCTGTGTCTCACTGCTGTGGTCCAGACAAGATAGCATAAAAATGTGAGCAACATGAGTCATGTCACGAGTCACCCATGAACAGTGGCCAATCCTGTGTTTCTAGGAAAGGTGAAAAGCATTATTTGCTGCTATAGGGAATGTTAGTTTCAGGAAAGAAACCAGGATAGGGTATCTGAAAAGGTAACCAATGTAGTGTCTGCTCTTTCAGTTTCATTCAGGGGAGTCTGAGCAAGGAAACCTTAAAACTTTTCTTTCTCTGCTTCCAAATAATTTAGGCTCTCATTATAACTTTTCAGAGAAGATCTGTACTTTTTTCCTCTTGTGAAGAAAACAGTAGAATGAAAAAAACTAGTACTGTTGCTTTTTGAAAAGCAATAGTCCACAAGTTATTTTACATTTTTGAACACCCAAAAATTTTGAATAAAGTCCCTATTGCCTATGTTGAAGTTGTTCCAAAAGAAAACCAGAAATTCTCATGTTGTTGGTGTTGAAAAGATGCTTCTAAGACTCTTAGTATTTTATAAATGACTGTGTAAATATTGCTACCTGAGAATAATTCTGTTTCTGATTTTTAAATATAACTGTGTGTTGGACAGTGTTTGTTAGAGAATATCAGATATTGTATCATTCTCTGCTCTTACCAGGAAGAAACTGAATGCAGGTTCAGTGAGATTTAGTGTCTTGTCTCTGCTACATTGAGGAAGGCATTCAGACATCATATTCTCAGCTGACCAGACTAAATCATTGTAATTTTTTTTTAATAGGATTTGATAAATGGAAGATAGGAATAGAAACAGCTTTCCCCTGCAGTGAAAGCAGCAGTCCCTTCATTACACTTGCATCTGCTCTGGAACTTGGGTTTGAGAGAGATTAAGGAAAGTAAATTCATAGGAATTTGTGTATGATATAAAGTAAGCAACAATAGAAAAAATCAACACAAGAAAATCAAATTAATTTCTTTTTTTGACAATAATTCATAATAAATATAAATTTCTCTTCCAGAGAGTCAGCTTGATATTAGGTGATGATACAAACATGTACTGACCAGTTAGACAAAATCAGCAGCAGCAGCAATGATAGTCTCCATGGTGACAGAAAAGCTAACAACAGACCAGTTATGTAAAAGGGAAAATAATGCTTTCTGCTGCCTTTAAAAGAAAGGGTCTTCTGACAGTTTGATCCGTTTTGAACCTTTATTTGCCTTTGAACTAAGAATGCAGTACATTGGTACTCTCTTCTTTTTTTCTTTTCTTCTTGCATCCCATCCTCTTCCTCCTCCACATTTCTTTATCAAGACCTTGTCTGGCAGACTGTTAAATGTACTTATAAAGCTCAATTCACAATTGGGTTTCATATAATCTACTGAAAATCTTGAAACAGTTTCTAATTTGGAGAAAAGCTTTTCTCTTAAGGCTGTAATCATATATTTGTTGAAAAAGTGAGAGGTCTCAGTCTCAGATTTTACAAGCTAGGGAACCTGAAAACAACTGTTTAAATCCATCCAGAAGCATGCTAAATGTTTGTAATTATTCAGTCGTAATTGAATACAGCATACTTTGTGCCTTTTCCAGAGTATTTTGCAGGAAGCAAGTAAATGAAGTGAAACACCTGTGTGCACAGTTTTGGACTCTTGGCAGTAGTGAACTGCCCATGACTGAAGAGGTAGCATTTCCATGCACAAAGTAATTCTGAGGCTATTATTTCATTGCAAAGTGCATGCCTGGATGATGCCATGTGATGCTGGTAGGACTGCTTAATGGCACAACTTCATCCTGTTCCCACATACTTGCACAAATTATGTTTGAGTGGAGCATCATTTCTGGTTGATGCACTCATAGCCTCTGCTATATGACAGCAGTGCAATCCTGGAAATCAGAATGATTTACTTTATCAGATAATAAAGGACAAGCCTGCCTATAAATAGAGGCAAATTAGGCGCAGTGCTTATGGTGGAGCAAAGCAGACATATCACTTTATCTAATCAGGACCCCTGAAAAGTCAGGTTGTCAGCTAGTGTTACCATTACCTTCAATTAATGGGTGAATGAGGTGTTGCCTACTGCTTAAGGAGGGACAGAGATCGTCTCAGAGGTTACTTCAGTTACCCTTTCTATTCCAACAAATGCCTGCTGCTTCTCCCTCTTCTCTGCTCCCAACAACCATTTACCTAAAAGGAATAGCCCAGTCCTCACCCAGGTCATAAGGCTTCTTCCTTCCTGGCAAGCTTATATTATCTATCTCAAAGCCTTAAGTTGATTTTAGCAAAGAGAACATAGCACTCTTGTATCTGTCTTACTGACTGTGACAGTGTCGCTGTTTGTCATATTAATAGCAAAGACAAAATCATCTAGATGTAAAGTAATTTGATCTTTGTTGCTCTCACCTAGCTGGAAATATTGGTTGGGTTAGGAAGATGAGGTTTTGAGGCACTGACCTAAATACTTCAGGATTCTGAATGCAGTTTTCAAAACTTCAGTTACTATCCCTGCACCTGTGTTTGGAAGAGGTTCAAGGCAGGAATTCATATGGATGCAGTGACATACTGCAGCATAACAAACTAGCACAACTCTTTCCTCACCATTTCTAAGTTCATACTTGTGTTTTCATCCACAATTTTGCAGAAGGTTGATTAATTTTCTATTTTTTTTCCTATATATATATCTGTTCCCTCCAGTCCACTATTGTGAAAGAGGTCTTAGATCAATGTACCATGAATCCTAGGATCATTATTACCTGAAACTTTGGTTCTTATCTAGCTAAGGTTCTCTCTCCACAGCTAGTATTGAGCAACTTGGATGTTTCTCTCTCTTACTTGTATGCAGGCATGGGCTCTTTCTCAGTCTGTCAGGTACAGGCTGAGGCCTGAACACTGCCTTGCAAGCCACTCAGGCAAATCTTTATTAAAGGACTTACCCACTGGTGAAATCTGTTCTGTTCTGTTTGAAATCTGCATGTTCTCTTTATGTTCCAGGTAGGAAATATCTCTACTTAGCCGTTCCCAAGGGATATTTGTGTTTCTAGAGTGAGCTAGGGGTCAGCTGGTTGCCTTGGGTGAGGAATATTGGTGTATTGTAATTAATTATCATGTGTATGAATCATGGTTAGTCCTCAGGGCAGTATGACTACAAAAATGAATTCCTAAGGGAAAATGGGTATATACTTATAAATCCATTTGGAGATGGTCCTCAGTCAGTGAAAGGGATTGATGAGAGTATCGTAGCTGAGAATTGTATCCAAGCATCCCAACAGCTTTTAAACTAGATGGAACAGAAAGGAAAGCTCTGGGGGACAAACTGAAAAATAGATAGCTTTAAATAGAACTCTTTTATATCTTGGTAAACAGAAAACTTTCAAATTCTGTTTCAGATCTGAAATAGATAATGTTACCATAATTTGTAAATAAATAGTTAATAAGAGACTTTTATAATTTGATTTTTATTTCTATAAATTTGAAAAGGCAATTGGATGCAATTGCAGTGCATGGGGACTGCAATGAACTGCAATAGTATCCTGTTATAATTGTGCTAGTAAACTGTTGTGTCACACAAGCTCAGAAATATTGAGTGTTAGTGTTCTCTGAAGGTGTGTGGGCTGTTTCAACATCTGGTAGAACAGATTTCTGTTTTTTGGGAGAGAGAAGGACAAACACCAGCCAGAGAGGAGCTGTGAAGAATGTAGGAAAACGCTTTATCCCTTGGGATCTCCTACATATCACTAATTAGGTGATGTATTACAAATATGGTGTGGATAACTGTATTTCATCATCAGCAAAGTTAGTGAGTCCTATCTAGGTGACTGCTAGACTGTTCTATCTTCTCATAGGTGTCAGCTATGGGAAGAACAGTGAAACTAGTCAAACGAAACCACCACAACTGTCTGGAGCTTGATCATAAGAATAATGAAAGTAGTATTTGTTAAAGGACAAACACAGACTTTGAGGTGTGTTTAGTGCTTTCACAAAAGGAAATGTGCAAACTTTAATGCTATCAGGACTATTCTTAAGAGCAGAGCCCAACAGAAATGGGTGCAAGAAGACTGGACAATGCCTGTCTTGCCATGTATCTCTCAGTTTGAAGGTACTGGCAACACAACTTGTACTGGCAATGACTTTGTGTGGAAAAGCTGGGACTTCAGATGCCATAACAATCTCTCTCTCAAAGAAGGGATAATGAAAGCCCTTTTTTTTAAATTGTAACTGTGCAGTTATAATTTCTGATGTACCTATTCTTTTTGTAAAATTTTAAATTTTTTTTTCACATTTAAAGGTGTCCAAAGTTACAGATTAGTATAAATATTTGGGCACTTTCTAATTTTAAGGACACTGACATAAAAGGAACAAGCAAAGGGTATAGAAAAGTAAAACAGAATGGTATAAACTGACTAATGTTCTTAAACATCATTATAGTTAAATAAACACTTCAGTAACATTTTCTGTCATCTTTTTGCTGTGTCACACATACAAGGCAAGCTTCTCTGCAAACTCTGGTCAGCTTCACAGCTCTGTACTGAGTAATTGAGTTTGCCATTGCTGACATGTAAGAGGCAAGAGTGCAACAGCTTAATGTGCAAGTATAGTCTACATTCAGATACAGTAAAGATTTTGGTAGGTATCTGATGGATGTGTGTGATCATCCTCTCCATAGTCTTCTACTTGAAATTACTATTTTCTTGTGTTATATTGATTGTTTTTTCTGTTTCTTTTTTTTTTTATCAGCTGCAATATTTTATGTATTCAGGTAACTTGACACTAGAATCTCATTTATTTTCTGCTAATGTTGTTGGTGATTATTGTGAAGACTGACAGTAGCAGTGCCTTGAGCTCTAATTATCTTGTTCTAGACATTCAAAAATATTTGAAACAAGTTTTATGAAAAGGAGTCAATTAAGGTTTTCTGCAACATATAAATTTTATAGTAGATAAAATTATAGTAGACAAGTAATTTGCTTCTATAATGCAAGAAACTCCGATATGTTTGTGTAGCTCTACTCACAAATAGAAGCAAATGAATGTAATGCTCAAGAAAGTACAAATGGTTTTCTTAATGACAAACACCATGTGATGATAGAGTTATTTCAACTCTTTGACTGTGTCATGACTTGGTAGACTATTCATCAAAATTGACACTTGGAATAGAGCACTATTTGGAGAGAAAACTTAATCATTCTTGAATGACCACCAGTATTGTCCTTATGATAAATCAGAGTTACAGTACGTTCAGAAACTCATTAAAAAATCAGCATTTATGGTCTGTACAGGATATGCCAGGAATTTATGCATTCTCAGAGTGTAGTTCACCTCTGAGAACAAAGTCCAGCTGAGAACTTTAATCTAGTTTAATTTTCAAGTTCAACTTTTCTTCCCAGAAGACGTTGTCTCCGTTCAAGTCTCTACTCAAGCCAGCATAACTTGAAGAAGAATTCTCAAAGCTTATGCCTGACCAAGATTACTTTCCTATATCTCTGCAAATATTTTTAATGAACTGCTTCTGTATCAAAAGGAGATGATGCCATGCCTTTTAATTTGGTGACCCAGAAAACTCTGTGATGTTGATGTGACCCAAGGGCTCATGCATTAAAATTAATCTGTGACAGACATTGCATATTAACATGATACTTGATACCTTGTCATGATAGTTTCAGACTTCATAGTTTTCATGCTGTCTCTGATCCTTTCTGGAGAGCAGAGTTCATGCTTGGGAAGAGCATCCTTAAAGGCAATGCAAGTATGCAGCGTGAGTGTTGCAAACCAGGACAAAATTGCTTTCATTCTGTAAAAGTGCATATTTCTGGTTGCTGAAATTACAGAATGGATATTTGTAAATTTGAATAAATGTCAGCTATAGATGATTGACCTGTTCCTGCCTTTTAAGATCTTTAATCAGACATAGATAAGCAGGATGGTTGTTGCTTACAAGTTTTCCTTTAATAAGCTTTTATGGCATTCTTCTAAAGAGGGATTTTCAAGTTTCATGCTCTTGAATTGGCCTCCAGTCCAATTTGCAGTTGATGTCTTTATTTTCCTACCCCTGCCCACCTAGACATCCTTGTATAGTTTGGGTTGGAAGGTGCCTTTCTTTCCACTTTTGTACTGTGGATCTACAAGATGCATGAGGTAACAAATGTGAACAGAACCTACCTATTTCTACTAGGAGCAGCACAGAACTGTACTTCTAATTTGGCAGCAGGAACTAAGTTCAGCTCACTGATAAGGCATAGAATTAACTCCCCATAATGAACAACATCATTATTTGATGCCAGCTCACTGAACTGAACAGCTCACTGTATGTCAGAGCAGCATCAGCTAGTAAGTACACAGGGAAAGGACTGAGTGTGCCTTAGATACCTGCACACCCACAGCCTAAAGCCAGTGCTGTGTGCTCAGCCCATATTCATGCTCAGGATGGCTGTGGCTTTAGTTGGGAGTCAGTAGCTCTCAGCAGGTGTGTAAGTATCAGCTTGCTAATTCAAGTGGCAGGAGGATTCATGGTGGTATTTTTACAAGGAGGTTGAAATGGTAGTGGAGAACTCCTTGATACTGACTTTTTGGAATTCCAAATGTTGCAGAACTATGTGCTGGCCTTCCTTCTGCATTGATTTTTGTCTGCACAGCCAAGCAGCAGACTGGCATGCTGTGTGCACACAGACCAAAGAGGATGAGCTGTTGCAGCAAGTTCCACATGCAGTGCTCAAACTCCTTCACCCTGGAAGGCAGCATGGATCTTGGCCTCTAAGCTTTACTAATGCATTAGTCTTTGGGAACTCATGATCTTGTAGGATTTGTGATGAGCATTTAAAAAGACAAAGCTAGGTGGCATTCTGTGTGGTATGTTCTTCCATATGGAATTGAAGCTTAGCCATTACATCAAGATTGCATTGTAAAAGACAATCCCAATGTTCCTTGTTATTTCTGGTGGGTATTTAAAGATGTATAAGAAAACCAATATGTTAACACATAACAGCAGATTGGATATTTTATTTTGGGATTGTTAGCTTCGTTTTATCAGCAATTCTCTTTTATACTTGGAAAATATCTTATGAAAGAGTTTAAGGACTTCTGTTTATTTTTACCATTGCAGAGGATGTCTGGAGGAGTGTTTTCAAAAAGAAAATTTACAGTTTTGAAAGTTCAAGTCAAAATATGGCTGAGTCACCGTATTTTTACTTGATTGTCACATAAAAGTCCTCCTGAGTAATGCTGGTTTGGGATACATAAAATTCTTTAAAACAAACTCGCAAAATGGTGGTGTCTTAACTGTATTTGTTTTTGGAAGGGACTGATCCCTCAAAATGGTAGAAACAGGATTCTGATTGCTATTGTGCTCCAGAATCCATATGCACAGGTGTAGTGGGTGGGATACAGTCATCATCACTCCCATCTCAGAGGTAAATTCAGTGTGCAGCCGGGTGGGTGCACAGTGGGAGAGCAGAGTGTGGCCAGTACCCTCTATCTTATAACCCACAAGTTCAGGTTTTGTTTCTTAGCATTCTGTGAACTTGTGAGGGCTGTAACTCAGGTGCCTTATTGGTACCTATTGATTATGATCTTTGTGCAGTAATGACCTATACCCACTTCTATGGGACTATCACTCGTTTCCTTTTTATGCAAGTGAAATGCATTTTCATAATTTAATCTTTGATGTCACTGTTTCCCTGATCTATTATTGTTGTGAACTGTAAATCTATGATATACAAAGATGACATCAGTTTTTAAATGAGAAAATCAGCCTATTTTTGGAATGAAGAGCCTAATAACTTTGAGAATGAAGTGAACAAATCAAGGACTGGAAAGCTGAGATGCCAACATCAAACACTATAATGAACTGAGCAATCATTCTAGGAACAGCAAAAGAACAGATAAGAGTGAAGTTTATCTTTGCCCCAGGGAAGCACTGTGAAACAAAATACAGGATTGCCTGTTTTCATTAGTTAAAAAAAAAAAAATCAAAAAACCAGAGAAAAATAAAACACCTTATCAGTAGTAGGAAAGAAAATTTGAGTTGGGTTTTAGATTCAGTTTCCTGAGATCAGAAAAATATATAATGTATATTAAAGTTAGCACTTAGTGGATTTTTTTTTTTTAGTGAATGGTCTTTATTTCCTTTTTTTTAAATGAGAGATTTTAACACTGAACTTTTATTAGTAGATTCTGTAGCTATTTGCTGCATCTCCACAGTTGTATCTTGGAAGAAACTTTAGGGCTGTAGTACCTGATGAGTTAGTTAGATGGACTGATGGATTTTATGTCCAAATCACTGAGAATCTGACAAAATCACGTAAGTAATGTTTTAATGCAGAAAAACTGTGCAAGGATGAGTTTTGAAAAAATTTCTCTGAAACCCAGAATTCAGACTTAAATCACTGGTTTGAATTTTCTTGTGTCCAAGCTGAAGAAACAGTCTCAACAACCCTTTAAAAGGAAAGCCATATTCATTCACATAATGGTTCTTCACTGCACTTCTGTCTTGCTGACTGGTGACACTTGTCTCTGGTGTAGCTTGCTAGCTACAGCAGGTATCTCTGTAGTAGACCATGTCTAAACATCATAATTAAATCAGCACTGCACAGCCAAGCAGGCTCCTGAAAGTGCTTCTCTGGCTATATTTCAACAGCCATAATTCAGGAGAGTGGTTTTCTCTAAGTTATATTTGATCTAATTTACTTTTATTAATTTTTATACAATTAGTGCATGAAGAAATGCAAAGTTCCTGCCTCGCGCTTCTGCCAGTTGAAAGGCCTGACCAGTTCTTACCCAAATCAATGAAAGATTACCACTGGTTTTGATTAAATTTATTTAGAATTTGAAGACAGTGTTTCTGGGATTATTGGAATGAAGAGATGCTAAGATGGAGAGCTGGCGTGCTTCTCAGGCTTCCTAAGGAGTGAGAGGATGGGAGTGCCAAGAGTGTGGGTGAGACAGGGCTCTTGGGTGCCAGGTTTTGTAAGGCCTGTCATCCTTATCAGTGAGTGTCTTGATACTGATCCCACTGCTAATACTGTTCCTTCCTTGAGTTTTGAAGCATGCTCAGACTGATATTAGATAACTTCATCTTCTGTCTTCATACAGGATAACAGCAACCTTTATTATGTGACTGCATTGAATTAGTTACAAGAAAAGCACATCTAACTCCTTAGAATTATTCCCAGGATTCTCCTGATTTTGTGCTTCTCCTTCCTTTGGTCTGTAATTTTCACTTTTGATGCTGGGGTCCTCTCTCACTTTATATCCTCATTTATACCATTCCAACAGACTGAAATGGAGCCTAGCTTTCATCTGCGCCTGCAGGTGTTGCAGTAAGAGCACACTTTTTCAAATCCTGCCTTTACCCAGTGAGAGCTGAAGATGGTATCTATATCCAGAACATTATCCATGAATAGAAATGTTTTTATAAATAGAAACAGTGAAATCCATTTGATGAGATTTCAAATCTCGCACTCAGTCATTGTTCATAAATTTTTGAATGGATGAAGAGTCATTTGAATTTATTAAAATATTAATGAACATTGACTAAGTTAACATGAAAGCATGGGGAATGTTTCATAAATGAAGAAGCACTCATTTATATGTGAATACTATTTCTCCTGTCCAGTAATGTGTCCCTGCTAGAACATGTAAGAACTGCAATTTGTCATCATGTCAGGAGATGCAGCACTGTTTTTTTAATGAGCAACATGGAAGCACAAATAGCAAATGTGAGTAACATTGTGAGGAGTAAGACGTAAATTTAATAACATTACATAAGAATTTGTAATATTTTCACATAAATGGTAAACTAAGCTATTTTTATTTTAGAAAAAAGTATTAGAAACAGTTTCTAAAATTGTATATATGTGCTTATATCTGTTCTTTGGAAAAAGAAAAAAGCAGAAGAATGTAGTAAAAAAATATTATTTTTAAAAATATTCTTTATTATTCTTAAATTTGAAAAAGATTGCCAAAAACATACAAACAAAAACCCCCCCAAAAAAAGAAAAAGAAAAAAAGAGCAGTACCAGGACTGTGGGGTTAAATGGATAGAATGAAGAAAAATTTTTGGGAGATATTGTTAAAAAAATCCCATGCTTATAGAAGGTATTTTGTTCATACTAAAAGTTTGGACTTGTACCAAACTGCTACATACAAAGGAAGTGTTACTTAATATTTTCTGACATATATACAGTAGTCCCAGTTCTCTAATTGTTCCTGTTGCTGTGAAAGATTCAAGTGATATGGTTGCCTCCAGATTTTAGACTCACTTGTGAATACTGTTAACAAAAATTTTCACTGATGTTTATGTTCTTCTCTTCATATGAACTTTTGCTGACTTCACATTGTAAAGTAAACAATAGTTTACTTTAGCAAAATCTTCAAGTAAAAATCTTCTTGTACTTCCTTGCCCCTGAGCTGGGTGTTGAGTTAGAGCTCCAGAGGATAGAAAAGCAGGGAGCAGTGTGGAAGCTCCATTTCTGAAAGGTGTGTAAGGTCTTAAACATTTAGAAGACTAAGCTTTTCTTCATTTGGGAAAACTTAGTTATCCTTTTGTTTATCCTCTTCACTGGTCACCAAGGGGGCTCAGAAGAGTAAAAGTTGAAAATTTTACGTTTCTGAGTCTTTCTAGCTGATTAAAAGTCTTTAATATTATTCGGGTAACTAGTGAAGCCTCAACAAAAGCAAACACCACCTCCTGCCTCCCCTTCAAACCAAGCAGCCAGGCAAAGCAATGCTAAGCATTATACTCTTCTGCATTTGGAAGAAAATCTTAAGCCTTCTGACCTCATCTTCACTTCAAATTCCCTTCTTGCTGACATGGATGGTAGATGACACTTGTGAATACTTCTGAAAATTAGACCATGTGTTAGCACCAAAATTGGAGTTGGATGAAAAGATGCTTTTAATGTGTTAAATGTTCTCTAAGAAGTTGTTGAGCTTTTTCCCTTTTTTTTTTTTTTTCTTTTTCTTTCTTGAGTGTTTTCTGTCTTGCATACCTCTTATGCAAGGGAGAAGAGGCATGTCCTTTCCCCTCACAACTAGCAGTGTAGCTGCAGAAGCTCATACTGGAAATCAAGGGCTCAAATAATTCCTGCCTACTTACCCACTGAACTAGGAGCAAGAGTGAATAATCCTCAGTCTCTACTATTTATAGCCATCTATTTTTGTATCAATAATTAAACACTGACTAAAGCTAGAAACCAGGACAGGGAATTCCAACATCCCCAACAGTAGGAGACCTCACTTTCTCACTGTCTTTAGCTGAAACATTTTTATTTTACTATTACAGCATGTGAGACAGGCACTGTGGTCCAGAGGGTATCACAATTAATAGGCATGTGGACACACCAGAGTCGTATTCCCACCCCAGAGAAGCTTATTAGTCATTCAAGGTGGAAGAGGTCATCCCACCCACAATGACCACTTACTTGACTGTAAATGCATGCCCATGGGCCTTGAAGACTAATTGAACAGTTTGTAGCCTGTGCTGCACAAATTTTTATGTTTGGGGAGTCTTTTAATTTTTATCATAATGGCTGTGCAGGGTAATTTGTTTCTAAACCTGCTGTGGACACAGCTGGAAAAAAATCTCAACAAAATGGAATTCATATTTTTGCAGAGTATTATTTTTATCGCATTGGCTTCTTTCTGGAATGATTTCTTGGAAATGTTTCTGAAAGCAAATCCTGGGTACTTACTGGTGTGAGTCCTGCACGCATTGAAATCACCCTGGAGAGTAGGCTGGATTTTGTCTCCCAGGGCAAAGGAGAGGGAGTCACATCTCTGTCAATTTTGTGGCTAACATAGTAATAGTAGATGCATTTTTGACTAAGGAACACTCAATGAAGATTTGGCAAGTGATGTGAAGTGACATTAGCTATAACTGTTTTGTGCTGCCCCACAGGTTTTGGAAGCCTCCATCTGCTCTTTGCCCCATTAGGGATGGTTTGTTACCTCCTTGGGGCAATGGTTACCTTTCCATGATATGTATGCTTTGCATTACACCAAAGAACTAAGCAAGCCCCAATGGTGATCTTTACATGCATCTGCAAAATAAATAATTCAGCCCCAACAGCAAAAAGTATCTTCTGCTGGGACTATTTGCTGGTGATATGAGAAATCTCATTACAGCAATGCCACGGGAGCTGTTCTGTTCTGCCTCTGCATCTTTCTCTCTCTTCTCACTCTCTCTGCACAACTTGTCTCAGGTTTGCAAAGGGATTTGGTGATTTGCTGATATTTGTACAATAAGCCAGGGACAAAACGTGAGAAACAAAAAGTAGGTTTCTCTGTTCCCAAGGTGTATTGCCTTTATGGTACATCTCTCTCCTCATCACTTCTCTCCTTTTCCCTCCATCAGTTACTCTTTCCCTCATGCAGTTTAGCTCAGCTGACTTTTTTTTTCTCCTGTTTCTTGGGGATAGCTATTAAAACTGAAACAGAAGCACAGAAATATCTGAACTCCTTCTGTTTTGACATCGTATCTCTGATCATGGGATTTTAAAAAGTGAATAGACTGTTATTTTTCCATACAAAGGTTTATTTCCTCCTTTCAAGTATGACTTGCATTGTAGGCTTGGGATGGCTTACTCTGTGGAGTGGTTTTTGATTCTCTGTTTGCAATTTTATAATTTCTCTGCTTCCTTCAGGTTTTGCTTTAGATTTTTCTTTAAGCCCTAACTTTTTTTCTTCTTTCTCCAGATTTTCACTGTCGTGTAAAAATAATAAGAATATTCATCCCTTTCAGGTGGATTTGGTGAGGAAATGAACACAGTCTTCAGTTGTTTAACATATCTGTAGCTGATCAATATGGTCAAAAAAGACAAGCCTATGCTTTACAGGTGTTCTTGTCAGTAGACATGCTCATGTCTAAAACCCAACTGCCCTCTAAAACTGACTTTTAATCAGCTCAGAGGCCAGATTTTCTTCCCATTTATTATGGGTTGTGTTTCTCCCAAAAGTCTCTTTCAGAACAGACCCAGGATTTCACACTGCTTGGAGGCTAACAGGCAGAGCTTGTAAGGCTGTGTGCAATGGCATCATGTGGGAATTTTCATCTAAATTTTACCTTCAGAATTTGAGTTAAAAATATTTTGAAGTTCTCTAAGCGTGTTCACTCTTTCCATCTAAACACAACTTTGCTGTCTGACTCAGACCTGACTTCAAGATGCTTTGCTTGTAGGAAATGGTTATGATATGTCAAATACATTATTGAATATCTGACCTGAAATCTTCTGTGTTCCTGGTCTTTGCCATGCAATGTTTGTATCAGTCAGCATGATAAACAAGGATAAAAAGTGATGTAGAACAGAGTTGTATTAATTGAAAACCTATTTCTGCTAGGATTTGTTATTTTATGGATGTTATTTGTTATTATGTGCAAAGTGAGATACTGTGGAGACAATACAGTCAGGATGTCTAACACCATACTATTCTGGGATAAGGTTCTTGGCAACAATGTACAGCTTCCATTTAAGTGTCAGGAACTGCCAAATAGTGAAAAGTAGACTTAGAGAAGAATTAGAGAAGTGGGAAAGTGTGTTTTAGAGGTTTTTTATGCAAAAGATCACATTATCTTTATAATCAAAACTGTGAAGCAGTGCTCGTTTGTTATGTGAAGACAGGTTTATTTTTGTTCTATCGCTTTGACTGATAGATGTAAATTGGATGCAGTCTGATATCTTGATTTTTCTTTTTACATGAAAAGGAAAATTAAAATTTTAATATAATTTGCATGATGATTAATGAAGTGACATGGGAAGCAGAGACCAAAGAACTGTCATATGAAAGGAAATTTTATTTAGTTAGGTTATGATCTAACTTTGCAACTAATCAATAATGACATAATCCCTGAGGACAGGCAAAAAGCTAAAGTATTAAAGAAATTTCTTAGAAAGATCTCTTTTCACCAGGAGACAGTTGGTATAATGCCCATCTGCATGTCCACATGATCAAAACCTACCAGTCATGCTTTGGTCAGGCATGTGTTCAAAGTCAAACCTGGTTTATTTTAACATGGTAAGTGTTTAGACATAAATGGGCAAACGTGAGCAAGGCCATTGGTGCCGGAGACTGGACCATGCTGGGAGGGACTGGAGGTCACAGCTGCATTATCTGGGCTTGTTCTGCCTGCAGGTGACATTTGGGTGAAAGCATATCCATGTGAGCAATGGGGACGTGCCCACACAATCTTAACAGCTACTTAAACTCTGATAAATATTCTTCTGACTTCACAATCCACTCACTTTGTTTAGTGGGTGGGGAAGGCAGAAGGGAAAATGATGAATTTCAGGTTTTGGACATCCAAGCTTCCTGTAGCAAGATGTATTCTCTCCCCTTGGCCCTGGTCTCTCCTGCCTTTTTCCCTTCACCTTCGTGAGAATGATTTTTACCAGCATCTGGCTGAAAGTGGAGCAGAGGGCAGTTGCCTCAGGTGGGATAACCTCAGCTGCATGCAAGGGCCAGGGCCACCTTTCTGCCTGCCCTGGCTGCCTCCTGCACCTACTTTGCCACAGTGGAGACTCAGTTTCTGTTCTGTTCTGCCCGATGCCTGCCTTTGCTTTTTACTCTGTAAACAATTTTGAGATTTGTCTTGTCTTCTATTTAGTTTAGACATGAATTTTCTGTATGAGCTTGTGGATATTTGGGCAATATATCCTGTACTTAGCATTAGCCTCTGGCTGCCACCACAAGGAGCTGATTTTCATGGTGATTGAGTTTTTCTTAATTGTCACTGTATATGTTAGGAGACAAATGAGATCTGTAACCTGTGGTAATCAAAATCTAAATGTGGATACAGGAAGGCAGGATGCAGTGCAAAGACTGACAAAGAATATGTCTTGAAATTTAGTATGTGCTGTTTGTTTGCCTCTTTGGGGTATTGTGGAAAAACTATTCTTCAGGCGAGATGGGCTATGAAAAGACCAGTAAATCAGTATGATATGTAGGGTGCAATGAACAAGAGGAACTGACAAAGCAGGAGGAAAACTTGTTGAGGCTTATATCATTGGCAGGGTTTATTAGTGAAGGGGAGGTAGGGGATGAAATATGATGGACTCTGATATTCATCCTGTAATTTAGTGTGTGCTTTGCACTGTTCTGTTTTCCTTTTCCCCACATTATGCATAATTCAAATATTCTATTCCTTGCTGATAGGAATTTAGATTTATAACAGTTTTAATTTCTGATCTACTCCTGGTACGTGCTATGTTTATATATTATGTCCATGTATTATGCCTATTATAAAAAACCCTTTCTCTCAAAGCCTGCATATCTGTTGTTCATAACTTGTATGCCACATCTCTTGATACAAAATAGAGTTTCCAGCTCCTGACTAAACATATCTGGTGCATTCTCACACTTAATGCATGAAAGTTCAGCATTCAGACTAATTGCAGTGAGTGACCTTGAAAGCTTTGAATGACCAAGTAAGTATTTACTGCAAGATCATCCAGTAACTTGTGGAAATTGGCTGAATGACCTTTTCCAGCATCTGTTAGTTAACTACCTCTATTTAACATTGGGAGCAGGAGTAAAACAATATTCTAATATTGATATGCAGATTACCAAACATTGGTGTTGAGTTTTATTTCCTCTTCTTCCTGTAGTTTTTCGGGTCCCGTTTCCCCTGTTTCTTAGGGCAGTAGGGAGTATCTCCTATGGCTTAATTGAAGGGGCCATTTGAATGGCATCCATGGTCTTAAAGCTGAGAGGAAAGCTTGAGTGTGTCACAGGAACTAGGGAAGTTATTGAAAGGCCTTTGGATGGGTGCATGTTATTTCAGTACATGTGTTGCAGCCCTCCCTGAAAGACTATTTCAACTATAGATACAAAAATAGTAATTTTTCATGATCTCATGGGATAATGATTAGAATTTGTTCGGTACTTGGTTTAGAAGGAGAAAATAGACTTTTTAACATAACCATTGTAAATGAAATGAAGTATGTTTGAAGTTCAAAAACTCAAATATATTATTACTCTGACAGACTCAGGAATCCTAATGGAATTCAATACAACTATATGCAATTTCAGGAATTTAAAATATTGAATGTGAAACTACAAAGACATAAAGGAATAATTTGTATAAGCTGTCAGTCAGAGAAGAAATACATGTTGTAGAATTTTTTGCATTTGTCATAAGTGAAGGAAAAGAGATGTCAAGGCACAGTTTTGGAAAAGTGGTTTATTTTAAAGGGCAAGATAAATGAGTTACAAGTCACGTGATTGGTAATGAAAAAGAGAATCTTTCACTGCAGTCCTTCATTTAAATCCCAGTCCAGGTTACTGTTGTCACCTGAAGACTGCTGGGATTCTTTTTATCCTGATGATAAAAACCAGTGTGAGGTACTTAAAACAGGAAGATAAAGTAGATAGATGTAAAGACTTTGTTGCTCTCTGATGTCCTGCAGTAAGCTGAAACTCTTTCTGAAACTCTTTGAGTATCAGAGTGCTGCCTTTCTGATACACATTCTGTTTGTCCAGACATTTTTTATGTCTGGATTTCAACATTATAATCTCTATTACGGTCACTGTGAGACCAGAGGTCATCAATAAATGCGAATTATTAGTACCATGAGAGAGACTATATACCCAGTACTTATGGCAGGCCATTTAGAGCCAAACACTTTGTTGTACAGACTTTGCTCTTTTCCTTTCTCTGGCATGTTATAAAGAAGATTATTATGAGCAGAAATCAAGTTTATTTTCTTCCATTTAAGGTTTGACTTAATGGGTTTGAAGTTTTTCAAAAGTCCAGCTGAATGAAGGAAAGGCAAACCTCTGTTCATTTAATCTACAATTAAAACTTTCTATTTCCTAAGAATGTTTTTGTCCTCCTGTGCTCCTATGATCTGCTACTTTAGGCAACTTCCTGTATTCTGATTTCTTTACATTTTAGACTGGAAGCATTAACAAATTAGAAAACCTGTAAGGCACTGCAGACTCCCAAATGCTCTGTTCCATAGGTGTGACATTGCACTGAGTTTATCCATAGTCAGAATAGCTGTTTTGTTATAGTTCAGTGAAGTCCCTCACAGAAGTAAAACTAAACTTTGGAAAATACTCTACTGCCCCAGACTTCCATTCTCCCCTGCTCTTGGATAATGCATTCCAAAAAACAGAGTAAGAGATTTACTGCATTCTGTAATGAGTGACTGAAAATGGTTGAGCTGGAAGTACACCTTGGAAAAACTCTAAATCCCTCTACTCATTTGGCTCTTGCTGTTTCTGTATCTTGCTGAGCTGTTTGTATGAGGGGAAATATTTTTATTGAACTGAAGAGAAGAGTAAGTCAACCTAAGGTTATAAGACTTCCATTTGGGCCTGAAGGAAATTCATTAATGTCCACATCATGTGGTCCTCTCATGCTAGGACTGCCACCTGTCATCAGCTTAGCCTGAAAGCTTTGACTAGCAGAAATGTGTGGGAGGGTATGTATATAAGCTGCAGAATAAAAAGAGTATTACTGTCCCAAGGGAAGAAGTGGAGGACATTTGAATAAAAAGGTCTTTTAAGTTTCTCCCCAGTAAGTGTCCAGTTAAAGCATATTTAAAATTTTGTAGCTTTTTATTTTCCTTAGCTGCAATCTCTTCCTGTACTGGCTCTTTGGGCCAAGTTGCCTGGAGTTCAGAAGACAGAAAAAAGTAGTAGCTTAAAGTATGTAAGGGCTTAATAATGAAAAATGAGGAAGAATTAAACAGGATTGTAGTAAGCCCCACCAACCTGGAGAAGTCCCCTATTAATAAAACAGAAGACCAAAGGGTTCAATAAACGAATCAGAAATCAGAATGTGTGTCCTATGCCACTACTAATAACACTCTGCTTGAAGGATGAGATTTTGTAATAGAAAGTATTGTTAATAAAGAAGGCTCTTTGCAGCCATTGGGATTTTTATTCCTTAATAACCATGGTGCCAGTTGGCCTGGGATTTCCTAGGTAATATTCTGCATTTCTAATGAAGTCATATGTTGAAGCTACTGTAGGGATGTGCACATTCACGTTTTTGTTGCTGTTTTTTTTTTTTTTCAATTACCCTTTTTAATGTAGAAGGTCAAAGGATAAATATTTGACTTGACTGAATCTCTTGTGAGCCCACAGTGGAAGTTCCAGCATGTTTCTTTCTGGAAATTGATTTAGGGAAGCTCTTAGCTCAGCTGTAGCTGCCAGATTGCACACATGGAGGTGTAACACGTGGGAGAGGATGTTGGGACTGTCTCAGTGCAGGGTTTTGCAGGAGTGAGGTCCTTTCTACCCATTTCACAGAAGGCTCAGCTGCCAGGCCAGACTCTCAACTGGTGTAAATCCATATCGGTCCATCACATTGTCAATGACAGGTGCCAGCAGAGGTTCCTACACCCTCACCATCCATGGGGATGTCAGCAGAGGGCTGAAGGACCTGCAGCCTGCTGCTGGCACGTCCAGGCCATTACTGGCACATCCAGGCCATTACTGCTGAGAGCTGATGCCACTGAAGTGGTTCTTAGAGCTGTCCCAGCCCCTCAGCCATGACATTTCTCCTCTGTGCTGCCAGGTATGTGCCTCCTTCCATTCCCACAAAATTACTGGCTTTGTCACTCTTCAAGGTACAAACTGATGTATTCTGGGCCTTTTGCATGGGTCCTTACTAGGAAGATTGGAAATTTCCGTAGAAACTCTGTTCAGTCACAGGTTGCTGGCCTGCAGAAATTGAAGCTGGACTGTATGGGTTGTACCACTATCAGCAGCCTTTCCTACCAACAGTACTAGAATTTGATCTGAAATTAAATTAAGATTAAAATATTTTATATCTTGCAAAAATTCATATTTAGTCCTATATGATGGGTGACTGTTTTTAGCATCTTGACCGTTTCTACTGTTAGAGAGCCTCCTGCCTTCTGATTTCATCACTACCTGAGGAGATAAGAACTGATCATATGTGAGAACTGAAAAAAAGGCAGACATGGCCTGTCCTTTCATAGCTTTAAAAGGCTATTCTCAGAATTTCTAGTTCACTGGAAAATTATTTGGAAGGAAACAAAGGTTCAAATTGGATTAAAAAGAAATTCTGAACAAACATAAGTGTTTTGTGAAAAAGCAATTCTACATTTTTAGCCAGCATCTTTCTGAGTAGGTACTGCTTATTCATTATATAATCACTTGAATCTCATATTTTTTTGTACACTGAAGGTAAAAGCCAAAACTTCGGTTAACTGGCTTCAGTGCTGTTACTGAAGGTGCAAATCAAAGCATATTGTGTATACTTGAGAACTTCTATTTAAGACATTCATTCACTCTCCTGAATAGTGCAGTTCAAGCAGAAAAAGAGAAGAAAGGTGCTGTTTTCTACTGCATTGGGTTGTTGGGGTTTTTTGGAGTTTTTTGTTTTTTTCTGTGAGCATGAACTGGCTGTTAATATCTGACACAGAAATGTCTGAACATTTTAAGAGAAGAAAAGGTTGTTTTGCTGCTTCTCTGATTAAGCTTTTTTTGCTGTAATTTTTCTGTCTTGTTTAATTGCACATTTTCTTGCAAAGAAATTTGCTTTTGAGCTACTTTCATACAGCATACAAGAATGAGCATAACAGTTTATTAACTTTACAACATTTCTTGGCCTGGTTTCAGACATGAAGAGGAGACATTTTTTGATCATGTAATTTAGCAGCCAATGGCTTTAGGCTTACCTGAGTATGAAGTACAATATGCCTTCATATTTCAACATCACATAGTCAATTGCCCCCTTTGTGATAATTACTTTGGAATAGATTGCTCCATATTTGTCAGATTGAGTTGAATGCTAGTGAAAAGAAGCCCTGTTTGGAGGAATATCTTATCCTATTGAAATGACTAAGATTATTTCAGAAAAGGATCTTAACACAAAATAATGGTGGAGTGAGTCATTAGGAGAGAATCACAGTGTTTTTACACCAACAGCTTCTTAGAAAGACTTGTTTGCCAGAACACCATGACTTAGAGTTATTTTTCCTGAAAAATATCTAAAGAAAGTTTACCTTTCATTGAAGTACTCTGCATCCTTTAATATCTGGGACAATGTGATTATTGTCTTATTCAGATCTGTACTTAACAGATCTAGTTTTGACTAAAGATGTGTGTGTGTGTGTGTATATATATATATATATATATATATGTAAAGGTGGACTGCAAGATTTCTTTCATCCAACAAAATAAAATACTTTCATGGGTGTGTTCTTTGTCATAAAAATTGCATTGTCCTTCTCACTAAGAAGTCTCTGCTCCTCACTGTAGCTGTATTTCATACACTGGTCGCAGGAAGAATTTGTCACCAATTCTTCTTTTCACCAAGGAATCACAGTTTATGTAAGGCAAAGGAATATTTCAGACCTAGCACATTGCCTTCAATTTTTTTTATTATTACAATAAAAATTTTCCCTTTGTCCATGTACTATAGCATATACTAGTGCCTTGTTATTTCTGTGTTAGACAAATGCCCAGAAACCACTTGAGTAACTGCAGGATTTTCACTATTGATCATATAATGATTTTCTGTCCCTTTTGCTTGGTTTATATCTCTATGAGAAGTTCAGCAATAAACCACATCTATTTAACTCCATTTGTGGCCAGGGCAGTTGTAAAAAAGTTTCAGTAATTGTATCTGAATCTGTCAGTGCACTTGAATTTGATTGTTTTAATTAAAACTTTTTTTTTCTGTCCATTAAAAGATGACAATATAAAGTCACATTTGCTTTTACTTTTTGCTCTTCACTGGTGTCATTTTTATGTCATTCACTGATTTCAGATTTCAGGCAGGAAAAAGGCTAAACAGAAATATGAAGGTACTAATATCAGAGAGTTGGTGGACATGGTGTTTGTAAGGTGTGCCAATGTACAGAGATGTAGTTATCTTGCTGTTCTTGGGTTTCTGGTAATGCTTCCTTGTGTTATTTTTGACCAGCCAGAATCAGCTTGTCAAAGTGCACAGAAGTGCATTTCACACTGTGAAACCTCAATCTGAGACAACTGCTGACATATTAGTGACTGTTTTTTCCTTCCGTGCACTTTTGTCTTGTCCAAATGTTCCTTAATATTTGATGCAGATTCTAATTTACTCTGTGATTCACTTTTCCTCCATCCAGTTCTTAGTGAACTGGGTTTCTTGGGAGAATTACATCAATCATCAATTGACAGCTTGAAGGGCAACATAGAAGAAAGACCAGTGTTGATGCAAGAGCTTTATCACTTTTTTCGTCTTGTTATTATGACTTATTTCAACTTGTTTAGAGGGAATCTGGACATATTAATAGTGACGTTACATTTTGAGTACTTAAAAAAGTTTCTTGAAAAAGGCTTGAAAATACTAAAGAAAATGTTGGGAAATATCTTTGTGTGCACAATTGACCATGTATCTTTGCAATTTCCCACTTTCTTAATTGCATTCTGAAAATAAATGCTTTGATATAATAGGTCAAATGTTCCCTTCTTTACATTACTTAATTGCAAGAGAAAAAGAGTTCTCTTATTATCTTACATTCAGGTTTGTGTATGGTTTTTCTGCTTTTCTTGCTAATACTTTTTTATTTCACTGAATGCCTAGCAAGTCTTTTAGCCCAATCATGTAGAAGAGTTCTTTACTCTGTAAGTGCTAGTTTTTACTACTCTCTCAGTAAGAAAGTATAATTGCAGAGAGGGATGATGAGAGAAGAGAGTGCTACAAAATATCAAAAGAGGTTTCAAAAGGCTTTGAAGCAGAATGAAGGTGTCTCATGGTTGTAGGCTTAATCTGCATCTATGAAATTCTATGAGAACTCTTCCTAGTAGTTGTGTGATAAGTAGTCAGAATGAGAAATGGTTTAATAGTCTACCTGTAATAACAAGTCTGTTATTTGCTGTGGTTGATGCTTTCTGAGTATTTGAATTTATTGTTGGTCAGTGCTTTGCTGCTGAGGGATACCTGCTCCATTTTTGTGGTATTTTTCATGGAAAAGCTTGTAGTAAGGGTGGTAGACAAATATAGCAGAGAGAGAAATGCAGATGAAAACTTTGCTCCCAAGTGTTTTCCTAATAATGTAACATGAATCAGGAATTAAAGAACTAAGAATTTCTCTGGAGCTGGAATGTAATTATCAGTATGTAGGGAGAAGTCATGAAATGGGGGTGGAATATTGCAGGCAGTTGATGAAGAGAAGGGTAAGCAGCAGAGGAGAGTCACAAGGAAAGCTGGTGTAATGAAGAAAAATGTTTCTTAGAGACAGGTATGGGAACAGCAAACATGATGTGGATGAGTGAAAAAGGTAAATGATATTCAGAAAGTGGAATTGCTTGTTGGTTATGAATATAAACAAGAAACTCAGAAAAAACCCTAAATTACATATAAATCATAGAAGCATACATTTGGGGTTGGAGGGGATGTCTGCAGGTGATTTCATCTTTCCCCCCTCCATCCTGTGCTTGAAGCAGGATCAGCTAGAGCAGATTTCTTGGGACACTGTCCAGCTGGGTTTTTAATAGCTTCAAAAGTGGGGACTCCACAACTCCTCCAGACATCCTATTCCAGTGTTTGACTGCCCTCTTACTACAAAAGTGTTCAGGGTTCAGGTAACATTTCTTATTTTTTAATTTGTTCTCACTGCATATTGTCCTCCCTCTAGACACTACTGAGAAGAGTTTGGCTCCATCTTCTTTGGTCACTTCATTTCTTGCTGTCAGAGAAGGAAAATGAGAAGGGAACTTAGAGGGGCAGCTCTTGAACTGAACACTTAATTAAACAGTGCTGAAGCCATCAGCAAAATATTGCCTTCTGAATGCAGAGTAACCAGTCTTTGTGTAGTCTTTGTAGAGTCACATTAAACACACCAGACCCCTCCATTAATGTCTCCTCAAAATGCAAACATTTTAGAGAGCTCTAGAATTTGGCTAGCATCCAAAGTTAAAAAAAATAACCTGAATGTCCTTTGCAATATTCTTTGTTGTTTCTCTTCAGAACAGCTAATTCATATTTTGACTTTATTTTGTAAAAAATACACTAGATAAATTATACATTGGGTAAAATCAATGTATGATATAATTCAGTGAGAATAACTTGACTACAATGAAGTAATAAGAGGTGCATTTGACTGATAATATTTGCATACTCTCACAAGGGCCTCGTGTTTTTCAAGCTGTGTAATTGGAAACCAAACAATTACTACAATAGGTCAACAACTGTCTATTCTATGAAGTGCACATCACCTCGTCAGGGAAATTATGGGAGACTCTCCGTGCTGCTGCACAGTGCTTTGTGAGATTTAGCAAGGTCACATCATATGAAAATATGGAAAAGCTTGTGTGGCTTTTCTTATCTCTACAGTGTTTTTATCAGAATTTTAGCACTCAAAATTTAAATGGGGTTTGGTTTGGTTTTCTTCCTTGCTCATTCTATTTTCAAATTGAGAGGATCTCTTGCAAATTTGGTTCCTCCTGAAGCAAAATATATGGCTGACATAGCAAAATAAGAATTTTACAAGAAAATTATTTTCAATCTCCTCTAACTGCACATTTTCAGTCCCTCATAGATTTTTAATCTTATCCCACTCTAGCCTAAATGAAAAGCATAAATAAGAGAGGCTTCTCCTGGGCCTAAAAGATTTTTCTTCTTTCAGTCTGGTTTGCTCAAAAGTTGAATAAGTTAACTCATGAGAAAATTCAGTATGTATTAGGAGACTGCCACTAGGGTTGAATATATCCATCTATTTTCATTCTGAGGGAATTTCCTCATGGTACAGAAGTCTTTCTTTCATGCTTTTTAGACAGTCTTTAAAAAACAAGAAGGAAGGAATGATGAGCTCCAGTAGTATGAATAAGGAAATGGCAAGAAAAAAGGGATATGGTAGAATGGCTCATAATATTTATCATATTTCTAAAAAAAAAACCAACCAAAAAAACCAACCAAACATCTAAGAAACAAAAGAAGGGTAATGATCTAAATTACTCCTGTGTGCCATTATTAAATTGTCATTTCCGGCCTCTTGTTTCTGAATGGTGAATGCAAAACAGCAGGTGGAAATCAAGGTTTGAAACAAGAGCAAGAAAATCTGTCTTAAGTGCAGTCCAGGTTATGAGAAAGACAACTGTCCAAAAAAAAAAATATTACCAAAGCACTTACTTTCTTCAAAAATATTTAAAAAAAATTAAAAAAGTCTGTCTTTACTTCCCAGCAGAGTCTGCATTTTATTCTGAAGAAACATGATTGCTTCATTTTTCATGAGGAGATTGAACTGTTCTTGGGAAGCTCTTAAGTTGAAATGAAGTTAACTATGATACTTGAAGATCTCAAATTGTATATTTTTGTCATGCATGATGTAAACAGAATTTTTTTGTTTTGCTTGTAACACAAACAGCTGTAGCTTAGAGATCAAAGGACGGCTAATGAGTAAAAAGCTGTAAAGAACATGTGATCAGTGGGAAGAGTACAGGGATGTGTTTAGTAACAAAATCAGTTATTATGTAATAGTATGTGGTGAATTTATTAGTAAGTTTGTTCTGTAATAATCCAAACCAGAAAAATATTTTTCAACACAGTCGACCCCCCCAGATAGAGAATTATGTTCCTGTTGGCCACGTGATGCCTAGTCCAACATACAGAATGTTTCCAAGTTTATTCTTACTAAATCACTTACCCTCTTGAGAAGCTAACTGGTTCAAAGCTGATGCTTTTTCCCCTGGAGACACATACCAGCCAGACTAGGGAATAGGAGATTTATGGTAAATGAGTATCTCCCCAAAAGATAAGGAAGTACTTTGAGTATTGATCATATTGCAAGGAGTCGTGATCAAGGACAGTTGAGCAAAAATTCAACTGGCTCTAATGTTAATTTATGTGATTTTTGTCTCACAATGAAATGTAAAGATTGTTGTTTTACTACTGGTTAAGCAACATATTGTGCTTACATTCCCAACATAGAATTTCAATAATGTTTGATACTTTATGTAGGAACAGGAGCACAAAGTGTTTGCCCAACTAGAGTATACTGTTACCAGGCCCATCTGTTCCAGGCAAGAGCTAGTACATAAAAATCCTTCAATTTCCTTCATCTAATTCGATACAGAGATGAATTTGCACTTGCCTTTCTTAACCTCTAACCATTTTTAAGTGAACAGCTAGGAAAAAAAATTTACACGTATATAAATATCTAAGTCTAGTTCCATTGAACCATAGAAGACACAGTTCCTTTAGGCTGGAGTTAGGCTGCTCCCCCAGATCTAACATCCCCACTGCCCATTTCCTAAGCGTCTTCAGGTGAAAACTGATCTTTGCTTTCTGGTCTCTGAGTCCTCAGTGGGTCACTCTACCAAATATTGAGTGAGAAAATAACATGGACAAAGACTTTGTTAGGATTCTTTTCATTGTAACTGTTTTCATTTGTCTTTCATGGTTTTGACTGCAGATGTGGGGAGGAGAGGCTGAGAAAGTCCTCAAGTTATGCAGAGCATACTAAATATCTTCTTAAGACTATTGGATGTCTAGAGAGGGTCTGGGGTTTCATAGCACGTGTTGGTGAAGACTGTGGTCCCCAGGTCTGACTGATCCTCTTTGCCTAAGCATATTTGACCCTTCTCTGGTAGGGAACTATTCTTTCCTTCAAATCCATCAAGTCTTTTATCCAACTGTTTTTGCTTCTACAAGATACTTGTCTTGAGGCAAGGACGATAATGGGAGCTCACAAACTGTGGGCAGGAGTTGTGGACTGCCCTGGATGAAAAGTAATTGGAGTCCATAATGTGACAGTGACAGCTGAGGTGGAATGTCAAGCAAAATCCAATTCCCACAGGGCCAGTGTTTCCGAGCAATGTCATTCGTAGCTCATTACCTGTGTTCTGCTTTGCAAGCTTCTTGTGGAACCTACTAATTCTTGTATTTTTTATTGTACTGAGAAAGAGAAAATATTTTCCTACTAGTAAATGCTGGCATTTACAAGACACAGTGAAAGCTTATTTAAACTAAATAAGCAAAAAACAGTGGATGTAAAATAATACTGATTGTTACAAAACTAAAGTCTGTATGACCAGTGATTACTATGGCCAAATTTCCACAGCAAAAGCAGGAGTTACTTCAAAGCTGTGCCAATAAATGCTCAAATTCTGATGGATTCTGGGATTTACTATACTGAAAAGGTCTTTCCTACTTATATTCCACTGTGCCAGATGAATCTTGCATTAACATTCTACATTTTGCATACAAAGAACCTTGTATTTTACTTAATCAGGGAATCGATTCAAAACTTGTTCTTTACACATGGCTGATTACCTCAATGGATTCTAAGGTATTAAATGTGTGAAATAGTCTATAAAACAGCTCCAGCCAATTAATCCTAATTTCACAACTCCAAAGAGGAGTTTCTGAAAGTACCTGCAAGTACTTTGTTAGCGACCTTTCTGATATGTGCATCCTACCTGTCAATACCATTTATTACTCCTGCTATTTAATTGCTCTTTTATTCAAATTAAATACCTTCCAGCCATTTAAAAAACTGAATTATGTTGCTTCTTCTTGCAATTGTCACACTAGTTAATTAGCTCTTGGCATGCCTGAGTGTCTGAAGAAATTGGTAAAATGATTTGTAATTGTTCATTGAAGTACAAAGAGGCACTTTAATAAAGCCACATAAATGCAGGAGAATAGATGTGTTTTGCAACCTAATTTAGGTGAAAGTTTTTATTTTATCAGCAAGAATTAGGAAAGCTTATTCATTTTATGTGCAAGTTTTGTGCTCATCATCTCTGCCTGTACCTGAGCTTTGCAAGGTTATTAAACATAGTGAAAACACTGAAAATATAAAATGGGGTTTTATAGAAGCAAACTGCCAAATAAAATTTTAAAGAGTTCCTCCTGTCCAACCTCTGACATTGATTCTTAACACTAGCTTATATTGTAACTGAGATATTTGGAGGTATCTGAATATTACAGCAGCTTGAGATGGGTTAGGCCCCAAGCTCCTAGCTGTGACTCAGTACACTTAAGGTAGCTTTGGTACTCTTCACTGTCATAAAGCAGCACTAAAGCCAACCCAAATAATCAGAAGAGAATTTCCCTGTAGCCTTCCTTCTGGTAGTAGTGAGACTTGAGAAATAAAAAGGTATTAGACAATGCTTTTTCTTTCATCAGTCTTGTTCCTTGGACTGGTGAGTGCAAAGGGGAGACCCAACAAGCTTTCAGTGAGTGTCCCTGAGTGGTTTTGTCCTGCATGTTGCACAGGGGGTGACAAGGCTTTAAACAGTGTCGTGTTTGCAATGGCTGTGTCTAACTGCAAACTGGCACACAAGCAAAGTTAACTTAGTCAAAGAAGAGGGTTTCACTGGTTTAGATGTGGGGGAGTTTAATGTGATTTTTCTCCTTTACAGGAAATCCCAGGGCACCTCAGCTTGGAAGGTTGGTTTACTCCACCTGCTTGTTATCTCATTTTTCCTTCCCCATGTAGGATGCATGGTGTGCACAGGGAGAAGCATAGTGTATTTACACAGAGAGGGAAATGTATCCTGGAAAGCAGGAATTTCAAAAGTGCTGTTGCCTCATAGCTTGCTGTTTAGCAAATGTTCAGTCTCCCAAGGAGTCATGTAGCTACTAATGAGGATGCCAAGTGCCTTGTTACTGCAGAGTTTAATGTACTGCAGCAGTGGTGTCAGGTAATTAGTTTGACAGACCAATAGATTTTCCAATAAAACTGTAAACCTTTTTTATTGTTTTTATTAAGAACAGTCATTGTAGCCTTTTGATGAAATTAAAATCAATCCAGAAATAAAGACTCTGAGTCTGTGGGCATTCTTGTAATTTTGGTCACCTTGTCTAAGAATTATCTCTGGATGACTTCCCCTCATTGCTTCCATGCTCACTGCAGTTCAGGCTTCTTGGAGAAAAAAATGGTACATAATTTGATCAAGAAAGGCAATAGGGTGTGAAAAATTAATTTTCACAAACAGTAGCCATTTTAAATAACTTTGCAGTATTTACAGATTAAGTGTTTCAACTAACTATTGTCTTTCCCAACACACTAATTTTAGTCACTCCTACTCAAATTACGACACCTTTCTGAACAAAATTATTGTATAAAATATAGCAAGCATGCTTTTTATTCACAATCTCTGCTTCAAAACATAAGTAAAATGTTTGTTATTGTTTTTGAGGATACTTGTTGCTGAAGCTGGACTGTAGTGCCACAGTTGAGACCCTCTGGGGAACATCTCAAAGCTCAGCTCATCCTGACCACATCAGAGATGAAAGTCACTTATAATAAAACCGCCATAACTCAGTAAATGGCCACAAGTGATGTCTATTCCCTGTTACCTCATTAGCTGTTAGGCTTTATCTGCATGGCATAGGAAGAATGTTTTGCATTAGGAGAAGCATGAATTGCTTTCCAGGAGGCATGTTTGTACTGCTCAGGTTGGGCTCCGTGGCCACACTGGGTGGAGATGCAGGATAGGTGTGGGTGCAGGTCAGCTGTGGGTGTGGTGCTTTAGCAGTCAGCTGTGTGTGACAGTGAGCTGGGGAGCTCAGACCCCTTCACATTGTTAGTTCTGGACAAAATAATTTTCAATTACCTAGAGTTTTAACTGGGTGTCAGTTAAACAAAGTAAATTCCCTGAAGTTTTCAGCCAGCTAGATTTAAGATACAAATTGAGCATGGCAAGGAGCTGTGGAAGTAAACGTGGACAAATCACTGTGATCAGTGAAAATGCAGATGTTTCTTCAGTTCCCCTTTTGTAGCTGCTGAAGTGAGTGGGGGCATCATGGTAAAATGTCCCATTGATACGTCTGGCTTAAAATAAATGAAAAAAAAATAAACCTGCAGGTGCTTTTATTTGAATTACATGGCCCAGGACAGTTTTATCTCTATTTTTCTTTCTAAAATTCCTTCTAGTGTGAATGGCATTTCAAAAGCATTTCTGTGCCTTTGTGGTGACCTGCAGAGTGGAATGGGAAGGTGGGCAATAGTTCTGAGGGGACACAAGCTTTCTTCCATAAGCAGGCTTTCTATGCAGGTGGTGGGGAGTTAGCCTTACTAGAAAAGGTAGAAGGTCTCAAACTTAATCCTTTCCTCCCTCTGTTTCATCTTTTTTTTCCCCCCTTTCTCCATGATTGCATGTTATGTGTCTTTTTTTTCCCCTGTGCAGTCTAATGGGATCGTGGACAGTTTGAAATGGAAGGTAGCACTGCTATGGGAGACAAAGGAGAACACTCTGATGGGAGGATGAAATGACATGTGGTTTGGCTACCAGAGCTGAGACAGCTTTGATTGAAGTGAAGCACAGGAAAGGCATAAGAGCAATCACAGGAAACTATTACAGATCTCTGAGGGCAGAATAAAAAGGCAGACTAGGAAATGTTTATGCAGATGGAGGCAGAGGCTTTTGGAAAGGCTAAGGACACTAAGCACAGAGGACATGTTCAACTGTCCTTTGAGTCAAAATTGTAGTGTTCCCTGTAGGATTTTAGTGGGAACAATTTCAGAAAGGGTTTTTGTGAGCTGTGCGCAATCTTTAAAATGTCTCTGATAGACATGAGTTAGATAATGCATTATCACTGCATTAATAGATTCAGAAATTTGTTAGTAAGGGTGATGTGCAAGGCAAAACCCAGTGCAAACAGTTTCTCAGCTGGGCATAAGTGGAGCAGTGTTGGTGTATAACAATGGCAGCTGCTTTTGCTGGATACAACTGCTTCATCAGTCTGCTCCACCTTCAGATTCTCAGATATTGCAGTGCCTTTCACAGGCTGGGAGAGCTTGGAGTCCAAAGCCTCCTCCTTTAGGTGAGCCCACAACACTGCTAGGGCAGCTGAACTCTTGTGGAACTCCATCTGCACAATTCACTTCTGCTCAGACTTTGCCACCTTTACTAAATGTCTGGTGAGCAGTTTCTGAAGCCATTAATATTGCAAGGGATGGTGTGACTGCAGTGAGTCCATGAAGATGAGAAATAAATGTAAAAAGTCTGAGGCATCGGTCTGTTCAGAAAGAATGTTTGTGAAAGAAATAAAAGGTGGAATGGGAAATCTGGCTTGCTGAAGCTTCTGCATATGTTTCCAATAATACAGAATGAACTGTTATATTTGGCAGGGAGCCATGGAAATCAGAGGGTATAATCTTATAACTAGGAAATTAGGAACTATAAAATGCTTTAAGTATACAAGAGGGAATAAACATATGTACTAAATTACTGTTCAAATGAGGAGAACTACCAAGACAGCTCTTAGGCAAAGGGTGAGAATGAGAAGAAAAAGGAAAACTAAATTAATCTTTGTATTTCCTGCAGAATTTTCGAAACCAGGCTCTTATAGGGGTATTTAGGAAACTTTTGGGGAAAAAAAACCCAAAACAAACCAACGTTTATCAGTAACTTGGGTAGCTTAAAAAAATAAGATCATTTTTACTGCAGTTCCTGTTGGGCCAGTGCAAAGGATTTTGAGTTTAAGGAGATACAGATAAAGTGTGTATTTATCATCTCACTGTATTTAACTGAGGTGAGACACAACATGAGTTCAGAAGGTGTAGGTATGTGGCTTTCTTTTATGGCAGAGGGTGTTGGGACCAAGGGAAGTATCCTTTCTTGTAAAGGGTGGGTAATAAGGGGATGCTTCCTGAAAATGAGTTTGGAATGCATACTGTAGTCTGATTTACAATAAAAGCTGAGGGAATTTTGTGTGATGCTGATATTTCTGAGTCTTGTACTTCAGGTACTTCTCTGGTTGACTCCTTTTTGTAAGGGCTCGTGGCAGATGCAGAAGAAAATCTAAGTCAGACTGGCAACTCAGACTTAAGTGGGTCATTGGGTTTTAAGTTCACAGAAGTCTCTGATTATTTGCAGAAGAACAAGATATAAAGAATGTGTAAAATAGGAAACTGTGCTACTTTGAGGATGTGTGTTAATGCAAGTGCTGGATGAAGTAGCCTGGAGTACAGGCATTGTGTTTCTACCTTTCCTCTTTCACACAGACTCCTCAGTTAGCTGTTTCTGTCTGTGTGATGGTAGTCAAATAGATAAAAATCTGCTATTTTGGATGAGAAATTCATCAGAGAAATGTTATTGACCACAATTTGACTAAAGCTCAATATGAGTTTCTCAGAACAAAATAGACTATTATTTTGAAATTATAATTGGCAGAATTATCTAAGTCAATTACAATATAGTATCATCGTTACTTCTTTCTAGTGGGAGGGATTCTTGCAAAGTGTATTGGCTTTTATATTAAGCCTCCTTAGATTTGGAATGAAATGTAAAGATATTTTATGCAAATTTCTCTGAAACAAGGGTATTCTCATCTCATCTTTATAAATAAAGTCAGAGAAAGGTTTGCACTACTTGCTTCTTTCATTTTACAGTTTCTGGTCTAGTGGCTTGTCTCAGTTCCCCAGTTAAAGCAGCAGTTCCCCTTTTTGTGGTGCATGTGAGAGCTGAAGCAATGTTTTAAGCTTGAAAGTACTTGTTAAGTGCATTATGCTGACCTCAGGGTGTATCTTGGTGAACAAAATTCCTTGTGAGTTGCAATTTGTGTGATCAAGTCTTATATGTTTTTTAAAAAATTTCATTCAGATTATAAGCTCAAGAACTGATTTTACTTAAATGGAAGACAAAATTTAAGCTGTACTAAAGATCTGAGTTGGGAGCACAAGGTGATTATAGAACTTTTCTGACCTGTTTGTTACAACAACAGCAACAATAATAATAATCATAATGCTATAGCAAGGAATCATATTTTTATCTAAATGTGTGGATCACTAGAGTGTTAGTCTGTGTAAATACAAATAGTCCATAGTATTTTAACAATATTATATTTCTTTAAAGCTGTGTAAAAATATCTTAAGAAAACTTATGGCTGTGCTTGTTTTTTTTTCTCCATGTTTTTAAAACAATTTAAAATAAAAAATAATCCTAATAATTTTATTTTTATATTTTTACTGGACTGAAAAGAAAATCTGTAAAAGTACCCAGTTTAGCAGAACATATTTTGCATTTGCACATGCATCTTTTTGCTTTAAAATGTTTTTCTATGCAACTTCTATCCAGATCCAAAGTGTGTGTTATGCAACCTCTCTGACCGATTACAATATAACTCCATCCATGAATAATGACTAGGAAGTATTTGCATGTGCCTGTTTTTCTCCCTTTAGACATTTAAAAATGGCATAAACATTGAATACATTTAAAAGGCTGGAAGTCTCCTGGTACAGGTACCTTAGACAATAGACAGATTAAACTTCTGTAACAGTATAATCACTATGAATTATTTGTCTCATTCTTCTCATTGTACAATATTGTTGATAGAATTTTCTGTTGCATAAAACATGCTCATACTTTCTTTATATGTTATAGCAGTTAGCTTAGATCTCTTGAGAGAAATAAAAATAGATATTTATTTATATTGTGACTTTTGAACAGGCACAAAGAAGCTCCATAAACCAGATATGCTCCCTTTGATGAATTGTAATGTAAGTAGAAGTACAGAAAATGCTGGTTTAGCTTAGCTCAGTTCAGAGGCTTGTACTTTCATATGCCAGGAGCAACAATAGGGGGATGGGGTGTCCGAATTCTGCTTGAAAGATTTAAGTATAGAAACTACAATTTAAATGGAATTGAGGCCTTCCTAAACAGACAGTGAGTATTTTACTGATACAACATTTGAAAGTAGGGCGAAACAGGAACCTAATGAAAAATGCAAAAAATAATATATGAAATAATAAAATTTTGCAGTGAAGGAGAAGAGACAGAACATTTTGTTGGATGCTGCTATTCCAGCTAAAGCTCAGACCTCCCCATATGGTCAGATAAATAATCTCTACCATATGTTACAAGGTTTCAGCAAAAGATGGCCAAAGAAATGAGAATGCAGTGTGGAGGCAATACATAGCACCAAAAGAAGAAGTTGAAATAAATGTTTATTGTCTCAAGGCACTGTCTTGAGGCTTTTGGTCTATTGGGTTCTGTGGTGTTCATCACAGCTCAGCTTCAGAAGGAGTCAGACGTGTCAATTTTGAGTGGATTCATGAATTACAGCTGAGGTGATAAACAGAAAAATCAGACTTTGTAAGATAGTTGGCAGAACAAAATCTAATATCCTTCACTGCAATTTTAAACCAGTGCCTAGTCCAAGAAATAATTCTTAGGTATTCTACAGTGATAAAATTAAGCTGTACTTCAAGCAAAAAATACCAGCTCATCTTGATTGCAGGAAGAGATCACAGAGGCATGGAATCAGCCTAATCAGCACCTACAGCCTCTGAAATATCTTTTCCCCTGGACTTTTATTTAACCCCTTACTACTAGGCAGGAGCTGCTCAGAGATCACAGGGCTGCAGCAGTGGTACATGCTGTTCTGTGCACAGCATCTGGCTCCTGGAGTAACCTGGCAGCTGCTTCCCTCCTTCTCCACATCACCCTCCCTGCAGCTTCCCTCTTTATTCCTGGCCGCGTCTGGCAGCCGGCGCGGCGTGCTCACGCTGTGCACATCTGGCGCGGAGCAGATCCCCTCCCCTCATCAGGCTGGCACAGCTGTTTCTTCTAAATGGGACCTGGCCAGGCAACTGCTCCTAATGATTCCCCTGACAGCTTTTTTCCACTTAATGATCCAGCTTTCCTGTTCACCACCTGCTTGATTTCCCTTCCCCAAACACCCTGGTTGCTCAAACCCATGCATTGAATCCTCTGCTCCCAGCAGCCTGCATGCTAAAGCCAATGCTAATGCTGTTCTCCCTGGGCTGATTCCCCACACCTCCATCTCTACAGTTACTGCTGCTGTCTTTCTTGGATTAAAAAGAGCAAACAGTGAATGGAAGATTAGTTCTCTTGTCCCTGTTTGGCTGTGTTGTGATTCAGATCATATGTCTGCTGGTTAATACTAGAAACAGGATAAAGCAGCACCAAGGTTCTGCTTGGTGCTGACCAATTTACAAACTCTTACGAGTTTGGAAAGTGGGGTCTTGAGCTCATTCTTGGGCCCCTATCTCTAAAGATGTGAAAAAGACAATTCTAGTAGTTGTGTCCTTGTGTTGTGATGGGGGCTGTCCCATAGGTGCAGTCAGTTTTATCGTTCACTTCTGTAGTAACAATTTGGGCAGTGAAATTATGAAACAGCGAAACTCAGTCAAACAACCACCTTACTCCTTTAGAAGACTTGAGACTGCTGCAGACTTTGTTTTGGAAATCATCTCTATTTACTGTTTTACCACAGACCATGGCTAGTGAGTAGTCTTTTGATAATGGCTTTCCATTTTGGTAGGAGATGCTTTCCTTTTTGGAAAAAAGTATACTGCATTCCAAAAGCAAGGGGTGTTTTTCTGCAGTTTTTTGTTTGTTCTTTTTTCCTCAAAGGCAAAGAAACCCAAGACCCTATGAATATTTGGAGCCTGGAAAATTCAGCCAGGATGTGGGCATGTGATGTTCAGTACTAGGAACTAGGACTAGGGAAAAAATATCAGTATTTAGTATTCTGTATGAAACCCACCACTCCACACTAAAACCTTAGAACACTCTTTATGTCTTAGCTTTTCCACTTAAAAAAAAAAAAAAAAATTGTGCCATACCACAGATGTATTTCATCTGTGTTAGGACAGTTTCTGTGGATGCAGAACAGCAAGATCTAATTCTTGAATCTGAGTCAGGTCAAATCCAAATATGTGTTCAGCTCTCATATCCTAGGCTAATTCCCAGGCTGCTAGATGATCACTAGCACAGCTGGTTTTTCCAAAAGACTAGAATGAGCATGAGTCCTTCCAGTAGTGATATAGAAAATTCTGAAATTAAAAAAATAAAAATAAATTAAAAAAAAAAGGATAAGTATTTCTCTCCTAACTCTGCTGCATGTGTTCCTGCTATCTGTGCCTTTCAGGTGTGCATTCCAAGCCTGAATCAACAACCTTTCTTATGCATTGGGGAACTGAATAGATTGCAATTAATTTTTATATCTAGAATATGACATAGTGTAGCTTTAGCCTTTTAAAGGCATCTGAGGCAGTGCAGTATGAACCCACCAGCACTGCTGAAGGGTTCAGTCCCTCTTTCAGAAAACATTACAAAGGATATAGCAGAGGCACAGACTTTCTGTCTGAAGACAGTAGAATGAATAGGGGGTACTCTGTGGAAAAACAGAGTACCAAGAGCAGGAGGACCAGGATGATTTTCTTCAAAGCAGTCTTTGTTGATGCCATCAAACTTGACTCAAATGAGTAGACCTAATTCTAACATCTCCTGCTTTTCAATTCCACTGACTTCCTGTCATTTTTTGTTAAATTAGTTTCTTAGCAGGGAATGTTTCAATTTTCTTTCCCTCATTCCCACCAGTCTAATGATTCTTCACCATCATAATAAGTACAATGAATGTGCTCCATTAATGGACAGGAGCATTAGAGAATAATGTCATTTCTGAAAACTTTTAATACATTTTACAATTAAGAAGCCATAGATTCAGAGTCTTTTTCAAGTAGGAAAAACCCAAGTCATTTCCCTTGCTACACTTACTGCACTATGAAAAGTGGGTATTCTGGTAAGGAAGTTTCTTTAAGTTTTTAATATATTGCTTCATTTGAATGCCTCACCTTTATGCATCTTTATGCATCATCATGATCCCAGAAACTGGCTCAATTACTCATGTGCAAATAGCAAGGAGCTATTTGTATCAGGATTTTATACCAAATTTTGAATTCCAGCTAAACAGAGACAGAGAAAATATGTGAATGCAAGTGATTGTATTTTTTACATATGTGAAAATTTTATCTAGTACTATCAAGTCTTTAAAGCAATAATTATTTTGTCTGATCAATTGATGATGTACTCTTTGTTTCATAGTTCCCCCTACATTTTGCTTGACTTTCAGCGCTCAGAACTGTTTAAGGTATGAATCTTAAACCATCCATTTAGCCAAGCCCTGTCCTTTTGGCAGCAAAAGGCATGTCTATCCAGCCAAGTGCAGACAGTCCTGGCGTAGTGAACTGGAGAAACATGAGCAATGTGTACTGCTAAATCCATGAAGACATATCAGCATGTGATTTTGCATTGCTCTGTAGGACCAGTCTTTTAGGACCTTCTTCTCAGGTAACTCTACTGAAAGCATCAAGGGAGGTCTCGGCAGGTAACTGTGAAGACACATTCAAATTGTTTTGCTGAAATGGCAACATGTAATATTCCCACGGAAGCCAATCTGTACAGACTTATGTGCATAAAATATGGATTTTCATGTGTGTGGTATTGAATTATAATTTGGGGGTTTCTTTCTGAGGATCTAATTCATTCTTATGGGCAAAACCCCCCCACTGATTAACTGAGTATTATGCTTCTTTCTTTTTCTCTGGAAGCAAACCTTGTGTCAATATTAGCATTAGCACTTCTGGAGGGAATATCCTGATTGTCTCCTTGGACTGCACTTGCTTTCTGTCATTAATTACATGCACTAGAGTTCCTCCAAATGAAAATAAACCAGGAGCATTCATTCCATGATACCAGACTAGTTCAAAGTAAGCCCCCACATGCTATACCTGCTTCTGCTACACTGCACTGTCTGCTGTGTTGCTTCTGTTGCACACACAAGCCTGTTTGTTCTAGTAATGAGTGCAAATGGACAAGGTGATACGTTATTTAAGTATTCTTCTTTACAAGGAACAGAAATAATTTATTCCCAGTCTCAGCCAATACTTCTGTGTGTGATTTTTTGAGTATTTGATATAATAAAGTAGCTTTGCCTTGTTGTTTTACTTGTGTCCCTGCCAGCTGCACCACGTGTTTGTTCCTGGAAAATATTGCATGAGCTGGGAACTTATCAGATGCCTAAGGGGTACCTTCAACTTTGCTAAAGTTGTCATCATTTATACCCTTCAAAGCTGTGGATCATTTTGTGCATGAGCTGTAATTGCATCAGCCTAAACCCTCTTTTATAAAATTATCTAAAGTGTCATTTCTGCAAATTCTGTATGTTCTGTAGAGTCCTGGGCTAATTCAGAGCATTTTTTCTCCAAGGTGTGGTGTGGTGACAGGATTCTCCATGAAGGACTCTCTTTCCCTCTCCCAATGGCTAGTACTGCAGAACAGGTTAACAGTTCAATTAATCTCTCATTATTTCTTGTCATGGTTGAGGCATCTGGAGAGGACTGATAGCATCAGGAAGATAGATAACTTATGATTTATGTGATGAGAAAGACCAACATTTACTAATGTGGGACATCACTCACAGCAGCAGCCCATTTCATTCTGTGAACAGTTAATATGAAATTCAGCCATCTGGAATACTCCTTTCAAACCTGTTAGCACAACAAGGGCTGCACTGGTACTTCCCTCCATTCCCTTTCCATACATTTTAGGGTGATGGCATGCAGTGAGTCAGAGTACATTGTATATGCCTGTACTTCATTTGTTTGATGATTGTGTAAAGTGAGAAGGTAACAAGACAGTCCTGTTATTCTTTGTCATGGTTAGTAGGGATTCAATTTGTTAGTATGGCTTCTAAAGAGTTAAATTAATGACTGATTACAAATGAAATACTGGAGCTTTCTTGCCAAAACCTCTTGAAACAACTACTTCATCTGGGTATGGGTGACTCTCAGAATATTTTTAAGTTCTGAAAAATGGTCTTACGAGAGGACTAGAGAATACATTGTCTAAGTAGAATATCATTGGGCTAGTTAATATAGGTCAGGAAGAAAACTGACATTTCTTAAGGGAATATATTTGCAAAGTAATTGATTGATTGATTGAATAAAGGAAGTTTTATTTATTTGTTCTGGCTTCTGCTAAGACCTGTACTACTCTTTTTTTCCCCTCCTTTTGTTCTTAGTGCCACTCTCACGTTTTAGTATTCTGGCCATGCCTGTGACTTTGGGAGCAGGGTCTTTCTGAGTGCCTAGACATATCTAGTCATTATTGCCATTATCTTTGCAGAGTTACTGTTGGGTACTTAGGAAAGTGTTAGGCCCCATGTAATGTGTCCAGAGTTGAGATGAAAAGTGGTAGAATTAGATGATCAAGGTTATGGAAGGACATAGAACCAACAGCTCAGAATCAACAAGAGGTTTCTGAGAATTCAAGTTTAACATATCATTGATAGGACCAATACTTTTTTCCTCTTAGCTGATATCTGTGTTTTCTGGATTCCTGCTGTTTCCCTCTCTGTCTCCTGTAATGTCATTTCTGGTCTATAATGGCCTTCTTTTAAACTCCCATGGAGTTTTCCCCGATTTCCTGCTGATTTCACCTATTGAGAGGGAGAGGAAAAAAAAAGAAAACTGCATCTTTACTCTTCAAATCTGCTATACTCTATCCCAGTCACACTTGTTCCTAAGATTTTGGATCTTTTTGTGCAGGTACAATTTCAGAAAAAAAAAATTGGAACGTGAAATGTGAGTTCATGTGAGTGTGTGCAAAGGTCCTTTAACAGATATGAAAGCCTCTTCCAGAGGCCCAGTTTACAGTTTATTCAGCATCTCACTGTGTGGCACTGCATACTGTTAAAACAGATGTGCTATCAACATAGTTAAATATTTCAATGATTTATTATCTGTGGTTTTGCAACAGAAAAGTGCTTTCTATCAAAATACAAGAGCAGAAGTGTTCAAAATCCTATGCTATGATACCTTATTTGTTCAATGACAAAACTTCTTAAAGGATGAAGCAGAAAACTTCTCAAGATATCATTGGTAAGCTGAATTGTTATAGATTACAAGTATGTAAATAACATGCTCCCAGGAAGTATCAAGAAATGCTTGACCTTTGTTGAAAAACTGCCAAAGCACAAGTTTGTTGTGATTTGAGTACTTATTGTGTGAGAGGGAGACCTCTTATGTCTCTCTAAAGTGTAAGTTGAATAAATTTCTCTCTTAGATTACATGAGGAATAATATACCTCAGACCTTCTTGCTAAGTGGTTTTATACCCACTACATATTCAGACCTTCCTCTGCCTCTAAATTGAAATATGTTGATTCTCTGAATGCTGTAAATAAACATTTTGTTCCATAAACTTTGACATTAACTCAATTACCCCCTCTTCACCTAGCTAGGTTTTTGCTCTTCAGAGTGCAGTATGCTGGTGCTTTTGTGATCTGGTTGCCTGCTCACCATACAGAAGAGAAGGAACATTTTGCTTTCTTTGAGTTTGTCCTTCTTGACTACCACAGCAAAGTAGTAGCTTTGCAGTGATATTTTTGGATTCACTCTTTTCTGAGTGAATCCAACCTCTGTTTCAAAGGTTAATACAGCAAATCCCATCATGCTGAAAAGCTTTCTGCATCAGAAATCATTGTCTTGTGATGTGTTTCTAAGTGCCTCCTCCAAGGTGTAGACCTTTGACTGTAATGTCTGAGTTTTTACAATAAACATTAATGTCAGAGATGTGGTCTTGAAAATTTGTCTAGGTTGTGCAACTTCCAACTGATATTGTGGTAAAATTTGATGTGACAAAATTTATTTGGTGAAATTTATTTGAGGGAGCCTGTATAAAAGACAGACAGACAGAAAGGAAAAGGTGAGAGAGAGTGAAAAAGCATATTTGGAGAGATACTGGCTGTTGGCGTCTGTTAATGCCAGGGGTTTTTTTTGGGTTTGTTGTCAAATGTTGTAAATATTGCAGTAAAGATTCTCGTATATGTGAACCAGTTTTTCATAGATGACAGGTCAGATATTCACGATTTTGGGGATTGTTAGTATTAAGTGTGTGAATATAGATAGGCACTACAAGTGAAGTAACTGCTTGTTCAATTTACATGAGTGACTTTTTGCAGATACAGATTATGAACAAAGTTGGACTACTTGTAGTATAATTTAAGAAAGTTCAGAGCAGGATCATGGATGCTTTGACCCCTATTCTCTCTAAGCATTTTTTAAAAGCATCTTTACTTTTTAAAAAAAATTAAATTTCTTATAAAGAGTAAGAAATGCTCTCACTTTTCTGCCCTTGCCATCATTAGGAATTTCACAGAGGGCACACCCTTGATAAACAATGATTTTTCCTTCTTTCTCCAAGTGACACTATCAGTTCTGAAAACGCACTCTGTTCAGAGTTTTCCACTGATCTTGAAAAAAAGACCTCTCATCCTTTAAACCTACCTAAAAAACATTTCCATTCTGCCCATTAAGAAAGATCCTGCTCATTTGCTGATTTTGCTATCATATTGTATTAATGTAATATTATCATATTAATGTAATATTGATTTCCCCATAAAATGTTGACTGACTCCCTGTGAATCTCTTAGGTGGGACTCAACCATCGACCTTCTCTGACATTGTCTCAATAGTAAAGAAAATGTAGAAAAAGGACTGTTCCTTTCTCTCTGCTAACTTAAACTGCACTAAGTAGGACTACTTTTTTGCTCTAAATATCAGGCTTACCTGCATGTGGGAAAGGTAAGGGCAAAGGGCTGAAGAGGAGGGGAGAATAATTAGTAGAAGAAAGGAAGGAGAAGACACAGGAAGATCTATTCAAGAAAAGGGGGTCATTTAAAGGGTTGCATTTGCAAAAAGGAGGACAGTGATACCTGAGCAAAAATGTATTCTTCAAGTCAAACACATTTGGATGCCTAACGCTTAGGGACCTTCTCTCACCTGTCACAGTCTGCTGTTACCTCTGCCCCCATGTGGCTTAGGCATTTTAAGGCTGATGTTTAAGGATTCCAGACCTTGGTACCCCACAGTGGTCAGTGGAAGGAGGTTGTCCCAACACCTTGCATTAGGCAACACTCCAAAGAGTTTGTGTGTATACATCTTGTGAACAGGTAGTTATATGGTTGTGGTTGTAATTGTAGTTGTATTTTTCCTATACCATACACTGTCGTGGTAATTAACGACATTTTTACCATGGAGATGGTACTATTAAAAAAATATACTCCAGTATTCACCATCATTATGTTTCTCACTGCTGATTATCTTAGCAGATACTCAGGTATTGTAAATCAAAGGCGACTCTGATGAAGGGGAGAGGGAATGATGCATCTGACTCCATCATCAGAAGGCTAATGAATTACTTTATTATACTGCACTATGTACATTGTATCTAAACTGAATCTGCCAGGCACTCACTCGTGCTCACAACTGCACAGAACTGCACTCATCTCTGACTCTCTCGTGACTGTCCCATGGCAGTCCCACACACACACACTTCTTGGCCCTGCTAGGCCAAGGGAACAAAACATCCTCACTTTGGGTGAACAATCTCCATATTGCATTCTGCTTTAGCACAGCACAGGCACAGCAAGCGAGATAAGAATTGTGTTTTCCTTCTTCTCTGCTTGTCTCACAGCTTCTCTCTGTTCAGAGAGCATGTGAATACCACACTCAAGGGCTGTTGTGGGTGTTTTAGTGAATTATTATCAGACCATTTGTTACTTTAAACAAACACATCTGTGTCCAACACGACCACGTCACAAGGCTGATGCTTTACTGGGTTGATGTGTACACCTCAGAATATCAAGGATATTGTGTCTTCACAGAGTGCATGTTCTTAACAAAGGCATGCTTTCTCCTTTAATTCCAACTTCAGAATCATACAGCCTGGGGCAGAGGAATTGCTCTGTTCACTTCTTTTACCCCAGAATAGCCTGTTTGACTGGCACACGTATACATGCACACGCATACACACACATATATATAAAATAGCTCCTTCTTGAGCTGCCTGATGCAAAATGGCACCTTGTGTATTTTGCAATAATTTCCTTTTTTACCATTTTGAAAGCTCGTGGTACCAAGTTTTACAATATTTTAAATAATAAATACCTGTAATAGAAAGATACTCTGTGATATAAGCAAAACTACATTTATCAGCAAGGCTGAGATGTGTGTGTGTGTGTGTAATGTATTATGATGATTTAGGATTGCCTTAGACTATTTGCCATGCTGCTGTGTAACACTTTGTGGAATAAGCATAGGACAGAATTTTGTCTTTGGAGGATTTTATGGAAAACATCAAACAGGCTATGCATTACAATTTTGCAGTGTAGAGTCCTGAATGTGACTCTAAGTAACAGTTCTGTCAGCCATAAACATGGCATTCAAGAAACAAAAAATCTTTCCAAAGAGTGTTTAGAATATGCTAAATTACTTTATAAATAGTCAAACATTGTGCCTTTATTCCTATTTGTTGCTGTTGCCACAATGTGTCATTTTAATACTAATATTTCAATATGCTAGTATTCACATAAATACATTTTTCTCTAATAACCTTTTAGAGATAATTAATCAGTATGTATTTTGATTATAATATACAGTATGAATCACTTAATAGTAGTAGTGTTGAATATAATTCAAGCATCTTAGTGTTTTTTCAGATTGTACAGCTTCCTTTCAGTAAAACTCAGAATGTTGAAAGTGAAATTTTACTCTGTTCATTGACCTGTGCTGTTGACTTTCTGCTAGTGAAATTCAAGCCAACAGAGACCTTGAAAAATATCTTTATCTTCTCTATTCTTTGCATATAACAGTTACTTTTCCCTATTATTGACATTAAATACAGATCTTAAAATGCTCTTAATAGTTCAGATGATAAACTTTTACCTTATTATACCAAATCACTGCTTCATTGGTACTAATTAAAGAGGTTAAGTATTAGTTGGCTTCTTTTGCTTACCACTTTTAGGCCTATAGGTGAGAGAAAGGTTCCTCTTTCTACAAGGATACTGGAATGTCACATATACATTAGAACAACTGAGACACTCCATAATACATAAAACATGAAAAAACCACCCATCTCTATTAAAACACAATTCCAGAGACTGGAACCCATTTCTTAAGCAGCCTGAGCTTGCCAATGCTTTCACTCACAAACCTGGCCATGACTCTTGTTTTGCATCCTTCTCTCAGCACCTGTGCTCGATGCTGGTTGTCTCAGTTCACAGACTGCATGTTTGGTGTAGATCAAGAAACAAACTCAACTTCATAAGCACAACCTCCTTCAAGGTTAGCCAGATGAGCTGTCTTGCCTTTCTCTGCCCAGCTGCTGAAATGCACGAGTTGCATCTTTCCTTTTTTCAGGCTTTGCAAGGACACATAGGAGCTCTGGAAGAAGGAACCAGGTTTTCTTCAGGTTTGTCTTCCAATTAAATTACTTTGGTGTAGGCTTTGCTATAAGATCTGCCCCCTGTTTTTCCAAATGGGACTTTTTGCAAACTTTTCCTGCTAAGAGGTCTCTTTTACCTTATTGTCTTGAACTATCTCTAAGATATTTGAATTTTTGAGACCTCTGCTCCTGTCTTGTATTTCAACAAGCATTTGTAATAGACCATGCAAGGAAATGGGGAGAAGAGATAGGGAATGGGCACAAAAACATGCTTGTGAGCAAGGTGATTACACACTTCTCCTTAGCAAATAATATTAAAAATTTGATGCTGCGGTATAAAATGTACAGTTTATTCATACAAAGTGCTATAGGTGGGCTCTTATCACAGTGCTGGTTTGTGCTACCTTATAGCATATAGGCCTAGTTTTTTTTTTAAGACATAAAAGTGCTTTGAAATAGCTTTTTATGCTGTGACTTGTCAATATGTGCATATGTATATTTATATATGTGTGTCTAGTACATAGCAGGTAGGTTGTTTGCATGCAGGAGAGACAGTCTTGGCAAAACAAAGCAAGTTGTGTGAATAAGAAGAATGGCTGCTGGTCTGCTCCTGCAGAATGATTCAATGATTCCTAATCATTTTCTTCCTTTGTGTGTGCATTGGATGTTTATGCCACTAGAATAGTAATAGCAATTCTTAACTCAGAGTACCTTACTCAAGTGTTTAAGCTCATTTCAGAAATAATTTTCTTGTCAGACTCATCACTGTAAACCTCTCTGATATGTCTGTACTGCCATATGTTGAATTATACAAAGCATGTTCCATTCATGGTGAAAATAACCTAAATGGAGAGGCTCTAGCAATAAGTCTCACTTAGGATGTTAAAGCAGAACTTAAGTGCCATGCACATACTCTGACAATTTGTCTGCATAGAAACACATTTCAGCTGCAATTGAAATAGTTATAAGAGTCTCTGCTGCAGCTTCTTAGGCAAGTAGCTGGGATGTTTGTCTGATTTCTCTTTGGACCCATCTGATTATACTGGCATTTTGATATTTGTCATTTTTCAGCATGTATCTTTGAAAAGCAAAAGCATTTTTTTAAGCCTGTGCCATCATGGCTGTGAAAAATACTTGTTTCACAGAGCACATACACTATAATGTGATGGTGCTTTCATCAGGTTAGCATTTCTTTCTAACCATGCCATGAAAGAATATGTGTCAATGCAAGAAAAATGAAAGGAGCAGAGGAAGAAAAAGCTCACACACTTTTACAATCAGCCAGAATTATGGATTTTGCAATATTCTTTAGTATTTTTTTTGTGATGCTAATGATTCGTTATCTATTTTTCAATTGCTATTAAAAAGTTGAATGTAAGTAAAAATTGATCCAGACAGAGAATCTGTCTCCTTCAGCCTGAAAAAACCAAAATAGTGTATTAGTTTTGTATTTTGAATGGAATCATTTAAGACATGTATTTTTGTGGCTTGTCAGTAGAATTAGTCAAATTACAGTGTTGCAGCAACTTTAGCTAAAATGTTGGTTGTCAAGTGCTTTTATACTAATGCTTTGATGCATATACATGGAAGATGAACTTTGAATTAAACTGTTAATGTTACAGGAAAAGATAGTTCAGTACAAAGTTCATTAGAATACTAAGAGTCCTTTAAAAAAAAAAACAACAAACCAAACAGCATAAAGGCAACGACCCCTTGTATCACATTATTATTAAAAGGAAAATTCAAATGTTTAACAGCACTGTCTAGAGCACTGTGCTAAGAATGGTGTTTCCATTGGTCAGTGAGTTACAGGTGTGGTGTGTACAGGTACACAGTAGAGACTGATCAAAGTAAAATGAACTTCATTCCTCTGAAGAAGGTTAGCACAAAAGCTTATATGTCTCTTCAGTTCTTACTCAAGCCTTATTTGAGGAGTTAAATTGAAATTTAATGGTGCAGAAACTGCTCCCTCTGTCTCTTTGCAGAGGAGCCAAGCTCAGTTCCCTCAAGGACATCTCAGAACTGCCATGGCTGATTATTTGAACTGAGGAGGGGCACAGGCCACAGATAAAGCACAGTCAAATAGTCCATAAATGTGATACATAAATGATATGTTGAATGAGACTCCAAGAACCCCACCCCCAAAATTTGCACAATTTGAAAATAGCTGAAGCCAAACATTTATTTATTAAACATGATTTAGAACACAAATATAGAAACTTCTGATGATTTTCTAAACTCTAGTTCAAGGCAGAATAAAAGAGTAAAAAGCTGCTAAATGTGTCTCGGTGACATTAGTGCGAGAAAGAACCTCAGGTCACAATCTCTTTATTATAAATGGGAAATCTAATCTAAATCAAAGAAATGCCTTCACTTTCTGTCTGTAGTATGTTTTTTAGTGAGCAGGAACTCAAGTTTCAGAATTGCCTGTAGAAATTTACAGTTAATGTGCTAAGGCACCTAAGGGATGCTTGAATGCATCCCCAGATACTAAAGCATTAAGGACCATCTCTGAAACACCAACCCTGTATTTTTATGATTATTTTAGGCTCTTCTGCTATCCAGCTGTGGGGAGCAGGGTTGTGACAAGCATTTTGAACTTCTGTGTAATTGTTTATCTGTGCATACTGTGCTTCTATTCAAGAGTTTGAGTAACAGAATTTACGAGAAAAATGTAACTTTTTTCTCTTGCCAAGGTTCATGGTCTAGCATACAGAAAACATAAACTGTTTTAAGATCATAGAGTAGTGCTTCTTTTCAGATTACTTCAGTAAATAACTCTTGTTCAATGGCTTTTATGGGAGACAACCCAGTCAATCCTGTGCTTGTCTAATAGACAGTGCTCTCATATATGAATGATTTGCTTTGAGGAGATGTTGATCTTAGTTTGAAGCAAACATTTTGAACATCCCTGTGGCTTGAAACATTTATTATTTACAATGTGAGTATTTGAGGACATTATTCAGATAGAACTTCCTTGATTTAACATTCAAGACAGCCCAGAAGATAACAACCCTGAGAAACTGGAAGGAGGTGGAATTGGGCTTTGACCTTAATGAGCTGCAATGGTGAGTCTCTCAGCAAAGCTTGTGCTGAGGATCTGCACTGTCAAAATTATTTCCAAATAATGCCCATAGAACTTAAAGGAAAACAGATATGCTGATAATAAAATAATCACAAAATGAACAAAAATACATTTTTCAAGACAGGCATGGTTCATGCAAGATTCATCATGAGCCTCAGAAGAGGGCAAAGATGATTTTCTGGCAAACTAGGAACCTATGTAGGCATCCTACTTTCACTAGATAGGTTAAACTGAAGGAAGCAACCTTACCAATGAAGTTCAGTATGTTTCAAAGAATGAGACAATGAGGTATTTCTCAGCTTGTCTCCTGGTAGGAGGAAATAATTGCAAAAGTACAATTATGTCTTAACAGACGAAGAATATAGTTTTAACTATGAGGAACAAGAGAAACAATGCTCAAGAAAGAGAATTTATGAGTCTTCTTTTCCCCTCTAACCCTTGTCTTCTCCACATACTTCCTTTTAGAGATTCTACTGTCCAAAATTTAACGAGAAGAGCAGATTATTTTAGTAGGGTTTTTTTTAATTTGAGTGGAGACAAATGATATATGTATAAGATACAATTATTTGAGGGATGGGGGATAGCAGGAAACAGCAGGTAAGCAAATTCTCACTCACTGTGTAATGTCATACATAAAACTGCTTTAATGAAGTTGTGATATTTACACCAGGCATGGATCTGTCTCCTGGGATTTAATTCTTCTCTCATTTACATTGTTTTAAGCATGCTTAACATTTCAAGGGGTTACTATGGATTTGCCACAGTGATGGGCTAAAATCAGGGTGACCTTTTCCTTGTTTTCATAGCAAGATGTTGACTCTGATTAACCATAGGATAAGGGCAACTTGCTCTTCAGGTTCTGCAGGGTTAGAAATATAGGCTGCCTTTAAAGTAAGACATGAGCACTCTGTGACATTTTGGTGAGAGGCAAATGAGCCTAACACCTGGGCTCACTTTGAAGGTCTTGTAAGGCTGGCCCTACATACATCCCAGATCACCTATTCTAATTTAATTTAGCTTTTTCCCTTAATTCCAGTTTTGCTTATAACTGTTTCTGTCTAAAATTATATAATTTGCTAAACTGTGCACTGATATCATAGTATGGATTCTTCAATAATTTATATGAAATATATAAATACAAAATAATTTATATGAAATGCATTCTTCTAGGTCTAAATTAATTTACATACCATTATGTTTGTGCAAAGTCTGGACTTTTCACATTTCTTATATCAGATTACAGAAACAGACCTGCTTTATAATTGCAAATAAGAAAATGAGAGTTTAAAGGACAATGCCACAGGATAGGTAAAAAAAAAAGGTCTTCTTTTTTAAATTATTTCCAAATGAAAATACACATTAGGTATATAAAAGAAGTCTTCATGTTAGCTTCATATGCCATCTTTGCTACAACCTTTACCTTTTGATCTACTTACATACAGACAGATATCTATATATGTACAAACTCTCCTACCTGCAATTTCTCACATACCTCACATGTTTCAAGGAGTTATATTAACACATTCTGACTACAGATTTTGATTGAGCCAGCTATTATAAAGCAGATACTATTAACATTTGGATTTTTGAAGGCTGGTCAAAACTTTTCTGAAAACAAAAATGAAAAAGAAGCATTGAATGTGACTGTTTGGAGAGATTTCCACTGAAGTCCAAGAGGTTTCCATTGGCAATGTGAGATAACTGCTGCCTGTTGGCATCTCTGCCTGCTTGCTCGCCCAGACCCCTTTCTGTGTGTTAGTTCAGGAGGCATCTGGAACCCAGAGGAATTTCCATCCTGGCAGGAACAAGGGAATATTATGGTATTTCAAAATGAAAAAGTATTTCAAATACTGGAAGTTAGTATTCAGAAATGCAATTAGTTTTTCTGTTTTGCCTCATTTCCATCAGCATGACAAAGACTTGGTACATTTCTTCCCTTCCTAGTTTCCCATAACATTCAGCATGCACATCTCCTTTTGTCTCCCACCAATGCTCCAGGAACAACACCTCTCCTTCTCGCAATGTTTTTTTGTTTGAAGGAGATGATCTTCCATTTCCACCAGTAAAGCTGCAGACAATCTCTGAAAGCAAGCAAGGAGGTGATGAGACAAGAAAACTTGTTTGGTTTCAGACCTGACCACTCATGCATGACAATATTACCTTGGATAAACAGTGTTTTTTAAGCACAAGCTTGAGCAAACAGTGCTATGTAAATTGCATCAGCCTACAAATAGCTCTGGGAGGTATTGTGTCTCCTACCACAATTCAGAATAATTGCCTACTGGCTTCCTTTCTCTCTTAGGGGATAATAATCAGCTGCTTACCTCTGTCTGTAGTATAACTACTAAACATCAGCACAGAAAGCCTAACACAAATATACACTTGCTCATCTGCTTCATTTAGCTGCTAAAGCTTTTGTATCACTCACTCCTTTTTCATGCAGAGCATGCAAGTAATTTCTTGCTTCCTATATATTTGGAATCTTTTTCTCTCATAACCATATAAAGTTGTAATTTTTATCTCCTTTCACCCATATGATGTTTGTGCAAAGCTGCAGCCCATGATGGTCTGTTTGTCCTTCCCCATTTGTAGAGAGAAGATAATAAAATTTATTCATACTCCTAAAACGTTAAAGAAACACTGATTCTCAATTCTATGTAATATGTAAAATGTATTTACACCATGTTTATGTTATAATGCCATGATGGTGCAAAGCATCCTCTCCCATATAGGAGAATCAATACAAATAACACTCAGTGATTTGTTCATGTGGAAGAGGTAGAACTCCATACTACGGGAAGCTAAGATTCTAGGAACTTCATATAGTAAATAGCTTGTGTCACTCTGTGCCATAAGATTGGATATATTATCCCTGAATCATTATAGTCATATTTAACCCCTTTGTGATTTCACACAGGAATATATTTACTGGATTAGTCTAATTTCTTGTAAATACATGACCCAGTAGGAGTCATTTAAGAACTGGGCTGAAAGAGAAAACACAATTACCCTTCAGCTTGAATGATTATTTTGGTTTAACCTCCAAAACCTCTGGTTAACCCCTGCAGTCCAAAGTAAGGGCACCAGTGCAAAATCTCCTTGTAACAGATGCCATTTGCATGGCTTGCCAAAATAGATCTTGAAGGGTTTTATGTTGTTTTGCTTTCCTTTTAAAGGTTTTCAACATAACAACTGTGATATTGATACTGTTTTATTCTAAAGAGTATCTTCCCCATTCTAGAGGAAATTGAGACTGTTCCACACCTGCTCCCACGCACATCCTGGCATTTTGAAAATGGATACATACAGGGTGCACACCATGCTCAGGTTGAATAGCTGTTCCAGTATATACAGTTAAATTGAAATGTATTGATTGCACATCGGGCTTAACATAGACTAAGAGTTCTCTGAAATTAGAGCTCAGAAAGTACCATTCCTTTACCCTGTCAACTCCATCTTCATTGATGCCATTGTAGAGAACAGAAATGAATATGCTCGTGCTCATTTCTTCAATCAGTGCCAGATTTGTAATTCTACAAGTTGACAAATAGGAGTTAAGTTGTAATGGATGGTGGTCTGCTGAGCAGTATGCCATAAATTCTCATAAATAAGTGTTTATAATATTAAAATTTATTGGCCAAAGTGTTCTTTCTGGTAATTACAGACATACCAAAGTTAGTATGCACAATCGTGGAGGGGGAAAGGATTTTTAGCAACCCACAACATTTTAGAAGTGTCAACTGCTACAAAATGTTGTTCAATCATGAGAGAGATCTTGGACAGTAACTATTTTCCCTATTCTTCATCATCACACTATGTACTTATTTCAATATACGAGAAATAATGACAAGAGCAGTAGTGTTGTCTTATTCCCATGAAGCAGGGAGTGGACTTGGGGGTGCATTTTCCTTGATATTGCCATCTCAACGTGACTTCTCATCTGGGCAGTTCTTCCAAGGCGACAGAACTTCTTATTTTCACCATGGGGCATTAGGAAAGAGAGGTGTCATCTGTTTATCTTTAACCCCAATTACCCAATTTGAAATCCAGGGGTGCAACTAATTGCAAGTGATGCCTGCTGGCATAAAGTTTCTTGTCACTGATGGAGTTTATATCTTTAAACAAACACAAATGTTCCATTGACTTAAATACATTCTGTTTTAACATTTAAATAAATGAGGTTATTCTGTTTTCTGATAGAAAATGAGCTGAGACTGAATGCAGACCTTTCAATAGTTTTGGTCTTTAGATTAGATGTTTTATCTTGGTTTCATCACTAGCTTTCTCTTATATCATTGTGACAGGACAAATTTATTTACATATGGTGTTTTTACAGATACTAGACCAGTATCAAGGTCCTATAATTTTTTCATAATTCATATCAGGTGAATAATTTGCTCGAAATGCAGGTCTTTGACTCTAATGGATTTCCTTAAACTCATTTATTGTCCTCTTTCTAAACTATGATTCAGATACTTGCTTAGTAAATATTGCCTGACATTTTACTGCATTTCCATAACAGCTAAAAAGCAGAGCAGTAAAATATAAAAAATAGGCTCTGAAACCTATAGTTTTATATCTCATAGTGTTAAATATGATTTTTTTTAATGGCAGCTATTTATTATTCACCCTGTCTGCCCTTTTCTGCACACAAGTATTCATAGCAGCAGAGATTTTGTAGTAGTTTAGTTCCCTTGGGCTGTGTCAGGAGGCCCACAATAAAATATAAGACCAGAATTATTGCTAGCATAAAGCTGTTTGTGGCAACCAAAAGCTTGGTTCATCATTGATTAGTGATTGGTATCCTGCTGTAGCCATTTCACTAATATGGAAATAAAGGGAATTGCCTGAAAAAGAAAGAGGAAGCAATAGCTTTATATAAGAGGGGCTTTTTTTTTTTTCAGTACATCCCCTTAGTTTGCTTTGCTTAAGAAACACATCAGGATCACAATGAGGAAAGACCAAAGCAGGGTTATCTTTGTAATGTTCTAGTCAGTTGCCTGGGCAGTTATTTTATATAATTATAGGGCAGAATACATTTTAACAATTCTAAAAGTATTTGTCATTTCTGTAAATATGTCTAGAGATCTAAATTTATTATATGCTATGATGACCAAGACCCTAAATCTAGAAATGACTGAAAGTTTTCAGTTTCACTTCCTTTGTTTAATAAATGTACAACTTATAAAACCCAAGTGGCTACACAGTGGTCACATTATGCAACTTATTGGGCTTTTGTCTAAACCACAGGATGTACATCTTAGCCCTTGGGAAAAAAATTGTCTTCCTTTTCCCTTAAAACTCAAGGAATGAAGGTCAGTTTCAAGAAATAACCCACTTCACTTAACTTAATGTTAACACAAAAAATATTAAATTTATTGTAACCAATGGTGGTATTTAAATATACATAGAAAGGAAAATGAAAGTACATCAGGAAAAGATCAATGCATATTCCAGTATGTTGCAGCAAAATATGTATCCGTGCCAGAAGATTGCTGAAATCATCAAAAGCGGGCAATGAAGAAAACTGTGGCAATGGAAATAGAGCACAGAAATAAGTATTAATGTGTTTAAAGCAAAAAGGATCTTAACAGTGATGCAGATCTCTTAAGCATTGATAGAATAGTCAAATTACTTAAAAATGTATAAATGACAGAAGTGATCTCTTAGTATTTCTTCTCCATTTTTGGGAAAAAAAATTAAAGAAGTAAATGATAGAGGTGTTTGAAAAGATAATGATGATAAAACCTTTTTTGATCCTGTGATAATTTGAGAGAATGCCTAGTCCTAGATATTAAAATGATAGACATTTTGAAAAGAGCATTTGTCTTTCATTCAGAGGTTTTGAAAGAGTTAGGAAGATGAGGAATTCTCTCAGGATCTGATCTTCATTTTCACCATTTTTTTGAACAGCAAAGAGGTCTGGAAGAGAGGTAATGTTGGATAATAGTTTAGAAGGAGTTGTAAAGAAAATTATTTATATTATTTATATTCAGTGCTTAGCAATGTTCTTAATTGGGCACCCTATGAAATCTCAATCAAGAAATAAAAGTATTATGGAAATTATATGGCATTCCTCAAATGCACTAATAATCCAGTATCTCTACTTCTCCAAATGTAACCACTTCCCCAGAGATTTCTGTTTAAGAATATTGCATTTAAAGTCTGAATTCCTAATGATTGTATAAGTGCTTTCGGTCCTTTGATGCCAAAGATTTCAACAATGACCAACAGCATAATAATATTTATAGCATTATGTAATATAATAATTTATAAGATTTACAGGAATGAAAAGGTAGAAAAGTAGCAAATTACAAAGATAAAATTTGAAATTTTAGTGTTCTTTTCTTCAAAAAGCCTTGAACGTCCAAAGCAGTTAGAATTCTATAACTGTTATATCATGAGGGCTTGAGGTTTTTTTGAGTCTTTTAAAAAAAACTAGCATGATTTGATGACCTGATACCTTTACATGCCTTCTGAAAAAAAAGCTTTATTGCAGTGGATTTTAAAATGGGTTTATCATGTCTTGGGAGAAGAACTCTAACTTGCCATGCTTTTGTCCGAGAAGGACTTAATCTTGTGGTATGTGTCTAATTATGGTACTTATGCTCAGTCAAAGAGTACTTGCCTAATTGGCAATGGCAACTTGTCAAGTTACCATTGCATCTGTATTCAACTTTCCAAGTTTAGTAAGTACTTCCTCACATCAAAGAAGATATTAAAGTTCTTAAGAAAGAACTTTAATGTTAAATTCTTGGAAAAGAGCTTCAACGTTAAGTTCTTTGAAAAGAGCTACTTCTAGTATATTAAAGCTGTACCCTAATTTAATCACCTAAAGGCCATCTTTTACTTTAGTACATATGGTACATAAACTTTGTTGCTTTCAAAATACTCATTTATTTAAAATACAGAAGTTTAATTCTAAATCAGGCAGTGTTAGACTTTACCAAGTATGAGCCAATTTAACAATATTTCTGAATGCAAGTTAATGTGAAATGTAAAAAAACAAGAAAAAAACATACTGAACAAGTAAACTCAGAAAATAGCTAAAGAGTTGTATTTGTTGCAAGAATTCAGTCTTTACAGTAACTATGTTGTTCCAGGCCAAAAAGCCCTGTTGGCAGATCTGACTGCAGCTGTATGAAGTTACTTGGAGGTGCAGGTAGCTATGGTGAGGAAGAGCTCCCTGAATGGCTGGTCCCCACCTCCTGCCCACACTTTATCCATATTCTGGCGTTGTGGCTGTCTGCAGGATTTGGATTCTGTGGACACCGACTGCCATAGGCGAGTTTGTCCTAGTGCTTGATGGAGATAAGCCCCAAGGCTGTTCTTTCCCTTGGAATAAGGACTTCACAGCAGATGAATGAATTCAGTGTTGGTGTGGGGACCATGTTGGTTATTCTGGGTCGTTCTGCAGGCATGAGAGCTGCTGTGAGGACATCAGACATAATCCTGCCCTCCTCACACAAGTTGTCCTGGTTTGGGGCAAATTTGGGAGAAAACCTCCAAAAGGGTTCCTCTAGAAAGCAGATTCAAGCAGCCCCTCCCCCAGCTGGTTCGGGAAAAGATTTCCTTGGTGAAAAGTGGAAAAAGCCTGTTTATTTAAGAGGCAAAGCATTCACCAGCACAAAAAATTGAACAATATTAAACAATAAAACCTGTTGCTGCTCTGAAGAGATGACAAACGCAGGAAGTCTCCTTTGTGGGCTGTAGCTCAGCTCACTCAGTCTCTTATCAGTCCCTCTTGTGCTGGCAGTGCCACGTCCCAGGCCTGGCCCGGTGGCCACAGGTGTGAGCTGCCAGTGCTCTTCTGGGTGTTCAGTCCAGAGCAGGTTTAAACAGGTCCAGGAAAAAGAAAAACCACAGTCCAGGGATCTTCTCTGTCTCAGCTAGCTAAAAACTAACTAAAAGCCAAGGAGAGCTCCATCCCGCTGCCCACTGCAGACAAGAAGAGGCACTACAGTCCAGGAAAAGGATGTGCCTTTTCCTGGAGGAGCAAGTGCAGTGTCTGAAAACAAACTGCCTGCTTCTTCTCTCCCCCCCTTTCACTCTCAGAACCAGTCCTAAACGTGCAAAACTTATTTCTTGGTTAAACAGAAGAACGGGGATACAAGCATTATAAAGTCACCTCAAGACACAAGTGCATCCTCTACTGAACCTAGTCATTTTTCTGAGGGAAGAACTTTTGGATTAAATTATGTTATGATTATGCTATTATAATTTTGTACTTCAACATTTGCAGGATTCATTTTATTCAGAAAATGTAACTTTTTTGTCTCTAGGTAAATTGCATGTGTGATTGGGCCAGACTTTCAGAATGAATTCCATATAATTGCTTGTTTATCCAAAGAGTTAGGGATGCTGAATTATCTACATACACACACACACACACACACACACACACACACATATGTAAATATATGTATACATGCATACACATATATGTGCATGTTAACATATATATGCAGTTTGTATAGATGCATGCTATGAACTAACTCCCGGCATATTTGGGTATTTGCATGAACGTATGTGACTTGGCTTCATGTTTGCTGTCAGCTTTCTTACATTATACACAACTTTATGGGGAGAAGGGCAGGGGCTTTCTGTAAGTGTCTCCTTTGTTTTATCTACAAGGCTGTTCCTTAATAATTAAAAAAGGGTTTGAATACTTTGCGACATACTGAAGGGAATTCTCAGAAATAGAAATCAAAGAACTCTGTTCTGTATCCAGCTCTTTGAAAGACTTGATTGAATGACTTCAGTAAAACATTTTGGGATATATTATATGGTTTTATTTCACTGGCTTCTTATAAATTTAGGATGGGGAATGCAAACTGGTAATTTGTAATGCCATAGCAAAAAGGAAATTAACACTGAACGTGGATGAAAGTGCAATGCAACAACATAATCTAGTTACATAAACTTTGCAAACAGTAAAAAAAAAAAGATTTAGCATTCCCAATAGAAAGACTCAGCATTTTTCACAGATTTATGATTGAAATCTTGGCCTTATGGTGTAATCCTGTATTTGTGTAATGAGAATAAATCTTCACAAAAAACAAACTGGAAGATCAGTATTCCCGAAGAAATGCTTGCAGTAGGACAGGAACATAGTATGTGAAGAGAAAAAGAAGATAGAAAGGTAATGTTTCCTTGTGTGTTCCTAAAGCCATGAAGCATCTCCAGGCTTTCAATATCGAGTGACAGCTTTAATTTACAGTTCAGCTTGGAGACATTTTTATAGCCCTGCATTCAGTTCTTTTATGTGGGCAGTACAAAGTGCTTATCAGAACAAGCAGGTTTTTTAAACCACAAGGCACTTTATACACTGTGCATCAGGAGTAGGGTTCTGAATATAGGATTAAGGAAAATATACCATAAGGTGGACCATTAGAGAGTCAAAATGGAGATAAGATTAAGGGTGTACCTGAGAACATACATGCCTTTTACATTATCCCTGTCCTATCATTCTTACTTATATTTTGCTTTTAAGACATGGATTTTCTTTGACTCTGGAGAAAAATAGAAAGAAGATGGGTATCTTACCTGGTTAAACAGGTGTTCATTGCAGAATAGGCAATACAGCTAGCAGTTATCTTACTGTGCATTGTGCATATTATGTTAAAAATTTTAAAAGCCTAGTAAAAGGCTGTGCAAGTGCAAATTGGACTGAAACACAGGATACAGCCATACTCTCAAAGAGAGAAGGGAATAGCAGGCTATTCTGTGATTTCCGTGGTGTGCCTATGATGCAAAACCACAACTGTTCTTTTAGGTGGTTTTCTTCTTTTCCAAGACATAAACTTGAAATAACAAGTGCAAACTGTGTTGCAGCATCTTAAAGTTGTGTTTTTACAGCATTAAAGAGGTTGATAAGTATTTATTGCCTACCAGTGGTAAGGGAAATAGGGCGGTTGAGTATGAGAGTAAGTAGAAGTCCTTGAAAATCAAAAGCCTCATGGGGGCCACTTGTGTGCAACATGTTTTCAAGAGTGGATCAAGGAATCAAGTACCATGAGCAAGTAATCCATGAGAAAGTTGAATTACATTTGAGAAAGTGAATTTGGATTTTGTCCTTGTCCTTTTTTGTGTAGAGGAAATTACCAATTTACTGTATAAATATTTTGCATGCTTCCACATCCTCATCTGAATACAAACAGTTTTTCAATTGGAGCAGCGGTTTCCTCACTTTTGTAGAAGAATACATTATAATGAAAGAAATCTGATGAGTCTACAGTGGAGAATGAAAGTAGTGATGATAGCCTCTCACTCTATTTTGTTAGTAGTTATAAAACAAAGATAAAGGTTGATATTTTACTCATCTCATTGAGTTGCAATAGCCTTGGAAGTAATAAGAGATTGCAATAAACGACTCCCAAGATTTCAAGAACATTCAAGAACTTGGGTATGGTCACACTGAATCCGAGCAAATACTTAGGTAATCGACTTTCTTGTCTGTAACAGTGCTCAGATTTTTAGGGAAAGCATGCAAGAAACACACAGGGACTTAGGGGGGGATTTTGACAGTCACAGACTGTCAGTGTTAATATATTGCCCATCTACAATCAGAAAGGGTTATTGTTTAATTTTACCAAATAATTGCACTAAGAAAAATTTTATCCCTTCTTAGCCTACTATGCAGCTGGCTCTTGAGCACGAAAGAGCATCTTGTTCCCCACATTTCTCTTGTAGGAGATAAAGGATGAACAGATGGCAGAGTGCAAAGAGCACAAAAAACAATATAAACTGCATCTTTCCTGGCTCCTGTGGTTCCCTTTGATTCTTTAGTGAAAGTAGAGGCATGTCATTAAAATTCATCATTGCTGTTTGTGTCCAAAGTAATCCTAGGGCAGAACACCTAGACATGAACTCTTACTAAGGCCAGGAATAAAATAATCCGTAGCGTTTAAATTTAATGGTCAAAGTGGCCATGTAGTGGTATATTTCTGAACAAATAATCTGTCACCTTGTTGAGCATTAAGCATCAAAACATAATTTATACGATATATTTGCTGTCCATTTTGTTTGACAAACATAAATTCATCAGCACCTTAACGTGGGTATGGTTTACCCCAAATTCTAGGAATCCATTAGAAAGACTTAGTACACCAGATGATGGGATATACCCCAGGCCATACAGAAATGCAGCAGTCATTATGATTAAGAGTTTACAAAAGAGTTTGTTGGAGACACTTTGGTCCTAAAGAACTGGAAGGGAGACCTGTGGATTTGGTGGGCAGCATGTCCCTAGGGAGGTGTGAGAAATGTGCAATGCAGCATTGTGGCAGGACAAAATGAGAGGTGGGACAGCTCAAGCAGAAGCAGGAAAAAGCATGTTTGCTGTGTCTCCAATTCTGAAGTTACAAAGGAAAGGAGACATAGGGGGCACTTGCCTCCCATGGAGAAATATGGTGGGGTTTTTTTGTATCAGCTTCCTCCATGTAACACCCATCTGCTCAATCACTGTGTTTAAGAGGTTTCTTTTCTGACAGTGGATTTTCCCAAACTCCTGCAAGATGATAATGCATGTTTATCATTTCTTGCCATGGCATCAGATAAGGCAGGCTCACCTTGCCTTTATGCCTATTCCAGCAATGATAAAAAAAGAGATTAAAGCACACCTTCCCTGGGGTCTGAAAACTTCCTGTCATAGACTGATTGCTTAGCCTTGCTGAAAACAGGTGTCTCTGTCCAGGGAGGTACAGCTGGAATGAATAAGTTTACAGTGACTGAAATCTTCTGGATGTATAAGTCTGTGACAGCCTAATGTGGTTGCTGGTATTCACAAAGACACCTAGCATTTTGTCTCCACGGTCTTCCCTTTCTGAACTTGCACAGTAAAATTAAATGAAGCAGAAGGTCTGCAGCAGGATTTTTTTCCTGGGTTTAAAGGCTTCCCTTCAGATTTTGTACTAATCCATCTATTTAGAGTAGATAAAATGTGAGTAAGGGAGGAAGGCAAGTAACATTTTTATCCACTCGGTCTTTTAAAGGTTCTTCTCACTAACTTTTAAGAACAACTTTCACAGCAGTAAGACCTTCAGACAAATATTATACTAAAGATGAAACATACCAATTTGATAGTCATAGTTTTGGTCATAATAATTTCTCACTTTTGGTAGTATTTGTGCTCAAATAAGATTTTGGAGCATTCTAAATAATTTCCTTTTTTTTTGTTTTCCTGAATCCTGAAATTAAGTCATACTACTGAAATGTCAAGACCACAACTCTACTTCTCTGGGGAAACGGTAGACAAAAATCTGCCATCATATACATAGTACAACTCTTTGAAAGTCTTGAAGTAGATGGCATTTACTAAAGTCAAATTTGGTGGAGATACGTTTCCCAGCCTTGTGTGTATTGGGCAAGTGAGAATAAATTCTGGCACTGCAAAGTACATGCATGTAATTTGTGTCTTTTGCAGAAAAGCAGGCCCAGAAAATGTCCTCAGGCATGCTTAATGGCATGCTCACAGAGGAGACAAATGGCATTCCAGTGTTCCGACTGCTTTTGCTGTCAGTAATATGAACTTCAACAGTTTCATAGTAAGTATCCCTAGATGATATCTTCCAAAAGTCTCACAGTGGCCTGTGGCCCCACAACTCTTCTTCCCAAGTGTGAATTTTTTTCAGCCATGGAGCCAGAAAGACCGTCTTCCTTCTGCAGATGCTTGAGATATGTTTATTTTTTGATCCATATTTTATGTTTATTCACTTATCAATTGATTGGTTGGTCTTACAATTTTCTTTACTGCAAGTATCTCTAATCAGATTCTGACTCATCTGCCATTCATTTTGTTTAAGTTTACCTCATGATTCAGTCGAGGGAATTACATAGTGCTGTGAAGTTCTGGACACATTATAAAGATCTTCCTTTATCTCATAGAGCTGATGATGAATTTTGAGAGTTCTACCATTTAGCACACTTACCATTCAATCATTGATGTTATCCTGTAGCTCATGTGTTCCTAAAGAACCCTATTGGCTTAATTGGGGTAACTGATGAGACCAAGGGTTCCAGGTTCTGAGTTTTGTCAGGGCATTTGCTCTAAACTTGTTTTAGCTTCTCACTTGGTACAGTCTCCTTTTGTTCTCCATATGAAAACTAACTTGCTCAAGTTTATAAATTTATGGTGGTTTAGTTGTATAGGATCTGCCACAGCAATGAAGCCAGCATGTTTTTGAAGACAGAAACATGCCTTGGAGTTTATTGTATTTTCTAAAAGTTCCCCCTTTTCCACAGAGACTGTCATAGCACATCTGATGAATTCACTAGAAATCACTAGAAAGGCTCTGAAAAAGGAAACACTTTTACTGTGGGATGGTGACCGAGCCCTGGCACAGGTCTCCCCGAGAGGAGTGCCTACCCTGGGAGATATCCAATAGCCACCTAGACATGGTTCTGGGGAAATGACCCTAGGTGTCCTGGGCTGAGCAAGGGGTTTGGACCAGGTAACCTCCAGAGGTCCCCTCCCACCTTTACCATTCTATGAACCACTTTTGCTCTACTAGTGCTCAAGTAGAACCTATGCAGTAACTTAAACATTGGTCTCCTGCAAAACTGCCTGATCTCTTGATGTCTCCTGGGCAAGTTCACACAGTTCTGGATGATAGCCAGGAGGTATTTGCACAGCATCGACCTATGCAATCCAAGTAGTCTGGAGGAAACATGATTGTGCTACAGCTCAGAAAAGCACAGCACGCAGAGGTGTGATACTTTGCAACTATTTAAGGCTGTTTTGTTCTTACCTGTTTTGTTCTTATGTACATAGCATTAACACAAACTGACAATCATTTGAGGAATTTTGCAGATCTTGGGGATCATTATTCTGAAAACTAAAGGAGAAATCTTTTACCATGGGAATCTAGTATACTATATGACTTAAGATCAGTCTCTGTCTTCACTTTTGTCTGTGTAGTCTTGCTGAGCATCTCTAGGTAATTAGGAATAATTACCTCTAGCCTTTGAAGAGCATTGGTGTCTTTTGTGACGTTCTGGTAGCCCCCCTGCTTTCCTCAGCTTGTTTGTTCTGCTCCGAGCCTTTGAGAGAGATAATTGACAAGTGTGGGTATGTCTTGGCTGTGCTTAGGAATGGACAAAAGAGCTGCTGGAGAAGGTTTGACTGATGGGATAAATAGAGAGACCACTGCTGAGATAAGTGAAGAGCTCCACCAAACATCACTAGATACCGTCTTTTTGTAGTGCCTGCTGAAATACCAGCAGTGGGGCAAGTGGATAGTGGCAGGAATTGGGAAGGTAAAGGGAGATAATTACTGCATCTGTGGTTTGCAAGGACAAGGCTAGATAAACTTTTTTGAAGCACTGCAGTCCAACTGCTATGGAGAAAAAGCAAAATCTGGAGGATTAAGTAGAAGTAAGTCACTGAGAGATTAATTACGTTCTGTTAAAATCAGAGAAAAAGTTTGGATTTAAACAATTTGAACACTTATTTTATGAAGTAGCTCTAAATGTATAACATATGCGGAACTTTTACACTTCTATATGTATACCTTTGAGTTTTAAAATGACCCTGAAAGACATCATCCCTACTTCTAAATACATGTTTCAAATTCAGATGATAATTCATCCTTCTCTCTCATAAACAATGAATTACCAGTTTGTAACAAGCCAAAGTGAAGATCTTCTTATTTGATTCCAAATGAAAATATGTATTTCCATTGGAAAAGGAACATGGGAGTCTGCACATCTAGAAGAGTGCTGGCCATGCATGTTCAGGCAAGATGAATTCAAAGTGAAACGGGTGCTGTTTGAGTGATGAAAGTTTGGAATGGCATTCTGAAAGGGTTAGGGGAATCAAGACAGTTTATGTAGAAATTAAACTCCTTAAAAGGAGTTGAGAGTGGAGGTAATTTAGAAACAATCTAGCTTAAACAACCCAAAAGATGTCTTTTATTTCCCTGTAGCTCTACAACAATCATTTTCCAGAACAAGTGTTTCTGTTGACAACTTTCTAGTAAACCATACATGTAGTTATATATATATATATATACTTTGAGAACTTTATTCTTCATTCTGTGTGAGGAAACTACAAAATCACAGAAAGTAATGTGAATTTGGAGGGTTTTTTTCTACAAGAGAATGGCCAGATCTTAGAATACCTGTAAAAGAGTGAGATTTAAAACAAGATATGGCTGTCTTGTTACCCACTTCTAACTACAGTATTCTACTTTCATGTTTGAGAATAATCTCAGACTTCCCATTCTTTTTAATCAAAACATACTTTCATGTCTAAATGAGACAAAAATGCCCCTATAGCCCTCTATTGGAAGTTATTCATGCAATAAATTTATTGATGAATTGCTTAAGATAACATGAGGTCAAAATATGTCATGCTGCTATTCAGTCCTATTCCAACCCTTCTTCCTGGCCAAATAATTCAGGAGGTGGAGGGATGTTTTTGCTATGCTGTAAGCAAAGAAGGATATTTCTGTATTTTACATGACAACATGAAATGATCCAGTATCAGAGAGTCTTCTTGTCAGTGCAATGGCAACATCAATGCAACAACAATGGCAACATCAATGCAGTCTCATCACATGCAATGACAGAGTCAAAGGATCCACGAGTGTTGCTACTATGCTTGAAATTGGCATTTGAGAGCAAGTGAATGACCTGCAGTGCAGGGACCTATTTGGACTCATCATCAGACTTCCAAGTTGGTGCTAAACTGCTTTTTTTCTCCCTTGTGCATCTGTCAAATATAGCAGTCTCTCATTCTTCTATTTCTGCATGGCTGGCATTCTAGAGATGCATTGGAGAGATGTTTTCTGGGGAAAAAAAATGGAAAGATTATCCAGGCAGACATCTGAACTCCTGCCTGCTGTGGAAATAGGCTCTGTGCTGTGGCTTAAATTAGGGGTAGCAGCCAGTACATGATTTTTATTACTTGGCTTATTACTTTGTTTTGCCTGAAGAGAGTTGGTGATTGAAGATACACTGCCTTTTTGGAACCACAAACTAAACATAAGATGCACCATCCTGTGGGAAACCTTATGTTTCTCAAGATCTGGCATGAAGCAATTTGTGCCGTTTGATATTTCATGCCAAAAGCTCATATAAAACAATTTTAGTTTGTTAAATTTGAACTTCTCACTGTCCAACTTGTCCAGGTCCATGTGAGTTCTGAACATGTATCTTCCTTAGTCATGGAAGGAGAGCTCCAACTGGTTTAGTTTCTGTCTTCTTTTGAAGCTTGCATTAAAACACAGGTTTGGAGAGCTTTAAAGAGTCATTAAAGACTTATTTCAAGAGTAGGGGGTTGCTCTTTGGCAGGAAGGAGCATGACATTCATCTGCTAGAGGCTCTGAATACTGTTTTTACTTGTTTACCTTACAGGGATTTCAATTCTTCTTTCACCTTGCAGTCTGGGTGCCCATCTCAACATCTCTTCCCTCACAGTCAGACTCTTCATGCTGAGGATGGGCTAGGTACAGATCCGGGAGGTTCCCAGCTTTTTCTTTTTCTCTCATTTTTCTGCTTTTCTTTCTTTGAACTGGATCCCATAGGCATCAGGATCTAGGAGGGATCTAGGGCTGTCAGCTTCATTGTTATCAAGTTGCCTCCTTATCTGTCACCTCCTTACCTTGCCTGCTATGCCTTGAGAATTCAAATAAATAGTAAACCTGTTCAAGTCTCACTTTTGTTAGTTAGTCGGTAAGTACTTCACCGTGTCTTAAACCTGTGCATTGAGGAAGCCTGTAAAGGTATGGTGGTTTACTGGATGTGTTCAAATGTGGAAAGAAATAAAAAAATCAATTGCAAGAATTTAGTATTTGAAGATGTGAAGGGATATAATGGTGTGGCAAATTAAAACTTTCTTTTGGACTAAATTTACCACATATGCCACTTGATATAGTTATAAAGAAGTCAATTGTAATTTGCTTTTCCATTCTCTCTAGTGTCTTTTGACATGGACTTTTTCATTCAAAGTAAGTTAGAAATCTTTAAAGATTTTAAAACTATAACCAAGTCTTACAATGTCTTGCTGTATGTGGGCTGGCATTTAAATGAAACAACCAAGGGAGCCTTAAATGCCATTAGAAGCACGTTCATTCCAGCTGTTTGCAGGATTTTATAGGTCAAGCAGCCAAGGGGCTTGACTTCAGTGTTTTGGGATCAGTTACAGCATCATTGGAGGGTTGAAATTTAATCTTAAATCACTGTGCTGTAACGAGTTGGCGCTATGGGGTTTTATTACAATAGCTGGCTTCTTCCCTCTCATGGCTACCCACAGACTGGAACTGCATTTTTATGGAGTCTGTTTGGTACAGATGTCACCATCAGCCTCAGGTATATCACCCTGGCACCTGTAGTGTGCTGGGAACTGGAACTATCTGATGCCACCTTTTATATCACTGCAGTCATGTGACCCTGCAGAATAAACATTAACAAACTCTTCTTCTCATGCTGATGAGATTGTTAAATAATTTGTTTTTGCATTTCTGAGCCAGATCCTGCAGCCCTGATGCAGTCATGGCTTCTTTTAACTTTGTATGAGCTTTGTCAGAGACAAAACTGGAGGGCTGCTGAAATACCTGACAATATCATATCAAATCCATCACCCAAAATCTTCCTGCACATCACCAGTGTAATTGCAAGACTTTTGTAGTACACAATTAGAAAAACAGTTTTGTATTAATAATTACCTTTGTTTTGTGTCTGTCTGATAATGTTAAATAGGGATATTAAATGTATGTATATATTTGTTAAAATGTGGACAAAAGAATCTTTTCAGCACCCTCTAATTACATTTATAGATTTTAAAGATATGGCATTTACCATCTCTCCTTTTTATACTAGGATCCAAATTACCTGATGAGATCAACTTCTTTGCCATTCATTTAGAGAGGTCTTTTTGTTCTGAGTTGTTAGTAACCAGTGTATTGGCTTTCAAAAAATCATTGAAAATATACTACTGGCTCCTTGCCTGTCTTTCTTTTTAAACATTTATCAAAGAACAACTGGTAAAGTATTAAGGAGTGAAATTTTTTTTCTTCTTAGAATTTTTTTTTGTCTTGTTAAAATGTCATGTCATCAGCAATATTATGTGCTGTCACTACCATCACCCTCCACTGAACTCATTCACCAAAGCAGTTACCAGAATGGTGGGAAAAACTTCACGTAATTCTGAGTATTTTCCTTATGAGTTGAACAGCTGAATAAGAATAGCATTTGCTGTTGAAAAACAGTACAGGCTGTCTTAAAAAGACAACATATTTCTTATTGAACCTGCCTTTCTTTTCTTTGTTTTTATGCTTTGGCCTTCACTAATCTTGGCTATTGCTCTTTTATCGAGCTCCTTCAGCACATATATTTCTTTGCTTCATATTTTATTTAAAATTACTCAAGTGACAGCCAATTACCTATCTATCTGACCAAGACTGCAAAGACACTTTTGATCATCAGGTTTTTTTCTTCTCTGACAATTACCTGTCAGAAAGCTAAGTTTCTCTTTTGCTCCATTAAACTAAACTCACTATAAATATTTGTGATTTACTCAGAACCTTTTCTGACATTCAATAACCTCCATGACACATAGTCTTATAAATGTATTTAGTAAGTTTTTATAAGGGATCCTAAAAATCACCCAAAAGCTAGTATTTCACCTGCACAAGTGAATGCAGATCATTAAAAATCTAATGAGAGTTTCTTCTGTGGTCAGATGATTCCTTTAACTGTCACCAAAGCTATGAAGTAATGATCTAAGTCAAAGTTAAACATTTAATTGGGACACTGACTACATTCATTTTTGGTAATGAAGCCGGTAGTGAAAGATGGTAAGTTACAGATATGGAGGCTGTAATATTTAGCTGAGGAACAGTAACTTGCTAAACAGCATTCTGCAGCTAAGAGTGATCATCTGACACCTCCCTTCCTCTTCAGGTTTAAATGCTCTCTCCTGCATTAAAAACCTGGCATTTCTCTGGTGTAAATCTTATCTTCCTTTTTACTGAAGTCAAGCCTGTCAGTAAAATTCTGAAATCACAGCAGGAGTATAAAATTTTTATAAAAAGTCATTTATGCATTATCATTGGTCTTTGATGAAACTTATTTATTTACTTATTTATTTTAACCTTTTTCTTTCATCACCTGTTAATTTCCTGTTAGAAATCCTGGGGTTTAGCATGTGGGAAGTCAATCTTTTACTCTCCAATGCTGAGGTTTTATCCACAGTAGCTTGTCAGCTTTTTGATGTCTTTTCCCCTTAAATTAGAAAGTGCATATTTTCCAAATGTGAATGTTGAGCATTCGCCCCAAGGTTTTACAAAAAGGTTTTCTCAGTGGAACATCTGTCAAGGAAAAAGAAATACACACCTAAGAGCCCTGGAATGTGAAGACAGATTTTAAGTCAAATGTGGCTAGTGCTAAGAGTGACCTTGATCCAAGGTCTTGTCTGTTCTGGCTGAATGCAAAGGCTGCAGGATGGTGTAGCAGGCTCCCACTGCTCCTCTCCTGCCTCACCATTGCCCTCTCCCTTGTGTGGGTGTGTAGCTTTTTGGGAGTGCCCACCAATCTGGGCAGAAATAACAAAGGGAGAAGGGAAGGAAAGAAGAAATGAGGGAGATGAGAGGAGGGGATGGGACAGGACAGGATGGGATGGGATGGGAGGATAGATTGTGAGGAAAAGGTGATTGCACTGCTGAGCTTAGCAAAGGGGTTATCCTGGGGTTTCAGAACAGAGAGTACTCAAAGCTGCAGGTGGAGTTTCTTTGGAGGAGGCTAGGGGACCACTTCAGTATTTAACAGCTGCATCTTCCAAACTGGACTAAACTGTAATTCAGTTGGAGCAGTGGAACAGTTCCACATTGGAACCAGTGATAATGGTAAAAAGACCAACAATCCTCAGAGATTCATCATGTCCAGGAAACTCTTCCTTAAGCCACATGTTAAATTTATGATGATAAGATGAAGATGAGAACTTTGAAGAAAACATCTTTATCCTTAGGAGCAGCAGTTAGTACTGATGATGCACTGTGCCCCAGAACTTCTCCTGTGATAAGTATAAGCAATATCAGCCAACTCTGAGTTTTAAATAGATAATTCAAATTTTACAGATAATTCCTGACCTGAATTTAGAAAATGAATGCTATGAACTGTAATTTTTTTTGCCACTTTTTGTATACTATTTTAATTTTTGAAAGCTGAGTCTATTTGTAACAGTAAGTATCCATTTGTGAAGTCATAATTTTTTTCCTTTTTTTCTCTAGCTTGTAAAATTGTTTAATTTCAAAAAGGATTTCAAAGCTATATAATTTTACTCTCCAGTTATTAAATATTTCTTTGATTTTTGGTAGATTTCTCAAATACAGGTGTGTTAGATACACTACTGATATTTTTGTGTTTCTTATAATTTCTAGGGATTGTTTACATGACAGAGTGAAGCAACTTTTTTAGTATCAAATGCAGAGTTGATTATACTTCCCAGTTTTTTTAATTTAGTAATTTATATGATATCAAATTTGCAGCTATATCCTTAATCTTTTATTTTTACATTTAGCAATTCTATAGTCTTCTGTTTCTATCATGCCACTCTTGGGTCTTTTCTTGTATGAAGTGATCTATTACATTTGAAAACTCTTCATCTTGATACAGTGACTTCTTCTGTTATGGATTTGGTTCTATTTATTAATCTCAAACTAACATGTCATTTATAAAACTTTTCTATTAAACTATAAAACTGACTGTTTTCCTTGATGCTTCTGACAGAAGAGAAAATTGAGTTTTAACACGAATTCAAAAGTTGACTTTATCACTCTGCTGGGGTGTCTCATCACTCAGACAGCTTCTGATATATATTTTGAAGTATAATAGGACCTGAGAATTTAAAGGAGGGGTTTAATTCACAGGGCAGCCTGTTGAATCCTTCTCTCAAAAATGTTTTTTGATTTCTCTGTTGATGAGGATTATCTTGGTGGTTTCTTTCTGCAGATCCTATGCAGCATTGCCTTTTATTTTGCTACTCCTTTGCCTTAAACTGCTTGTAAAACATTTATGCTACAGTTGCACTATTTTTTCTGTTCAGGAGGTTCCAATTGTGCTGCACATCTGGTTGGCCTCTCTAGGTGAAGAAGCTCAGAGTTCAAACAGATTAGTTCACCTGAAGGTTTTCCTGCCCTTAATAAAAAAGGGCTTGAGCATGGCTGGAAGTGAAAGTTCACCCTGAATGACTTTATTGAAGCCCCATGTGGCAGCTTAGTACCTTGTGCTCTGCAGGAAGTGGGAAATGGGAAATGTTTGGAAGATTTAGTGAAACAAAGAGGTAAAAACCCAAGACTTCATTAAGTGAAGTGCTAGTCCCACTAGAGCCTTTTACTGCTAGTCCTGGTCTCCCGAGTCTTGCACTTTGCATTGCAAGATTGTCAGTGACGATGGTGACTAAATAAAAAAGCACTCCCCTGCAAGCAGTAATAAGAAATATCATACATCCTTTTCCAAGTGTTGTTATGATAAGAAAATTTTATTTCCCATCAACTCTGATATATCTTTATAAGTTCTAATGAAAATATTTTACTCAACTGAACATGGCTTTCAGTATAAACGTACACCTAATATCTAAGTTGCTGAAACAAACTCTCCTCTTTTATTTGCAAGAAATGTTTGGGGTTTCATTCCACTTCTATGTTACTCATTTAAAAAAGTATCAAACAACAATTTATTATGGACAGTCCCAAACTTTGTTGCCTCAGTTGTCACAAGTAGTGGAGGTGCAGCCTCTCCCAACTTGGTAGGGAACTGGTATGATAGTAAACCTCCAAAGGACCTCTGTCACATTGAGCATACCCCAGCTGCAGCCTCAAGCTCCTCTGCTCTGCTAAATTGATTATCTGTCTTCCAGCAATGGAAGAAGTTGAGCCAGCTAATTTTGGGAACCTCTCCCTTCCCTTTAGGTTTTAGTTTTTTAGGCTGTTTTCAGAAGAATCTGAAAATGGTAATGAAATTAGAAATTAATGTGGAAAAATTTCTTGTTGAGAAAAAGAAAATTTGTGTTGAGCGAAACAACTTCCTTATAATCAAAATGTTTCTGGTGTAATATTTTAAAGTACTCACATGCACCTAACTCCAAGTGAAACTATCTTTCACAGAATCTAGGCTAGTTTGGTGACCAATAATGGAAACAGAGATTTTGGATTTGGGCAAACATCAACAGTATGGGCTCTGCATATCTGTGCAAAACCAGCCTGTAAATGTTCACATTTTCCCCTTTATTCTGATGATTTCTGTCAAATCAATTACCTGAATCACAGCCTGTGTTAGGGATTGCTTTTTCATTTGCACAGAGCTAAAATCTTTGTGGCCTTCACTGCTTCTTGGGGGCTCTACTAGACATGAGAACAGCAGCACTCAGATGTCTCCTCTATTCAGTCCATATTGCTTATGGTATAAAGAAAACAAATCTTAATATGTTTCCTCTGCCATGATAATGAATTATTAGGTTTTTAACTTCTGTCTGTGTTGCCTGCAAGGTGTTAAAATTTAGAGGAGAGTAGCAATTTGAGGAGAAAAGACATGCCTCCTACCTCTTTCTTTTCTTAAGATTCTCCTCACCCCCCACACCACCTCTGCTAATGTATTCTGTGGGCTTTGGGGATGAGACAAATTACTCTGTGTTGGTGACAAGAGCAAAATCAATGAGACTTAGCTGTGCAGGAAGGTCTCTCTGCATAGCCTGATGGTGAAAGCACTACTTGGTGGGGAAGGAATGGTACTGTATGCTTGGCATCCTGCTTCCAGGGCTCCTTCAGTGGTTTCATGCTGTCACTGTATATAAAATAAAGAGTGAGCCCTGCAGGCATGAAACACGAGCAATTCTCCCAGTTTTGTACAAGTGCCATAGGCAATAGACTGTACCCTCATGTTTCTGCTTGTGCTCTCTTTTTGACTCGAGAAGTACAAATTTTTATTTTTTGCCTGTGACACAGCTTCAAAGAGAAGCTCTTTCCCTTGGTATTCTAATGGATAGGAAGTGGGAAGAGAAGAATGAATAACTCAGGCATCAGGAGAGGAAATTGAACTTTATTTCTCTGTGTTTGTGGTGGGTGCCTTAACCACAGTATTCCATGGAAAGGCTAATAATCTTTTTTTTTCATGTGTAACTCTGTCTATGGTGAATATATATATGTGCACCCTTATCTTTGAGAATACATTTGTGGCCAGTGAGGTATTTAGAGGTAGCCCAGACCTGCCTGATGGATGTACTTAGAACTTGCTTGGCAGATATCAGGGAGATGCACATGAAAGCAAACTTTTTATCTGATCCAGTTTAGGCATGAGCTGAACACCAAGCCTTTTAGCATGAGTCTGGTGGCAAAGTGCAGTGGTTGTGTTCATTTTTGTTCCAGTTTTACATTTTTCAGGCATTTAAGGTGATCTGAAAATTTATCCCAAGGGTCAGTTTAAGAAGGGACAGATACCAAACAGCTTCATTCATATTTGTGCTGCAGGCTTTTGTCTTTCAGATAGCTCTGGGTGTTTCAAAGCTACATAAAATGCATGATGGCATCCATGACCCACCAGTGTGAATTTCCTCAGTACCCACTCTGGGCAAGCTCTCTGCTCCTGACACCAGCACAGTCTCGTGCCTGGGGAGGTAGCCAGGCAGTGACATTGTGGATGTTAGTGAGCCATTAAAGTTTTGTGTCACATTAACCAGGGATATTGTGACCAGTGGCCTTCCCAAAGAGAGGAAACCCACGGCCAAGGGCCATTTTGAGTAGGTAAGGGTATAGTTTGCACACAGCTGTCCTGTTTCAGAGCCAAGGACACTTTAATGGAGACAGTGCTCAGCCAGCTGCCTTCAGTGCTGGGATTGTGATGGTGCACATTCACTTTATTGGTGCAGGTGAAGACCAAAGATGCAGGAGGGTTTCAGTGAATGTCAGGGCAGAGGTGACACTAAACAAATCCTTGTCTGATTTGACAGCTCCATCTTCTTCTTGCTTGCTAATGCAAGGGCTTCAGGAAGAAGACACATTGTCTCTGAAAACTGGTGGTCTCTGAATTGTTTCAGCTGTTTTGCTGGCCCAGAAGATTTCCACTTGTAATGAGAAGGAAAAAGTCTCTGGCTCTGGTCATGGATGTCATAAATGCCTTCCTATGTGATACAGGACTCTCAGTATGTTGTTGCCAGGCCATAAACTGTAAGTTCTGACTGTGCCAAAGAGCTTTCAAAACTCTTTTTTTACCATCCTGCACATGGGATTTGGGGCACCCTAGTGTTGTACTGTGTGATTTTTCAATTATGTATGCTGGGTCAGATGTTTAGCTGATAAAAGTCAGCTATATGAAACTTCACTGATTGCAAAGGAGCTGCACCAAGCTGATGATTCAACTTTTATTAATTTCTTTGTTTAGATTCATCATATTTATTAAGCTCAGCATAGAGAATATGGTTTTCATGTCTGCTGTAATGGAGGGTTTTGTACAGAAAAAATTGATTCTGCTCTCAGTGACACCTAGCCTCATCTTGCAGGTGAAGATTGGATCTGGCCATAATGTGTAAAATGAAATGGTTTATGTGAAATACCCACATATGATAATACTTTGGTTGGTATTCATAGAGCCGTGCTTGCTCCATCTGTCTCAGTTATAAATATTGTAAGTGCATATTTCAGTAAATTTTAGGGTTTGTAACAATGTAGTAAAATCAAGTAGATGTTAATAAATTCTAGCAAGCACAGAAATTCAGTTGTTTCTCAGTAGATTTCTATTTAGCTGCTCAAGATTATCCTGCTACAGCTGCAAAAAATTTTGAACTAAGTTTAAACTCCAACAAATATGCTGCTAAAAAGTTGATTTTCTATGTTTAGAATGGGGAATTGGATTGTCAAAAATGAGTAGCAAATGTGTTTGCATGAGAATTTTATATTTGGCTTTTTGTTTTTCTTTTTTGTCTAATGTTCAGAAATTCAGATATACCTAAGAACCACATGCTGATGCAAAGATGAAGGCTGATGCTTCTTAGTTTCCTTCTTTTCCACACCCAACTAAATCCAGACCCAAAATGCCATGAGGACAGTGGGAGGAGAGCTACTAGGCTGCTACCATTTCTTTCTGATTTGTAGTTGCCCAAAAGTAACGTAGCAGCTTTTGAAGAGCACAGATGGCTCATTTGGCTGCTGGTTTTGAAGCAGTTTGCTCTGAGGTCTTCCAACATTTTCTACTGCCTCTCACCCCCTGAGCCTACGTCTGTGCCTCAGGAGCTTCCAGCAGTGTTCCTTAATTCCTACATTAAGGAGCCCCTGGGATCACAGTGGCCATGTCTGGGACTTGTCTGGGCCCTTTTGGGCTTTCAGGAACAGATTGAGGAACTTGCAGTCGAGTCTGGTTGAGAGTAAATCTATGAAAACAAAGACATGGGGAAGGGAGGGAGCGTGATGGGTTTTCAGAAGCAATAGCAGGGTTTGCATAGCTTTGCTCTCTCACTGGTGAACCCTCGTGCAAATAATAAAATATCAAATGTTCTGTCCAACCCATAATTAAAAAGTGGATCTTCTGTTTATGTGTTTTCTTACAGCTGGCAGCATTAGAGAGACAAATCTTTGACTTCCTGGGTTTCCAGTGGGCTCCTATCCTTGGCAATTTCCTACAAATAATAGTTGTCATTTTGGGTTTGTTTGGAACCATCCAGTTTAGGCCTCGATATATAGTCGTGGTAAGTCTCATTTATTATATTTCTTTTTTGTTTTTTGCCATAAAACCTGTTACAAAGCAGAATTTTCTTGGTTTCAAAACACCAGATGGTATTTCTGGAGAAACTATACAGGTCTCCATGTCTTTTTGCAAATTTAGGACTACTAAATGAATTTTTTTTGAGATTTTGGACATTATCAAAAACAGGTAACCTGGAGAAAGTGCTGCCAAAAATATGACTTTGGTACAAGTCAATTAGACTATGTAAATAAATAAATAAAGTACAAACTCTTCTTTTTGTAACCAACAAGAATTGATGGTGATTATAAAAAAAAAATTTGCAATGGCCAAGTTTTATTTGACTACATCTTTCTCTTAAGCAGAGAAGAGCAATGATTATAGAAATTTCTTTGGTCCTCTGACCCATGGGTTCCAAAGAAGTCTCCTTCTCACTTACATGTAATTTTGTCAAGACCTGTATTTATGGCTTTGACCCTAAATTATTGTAAATTCTCTCTGGTGCTTGTAACTTGAATCTTCTCAGTTGTTTTTTTCCCATGTTCTCAATATAGCCAGGAATAAAAAGAAATTTCAAAGCTGTGAAGTAAACTGCCAACAAAAAAAAAAAAATCTCTGTTCCTCCCCCACGTTCATTTTTGAATGTAAGACTATTATGTCTTTACCTGGTAATGGCTGTATTTGGAACATTTTGGTTGTGTTGTCAGTAATGGATTTTGAGAGGCTAAAGTTATCTTTTTCCTTACAAAGGAATGAAATAAATGTCTGCTGGGGAAAACTCGTTAAACAAATACTTTAAAAGCTTCATCTTTTCTACTCAAGCCTGGAATCCTGTAATTCTTTGTCACGTCTTAAAGAAAAGTGAACAAAAAGTGCATCCGGGATTATACTCATGCTAGCTAGGCTTACAAGCAGACTATAATGAATAGAAAATTGATTGATATAAAAAACAGCACTTTTATCTATTATCTGTGGTTGGAGAACTGGGCATCCATGAATTGATGACTCACCTTTCTGCTTCATGCTCTCCATTTTATGCATAAGGAGCGAGTGTAAGCATCTGTAAAATTATGTAGGAAATTCATGTCTGAAGTGCAACACTACAAAATTTCTTGCCCCTCAGGTTCATCACTGCTGTTCAATGATGCAAGCTCTGTTTATATTTTCAAATGAAATGCAACAGATGTTGACTGTCTCTATATCTTTTCCTATGTAATTGAATATTTTAGGCTGTACAAAAGTTGTTTTAAAGTAGAGGTAGAAAACTCATAATTAAAGAAAGAAACACCTCCCCACAAGGTACTTTCTGCTGCTTTAACTGAACTCTTACTCTGATTGATCTTTAAGCATATATTTAGGAGCTCTTGCTGCAGCAGGTGCCAGTACTCATTACTGGGGAAGATCAAGGCTTTAGAGCCCAGCTGGTCAGAGAACAGTGCTAATAATGCCATAGGTCCCAGGTTTGATCCCTGTATGGGCCATTCACTTAAGAGCTGGACTTGATGATTCCTGTGGGTCCCTTCCAGCTCAGAATGTTCTGTGATTACCCACTTCTCCATCCCAACACCACCTCCCTGAGTGATCTGTGATTATATCCTTACTAAAACAGGGTTTACAGTGAAGTAGGAGTAGTTTGAGCCAAATCCTGAAGTGTGTAACATGAGGTGTCTGTAACTGACCTCACAACTCAACACCAGCAGAATAGGGTGGCTGTCGTGTCTTCCTGTTCCCACTGTTCCCTGACTGAACACTTACCCAGATCCTCTCCCCCACTTCTGGCAGGAGTTAACTGGATCTGTCAGTAAGTTAGTCCCATTTCTAAGCTGTCAGAAAACCAACCTAGCAAAAAGTGGAGATTTTTTTGCTAAACTGGTGACCTGAATCCATTCTGTGAGGTTCCAATGGTTGCCAAGGTTGGCGTAAGGCAGGAATTGGGACTGCATGTTTATGAACAGCACTGGGGAGGTGGAGGGGAAGGAAGGAGTTGCAAGACTTCTCTTGTTGCTAGCTCCAAACTTGTCAGCTCAGCCTCATGCCTAGCCTTGCCCTCAGGTTGAATTCAGTGAATACCTCAAGCAGCATAAGCAAAACTCCCTTTGCTCAGCAGCTGCCTTCAGTCCCTGTGCTGTTCCTCTGTTTGCACCAGCACAGGTACCAGTTCAACCCCTTCTTAAACAGGTACAGTTCAACCCCTTGGTAAACAGATCCAGGTTGAAAGAAACTATTTTCTTTTCTGGTGTTAATTTAAGTGAAGGTGAGCTCTTTGATGTGCTTTGCTTGTTCCAGGAGATGGGAGAGGGAGAATGGGAAGAAGTAGCCAGAGGAAGGAGAAAAGTGCATGGAGTCTTTCCACAGCAGTGCAGGGTCACATCAGCTTTAAGTTCTTGTTGAGCATAGCCTGAGGATCTTCCAGTCTATAGCAACACGTGCTCCCCAGAAGCTGGGCTTCCTAGGGCTCTGCCAGCCACAGTGTAGCTTTGTCCACTGTCCCCAGAAGCCCCAGAAGGAGTCAGTGGTACTGACAGTAAAGACCCCTACCAGTGCCAGCTGCATACTGGCTGTATTCACTAAGGCAAAAGTGATAGCCCAACTTCTACTGCTGACTTTAAAGTCTGTTTAATGCAAATCTTCAGTAGTGTCCTGAATTTCAATTTTAAACACTATGCAGAAAGATTCTTACCAAGGCTCTGAGTTAATTAGGCTTCAAATTTGTGGAGAAACTTCATGGCCTTCCATGTTCACAGGTCCACTTTTGGCCACATCTGAGCCCCTGGATTTGTTAGTTACAATCCCAAGAATTTGGTACTGTGTCTGTGGCTGAAGAAGTATTTTGAGTCATGCTTTTATTTACTCTTACGTACTCTTTTGATTTAGATTAAGTTTAACTGGAAAAGTACCTAATTGCTTCAAGAAAATTATGCTTAGTATCCATTGTCTTTTCCAGAAGACTTCCCTGGAAATCAGCTTCACTAATGCAGATGATCCCATCACAATATTAAAAAGCTGAAGTAAAGAGAGAATCATGCCAGTTACAGTGGTTTACTTCTGTAAACTGTCTCCACAAAATTAATCTGGCATGTGTGCACACAAGTTGTCCTCATGATAATCTGTCATACTCTAATCGTGATCTTGACTTCAGCTGACCAGCTCTAGAGCCACTGTTTAATCTCAAGAGAGTGTTTTTAATCTATCTTTGTGCAATGAAGTCTGTGCCTGAAGGTTTCCCTGATAAGTGAAGTTACACAAAAGCTTTCACTTTGTCATCTTATGCTGCGTATGTCATGTTCAGTCTCCTCAGATTTTGAAATATGGAAGGAATAGGAAAGTAAGTGAATAAATGTAATACATGTAGGGAACATAATTTGAAACACATCTATAGTGCAGTCAAATAAGAAAGTGCTTCTGCAGGCACAGTTGGGCAGGCTTTTGTTGCAGGTACATAGAGCCAAGAAGTTCAGTGAGGGCTGCAATAGAAACTGATAAAAACAATAGCAGTTTCATGCTTCTGACTCTTCCCCTGCCATTGAACCCAGGCTGGCCAGTTTATCACTAGGATTTAGTTACCACATAAGCTGCACCATAAATACAGTCATTGCTGATTAAAAGCCTGAATAAAGAAATTAATTTGAGTGATTTAAAATTTGGCATAAGAGCTTTCTACCAAAAAAGTATCTCACCATCTAAGAGCTGGCATGCAGTGGCTCATACATGAGGGGTCTCTGTTGAGATGGAATTCTTATTCCAAGTAGTTAAAGATGGTGGTTCGTGTTCACTGTATACAGTCCCTCAGATACAGGACCATTGGGTGGTGATTCTGAAATAAATCTGGAATTTCACTTGCTCATACTTAAAATACCATGTCCTCAGAGTTTAGGAAACAGTGAGGGAGTGACAACATTGACTCCAAGTGTCCTAATTAGTTTAAATCCAATAATTATTTCTAATAGGTTTTGTATTAATTAGTAATTTAGATAAATGTTGTGAACAATTTGTCCTGTCACTAAGCGGATGTGCTATTTTCAGTATTTGAATATTTTGTGACTGAATTAAATCTGCAAAGTTCCCAGGGGGCATAAAAGTGCAGAGCTGATTCCTAATTTTCCCACATTACCTCATTTGAAACTTACCCAAACATTTGCAAAGAAGAAAGAAACAGCTGAATTTCAGTTCTAACTATGCTGTTGCACTCTTGTCATGAAGCTCCAGAGCTCTGCTGTGATCTGTTTCCTTGTTCATGCTTTTCCTTTCTTAACAGATCTTGCTATCACCAGCAAGATTTTCAGGCTGTTAAAATTGATTAATGATGATGACAGGATACTTGTTAAAGCTGGGGATCTTCTCCCTCTGCTACTTCTGATATGAGACTTCAAAAGGCTTCTGAATGATGAGTCATATAGCTAAAATTTCAAAAGCCAGGCTCAAAGCTGAAAAAAAAATTAATAAATAGTGAGGGATGAAAATAATACATTTAAATAGGGAGAATCTATGGTGGATATCTCTGCTTTACTTGCCTTAATGTATTCCATTAAATAATATGATATATAGGCAATGGATATTGTTGAAAAGCCAGGAAAGAGTTTCTTAAAAAAACCCCAAACAAATAAAAAAAACCAGAACAGCAGAAGAAAGGCTGTATAGGATACTTTATTTCATATTCAAGCAAATCTTATACAGACAATGAAAATATTTAGGCTTAATTAAGCCTAATATTTAGGCTTAACTTGTTGAATTATCCTTCCTGGTAAGTCCTGTGTTGTTACTGCTCCATCGTGCTGATTTATGTCACTTCCCTGGCCATCTTTCATAAAAATGGCTAATAAGGCTCTGCAAGTACTGATGCCAGGTGTTACAGGGGGATGCTTTGACAACTCAGTGGTGGCTTCTTTCCCTTGAAGTGTCCTTGAGCCAACATTCATTCCCTCTAATGCCATGAATGACACTGTCACAGTAGTGGCTGCTCTTCAGATTTAAATATACTCTTGAGATAGTTTATTCATTAAAGCTAAACTTATCCCACAATCCTTGTAATATTCAAACTTATAAAATTCCCTTTTTTTCTTTTCCTTAACCAGTTGTTCTTGTGATGGTTTGTCCATCCAATGCAATTGTTTTAACCTAGAAATGTTTGTATTTCACTGATATATGAAATGTATTTCTGTATTGGTTTCAGTATGATTCTAGAGTCAGGAGGTTGTAGAGTCAAATCTCACTGTAGTAGAGAGGCTGACATTATGAGAGGGAATATTTATTAGATGCTTAACCTGTAAGGTTTAGTGAGTACTCCCTCCACTTCATTGGTAAGACTTCAAATGCTTCCTCAGACCATGTAGAATACAATCATTAGTGCAAAAGACCAAAAGAAAGAAAACAAAGTAGTGCATTATGGGGAGAAAGAAGCAAGGATTATGGCCTGGTCCTAGGTCCTTCCTCTAGAAGGAAACTGTTACAAAAATATCCAGGTGATTTTTAAGTGATGCATCATTTGGGATATAAAATAAAAATACCAACTCTTCTTTTTGTTTCAACCTGTGTGGAAAATTCCTTTTTCATGCCAGATGTGGTGAGGGTTGTGACATTGAGTATGAGGCCAGCTGAGCTGGGGTGGTCAGGATGTGGGTGGCCAAAGAACTAGGCAGGAACTGCTGGGTGTGGGGAAGTGAGGGTGAGCAGAGCCAGCAGGATGGACAGGATAATGTTCAGGACACAGAGTGGGAGAGGTTAAATGGCAGGTCAGGGCACGACCACAGGTTAGGTGCCTGGGAGGGAAGGGAAACCTGAGGGTCAGTGTGGACCTGTTGTCTCAGACCTTAACTCAGTGCCTCAGTGTAGGCACTGAGAGAAAATTGCCAGCATGCATGACATGCCCCTTCACACGGAGGATGGCAATTTGGACTGTTGCTCTGCTAGCAAAAATAAGAAATCTGCATCATGGATCTAAAAGTTACACCTTTCATAATGACTCAAGCAGGTGTTAGTGTGATGCCACATAATGCAATGTTGCTTGGTGGTTTGGGTTTTTTTTAACCTAAAATGTATATACATATAAATTTACACAGTGCATATAATGTCAGAAAGTGTTACAATTTTTTCAGAAAGAAACACTCAAAATTTTAGAAAAGTTGCTTTTAAAGCCCTTCTGCACAGTCTTACTATGATTCTTTTATATATTTGCAGACTTGAACTAGATAGACACCTACTAATTCTTATATTTTGCCTCAGCTTCAGTAGAAAGGATAGACATTTGGGGGTTTTCTGGTGATCACAGATGTAGAATAGAAACCTGATTTTCAGAAAACAGAAGACAATGGGAAGAGTGAGGCACATACTACCAATAAAGGATTGCTTTTGCTGTGAAGGCTGTGCTCAGTCGCTGAGTTTTATCTCTGCTCTCAACCACTGAAACCTATTTTGACACAAAGTGAGTCAGTTTAACAGAACCTGTCACATGCTTTGTTTTCCCTTTGCATTCTAGATTCGTGTCTTGAGACCTTGTGGTCTGATTTGCACAAGTGCTGTGCGTTCAGCCCCAGGGAGCTGAACACTGAGTTTATAAACTGAGTGTATAACCTCAAGCATTCTGAAAAATGAACTCTTAAGGACCTCAAGTTGGGTGCTTATAATGTATGAATACTTCTGAATGTAATCTCTGCATGTATCAGAACATCATTTGCATTCTGAGAGCTGTATCATTCCCTTATAACATAAAATAAATTAGTTAATGTTTGTGCAGCTCTCACACATTACAGCGATGAGCATCTTAGTAAACCTCATGAGGAAATTAATATTCTGTCCTCAGAGCAGGGTCTGAGCCACAAGGAGAAAAGAAGTATTGAGCTAGATGTTCATAAAATGCGTTAGGGTAGGTAAGATCTTTTAAAATAAAAATACATTTATGATGATTTTACTAATGTTTTGATTGTATTGCACAGCCACAAAACAGAAAAATTAAGTTGGCATGCACAGCCCAAATTCTGACATTTCCTAATTTTGCTTTCTTGCCTTCGCTGTCGTATAACCTTTCCTTAAGTACCTATAAAACTATGCAAGAAAAGAATTTGCTCCTTGAATATCCAAGAAGACAATAGCTTTCCTACTTTAAAAAATTAAATAGTACTAATTACTGAATATAATATAATTGTTATTTTTAAAAAACAAATGGAGCTCAAATTTAGATCTCTGCAGCTCAGTGAGCATGTAGGAAGAGCTTCTCCATATGCAGCAGCTGGCTTTCAAGGTGCACACCTGCTTTGCACCTGCACTTCTCTTTCAGTAATCCTCATGGTGGAGCAGGAACCAAACTGGTCCTAACTGTGTAAAACAGCATAGCCTGGCCTGGGAAAGCAGGCTCTGACAGTTTTTCCCTGAATAATACAGCATTGGTGCCCATGGGACAGAATGAGGCCATTTACAGATTTGGCTTGGCCTGGCAGATCAAATAGAATTCCTTTTGTTGTGATGACAGATTTAGTTCACAGAGAGATAAAAAAATTCTTTCTTAAAAAGGAGAATACTTCCAAATAGTCTAAGTTCTGCTTTTTACATGCAACTGGGATTGTATGAGTTGTTCATTAATTTTGAACTCTCTGCATGTAATGTTCTAAATATAAATGTTAGAAAATCAGTATTTGATGATGGCATCAAGTTACTACAAAGCCAAAAAATGTAGTAAAAAGTGATGTACTCTGGGTTAGTCATATGAACAGTACAGACCTCGTATTGCTCACAGACCACAACAGCTTTTTCTATTTTATAATAACCCAGCCTTCAGCTGCCACACTGCCCTTCTCTGTAAGACAGAGGAAATGGCCCAGGAGTGTTACTCTTGTTTTGGTCCTTAGTGACCTACTTCTTGGACCATTGCCCAACTGCCTACATTCCTCAGAAGAAATTATATTAAAGCAGTTGACCTTTTTGATGTACAGAAATGGCCCTATGCAGGGGGGAGTAATCAAGGAGGGGAAAAAGTTCAATCTTCTTTGCCTGAACCTGTCATTGTACATGACAGGGAGAGGACCAAAGAGGGGAACAAAACCCAGAAATGGCCCAGGAAAGCCAAACTGATGGCACCTGTGCAATGCATGGTAGTTTAAGATGTGAAACATTAATGATCATAGTGAAGAAAACAAGAGGTACTAATCCTAATCTGGCCACAGCTAAGTAGACTTGCAAAAGCTCTTAGTAGTGGTTTTCTCCACTGTGAAGGCTCCAAGTGTGCAAATGTGAAGTGGCAGTGCTGCTGCTCACTGCTTTTGTTCCAGTGGATGCAGCTCCAGCATGGCTGCGTGGACACTTGGCCCGTCAGGGTGAGATGCTCCTGAGGTAGAGTACCTGGAGAGTTCCTTGGGAATAGGGCACAGCTGTATGTCAGTCAACAGTGCATCTGTAGAGAAATGGTGCCAGTCTCTTGAGCTGACAGGTAAAATGCAAAAAAATTTTGAAGTAAATGAATTAATGTCCCATTCATGCTGTGAGTGCTGTATGAGTTCAGTACCATGCTGGAGAACCCAGGAGAGGTGTGAGTATATGTTAAACTGTTAAGTGTGCTTTTTTTGGATCAGATTCATGGCAAAAGGCTTGGAGAAGTAGTGAGCTAATTTTAATGTAGTAAAGTATGTTTTACTGTGAAAGACTCTCAAGAGATCAGATTTACACTTTACCTATTTGTTTAAAAAGAAAAAATCTAGATTACCAGATCAATAGACATGGGTTCTTTGGCTTTTTTCTTGTACCTTTCTTCATAATATTTAAATGTTATTTCAGTAATATTTACTTATTTACAGTATTTTGCTTATCTGAAATTTCCTTTAAGAGAGCTAAATTGTGATTTAAAAATGACTCAGAGTTGTCCCAAAACCAGTCAGCATTTTGGACTTAATTGATATCAGTAGGATAGTGTAAAACTGTAAAGAATAAATCTGTTTTATTGGTATTTATTTAGTACAGCAATGAATATTGAATTTGTAATTTCCGGTGGTTCTTAGGGGACTTCTGCAGTGGGAGCTCCTTTTCTGAACTCTCTGTTCTTGGCTGTTCCCAGAAGAACAATGCTTATTGATATCAGTTTTGTATTATTGATCTGCTCAGTATGAAGCAGTTTCATCTTAACGTTTTATTTTTCTCTCTTTCTTGCTCTCACCCGGCTTTGTGTTCAGTACACGGTGTGGACTGCCCTGTGGGTCACCTGGAATGTTTTCATTATCTGCTTCTATTTGGAAGTAGGCGGGCTTTCTAAGGTAGGTCACTTACCCTTCTTCAGATTTATGGGAGGGAGTTTCAACAGCAGGACTCTCAGATTTCAGAAGACTGCAACCACAGAGGAAAAATGTGGTTGTTTGAACATACAATTTGATCAGTTTCCCTCCAACAAGAATTGTAATGTTTGAACTTCTCCCTGCTAGTAAATAGCCACAGGTTTGAAGTACATGAATGCAATGAATCTGAATTACAGTTGCCTTCTGAAGTATCATCCCAAGGTGAGAGGTGGGAAGGTATTCAGTTGTAAATTTGAGGTCCTTTTAGATTGTTGAAAAGCAGGCAGTGCCATTTTCGTTGAATTTTCAAGTGTGTGGAAAAAATGTGAATTTCCAAGACTCTTTGAAAGAAAATTACTAAGAAGGTTAATGTGATAACTTGCTGAGCAATTTGATCTCACAGTGAGAATGTTAATTCTTTATAAAAAAGAACAAATGGCAAAGGGTGACTTTTGTCACATCTGAATAAAACTTTCCTTTACATGACACTCAGTGTTTTAGGTCACTAATTCTTTATTCAGTCCTCTGATTAGAGCAGAAATGGTTGCTGGAATTGCACATCAAGAGATGTGCGCTCGTTCAAGACAGCACTTATGTTAGCATAGGTTATGCTCAGCATTGTATCTGCAGGGAATTTCACACAACACCTGCTGCTTTTTATCCTCCAGTCGGACACAGATGATACAAATCTTGGTTTACCACATTTACCACATTGAAATGATTCCAGGCACAGTATGCCCATGGCACATGCTGATCCCGGCATTATTAATAGAATAAATGTCACTGTTACTGGTTGTAGATTTAGTGATTTGAACTGCATCACTGTTAATTCATGCAATGCTTTTAGAGAATGCTGTCCTGTGCAATGTGCTCTGGGAAGACCCTGCTTGATCAGGGAGGCTGGACCAGATGACCCACTGTGGTCCCTTCCAACCTGACCCATTCTGTGAATTTTTGTTTCCTTCACTCAGAGTGGAACATTTGTAAACTATGTACTTGCTATGATTAAGCTAAGATTCCTAGCCTAATTCCTAGATTTCAGTTTGTTGTCAAACTGAAAACTGATGAAACCAATCTAATAAGAAATAAGATTTCATTTACTCAGTAGAAATTCCATTTAAATTTAAGCTTTCAGTGATAGGTTCCTTTGGTGATAAAATTTCATAATGGAAAGCTGCAACAGTTTGTTTTTCCTTCAATTATGTAGCTCATGAGATGTTACAAGCCTGATAAAGAAATTAGGACACTTTATAGAGGATCAACATAAATTATCCTTATGGTATGTTCTGACTTAAAAATCTATTAGGTGAACAGAAGAGCAACACATAGAAAAGATGAATAGCCAAATAATTGTTCATTCTTATGATACAAAGAGGTTGTATACTTTTATTTAGTTGGGTCATGTCTGTTTTTGTAGTGACTATTGTATTTTATGTGTAAGGAATATATTTATCCAAGGGCCTAGGAAGTGAAGCAAAGCTTTTAGTGTGACCCTTGAATTTGTTTGCAAGGGATTCTGCTCATATGCTCAGTTAAGAGGTTTATAAATCAGCAGGTTTGAATTTAAATCCTTCATCCTCCAGTTTCACTTCTGTGTTTCACTTTTTGCTCTTTCTACTTAACATGACAAATCACAATGCAGAGAAATAGTAGCAAAAATACTGCCTGGCAGTTGACAAAATTCCCTTTTATTAGGATGTACCTCAGTTAATCTCAACATTTTTGTGGAACTTTTATCTTGTGGTTTATAATTATATCTAAAAAGTGTTTCTCAACAAGGTGATAGACACAAAATTACTACTGTGGAAGTTGACTGCTCTTGTACAAATTATGCCAAAGGTATGAGTATTGAGACCAACTTAGCAATGAAAGAATTAAGAAACTTTTTCAGTACATCATGGTATTTTGGGTCTATTTATTTGTCTTTCTGAAAGTTTTGCTAGATATGATGAGGCCATCAAGAGACTAAGGTCTTTTTACCCCATATGCATAAAATACTGGGTATTTCTTATTTGGGTAATAGGTCACACCAAATTTAATCGGGACCCATATTTGATCCAAGATGCTAGTTGAAAAAATTAATCATTTCCTCCATTAATATGTTCATGTGTTGTCAGACATGATAGAAAAATGCTGTTATGAGAGTACATTAGTGTGGTTGGGAAATCAAACACTGTAATAAGATTTTCAAGTGTGGTTTTTTATTCAGCATTGAAATCTTGGCAGGCAATATTCACTTTTTTTTCTTCCTGTTGTTCTCTTTTTTCCATTAAAGAAAGAAAAAGAAAACTGTATCTCTGAAATGAATACAGATTGATTACAATTTTAAACTTCTGTTGACATTCTATCAGGGAAAATTGTGATGCTGTCTGGCAGGTGACTGATTTCTGTTGGCTTGGTTGTTTTTAAGCACTACCATGTTTGCATTTGCTCTGGCCAGAATGAATTAGCTCTTGGTTGACGTCCCATGAGTTTATTAAGTCTTCAATCATGAATGCTTCTGAAAATCCAACTTCGTACAATAATAAATGGTAATTTTAATTCAATATTTGCCCATGGACCATGCATACAATGCAGACAGACTTTTCAAATATCATAGTGGAAACCTACCACTGCTGAAATTTTGCTCAGATCTTATTTCTGAAGTGGGGAGGAGGCTCTCCTTTGAATAGTCACTGTTTGAATTCTGCCAGGAAGTTCCACTGCAGCTAATGAAAAATTTGAAAGAGAGTAAGAAGGACATAGGTAATTTAAGCCTGTTTACTGGGAAAGTTTGAAACATTTTCCCTTCAATTACCTTCAATTATAATTTTCTTGATAAACTAAGCGCCCTCCAATAGCTACACTATGGTGATTAAGGCAGTCTCCTGGGAAAAGGATGATATAGATTCAAGTCATCTTGGGTGGGAAAGGGAAATAAACACAGCTCTCCCACAGCTGCTGTTGTCAGTAGAAATCTAATGAGCAACTGTTTCCTCTTTAACTGCCTTATAAACAACATGGAGGTCAAGATCCTTCTTCACTTATGTTACAGATGCACAAATAAAATTTTAATGCATTTTTCAGGGCTAAAGAAATTGTATTTGATCACAAATAAAATAAATATACCTATATACACCTTTTTTATTTGTATTAATTTTTTTTCTGATTTTAGCAGCAGTGAAACTACCCATATGAAATAAATGAATTTTGCCTGTATTTTTTCATTTACTAATTTTCTGAAATTGGAAACATAACTTTTAGTGTTAACCATTCCATATGAGAGAAACAAAGCTGTTACTATAACATGACCTTTTAATTCTTTGCTGCAGGATAACAGTTTGCTACATCCATTAATTGTTTTGATCTGATTCTGTCTTGAAATGAAATTAAGTTCTGTCACATTCCTGAGTATAGGCATTAAAGCACATAGACAAAAACACAATCTGTTTTCCTGAAATTTTGTATGTGCTTAAATATGTACCCCATAATTTCTAATGAGTGTAAGCCAGCCCTCCATCTGCAGCAATACATGGTGTTATGCACTCCTGTACAAAGGAGTCTTCATCTGTTTAGAGTGTACAGTTAATAATTATCTTGTTACATCCCTCAAGTATTTCAGATCCAGTATGAGAATAACTGCATTCATTTGTATTTATCATTTGCTGTTCCAAAACAAGATCATTTTTCTACTGCTCTTGTATTTGTGAGTTACTAGCATTTCTTTCTATGTGTTAAAGACATTCTTTAGTATTTTATGCTTCTTTGCTGTGAACCATTCCTCATTCTGGATTTAAGTTTTGCCCTCAAAATCGTGCTGTTTGTCAACTGATTCTTCTAATTTTTTGTGAAGGATTTGCCTGACACACACTCATATATTCAGTAGGAAACTACTTCTAAACAGCTTATGTTTGTTATCTTGTCCTTAGTTTTACATATAGAGTGAATGTGAGCTCTCTGATCTGCCTGTGGCACCAATTTCATTAGCCTTTCCCCTGAATCCAAAGGAAGTTTTGCTTGTGTAATTTAATGAAACAATATTTTTTCATGTGTTTTTTCCTAGTAATATTTACTTTGGTCAATGAATGTTCAAATTTTTTGGGCTCCCATTCGACTTTATTAAGCTGGAGGCCAAATTATTATATGAATCTGTAGTTGGAGGATAGAATTATCTGACAAAACTAATGATTTCTTCCATCTGAGGAAAAAATGGACTAATAATTTACTTATTAAAATACTGAGAGACTGGAAACCTAGTGCTCTTTTCCAAACAAAATGTTGCATGTCAGAATGAGAGTTAATTATGTGAACTTTATACTGGCTACTTGTGAAATCAAATTTATTCCATCTGGTGCATGTCACTCAATCCTTAATTGTTCTGCAATTATATCTAATCATCTCAAATGGAGTAAGTTAAGCTCAGAACCAATGCTAATTTGTATTAATAGAGATGTTATGGTGTATGCTTGGGCTTGTGTCTTTTTTCGTAATGGGAAATGAGAGCATTGGTTGAATTTACATTAACAATATGAAAGAAAAAGTGATTCTCTTTCTAACTTATGCTGATGTAAGTGACAAAACAGACACCATTATTTGGGTTTAATTTTCATTGTAATTAGCTCCATAGAATTACCCACTCCAAAAAGCTCAGGGACATAGTTGGCAGCATCCATAAAACCAATATGGAAATCAGTAGATGGAGGATAAAGGACTTCCTCAGTCTAAGCAGAGGATAGGTCATTGTGCATCTACTCCCATGTAAGTGACTTTTATGTGGAGGAAGGGTTTTTTCATATCCACTGGGAAGAAGAGCAGGAAATAATTTGCTGAGCATGTGGCAAAAAAGGTTTGGTGTGAGGTCAGGAGAAGCATTTTGATAATAAGGACACTGAAGAGGATCTAAAGCTGTTACAAAGCCTTAGTAAAGGACAACTTTTCTACTGCACTATTTTTGATCTATAGAAACAAGCCTCTGTCAAGACAAAGCCCCAAGTGAGTGTCCGTGGATGGTTTAGTGTAGGAGTGTTTAAATTCAAAAAGTTAGTACAAGTTGAAGACTCAAAACCTTATCTTAATTAAGAGTCTTAAACATTTCATCATGACTTATTCCAGCTGGGGAGCTTGAGGTGTCTCTGGGTTTTCTCCCCAGAAGGTGTGTAGGGACACAGAAGATAGGAGACCCTAGTGAAGTCTCCTGGGAGCTGACAGTGGGTTTTGGTGCACAGGTGGGGTTTTACTGTTCAGCTGTGTGACAGCAAGAGGGAGACAACACTGTCATTGCTGCTCGCTCTTGGTAGAGATTAGATCTCTGTTGCAGACAAAATTCGTGTGCTGTCTGTTCAATTGATGATTTTCAGCTGAACACAAATCACTGCCTTCACTGAGAGCAAAGCAAGAGTGATAACAGTGCATTTCTTCACTGCTCTACATAATGTATACATTCATGTACAGCTCAGCTGAGACTTTCTTACCACACACCTCTTATTCATCATCACATCCTTTTGATCACCATCTCTCTTCAGAGACTACAGACCCCTAACTTCCAATTCTCCTCACTACTGTGTGTTGGTTTGCTCCAGGTGATGCCATCAGCTGCTACCAGCTGAGATGTGCCCTGTGATGAATCATGCACTGGATGTGGCTGTAGGCCTTCTGCAATTTCCAGACATTACAAGTTACCAATTTTATAGCAGTAGTTAAATATAATCTCTTCTGAGCATATGCACTAGTACAATTCAACTTGCAGAAATTAAACCTGATGAAAAGGTTGGGTTTGTGTCTTTGAGGTTCGGACCCTCTCACCTTCTCCTCCTTCCTCTACCTTAGTATTCCCAAAGGGTTTAAAAAAAAATATTTTTTTTGTAAGTAACACTCCAGAATCTTCTCTGACATTAAAAAAAGAGGAATGCTAATCAAATAGTACTTTAGTAAATAGAATTAAGATAATATAAAGCAAAACCAGACCAAATATAAGTTTAAACGCTCACGTCATATAATCCATATAACTCCCTTGGCCTTCACCCTTTCTTTGAACCAGCTTTCAGAAGTAATTTTTTGGTTTTTTAAAAAAAGGCTTTAGAAACAGTTCCCTCCTTTTAGTTTTCTTATGCCCTTTCCTACGGTAGAGGCTCCACTGAAATGTGTTTGCTAAAATATGGACTTCTAATGTGACCTTCCTTATTCAACTTGCTCCTCCCATCCTGCTGCTCTCACTATAAAAAGAAATAATCTCCAGGTTCAATTGTACTTAATACTTTTCCATAATGTTCTGCTCAAACAGCAACCTTTTGAATTTTTAATTACTTTGGCAATAAACCTGGAAACCAATTTACTGTGAAGTTATGCAGTGTAATATTGAACAGAAACATTTCAGCACTTCAGAATAATGGCTCTGGCCTTGGCTGGCGTTAGGTACTGTTAATCATAGACTAAAACACGGTGTTGGGGTGCCTTGCAATGGTATTTGCAAACAGTATTTTTTGGTGTTGTGTTAGGCTGACATCAGTACGTGCAGGAGCAGAAAATCTGTGTGGTAGTTTCTGTATAGAATACAATGACTGTGTCCATGAAAAGTTAGAGAAGAATTAGCTATAGGCTGTGAATTCATAATGATGCAGCTATGGAAAATAGAATTTTCTTTTTATTTGCAATTTAAATTTCTCAGACAAAAACGGTGACTTACAAAAGATGACTTAATATGTGCTCTCTTTAGAAAAAAAAGGGAAGGAAAAGAAGGAAATTAAAGAGCAAAAAGGTGTGAATCTATTGTAGCTGAGGAGACTTTCTGGCTGTTTAGCTGAAGGGACTTTGATGTTCCAGATTTCATGTTCCAAATCTAATTTGTTGTTCAGTCTGTTTAACTCCACTGTGTAAAGGTGTTGCATTGTGTAAGGTCTAATGAAAAATATGCTTCTTCTTGAAAAGAGAATTAACATGCACTAGCTTCATGGCACTGTTTGGGCATAGGGTCATTCTGGGAAAGAACTTACAGAGAATAAATGGGACACAGATAAATGCCAGTGAAACTGCAAAATGTGTCGTTCTGATGTTAATTAGTTTTTTTAGGTGATACAATCACATTGCTGAACAACTTAATCAGGAGTACATTCCAGATGGTACAAAAATTGAATTTTATATCTTTTCAGGTGACATTTACAGTGGTTCAATTTATTATATACAATGAGCATCATTAAAATAGGTGTTTCAATCAAAACTGGTTTTCTTTTATAACCTCTAATGAATGCGAAATTCTGATGTTGATATCTGGAGTGGAGGATACCATCTTCTTCATTGGTTTAAATAACTGAGGTAATATCTCTGTGGGTTGTTTTGGTTTTTTTTAATAATCTATTTAATACCATTAATATGAAATGGCTCTGGGAATAATGGGTATGGTATATCTGCTTAGCTAAGAGCTGCACAAATAAATGTAATATCACAGTCATATTTGTTTGAGTTTATTGGTTTAATTCTAGGATCTTGAAATTTTTTAAATGGAAAAAAAATCCTAAAATGTCAGTTTATGGCAAGGAGGTAACTCAAGTCACTTGCAATATTTCTCCAATGAGACCGCTGGATATGAAAAAGTATTCCTGTGATTCAGGAATCCATGCTGCAATGGCTAGAGATGCAGAGAGGGTAAATCCTGCTTACGTGGGGTTTGTGTCTGAAGCCCAGGGCAAAAGGCCTGAAAAAGCTGTGGCTATTTACACATAGAGCCAAGAACATACAGAATAAGGAATGAGAGAATACAAGAGTAAGCAGGACCATCTAGTCATCTATTCTAATCTTGTGTTTCTGAAATAAGTTGAATTGTTCATGGAGTGAGAAAAGGAAATTTCCCTGAGTCGTGGTTTGGTTGTAAACAAGTATGACACACTCACCTGCAGGTAAGGGTGAACCTAGATCTCATTACTCAGGGGATTACTTTATCTACTTTTTGATGTTTGGATATGTTTTGTAGTGATTATTATGCTCTTTTTGTAGAAATGGGAAAGCTGTCACTGGTATTTCTTTTTCTTCTTTGCAAATGTGATGCCCTTCTGATAAAACAGCAGTGAAAGATATTTTGATTATTTCTTTAATCATATTCTTGTGTAGGCATTAGATCAACCACATCTGCTGCCTATCCAGCAGCTTCTATCTATGAGATGAGTGATTGCTGTGCAGACATTTTTGACCCATATCTAAAGCAGTATACTTATTTTAGTGCTACTGCCAGATCTATTTCTTGCCTACTAAGGTCAAATTTATGGTTTTTGATAAAAACTTCTATACAGTGTTTGCTGCTGTAGTGTACCCTTTGGGATTTTAGTGCCAACAATTGCCAAGTAAGGACTCCTTCCTAATTATGGGGAAATCTGTGATTTCATCAGTCTTTTGATGAAAATTTAATTATTTAATTGATGTCTAGTTTGAAAACAGTTTAACTGTTTTGAAGGGAGTTTCACACTGATTCATAGGTTGTTTGCTTGGGATTTTTTCTTCTATTAGAAGACAATGCTTTTTTAGAAGAAGGTATAATTTTAACTAAGTTTTTTTGGTAGTAATTTGCATGTGAGACAGTCCTAGACCTTGATTAACTTACAGGGGATTTGTTGTTGTTAATAAAAACAACATTGGAATCTGAAAAAGTTGTTCTCATAAATTGTGATGCTGATTCTCATACAATTTTTAAGCATGCTACATGTTTCTTATGGGACTTCATAATTATAAATCCTTGAATCATTGAGATTGGAAAATGCTTCCAAAGTCATCAAGTTCAATCATTAACTTAACACTGCCAGGTCCACCTCTAAACCATGTCCCCAAGGACCGCATGGACATATCTCTTGAACATTTCCAAGGACAATGATTCCACCACTTCCCTGGGCAGCCTGTCCCCATACTTGACCACTGAAGTAATTTTTCCTAATATCCCATCTAAATCTCACCTGGCATAGCTTGAGGCCATTTCCTTTTGCCACTTGTTACCTGCGAGAAGAGATCAACCCCCACTTGACTGCAGTCTGCTTTCAGGTAGTTGCGGTGCATGATAAGGTCTCCCCTGAACTTCTTTTTCTTCAGGTCCTCATTAGACTTGAGCTCCAGATCCTTCATTGGCTTTTTGTTGCCCTTTTCTGGGCTCACTCCAGCACCTCAATGTCCTTGAGCTGAGCGACACAGAATTTAACCCAGCACTCAAGGTTTGGCCTCACCAGTGCTGAGTAGAGGGGGACAGTCACTGTGCTGGTCCTGCTCACCAAACCATTTCTGATCCAAGCCAGGATGCCACTGGACTTCTTGGCCACCTGGGCCACCTGGGCACACATTGGTTCAAGTTCAGTCTGCTGTTGACCAGCACTCCCAGGTCCTTTTCCACTGGGCAGATTTCCAGCCACTCTGCCCCAGCCTGTAGAGCTGCCTGGGGTTGTTGTGACCCAAGGGCAGGACCCTGAATTTGGCCTTGTCAAACCTCATAAAAATGACCTAGCTCCATCAATCCAGCCAGTCCAGATCCCTCTATAGATATTACTTAGATAGATGTGTTAACGTGGGCTTATTTTTGAAATGGAAAAGAAATATAACAGGGAGGTTATTGTTTATCTTCTCTAGATGTCGTCCAGGTGACTGCTTACATCTTTTGGGATACATAAACTCTAATTCAGTGGAAAAGCAAGGGAGAAATATTGTTTTACTTTTCATAGATCTACATCTGACAACCAAGGAGATTTTTCCTAACTACATCGGTCCTCTACATCCACTTAGAGTTTTCCTTATTCTCTATTCTTTTCCAGTGTCTTGTGATTAGATGTACATAATCCTGAAATTCCTTTGTTAACATCCTCCTTAAATGACTTCTTTCCAGGAATCTGGTGTTGTAATTTTCCTTTGATTTTTACAAACCTTGTAACTGTGGTGTTACCTGGAACTGATTTTCAGCAGATATTTCAAAAGAGCAGGTGGAAGAAAAAAAATTTGCTCTTCAGCTCCTATGAAGTGGTTCTTTCTTGGTGGACAATGTGGTAATGTCCCTGCCTTTACTCCCCATATTCATTTCTTTTGAAGGCTTCAGCAAACAAAAAGCTCTAGTTCAACAGAATAACCTTGGGTAGGCCTTAAATGTATTTCCAACATGTTTGTTTCGGCAATCTTTTCTTCTTTTGTAGAATGCTTAACATTTGTGTTGTGTTAAATTGTCTTAATTAGAAGAAGATTTTTGATTCTGTAAGGTCGTAGGAAGAATTCTCATGATTTTTGTGGTTTGAATCTTGGAGCAAGTTTACCTCCTAAATCTGGTTTTCATCTAATAATTTATTTAACCTCTATAAGGTGAATGGGCTTTGAGAACTACTTTTCAATTGCACAAGGGAATTGGAGGGATTGTTCGTTGTCTAGGTTATTATACTCTCTTCCTTTTTCAGCTGTCCTTCAGGGAAATTCCTTGCTTATGTTGATGGTGTGACTGAATTTATTATTCATGAGTATCAGAATTCCTTTGAGCAGACTTCTTCAGTTTGGATTAATGGGGAAAGGGTGAGAGAATCCTATTGGGGATTAAGCTGCTCTCCTGCCCTTTGCTTTGCTGGGAGGTTTATTGTCTGAGTGGCTTTAGTATAGCAGGAATAATGCTGGGCTTCTTGACCTATTCAGTCAAATGGGGAAGGCAGAAATGTTGGAAGAGAAGTCATAGGGATGGCAGCAGTGCCTGACTAGCACTGTCTTCCAAGGGCAAATGCTGCTTGTGAGTAATTTTATTGTCTCTGTGTCATAGCAGCATGGTACTCTGTACACCTAGATTCCCTTTCTGCTTATATCTTTAGAGAGCCTGTAGAAGTTCTTTAGAATGTTGTTTTGAATGAGGTATTATTTTCTGGAGGAGAATATGTTCTACCCATCTGCTGAGGATTGCTGCTCTGTGTTATTATGTTGCTGTTCCTCCTGCTTGGAAGCCATTTCTTTTTTTTTTTTTTTTTTTTTTTTAGAGCTTCCTGGATAGATCAAGAGCTCACGTTTGATTTGGAAGTTTTGGCTGAAGATTTCTGTTGTTTATCTCAAAAATGTTTGAAGGCTTGGATAGATTTTATGCTGAGACAGTTCAAACTCTCTGAACTGCCTTCTGAAGTCTGTCTAGTTCTGCTTCAAGGGACATTGGTGCTATTCCTCAACCCCTGATTACTTGTTTGCAAATATAACACAGTTGATTCATTTTACTTTTATTTTCTGTGAATTATCAATGATATTTGGCTTTCTTTCAGCTTTCTTTTCATTCAGTTTAATAATTTTCCTCAGTTTGATCAGATATGACCAAACTACTTGCCAGCTTGCCAGGACAGATTATTTTCTTTTTGATCTATGTCATCTTGGCTAAATTGATGTTTCTTTATCTGTTACCAGGGCGTTCACAAGTGCTTTTATTTTTTCCACTTCAAAGGTAGGCTGTTGGATAAAAGACTGAAGTCAGTGAGGAAAAAGCTGTGCACATGTCCAGCTGTGAAGGAACTGATTTTCACTAAATCTTCATCTCTAACACACTTGTACATTGTTTAACTTCAGAGTAGTTCATGCTGTGTTGGGACCATTTTCATGTGGTCATCATCTACCCTGATTTGCAACTTTTGTTTGCTTCAGGGTATCTTCCATCCTTATGTCTTGTTTTCCCATGAGGTAGCTATTTCTAATCTTAAATATTCTAGGCATTGGATATTGTGTACTCTGAAAACATTAGCACAATCAGTGTAAACAGTTAATTTGGAAAAGTCAAAATTTCTTAATAATCGGTTTTTAGTTAGTACTTCTTGATGTTTTTTTCTATTTTAGGTTTAGATTGCATATATTTTATTCTTATGAGTCAATTGACTACCTGATTAGTTAAAAGTATACTTTATACAATGGTGTTAGAGTTGCAATTCCCTATAAAAATTAAAATAATTTTATGGCATCATTTTCTTTGAAAAATTCTTACTTCACTCTGATACAATATGCTAATCCTCGTGCAAATGTCTACATCTTAAATATGCTTGGGAGACAAATTTACCTTGTTATAATACATGAAATAACCAAATGGTTTTTAAAAGTATTTAGAGAGTTGTAAAATGTTCCTAGATTTTTGTGTCCTAGGGTATTAATTTCTGAATGTCTAAGTAAGATCACTTTCTATAACTGTAGCCAGGCAGCTTGCTTAAACATCCCAGGATCATACTAACTTTTAGCCAAACATTTTGTTTTCTAGAATGCAGTTTGCAGATCTGTGTCATGGCTTGTATTTCCTGCTCCCAGGCTCTATAATTTTGCCTGTGCCTGCCTATAGTTTAATGGATTTTGTTTCACTGATCCCAGCTTACCAAGTTGTCCAGATGGCCCTGTACAGCTGCCTTTTCATTATTTACCCTCCTCCCTCTCTTTGTGCCATCTACAAATATATCCACTGCAAGCAGGGATTCTTTATGTACTTCTAGAATACTGATGAAAATGTGGAATAACATTAGAACATGCATCAATCCCAAGGGAGTCCTGCTAGGAACACTCTTATTCAGCTATGACTTTCCATTGAAAACTATGTTAATTAGCTAGTTTTAAATCTATTTAATTTTCAGTCCATTAAAATGTATTGCCATTCTATCTTTTTTTTCAATAAGAATGTTTTGTGAATGCCTTATAGATCTCTCTATATATAATTATATTACCTTCTTGCAGCTCCTATCAACTCAGCATTTAACCTCTGGAAGCAATAAAATAGGGTTTGTTTAACAGGTTCTAATGTCTTAAGAAATATTGTTGACTGACATCAATACTGCTTTTGCTGGATCTCAAGCATGTTTTTAAGCCATTTTTCTCCTGTTTGCTTTGGAACTAAAGCTGGATTAATGATCCGTGAACCACTGCATGTGCATTTTCTGTATCTTTCATAGGCTTTAAAGTTTTTCAGTCTCATGCAGTTCCAGAGATTTATTAAAAATTAACTTATTTGCATTCATGGACCTCAATATCCAGAGCTTTTATGTGGTTGCTAGCTGTCCAGGCCTAAAGATTGCATGTGAGTTATAAATGCATAGACCTCTTACTAGTAGTTTAGAAAATGCTTGTTTCTCCTCTTGTCATTCTTTATGGAAGAAAAAAAAAACAACAACAGAAGAATATTTTAAAAGGTCTACTTCTTTTGCCTCTTAAAAAAAAAATCACAGTAAACATCATTTAGAGGTTGATATTTTCTCTTGCTCTTAATAAGCTTAATGAACAACTTTTTACTGCCTTTCACCTTGCTAGCATGGATCTCACCTGACTTGCAGTTCTTCACCATTAAATATTCTCTATCTATATATCTATATATATCTTCTAATTTATATGAAATTAATATAATATGATTTATATGAATCATATGAATCTATATATCTGTATATATCTTCTAATTTATGTGAATTTGACTGAAATCTTTTTGCCATTTTTATTCTTGTTTTTTGGAAACAGGATGACACAATCAATGTATTTGTTTGGGTTTTGTCTGACAATGAAACCTTTTGTACTCATTGACAGAACTATTCACAAAGGATGAATGTTTCATAATTAAATTTTTGTATATATGTGCTCTTAGAAATGATAAAAGGTATCCAGAAGAGGGTGGGCAGAGGGACTTTTCTCATGCTGCCTGGGGAAACATTGCTGCAATCTCTCACTAGAAGCTCTATAGTTGCTGTCTTTAGTTTAAACCAGAGGGAAGACCACAGTGGAGGTAAACAGAAGGAAATCCTTTTGTATTCCTTCCCAGTTTCTGTCAGTCACCCACAGCATCCTAGTTCTGAACATGGAACAGTGTTTAGCTTACTGACCCCTGAACCTCCATGTGCCATTCACCTAAAGTCTCCACAGCCATTCCTCCTGTATTGTCCCAGAAAAAATTCTCTTTGAACAAATCTATTGTCCCTCATTGAGAAGTCTTTCCTGTGTTCTTAATGTGCACAAACTCTGCTTCAGAAAGTCAAGGAGAGCATCACCCCTCCAATGAGCTGCTATAGCCTAAAGCACGTGGCTAGTGTGTGCAAATTACAGTCGTTATTGTCCTGACACATTGTGTATTCCTACTGCTTAGGTTTCTGTGTGGGGGCTTTTCCTGCTGCTTCAGATGCAAGATTAACTTAAAATGCATGAGTGGTCTCATTAAACTCAATAAAACTACTCACATGCTTACCATGCATTTAAGTTTGCAGGGTCAGCATTAAAATAAGAGGCGATCCATAGACCTCTCCACTTCTCATATATAAAGTTTGAGATGGGGAGGGGGCTTTAATATAAAAGCTGAAGAAAAACCTAGGTACCCTATCAGATACCAAAATCTTGTCTAATGCAATGAAGTTGAAATTCTAAGGTTTGAGATACAATATGTTAAATAAGTGCTGTGTATTGGTCTATCTATATCATTCTGTTTGTGCATTATGCACATTACAATATTGCCTAATAGTATCTCTTAACAACCTTTTCACTGTAATCTAGGTTGCATTTGCTTGTATTGATCTTGTATATATTATTGTGGCACCTCTTCTCTGATTATGTTGTGCTTTTGCATTATAACTTCTCCCAACAGATAATAGGAGGTGAGAGAAATTCAATGAATTCGAGTCAAAAAAAGTCGGGGAAGGATATGTAGATGTATGAAATTCATGTTATATGTTTCTCTTTTTTTAAGCAAACATCTGCCTTAGCTTACTATTTCGGTGCATTTTTGAAACATTCAGTATTTTAAAAGACAAACCATCCTTATAAAGGAGAATAAAAAATCACTACATGTTAAAGCCACTCTTAGAACCCAAAAAAGATTTAGAGATGAAGGAATTTGTATTCTATTAGGATTAGTATTAGGTTTGTGTGAAAAAGACTGCACAATATGTTGCTTTTTATGTTCTGCAGCTTAGTCATTACAGTATGTCTTGCTACATCACATCACCAAGGTTGTAAATAGCTTAATAAATAATCTTTCTGACATTGATTCCCTTTTAATTTAGTACTTGCATTTTGAGTCTCTTTATTAGCATGGAACTATAAATGTGTTTCTGTGTTTAAATGTTTTGCCAACAGTAAAATAAGTTAGTGCATCAAATAAGTATGACCTAATAATTCATGGGGTTGTGTTCTTTCTAACAGAATTATCACTTCATTTTACTTGTAATTCCACTTGCCTTAATAGATTACTTTTTCAGTCCACTGAGTGATTAAGTCAGGTTGCACTGTAGATGAAGAGAAGCATGGGAGATACAAGCTGCAGGATGATAAATGAAAGGTATGACATGATAGTTATTCATAGTACTGAAAACCAAACATAGTTTTCAATGCTTGCACGTTTTTCTGTATGGGCTGTTGATAAATACCATTTTTAGGAGAAAAAACCCCAGGTTTTCATTCTGTGAGTTGTTGAAGTTTCAGAGTTCTTGGCTTTCTGCTGAGATGGTATAAACTGACATGGCTAAAGAAAAATGCTTTGAAACCTTGATCATGTAGATTAGGCAAAAGGTTGACCTTGTTGTCTCAGCCATTTCTTTAATGAAAGGTAAGATACTTGTGTGCAAAGGAACCTCAAAGGAGAGAGTGGGGTTTGTTACCTGTTCTGAGGAGGAAGCCCCTGGAAGGCAGTGATGTAAAGCTTGACATCTGCAATATGTTTTCAGGGGTGCAGTCACAGGTTTCATTCAGGCCTCCCGTGGGCTAAGACGGAGCATCTCCTTTGAAGACACTGCCTCAGTGGCAATGCTGGGAAGGAAACTGTCTCTCAATGAGTCTTGCTGACTCTCCAGAGGCCTCTTGTGTATTCAGGACTTCTCCTACTATGCCTTTCCATGAATAAACTAAACCTCATCCCATCTGTGGTCCCACCTTATCCATCTGCCAGCGTAGAAGAAAGTTTGCTCTAATGTTCTTTTTCCAATGAGCACTGCCCACCGACTCATGCCATTGCTTTTCACCCCAAGCTGTGTATTTTACCTCTGTATTTCTTCTATCCCTTGCTTTCCAGACAGCCGTTGCTTAGGTGCTTGACTCATGGAAGGCAATCTTGGCTTCACTGTGTTTTTTAGAGGGACATGGGTGCTGTAGTTTTCTGGATCTCCATGTTGCAGATGCCAGTGACTCTGAGGTACCTGATGTACTATACAAACATAGTCTAAACAATTGTATATGTTGGGGGATTGGAAAAAACTCCACTTACCCTTGATGAGTGAGATCAGATCTATTACAGATCTTTGGTACCAGGACAGACTTTCAGTTTTACACTTGGGAGGCAAAAGTCAAATATTAGATTTATGTTTATATAGTAAAAAGGCACACAACAGGTTCCTGAAATCAATGACTCTCAAAATTGCTCAGACATTGAATGATATGCATGAATCATTTAAGAATGTTTTGTTAAAGGTGTAAAAGTCAAGTTACCCTTTCAGTGAGACTCATTGCAAATCGCCAGCAATTTACTGCGTTTCTGAAAATCACAGGCAGCAATTTACAGAAAAGATTGGGCCTGTTCCTATACATGTGACATTTTCTTGATTTAAACTGTCATTCTGAAAAGCTGTTTACTGACAGTCAGAGTTTGGAATGAGGTTATAAAGTTTACTGAGGAATTCTATACCACTTGAGGATGCACTATATTTGTGCTCGGGTAGAGAAGAGCATGTAGACCTCCTACTGCAACTGAAGTATCAATGCATGCAAATTAGCACTTCCAAGGGAAGTTATACATGATCTTTTTAGACATTCATGTGCTGTAATGGTGTATGGTGCTGTGCTGATATTTTGCATCTCATGAAAAGGAATGTATTTCCAACATCTCTGACTGTGGGTGCTACATACACTATAGTGCACTCTAGTCATTTACAGTGGCTTCATTGTTTTGGTCTCTAAGCAATGGTTATCAAAATAGTTTCTGAAGATGATATGCTGGCTTCCAGAGTGTCATGCTGGGATAGAGAAGTGAATATTCATCTTTCTTTTTTTTAATTATTAACTAAACTAGGAGTTGTCCTACTAACTTAGTTCCTGTTACATTTCCATGGCATGTAGACATGCAGTACATGCCGTAAGGAATATTTTTCATCACTCTCTTCACTGCCTTCTCTTTGACATCCTGAGAGGAGTTTCAGTATGAACATGCACTCAGACATGCACTAATCTAGACACCCTGATATTCCCCAGAACTTAATTTTAGCATCAAATAACTTCTGCTCAGGGTTCCTTTATTATAAACAGTTTCAAAGTACTTTCTAGTATCATCACTCAGCCACACCTGGCCAGTTTTTCAGGCTATTCTGGATAAGTCCTTGGTATGAAGAAGTCATTGCAGTTGAAAGAAAGCTGGTCAGCCTAAAATTGCATTGCCTGGAATATTGTGGTTATCATGTCCAAGTGATTAAATCCAGAAATTAACAATATTGACAAGAGACTCTTTCCTTTGCCATTCTCTGTGGATACACCAGACTGTTTTTTCCTAGGAGATGGACACAAAAAATAATGTTTAATAGTGCTGCTTACTTTGAAACTTATTTGACCAATATGATTCAGACATTAAAGCAGAAAGTGATCATAAACATTGAAGAAAATTTGAGGAAATGAACTGTAACTTGGAAGTTCAATATTTTCAGAAGAATCTCTTGTGAAAAGGGTCTCAGATAGTACCATATAAAAAAGAGACAAAGGAAAACATGCAGACCACTGGGATCTGAATTACATGTACAAGTGCATTGGAGAAGATCCAGAGACAGCTCTGTTAGCAGGTATGAGCCAAGAACGATGAGCACTTGTGTTATAGGCAAATGGTTACAAGAGACAATGGAAATGTGTGGCAAACCTGACAGAGATAAGAATTTTAAAAAATTGGCTTCCCTGTAAACCAGACAAGCTACAGTTGTTGCAGTCAGGTGACAGTTTGATCTTCTGGAAAGAGGGTGACCCTCAGGCATTGCCATTCTTGTTACTGCAGCTGAACTGGTGAAGGATTTCAGCCAGTAGGCATTTTGGGAACACATCTGACAGCGAATTTGAGTTTGTTTCTATGGAATTAATGGATACTCTGTTGTTCTCTAACAGTGAATTCAGTGTTTCATATGCACTCTATTGGTATTATTGCCCATTTGTACTAGTGCTCATTAATAGAGCTAGGCTGGGATTCCATTGCCTTCTTCAGTTGTACTGTGTGGCATTGTCTTTGGAATTCTGCTTTTTGTGAAGAAATTGGTGAGGGAGGAAAAAAAGCAAGTGATGAGACAGGATAAAAAGGCAAGCGTCAAGGAAGAAATCTGTTCTCTTTCCTCTTAAACAGCTTTGTAGGAAGAACAACTAAAACAATAAGGTTGAAACAGAGAGTAGTTGGTACTGGGATATTTAATTAAAAATGAGTTCTTTAGAATATTCATAAAAAAAAGGGGGAAATAGAATGAATGGAGTTACCCTTCTGTAAGTAAAAGTCTAGCTTCAGAGGGAACCTGGATTATTCATCATACCAGACTAGACAGGGTGTTGAAAAAATGTCAGTTAAAGTTAATATGTGGGGATCTAATTGTCCCTAGCTGATATTTTAGTCACTTTCTCTGTACTAAAAAGTCTCTGGGCCCTGATTTATTGAAAATGCAAAACCCTAACAGCACACTTTCTTGCTATGATATTTTACTGATGCATCTTTGATTGATAATTCAGTGCCAGTACCCCAGATATACACATGCCCACAAGCAGAAAGTCTCCTCTTCCCTCTTGCTTTATTAGAAACTTTATTTTTTGTTTCTGTGAGGTGGGTGTACAGTCCACTTAGTTCTGTTTTCTTTGGTGGAACGTTAGTCTGGTCTGCCTGGATGAGACCTTGTGACAGCACAAAGCTACCACAGTGCTAATGGTGATACAGAGTTCTGCTGTGCTCCTGTCTCACCCATAAGTACAGGAATTCACCTCACTGGGTGCCAGTAGGAGTTATGCAGCCTCCTGGGGAACTCAGGGATGCTCCTTTGTGGATAAGCAAGGCACGAGCAAGCTCTGCCTGAAGGTGTCCTAGTATCATTTTTTTTATTCCTTGCATTTCAAATCAGCCTACTCCAAATTAGTGTCTCCTTTCATCTCTGGTTTGTCTGAATGGCAAACTTCACTCAGTTTTTTCTCAAAGAGGAAAGCTGTGGCAGTTCTTTAATAAATTACTGTTTCTCTTTACAATTTTAGCTTCCATGAGCAAAACCAGAAAATGTTGGAGCTTGTATCACAGGAATTAACAACTGAAGTGGTCAGTGAATACAGATTAATGGTATTCAATTTTTCTGGTATTACCTGAGTTATTTCATAAGTCAGATCAATATTACACAAACTAGTTCAAAGTGGCCTGTGAAACCTTCAACCATCTTTTGTTTTTTTTCACAAATATTGAAAGACAGCTTTAAATTGTGTCTGCTACAAGTAAGTTTTTTACCAGCAGACCTCAAATATGGGGTATATCTGGGCTGCATGTTGTTTTCAAAGTCATAAGATTTGATGGGATTACAGAATCACCACTTTGAATTATGGGGAAGAAATACAGGTCCTTTATTCTTATTATCTTAAAATCTTGAAAAAAAAAAAAATCCAAACCTACTTTTCTCATTGAGAAGTACTGAATTAAAATCTGCAGCTCTTTTGAACTGCTTTAAACAAGCTCTATTTCCAGTGTTAAATCTAAACAAGGGAGATGGCCAAATTAATTTTTGTAAACACATTTTTGTATTAGTATTAAGTTTTTTGTTCACTTGTTTGAGCTCATTTGCTTTGTCTTTCTGATGCTCTACAAATGCAAGTCTCTCCAAAAAACCATCCCTGAGCTGTTTGTTGAAGGTGTCCCTCTCATCTTTTGCAATGCTTTTGCAGTTCTTGGTCACCTGACATGAACAAACACAGGATATTTAGACAGATACTTGTAAGTACCAAATCACACAACAAAAAAAAGCAGTAAGGTAAATTGCTACCATATTGCCCTGCCTCAAGTATAAATATTTGACTTTAAAAATTTTGACTTAAAAACCAATTAGATTGAAACCTGTTTATTTAGAGGAACTTGGTTTTAAAAAGTTAACTATAGTGTTGTGACTAAATGCACCCTAACAATACAGTTGGGGATTCTTTTATGTTTCTCAGTCTATACATGCACCACATCTAATTTTGATCTGAGCAAGGTGCAGTCAACCTTTAGTGTCAATTTAGTGTTCTTTTAAAATACACTGGAATCCCCATCTTCATAATGTGCTGAAATAAAAAGCAATCCTGCAGAGAAGCTATTTTTTAGTTTCATTATCATTTGAAATGAAAATATGTCAAAACAGTGTAATCAAAAAAATAATAAATCATGAGTGAATGTTTATTAATTACAGATTTGTTTGAAGATCCCTGGATTTTTCTATGTAATTAAGAAATAGAGCAGCATCTTGTGGTATTCTCTATCAATGTTTTAAATGTGATGCTTTAAAGTGTTGTGTGACACATAATTCATAACTTGTTACTGTCAGCTGCTGACTCTACTTTGTTTTAGCTTTGGTTTTTTACTGGATGCAAGGAAGATCTTATTTTATCTGCTTTCATAAAAAAGAGCAAAAATGGAACAAGAGATTTTGTGGAAAACTCAGCTTTGTACAAACTGCTTTCTGCTGTCTGTGGATTTTTGTTTGAGTATGTCAGGCAATATCTTCCCCTAGAATCTTTGAGTGCTCTCAACCCTGGCATTTTATCATCACTTTTTGTATTGGAAAATGTAAGCTGTTTTGACATCTCGCCATCAAATATTTTTTAGAGGCATGAGTCATCTGGGGTCAATTCACTTGGGAAAATGCTTTTTGGTGAATAAAAAAGGTAAAAAACTGCTGAAAAAATATGAAAAAGCATATTCCTAATTTCAGTAGTTTGGGATTACGAGATCTTTATGAAAATAACCAAATGTACAGTGAATTTTTAGGAGATGTTTTAATGAACAAGTTAAATAATTTTGTCCTGTGTTACCTTTGAGCACATTGTGTGAACTCAGGAGTTCTGCTGTGAGAATGGAAGAGAACATTGTGAATGAAAAGCCGGATGTGGTGGTGGCTGTCACCTCCACACAAAGGTGGACAAATAAAGTTGTTTGAATTTAGTTTGTTATTCTCTTGATCAAGACTTCCATTGCTCATTCTACCCAATCAGTAATCTTTGTACTCAATGCAAGCATGTGTCTGAAGATAGGGAAAACTATAAATTCATCAGGTTTTTTTTTTTTTTTATGTGTCGTATGTAATATACTTCTATGTGAAGTATATTACATAGCAAATTAAAACAGTATTGACACTTTCTACCTAAATATCAAGCTTATATTCCATTCTGGAGAAGAGAGAAAGATCAAGAACATGCATTAGTGGAATCCCTGAGTAAACTTATGTTTCAGCTGGGACAGGCTTGTGAGGGGTTGAGGGGCCAGGAGCACAAGCTTTAAAGATATTGTTCTCTAGAGACCATTCTTGGTCACAATGAGGTCCCTGGTCATGAGCTATCCCAAATCATGTCTTCAAAACGTTTTTCCAGAGTCAGGTCTTTTTGGGGTTAGAATTCCTTAATTACATACAGGTATGATAAATTAGTGTTTGGAGGGGTAATGTTTATTTTTATATAAAAATTTTTAATGCTTACTTTTAGAACAGAATGGAATAGAATCTTTTGTTTGGAAAGGGCCCACAGTGACCACCTAGTTCAACTCCCTAACCAGTTCAGGGCTGGTCAAAAGTTAAAGCTTGTTGCTAATGGCATTTTTCAAGAGCTTCTTAAACACTGACAGGCTGGGGGCATCAACCACCCCTCTAGGGAGCCTGTTATGGTGTTTGACCACTCTCTCAGTGAAGAAACACTTCCTAATATCAAATCCAAACCCCCACTGGCACAGTTGTAAACCATTAAAAAAATAAAAAAGCCCCACAAAAACAACAAATAAAGGGAACAAAATCCAAAAACAAATTTAGGAAACAAAATACCCCAGAAACAGGAAAACCAACAAACAAAAAAGAAAGAGCCTTGATAGTTTTCTTCTAATTAGATTCACTTGAATCAATGGAATGATGTGCCCTTACTTCACAGACACATCTACCTGTATGAAACATAGAGGGAAAGTTTATCTGAAATTTTATCTTATATTTACTCTATCAAAAGTAGCCTTTTGGATGTGACTACCTGAGAGTGAGAAGTTTCTGAATTGCTCATAGTCTTCACAGAAAAATCTATTGGTTCTCTAATTGTTTTTGGCAAGTCTTATTAATGCAGAAATTTTGTTGCTTTTTTGGAATTTTTCCTTCTTTTTTTCTGGTGATTTGAAGTTCAAGAAAGTTCAACCAGTTTTAGAAGACTTGGGACTTTTGTATTTTACTCAGGTATTTTATATCAGAAAATGTTTGATATAACATGTAAAGTCTCTTCTGGGGCATGCTAAGCAGCAGCCCTGGTACTGTTACAGCTGAAAGAGAGGGAAGAATAGAGTTTTAAATTTACTGGAGTGTCACCATTCTCAGCCATCAAGCTACTGGCACACCTTTTCTATACTGAAATTATGGATATATCAAAATGTGGTCCTAGAAAAGCTGAGATTTACATTTTTTTGGGGTCAATGATTAAAATAATTCGAGGTGCAAGTTAGTCATTTGAGAACCACGAGATACATTTACCTGAAAGGTCAGGTGAATGAAGGAGCTGGTGCAGAAAGCTGTGAGCTTGGGCATTAATTCCAGCCATTTCTTGGTATCGATTACCCAGATTGCAAGTGCTTATTTGTAGGCCAGAAGGCAGGTACAGCTCTTTGCAGGCCATTTGTCTCCTTTTGTTTCTTAATTAATATCACAGATTTGAAAACCTGTGGTAATGAAATTGGCCTGTTAATTAGGCCAGTCTTTAGCAGCAAGGTTTTGATGTCTCAGTGTTTTTCCAACACAGTTAACAGCAGTCTTGTTAAAATTCATGCTTGTTTTTCTTTTGCAAAGATGCCTATCATGGAAATACTTATAATGATGTGAGGAATAAACAGCTCCTGTGCTTGGTAATCATTTTAATGTTAGATTTTAGATAAAAAATGCTGATTTCAAAATTCACTTTTTCTCTTGATGTCTTTAACCTCCTGCTTTATACAATTGCATTAATATATTACATGGGAAAAAAATTGTTCTTTCTTTAATCTTTCTTTATTTTTAACATCAGGCAATATTTTGAGTGATATTGTATAGGCAATATTTTGATTGATATTGTATTGTGATATTTTGATGCAGCTTTCTTGGTAGTTTTCTCTCCTGATTGTGCATTTTTTTCCAGAACAATGGAAGAGATGCCTTATTATTTTTAAGATTCTAAAAAAATTAAGGCATAGCCAAGAAATGAGAGGAGGAACAGGGATTGCAATGAAAGATACACTTAAACTTTTTGTGTTTTGTGAGGAAGAAGTTCTGTTTGATGTAAATTAATTTTCTTGTTTGACATTTGCCTTCAATTAGAAGATGACTATTTTTTTTTTAAATTTTCTTGGCTGTGACTTCATGATAAAAAATAAATAATATAATTTTGCTTTGTGTTAAATTCCAAAGAAATTATCAGTTCAGAAATCAATGATGAAATCCTATCTGAGTTGACATTTCATTCTGTCTGCTGTGTACAGTCCTTGCAGTTCACACTCAGTGATGTAACCTTTCATTGCCCTCTCATATTTGCATTCTTGAGGTCACTAAAATGAGTATTGCTTCATTTTTGCAGATTTTTGTTGGAGTAATGATATTTAAATCAAACAGAGGAGACACTTCAGTCAGAAAACAGGAGTGGATTTATTGGAAGGATAAGTGATCCCTCTACAGTGTTAAGTCAGAAAATGTTTTTACATCATGAAATATTACATGTTTTGAATCTCCCAGGAGAGCTGAATGCAGTCAAGTGCTGCAGGTATAACTGGTCATATACAAAGATAAAAAAAACATTTTTGAAATCACTCTTTTTTTACCCCCCTCTGTGTGCTTCTGAGATATTGTGATCTTCCTTTAGGAAACATTCATGATACTATGTTATTTTAAAGCAACTGGAAGGGGTAGAAAATATTGTTGGAATTCAAACATAGTTTAAATAAACTACTCAGAATAAAGGAATCTGTTGGAATATGCTTTTGTAAAATATATGAATTGTTTTTCACAGCCTATGACCTTAGGTATACTCAAAGATAAATATTATGTCTATCAACTCAAGGGATGAAATAAGCTACTTATTCTTTTCTTGATCAGTGAAAGAATAGGTTTCCATACTTGGCTCACATTTTCTGAAAAACATTATGATTAAGAAGAAAGATTGAATATATAATCTCCCTCAAACCTGTTTTACATTGTTTTAAAGTTGCTACAGCAAAAATTGCACTCATGTTTTAGCTGTAATGATATCTAAGTTTCTGTTGTACATTTTACATTGCTTTTTCCACATTCAAACCTTTTAACTGTTTGTAAATCTTAGCAGTTTAAAAAAAAAAATTTCATATTTGTCTGTCAAAGTAACTTTGCTAATTTAGAGTTTTGTCTCAGTGGCATTGCTTTTTCCATTTTTAATTAATCTTTACAGATTTCATAGTTTCTGTATTTGCTTTGTTATTTTTTCCTCAGGGTTTTCAGAAGATTTTTTTCCTTTTTTTCAAAGACACTATTGTGTAATGAGGCCTTTGGATTACAAATCCATTAGCTGTGACCCAGGCCAGGTGAAGCAAATGCCTCAGAAAATAATCCAGGAAGAAGTTGTGTCCAGTGGGACATCCTGCTAAGGGTATTTCCATTTTTTGAGCTAACTGGTAAAAGGAGGCTGGATTAAGGAAAGGGAACATAAAAGCCATTTAGTCACCAAGGGCATTCTTTTGACAAACTCGTGGTCCTGTCATATAATCTCCTTCATAAATTAAGTAATTGTTACATATCCTGGGATTGTGTGATCCCCTCTTATGTTACCTTGCCATATCACAAAACACACAAGTGTTGCAATCCCCATACCACATAATGGTTTGCAGTTGTGAATTTTGAATTTGGTGGACAACACAATGGACTTCTCTTGATCCTAAGTATTTTTTATGATCTTAGGATACCCCCTTAGTCATCTTGTCTCTTTGTTTGATTCTTTCTCTCACTTCAGCATTGCAGCTGCTTAGAAGCTCTCACCCAAGGCACATGCTTTATCATTTCTGGACATCATCCTGCCTTGCACAGCACAAGAGTGGGGGTGGTTTTGAACTGCTTTGTGCAGACTGGGACTTTTATTTCCAGAGAAGAACCAATAGAGCATCTTAAAAAAACCAACAACAAACCAAAACCAAACCAAACAAAAACCAAAGAAATGCAAAAAAAAACAAAAAAACAACCCACAACAAAAAAACCCAGCAACAACAACCAACAAACAAGCAAACAAAACTTTAATTTAAAAAAAACCATAAAAACCCAACCAAAAAAACCTCAAAGAGCTGAATCCGTTTTCAGATAAGCAGTTGGTCACAACTCTGAAAAGTGCTTGCCATAGTTGTGTGTTATTTGTTCTTAAATTTAACAGTACTGAGGGTCAGCAGATAGATCTGATAAAGTTACAGCTGAGCCAAGGTAATTATATTGTTTTATAGGACTATTCAAGTGTTACATTGCTGTAAAGGAAGACATCTTTTTTTCTGTATTCAGAGATAATTGTAACCAAAACACCAAGAGAAATTGACTCTTTTCAGTACTTTCAGTACTGAGTTGGAATTGTTAATTACAAGCTGTGTCTTTGCAGGAAGTGCTCCAAGTACATAACTTTAATTCTTTCTCCTGATTCTTTAGCCTGCTTTCACAACAGAGATATGGAAAATTACAGCTCATCACTTTTGAGATGAGAAATGAAAAACAAAGAGGAATTGGCAAGTTAAGCCATGGCATAAGTGATCTTTTGGTGCGTGTTGGGGAAATATTGAAAGCACTGTTCTCTATCCTAGGGTCACCCACAGCATGCTGCCTACGAGACTTTTCAGCTGTGCTTGTGGGCACAGGAAATTAAAAACGTAAAAATAAAACCTGGGCTTTCAAAGGAAGTGAAGGATGATGCTGCCTGCTTCTCACTGTGTCAGCACTGTTGCCTGTGGACAAATGTGGTTGGGACCAGAGTTTTCAGATATAGCTCCAAGTAATTCTGTTCCATTGAGTGCATTCTGGGTTACAGCTCTGTCTCTGACCTCATTGAGGGAAGCGTAAATGTGGAATATAAGAATAGTTTTTCCTACTGTATCATCATTTTTTTCAGCATTTATGCTACAAAGTAAATTCAGTATCACACTGCATTGAGGCAATATTTACAGCAATTCAGTGCTGCAGTAAGGGTATCTCATACAATATTCTAAAAAATGAAGTGTTTATTATGATGGGCAGAGCTTTGTATGCCTTTTAGAAGCACCTCTGCAAATACTAAGAACACCTTTAGGAGTAATTCATGATTTTCAGGACAAGTAAATGGAAAATTAAATTTCCCAATGAAATTTCCCAGCATCTATATTTGAAATCTGATCATTTTGACCCAGATGTGTTCTACAGCATCACACAGGATTAAAAGTATGTGTCTCTGATTCTCCTTTCTGATGTGGAGATCTGAGGTGAACACATCCTTTATTGAACCACGTTCTCCATTCTTGCTGAACCACTGTGACACTGATCTGTAGTCAGCTGAAGGAGGAGGAAACAAACTACAGTTGCCATGAACATCAAGATGATATTTCAGAATCCTTTCTTTTCTACTCCAAATTGTTATCAGAAAGCTGATAATTATGTGTGTGTGACTTTATTTCTGTATATCAAGGCTAAGATGTCACTAAACAACAGGTATTTTTCACTCTCCAGGAGTAAACAGAGCACCCTATAAATACAATTCTAACAGGGCTATTTGAACAATGTGTTTGAACAATTCTATATTCAATTATTTTTTTTTTGCTACCTTCTTTGGTTTTTATTTATCCAAACTACTAGATAAAGCTAAAGTAGTAAACAATCTGTTTATTTCAGTTCCATTTACATTATCCATATCCATATGGTACAGCTTACAGAAGTGTGACTAGGTACAGAGTCATTATTTGCTGGAACAGATCCCAGCCATTAAGGAATCATTTTTAACACTGGCCAAAAACTGATGAACTACATTTTAAAATGTCCTTTTTCAAATGCACTAACTGGCACGATTCCCAATGCAGACAGTAGGAAAAAAAAATTAAAAATTGTATGTGCAACACATCATCCATATATACACACAAATTTTCACTCTATCAATACAGCATTAATGTGTTAAAACTATCTAGTAAATTTGCTTAAAGAATAAGACATGGTAAAGATTTTAATAGCATTTTCTGATATGTAGTTCTGCTTTATAGGAAGCAGAAGCTCTGCTCCCATCAAGTGAAGATTGGTGTGCCTTAAATAGGTGAGAGGTGTATTGTACTTCCTCTAATGCCAGCTAGATAAGCTTGCTTTAGCATCAAGAATGAACTATTTTTTGCTCTGGAATGACATGGATAGCTGCTATAGCAAATTTTAAATTTTTGTGTTGTTTATTTTTTCCAACAAAAGGTTCATCTCCTGAAAATCATCAAGCAGCAAAAGTGATTGACCCCAACTCCCCCGAAGTTTCAGTAGTTTGGTTTTTTTTGGAGATTTCTTCCTCATTCTAGATTCATGAACTAAGTGCAAATGATGATGCAAATGTGGCATCAATGACCAGGGCAAGTAATCACAACTGGGACAAAGGGGCTCATGGTGTAAGCTGCTAATGCACAGGTGGCACTGCCTCAGTCACAAGGGCTGTCTGCAGCAAGACAGAACTTAAGACCAGATAATTGAAAGTATTCCATATTTTTATTTCATACAAATGCTATATAAAAACTTTCAAAGGGAGCTGGTCTCCTCCTAGGGGCAGATACAAACCCAGATTTTGGAAGAAAAAGAGTTGCTGCTGCACTGGACTGCTTGCTTTACTGTGCTTTGAAAAAGATATATTGGATGTCAAGCACCCTGGACACTGAGCATCTATTTAGTGGGCTGGGAATAGTGGATTATGCTGTGGCATACCTGCTCTATGTGTCAGAGGAAGACACTCTTGTGTATCACTCAGTCAGTAAGATCTGTCTCCCAGGGATCCGAGTGCAGGGGCACTATCTTTCAGCTCTTACAAATGGCAGAGAGGGAAGAAGATTGCAGGAGATCACATCTTTCATTGGTGTTATAGATTAAGTGCCACCAGTCAAATGCCTCGCAGAGTCCTTTCTCAAGCTGGGTTCAACAGCTGCTTTCTTATTTTCCTGGCTCTCATATATTATTTCAGCTCTACACAGATATATAAGGATGCTTATTCCATTTAGTACCTCATTTGTAACAGAAGAGAAAGGCAAAAGGAAAGGCAGGAAGGTTTTCTGCATCACTCCTGGATGGATACTCTGGGTAATGAATTAAAAGCACAGAAAGTAGACAGTCTATGAGACTACAGAAAGAAAATGGTTGAAGTTGCTGAGAAATGGTTTTGCCTTTTCAATGAACAGGTATGACTAGATCTCTTCTGCCTCCTTATGAAGGCAAAATAATCTTTCATACTTTGACAGCTCCTGGGAGAAGTCTCTTTCCCCTTCTAAAAGAAGGATGCTGCAATAACACTGTTCTAACTGGGTGAGTCAATTGTCCTTTTTGATTCAAAACCTGGTCATCATGCAACTACATGAAAGGGTCGGATGTACAAATCTCCTGTCACACTTGGTAGTAAAACAGAGGTGCCATGTGGCTGTTATGTTTCCCTGTACTGTCTTCCAAACAACCTTCAAACCAGGTAGTAAATCCTGTGGTAAAAAATAAGTCACAATTAATAATAAATGCTATCAGAATAAGAGGGAGTTAAGGGAGACAGAACAGAGGAATTTTTAAGCTGGTCTAGAAAATAATCACACAGTAAAATATTTTTCTAATACGCCTTTATTTTGACTTCTCTGCAAGCAACAAGGAATGGCCTGCAAGGAAATTACCTGCAAGGCTGAAACCACCCTAGAAAAGGCTTTATAGTGCCATAGGATTCACATTTTAATGACAGTACAGTAGCTGCTATTTTGTATCAGCTTCCAGAACAAAAGAAGGAGAGTATTTATGCCAAGGAATATTCCTTCTAGCTGAGTATCTGAGGATTTTTTGACAGTATTAAGCACAGTGTATAAGGTTGCATCATTAATTCTTCTGCTCACACAGGTTTCAAATCTAACTTTCTCTTATGGGCTGCCCTGGAAAATCCCTGAAGGACACTGAGATTTTAATTTATATTAGTTAGTCTATCTTAACACTCACTGTGCAAATCCTGAGTCTCTAAAATATGTGAATTAATTCAGTTCACTTACTACATGCCGATATCCACACTGAGAGTTAAACAAAATGAGATAGTGAGCAGTAGACTGACTTAAATTGTAGCAAATTCCAAGAAAATGCATGTATTCCGAGAAGTCCTTCATCTTCTGCTAAGTAGGTGCATTAACTCTCTCAATAAATATTTCTGTGTGTTTTATAATTTCATCCTGTGATTTTTAAGTAGCACAAAGCCTCATTCCGATTTTCCTGAATGTCGTTTTCTCATCAAGCTACTTAGCACAAACCAGCACAGAAGGAAATGTGCTATTGGGCATCACTGGATTACTGATGAGTTTTTATTGTTGGGATTAGCCCTTTTTCACTTAATCTTATAGCTGCAAAGATGAATGCAGCCAACACAAAGCTTACTCAGCAACTCCTAAAGAAATCTGACTTCCTGGGGATGGAATAGGCTTTGTGCAATAGAAATCGGAGCTGTTATGAGAATTAAAAATTTAGTGCCTACAGAACAGTTTCTGCAAATGCCTTGGTTTCTGGCACCTTTTTTACTGCAAGTTACCAAATCAGACACTGTAGGAACCTAAGTCTGTGCAAAGATGTTTTGCTTTATTCTAGGGAAGTCGGTGTTGAAGAAGAGGAACGGACATAGCTGAAAGCTCTCTGAGTATTATCTTTTAATATTCCCTTCCACCCCTCCATCTCTTTTAGATCTTAGACATGGAAAGCTTCTCTCAAATGTAATGTTCACTCTTATGTTAGAGGTTAAGATTTTCTGTTTAATGATCTATACTGGGTTCCACTTCAAAGTTCTACAGATAGAAGATTATGAGAATCTTTTAAACTTTTGACAGATTTTTTTAAGATCCAACAGTATAAAACCCTCAGTAACTTGGTCTGATCTCATAGCTGACCCTGCTAGAAACAGGAGGTTGGATGAGAGAACCCCTAATGCTCTTTTCAACCTGAAGTATCCTGTGATCCTATAACTAATTTATTATCATAATTCCTCTTTCTTGCAGTCTGATTATTAAATTTTGTAAGGTGTGCTTCTGTGGGTCTCCATGTTGTCCTTGTCTCTTCAGAAATTTGGAGTAAGGGAACAGTATTAATTGCCATGTTTAAGAAAATGCCTTCTGTAAATACTTTTGGTACCAGCTGGACTTCCTGGAGACTCTGTTGTGCAAAATTTGCCATGGAAGAACAGGTCCATCTGTGATTTTAAGCATTCTCTTCAGATGCTCCCAGGAGGGAGAAAAAGAAAAAAAAGCTAGCTGAGGCCTGCAAAATTTCTCTTATAGCAATCTGAAGTTATAGGAGAATCATGTCCCGGTGGTATAGGCCCATCTATGTGAAGGTTTTTCTCATTTCTTCTGATTAAAGCTTCAAATCAATTTCTTGGTTTGTGGGTTGGTTTGTCTCTCAGCAATTGAGTGAAATGTGCTCTTCAGCCTCTCATTAGGCCAGTCTTCACAAAATTGCGAGAGCCCAGCTGCTACAAGATCAGCTGTGACTGAGCAGGAGGAAATGATATAGGATGATGTGGAATAGTGTCTATTGCCTGAAGCCACCAGCTATTACCCAACTCTACTTGTGCCCAGCGACTGCAGTGGTTCTATTAAGAAGAAAAAACATAATTGGCTTAAGCGTGTGATATCCGACCTTCTTCTCACAACCCAGTTTGCCAGTTTAGCAAGGCCACCCTCACAGCTGGATACCATGAGCTGCTTTTGAGTCAGAGCATGGCAGGCTGCTTGTGTGTTCCCTTCAAAATAGTGTAAAGCAGTTGGTCATAAGCCTCAGTCCATGTAACTAAAATTTGTCATTTGGAAAAATAAAAAATAAGCCTCCTCAACCACATCTTATTGTTGAGTTTGACTGTGGCCATCAAGCGACCTGGTGGTGACCATGGCAGTGCTGCCCAGCTCCTCTAAGCTGCTGGGGCTGCTGTCCTGCTTCCTTCCAGTGTCACCACCTGTGGCACTGGCCAGAGAAGTTGGTGTGCTGTTTTTGTGCCACCAGGGAAAGAATTGTCACTTTGCTCTGCTTTTCACCTGGCTCTATGAGCTTTGTGGTCCACGCTGCAGCTCTAGGGATGGTTCTGGAGGCAGGTGAGCACAGAGCTTTGCCTCCTCCTGGGATTTCTCCTTGTCAGAGTTGTGATTGTTCTTTCATATCTCAGCCACTCCATAATGGACAGGCTTGTGCAGGGAAATATTTTCTCTGTGGCAACCTCATCTGCCCATCTCACCCTGAGCTTTCTCCTATTGCTGGATAACCCATTGGCAACATCCAAATAGATGAATAGCCTCTCCTAATCATTTTTGTTGCTGGCAGAGCACAAGACAATTCCTGATAGAAACATTGTAATAGCCATTAGTCACATGTTCCTAATTTTTCTCATTTACTGATTAGGCAGAGTGGCAGAAGTTCTGCACAAACAAAGAGTACATTTTTATTGATGGTTTTAAAAGCAGAAAACAGTATTGGTCTTAATCTTTTCCTGCTTGATCTGCACTTGCTTCTGTGAAATAGGGGTTATAACACCCTTTCAAATCCCATGGAAGTTGTGGAGGCAAATTTAAAGCATGCCTCCTTGATCAACATCCAGTACAAGTAAGTAGATTGTTTGCCGTAAATAGTATGTGCTAAATAGCAGGTATGAAAGGAAGGAGTGAATAATTATGCAAATATTTATAATCATGTACATCATTTTTTAAGGGGGAAAAAAAATGTGTGCATAGAATTGAATATTGTATCAAAATGCAGATCCACAAAGGGGCCAAGTAAAGGCTTATTAAACAAATTTAATTCTTGCGCTTAATAAGTTTTTATGCTTGATTTTTCCAAATTGAGGTGCTTTAGGCTTCTATGAAGGATTTTGTGGACAGACTAACCATAAATTAGGTTGTTCATTGATGAATGTCAGAAAGGAACTGCTGTCTTTAAAAATAGCACTAGTAAATAATACACTTTGCTATTTTGGGGGTTTATGAAGCATTAATGAGATATGTAGGAGCAGTTGTTATTTTAAAAAATTTATTGTTTCTAATTTATTGTTGCTAATTACTCTCTTGGCACTGCATGTATTTAAGATTAATTGGAATGTCTGTACTCAGTAATGAGGTCCCATGTAGTTTATAGTGACTGACAACATCTTCCTTTATCTGGAAAATTACCCCACTGGAAAATTTGTAAGCAGGGCAGTAGCTCTTGGCAATCAAATTTTCAAAGTCTTAATTGATACAGTAGCTACTGAGTTATGGTAAAAAGATCAGACAGTTCCAGCAGTTAATAATGACAATAAAAAAAAGTCCAAAGGAATTTTCATGAAGGTATAACTTGCACTCAAAGAAACAGATTTTTGTCTCCTATGTAGTCCAACCTAATATTCAGATAGAGACTGATTTCTCAGGATTATACAACATCATGAATTAAAACAGCAGCATTTCTCAGAGATTTATATTTATCACTATTTGCTACTATAGATTTAGTCATCAAAGGATGGATGCTGGAAAAGCAATCCTTTAATCTCCTTAGTAAAAAAACCTGTGAATAAATAATGGTAGGTGTCAATGACAGAGAGGATTGTGTTGTAGTGTGCTACTAGAATTTTTTTAAATGCTTTTTTTCTGTGTACATGTATATTTGTGCATATGATTATTTCTTTGGCAATTTTTTGCCTTTTTCTGCAATTCACTTAAAAATGGGGACATTGTGTCATTCTTTCTTGGATGCATTAATCAAATGGGACTGATAAATAATCACTTACTACAGTCTTTTTTGTCAAAAAAAAGGGAGAAATGACTGCTGGTGGTTGAATTTATTAATACTTGAATTAGAAATCTGGTCTTCCCAGCCACAGCCTCTTTTCTTGTGTTGGATGCACAAAAAAAAAATACAACTACCAGAAAAATACCAACCCAGACCCCGTAACCTTGTCACTTCAGCATTGCAAAACTGAAGCCACATTTAGTAACTCTGTCCAAAAAAAAAAAAAAAATTCTGTGAGCTAATAATCTTCTTACAGAAGATTATCAGTTAAATATCTTTCTTGACAGAAATCATCAGTTAACAAGGAGGTCTTTTGCAAAAGGTATATGGATGCAAATTTTCATGTAGTGTTTGGAAAATTCAGACATCAACCATTTATTTTGGTTGCCTCCCATTTCCATATATTATGCAGTCGTTCTGATTGTCCAATCAGTCAGAATTGTCTTGAGCATTTCTTAGATGAGCTCTTGAACTAAACCAGCAAAGTTGTAACATTAAGGACTGACAGATATAGTAGTTTATTATCTGCATATTTTTCATTGTTTCAGTGTTCAATTTTATAATTTCTCCTTGGCTCACCTCTCTGCTTAACTGCTGATTAGAACTGTTAGGACAGAAGTTACTGCAAAATTAGCAGATGTGCTATGAGCAGTATTTGCTAGGAGCACTGTGTATCCAAGCATTATTGTGGATGCTTGAATTTAATTTGGAATTGCATTTTAAATGGAAAAAGCATGGATATTTACACTGGTGTTTAATGGGACTGAATTAGTCTCAGAGCACAATTCTGTTCTATTGATTTTTTTTCAGGGGATGGGGAAGAGATGACGTCCTGACTGTTCTGGTGATTAGTTACGCATCTCCACAGCATTTCAAAGCTAAACTGTGTGTAAGGCAATGTTTGCTGGTACACATTAGTTACGAGAGGTTCTGCCCAAAAGAGATAACAGCATGCAGGCTCCTTTCAGCTGCCCAATACCCCAGTGTGAGTCAGGACTGTGGATGAAACACTGCTTCTCAATTCCAGGGCACCTCTGGGGAAATTCACACTTCAGGGGTTGATACAAGAGCAGCCATTCCTTTCCCCAAAGTCTGGCTTTGCCCAAAGGGTGCAACAAAGAGCAAAACTCCTCACGTGCTTGTTTGTAGCCCTTTGCATCTGGGTAAGGGCCAGGGAAAGTCTCTCTCTTGATTTAACAACACTGTTTATTATGCACCAAATGCTTCTTTTATCCTTGCTAGCAGCACTCTGACCTTTTTTAGGGAGCTCAGGAAGAGTCAAACCAGAGGTGCTGTGTGACTTTGTGCACAGTGGCTAAGTGTGCTCAGTGCTTTTGCCTGCTGGCTGTTCCCCTTGCAGGCAGCCAGAGGAGCCAGGGAAAGGGATGGTGTCCATCTAGGTCAGTCTTGTCACCCATTTTGTCACTGTGTAATCTTTGTTACTCAAATCAGTTCATTTCTGTAGGTATTAGCTTTTATCTGAGTCATTTGTGAGATAATGCTTGAGTGGCTGTGCAATGTAAAATGACTGCATGTGCATCCTTTGAGTAAAGCCTGGCAATGCTGCTGTCATTCTCTGTTGTGAAGGACCCAAGGATTTTTAAAGACCAATTATTTATTTAGATGGTTTTTTATATCTTTCAAAAGACTTGAGTTCATTACTATCTCAGAATTATTGGTAAGGTCAAGCACTGCTAACCTAGACAATCAAAAGTAAATAATCAAGCCCAGAAAAATAATGAGATTTCTAAATAAGATATTAATTCTATTAAATCCTTGAATTTTGGGCAAGGTGCCATTCTTAAGCTGCTGCAATGGTAGCAGAGCACTTAAATAGAATAAATATAATAATATATATTATATATTAATAATATGAAAACTATTTCAACTACTGATAAAGTACTGGTAAGAGGTTACACAGGGGGCTAAAATAAGCAGACTTACTGAAAAGAAAATAGAGTGGAGTTTCAAGAAGAGGTACCTGATTACTGCTGAATCACAAGGAGCATGTGAGGTGAGTCAGGGAATGTCTTATTTTGCCTCAACAGTGGAGTTCTGTCCACATGGGACACGGACAGAAACAGATAAAAAGAAATTGCATGGATCAGCCATCCTACACTTTTACCTGACAGCTCCGAGGCTCAATAATCTGTAATGCAGCACTGAAATTAAAGGTTTACAAACATTCCTGTTGTCCTCAGTGTCTGGGTGAAGCCATCCAGGTGCAGAAGGCTTCCCTGAAAGTGCCAGAGTCTAGCAGGAGAGCTGCCTGCTGAGCTGTTCCAGCACAGAAGATGTTCCCAGATGAGCAGATAAACAGTGCCAACAGGTCTGCTGAAGCTGCAATGAGGAAAGTTTCTGGTTGGTAGTAATGAAATTATGACATCATTGACTTAGGTGTGCGTGCTTCTACTGAGAGGCATTAGAGACACCATTGGCACTTCCTCCTTAAATTTTAAAATTTCTTGTCAGTGGTTTGTTTTGAGTATTACCTCAAAGAAATTACCACCTTTAAACTCAGACGAAAATTAAGGCAAAAGTAACAACATCTCTTAAGGGGAGCTACTAATGTAGCACAGCCTTTGTCCTTCATCCTCTGAGGTTTATAAAGATTGCCTCCTAGTGACTTCTTAGTAATAGGAAAAAAAAAAATGTTATTCACACAAGAAATGTCTGATTTTCAGGTCCAAGCCTGTGTCAATCATTCTTGGTTTATTAATCCTTAATTGTCATTACTTTCTTCCCAGTCTCCAATCTCTTGATTAAAATTTTGTCTATTTCTTTATTTGCAGCTGAAATGGTACATTGTATTTTTGAACATTGTATGTGCAAAATTACCAAAACTCGAGAAATTGAGGTTTTGAGTTAATTTTGCAAAATACTGAAAGCTATGACTATTTTGAACTCTTGAATGATCTTAATCTCTTACTAGTTTCTTTAGTAGTTTTCATCTGACTATTTTCCCCCAGTAGGCTGTTAGCTTCGTTAGTACCCATCGCCCAAAAAAATCAATTGGAGACAAGTCACTGCAAAATAATGAGATTGTCTTTTTATTTTGCTCAAGTACTCCTACTCTTCCCAGGTTATTTTCGTATTTCCTACAATTAAAAGCCTCTTTTATATATTGTGATTTTCAAAGCTGAAAAGTAAAATTATTAATGTCATTTTAAAAATATGCAGATTGGGGCATTTATATAAAATGATGATGCTTCATCTGTTGCTTCCTCCTTGGGGGTTCCCAGTCTATGGAAGAGAATTTGAATCATGTGGAACTCGACAGCTGAAGGCATTGGAGGAGAAAGTAATGGCACCCTTTCAGGCATTCCTTTTGAGAACTTTAAAGTGAGGAAATGAGTGAAAGATGTTTTCATCTACCATTATGATCTTAAAGGGAAAAAATTACTGGGTTTATAGGCCATAGGGGGAGATAAAGCCATGCTTGTGTAATACACAGTACTTCCTACTAATATGTGGTTGTTCAGATGCTTGTTGTCTTGATGTTACCTTATGTATCTTTAACCTGCAAGAGTATTCTCTTTGCGAAAGCATTCTGGTACTTTCAGATAGATGTAAGATTAACTGACTGGCTGCTGTAAATCTTTTTGATCAATAGAAGACAGTACATCCCAGAGCTGCATTTATGAGAAACAGTGGATACCTTAATAATGTGAAGGTTTTTAGTCCTATAAATGGATGCTGTATTGCTGTTCCATGAACATCTTGTGAAAAACAAAAGGATTCTTATTGCTTTGCTTTGACTTAAACCAAATAAAAGAAACAAAGCAGGAATCCCCAAATGATCATTTGCTTCTTAAAGCAATCATCCAAGAAAAGACTCATTGTATGCTTTATTTCTTCCAACATTTGAAATAAAATAAGTAGCTTGGCAACAATCCTGCTTGTTACATTTCTAAAAAAGATTTCACACCAACTGCAGGTCTTGTGCTTATATGAATAGCACCTTATGCATAGAGCCACAGAATGGTTAGGAAGGGACCTTAAGCATCATCTAGTTCCAAACCCTCATGCCATAGGGAGGGATGCCATTCACAAGATCTGGTTGCTTAGGGCCCCATCCAGCCTGGCTTTGAACACATCCAGGAATGTGGCTTCCACAACTTCTCTGGGCAACCTTTTGCAGTGCCTTATAGTAGCAGTGTGCCCCTGAACGGGAAATAACCAGCATTGACTCCATGACTGCTGAAGGCTGATCAATTGCTTTATGGTTACTGCACTATACTATACTATACTATACTATACTATACTATACTATACTATACCATACTATACTATACCATACTATACTATACTATATGGTGAAATTATATGAAAAACCCTTTGCCCTTGCCAGACAGTCCAATCCAGTTTTGACCTAATTGGTCAAGCAATCCAAAAACCATCACCAGAGTCCAGTTAAGAATCACCCTTTGGTAAACAATCTCCATAACGCATTCCACATGTGCACAACAACAGGTGCAGCAAGTGAAGATAAGCATTGTTTTCTCTGAGCTTTCTCACAGCTTCTCACAGCTCCCCAGGAAAATCCAGGGAGGGAGTTATGTCTCTCTGTTCAGAGGGTATGTGGTTACCACAGTGCCTCACCAACCTCATTGTAAAAATTTTCCTTATAGCTAATCCAGATCTACCCTCTTTCAGTTTAAAACCACTACCCCCTGTCTTAACATAATAAGAACTGCTAAAATGTCTGTCTCCATCTTTCTTACAAGTCCCCTTAAAGTACTGAAAGGCTGCAATAAAGTCTCCCCTGAGCCTCCCATATAGACCATCTTAAATGCCTGTCTGACTTCTGAGTTACTGCTAAATCCAGGACATTCTTAAATTCCTTGATGAATGATCTCAGCAATGAAATGTGCCAAATAGAGAGCAAGCAAATGAGATAAAGTGTTTTGCCTGAGCAGCATATATACCAAAGCAGTGGTCCCTAACCTTTGCTGGCAAATAACCAGTAAGACCAGTGATGCATTGCAGTAAGAATCATCTCTTGCTCTTCCTGTGGGATTCAGCTTTCTTTGTTTTAATCTCCTTGCTCATGAAGTATACCAGAGGGGTTCCTGGGCTACATGCTTTTTAGCTGAGGACCTATCACCAGATGGCTTATGTGGTTATACTGTAAAGATTATACTGGCCACTGGTGCCATGAGCAAATATTTCCACCCTAGATCAGGACAGTCCTTTCTCTGAGGATGCCAAACACTGTTTTCTGTGTCTACATTTGCAAATGAACATGCCTTCTGAGCATTGCCAGTTGAGACATACCTCTTGCTGAGGCAGGTTGTTGGCAGCAGACATTTTCTTTTCTGAGATGAGCTCCTACTCCTTCTGTCTTTTACAATTTTATATGAGAGCACAGACAGTGTAGCCTCAAGGTCATGGAATTCTATCAAGTATATTGTTTGACTGTGTGTGCTCTGGCAGAATTGGTAATTATCACATGCTATTGTTCCACCATAGTCAGGGGTCATAGAGCCATGAAGTACAGCTGAGCACAGCCAGTTTACATTAAAACTAGGTTTGAGCAATTAAAATTTGCCCACTCTTTCCTCCCTAGTTGAAAACATGTGGTAGGAGTGCTCCTGAAGTGTATTAAACCAATGCATTAAAATAACTCTGTCTCCATTCTAGAATAATTTTACTGTTCACAGACACCATGTAATTTTTATGTAAACTACCTATTACAAGACAAGCTATTCATCAGCATAGAGGTGGTGCATTAGCTGCATTCCCTAACAAGAGCAGGAATCCTTTTTGTTAACTTTAAAGCTGAAAATTAAGTTATAAACCCCATGTCTGTTGCTAATTTATGATGTTTTCAAAGAATAATCTAGGATTCTATGAATCTTTTTAGCCTGCAAAAAGTAATTGTTGCATTAAAATATAATGGCTAGGGCAAAAGTAGCAGCAAGAGATAGGAATTCTGATGTACATTAGAGTATTCTAAAGGAATGCAAGAAATCCATATATTATGTAACAAACAAGAAGCTAATAATAATTGGTAAAACCTTTAAAGACAGAAAGGAGAAAGGTGAGTTTAGTTTTATGTTTTCATTCTCAAGCCTGGCTTGGCCTTTCAGACACACCATATAAATCTCAATGCACAGCATTTTGCATGTAACTATTTACTTTTCTGGCAAACTCTGCAGTATTGTAAATGCTCCAGCAGTTTGTTTTACACCTTTCCCATGGCATCTGGGTTATGTGCATGATAGGCACTGTATTTGGGCTCATGTATACATGTATGTGTGTATATATTGATAGATACCCGTGTGCATCTATCTGTATATAGAAATATATGTATATTTACCTGTATAGAGATGTATATAAATGTATTGTAAAATCTGTGAACATAAAAAAATTTAAACAGAGGATACTATCTCCCTTGACACAGACACCTCATATTGTGCAGAAAAGCTATTGTATTGCTTTTGTAGCTATAACCTCTATGAGTCATTTTTTTGCTGAGTTGGAGGTGATTATCAATGGACTTTCTGGAAGAAAGGGTGGCAGTCTTGCTTGTGGTAATGGCAATTATATGAAAAAAAAAAGTTTCAAATTTTTTATCCGAGTAACATATTTTTTTAATATTTCTCCAGTTATTCTTAATTTAAATCTGCTGCAGAACCGAAGATCAAAAAACTGAAGTAATTTGAAAAATATCATAGTCAGATGTTATGCAGTAGCAGAAAATAAAACTGCAGGGTAACAACTGTACATGAATGTAGAGCAGTGACATTTCTCCTTGGTAGCACATGGAGCATATCTTGTAATGGTTTAAACAAACAGTGCCACTAATAGAAAAGCAACTTGATGCTGAAAAAGCATCATGACCAAGTATTTTAAGAACAATAACAAACAAAACACATTATAGTAATGTGTTGATGAAAACAGAATTAAAATTATGAATACATCATTCTCATAATTCCTTTCTCAGAATAAAGCAGTTTAATTGGGTTTTAATATAAGAACTACTAGTATAGATATAACTAAAATAATTAAATTCAATATGGTTAATCCTGGAGATAAAGCATAGTCTCTGAAGACCTCAATTCTGAATACATTAGCTTGTCTTATGCTTTTCACCAGCATGGGGGAGACTTAGGAAGTGAATTTTTAATGGAGTTGTGTTGCTGTAGTGGAGCAGTGGAAGGGTATTCAGGGCTGTGCAGCTCTGGCACAGAGCAGGGATCACAAGGCAGTGGCTCCAGCTGGAAGAGTTTTGCTGTAAAGGCAGCTTTAGGGTTCCAGGTGGATGCTGCTGACCCCCACTTCTCAGGGCTCCTACACCACCACAGCAGATTAAGATATTTCAAATGTACATTCCCTGTGCTCTGAGGCTTCTGGAAAGGAAAGTCAGGGGCTCAATTGCTGGCTGTCATGGTAGGTTCCAGAGACTTCTGTTTGGCTGGATTTCTTAGGTGGATGTGGCTGCTGAAAGGCACTGGAGAAAGGACAAGCAGTTGGAGTTGAATGTGCAGAGTTGCTCTCACTCCTTGTTTAAACAGAAAATGTCTTTATCTTTGGGGATTTCTACATTGGAAATGCTGTGGCTCTCAATAGCCTGACTTCTTTTTCATCCTCCGCTCTCCTGAGTTGGTGGTGGCACTTTGTGTAAATCCACAGCAGTAACTCAGTCTCTGACAGGACGCTGAGGGTGGTGGTGCTGTTCTGAGTGAGTCACCAGATTACATGCTAGAAGACTTGGGACACTCTGGGAGAGAGGACTTCCAGATCTGGTCACCCCAGACCCAATGCACCCAGTTTGTCTGAGAGTGCACTTCCTGAGATCCAGCTCCTGGATACTGTTGAAAAGCTAAAGAACTTGCACACACACCTGGCAGTCCCAAAACAGACCCCCCAGCAAGGTGAGGGAGATGCAGGCAGTGACCACAGCAAAAGTGTATGAAAGGGAAAAATGTGTCTTCTCTATATTGTTTTGTGTGTTCTTCCTTCCATTTTTTTTAAATGGGAAAAAAAAAAATTCCTCTCTCTCACACTTCAAGTATAAGTATTGATGAAGAAAGCAAGTAATCCTTTTGGATACTCACCAGTGTTTGTATTCACTTGATGCCAGAATTTTAATGCATCAAGTTGGCAGAATATATGTATTTAAATATTGGATTCTGTGCCTGTGTGTCTGCAACATGTTGGTTTTTTCTGTGTGTGTGTTTGTTCATCACTTATGGAAGAGTATTTGAAAATAAAGATTTCTGTGCCTCAGCTGCACATATGGAATCGGCTGTACAAGACTTTCCTTTTAAAATAACAATCTTTGCTCTCCATGGAAAGAAGAAACCTCTAGTAGAAGAGCCTCATCTTAGTCTCTTCCTATTGTCTTAATTGAACCTTTGAATTGCAGTCAGTAAAAGCTCGCAGCAAATACAGTATCCAATCAGATATATATTTTTAAATTAATCTACATTTGAATACCTTCCCTGATTTCCCACCAGCACCTGCTAAGGAAAAAAAAAAGGGGAAAAAAAAAGGACAAATGTTTGAAAAGAAAAGAATACATTTGCAAGTTTAATTTCCCTAGGGAGAAGTGAGCTTTTCAGAGCAACTTTGATATGTTTCTTTCTTCTTTGTGTAACCTGTAGTTTAATTTTGGTTCTCATTTTTGCATTGACATTTGCATGATAAAAGAGGTTCCAATTTTCTTTCAAAGATTTTTCCAGAAAGTCAAAATTATTCATAGGAGAAAACCATTAATAAAATGAAAATTTTCCAAGTGTCTCCTTTTCCAGTAATTTTTATATACAGTCCACCATGATTGCCAGTGCTTTCACTGATCTGATCAGACAGCTATGTCTGAGCATCCCTGGAGGTGTTCAAGGCCAGGGTGGATGGGGTCTGAGCAACCTGATCTAGTGGGGGACCTCCCTGCCCCTGGCAGGTGGGTTGGAAATAGATGATTTTTGAAGTCTCTTCCAACCTTGCATGATATATTGTTGCACTGCTGTTTTCATAGTGATTTTGTGAGTCTTCATTTTTAGTAGAATGAGGCATCCCAAAGATGAACTTTTTAATCCTCAGTGTTGAAGATATTTTCAGCATATTTCCTCAGACTCAAGCAGATGTTTGGGCTGCTCAGCTTCCCTTCTAAACTCTTCCTTCATGCCATCCATCCTGCAGCTGAGTTGATTGTGAAGCTGGGAGTGAAAGAAAGTGGAAAATCCTTGGAGGAGAGCAGAAGATTTCTGTGGTCTGTATTTATTAGAGCCAGAGGCCTGTGGATAATTTGCTGCTCAGGCATGTTTTACTCAGGGATTTCCTAGCTTGCTCTTGACCACTGAGAAAACAAAAGCAGCACGTCCTAGTAACTTGTATACATCTCTGTATCTGTGTATCTATACCCCATGTGAGATGTTTGCTTATCACACAGGATCTGTGTTTTGCTTCCCTGTGGTTCACCTGTCATGTAGAGATATGTGGAGCTTAGTCTGGTAACGTTTTTTTGTCTTTTCATGTGATACCTGCCCCTGCCCCTCCTGCTGGGTTTCTCAGCTCCATCAAATGCAGCAGGAGGATTGTAAAGCAGCACAGAAAGCTGCAAAACAAAAACCCAGTTTATGTTATACCTCAGGTAGCAGGATCACAAAGTTATTTCTATCTGTCTAGAGCTAGAAATCTAACATTTACTAACTAAAACTTCTTTCTATGCTATATATTGCAGGGCATTACATGCTAAATCCAAAACCAGATGTCTAGTTCAGGTGCACAGATGTATATGTACATACATATGTGTCTTCTGCCACCAATTATCCCCTGCACACCCTTGCTATGTTTGGAGTAGCTCCAGCTTGCCAGTGACCTTTTGAAGGGGATGGATATAGGAGGCTATTCAGCTTCATCTGAACTGCTGGCCCATTGTGTCCTTTGCCTGACAGCATTCAGTCTTATCCAGCTTTATTCAGCAATGCTCAGCCCCATACTGGGTCCTTGCTGCCAGCTTCTATCCTAATTATCAACTAAAACATTGTGTCAACCTCTATCATATGGTGATTAGCATCCTCACCTGCAGTAATAGCAATTTCATAAAGGATAATTGTCTGTTAATAGGAAAATGGCTTGTAAGTTTTCCTGTATAAAACACTATGTCATGATTTTTCTCTTGCCTACTCTCCCCTTAACAAGACCTTTCTTTTATAAAAATAAAATACTTTTCTACCAGATAGGAAAACTGTATGTATTTGATAAAAAAATTGCCAAAGAAAGAAAAGTACTATGTTTGTATGAATAATAAAACCATCTGGTGTCAGAACACATTAACAGAAATGCTGTTTCAGGGCTAAAAGTGTGACACTTCAATCTGTAAAACTGAAGCTGGATTAGGATTCAATTTTCATAGGTGATAGTTTATTTCCTGATAATGGGCCTGTTGCAATTTCACCCACATTCCCTTGATGTTCAGTCACTAACTGGTCTTACAGGGAAATAAAGAGCTTGGATAGTGCTTTCGTTTTCATGATGCTGGATCAGGAAGGAAGAAAAGCAGAGTAGTCCTCATTCTGAACCAGGAAATGTTGGGAGTTTCCAGTGCATCATGTTGCTGTGAAGAGGAGGTAAATAAAGAAAATTTAGTCTTAGGCCCAGGTGGGGTAGAGGCACAACTCTAGCAAACTAAAAAGTGCCACAGTGACATCTTCAATATTGAATATTTTGGCTTAAGGCTGTTTATTTGGTAGTTTCTCTTTATTTATTTATTGTGCAAATAAACCCATCCCATTTCACAAGCAAACAGACAAAAGCATTCAAAGGAAATACAGTTTTTCTGCTGCAGTTAATTTTGACAAATAACTTGTATTTGGCCATAATAAATGTGCTAAAACACTTGAAACAAGGTACGTTGCTTGGCTTTGAAAGAAGTACAGGCTAAGTGGTGACATTAAGGAACTCCTCATGTGATGCATCCATTCCCTGCTGATTGTGAGCAAAGGAACATGCTGAGAATGAGATTTTCTTTTATTTTGTTCACTTAGCAGCTGGATGATTGGGTTAATTTGATTTAATGGTGCATTACAGCACAGATATTCCTTGCAGTCATGAGCAGCTTCCCTTTATGAAGGGGATATCTATGTATGGTCTGCTGAACAAAATGGGGAGCAGTGCCTTCCCAAAGCCATCACACACAATTTTCTCAGTGCTTAGGGCTTTAGGATCAAAATCCAGCAGTACTTTTGCATTTGATCATGCAGGGGTAGAATCTTTCTGGCTGAATAAGTGAAAGTTTTTATGCTTAGATGCGTTTGAGCAAAAGCCTCTGTGCCTTCCCTGAGAGATTACATTGTGTGCAAGAGCTCCTGTCTGTCCATGGGGTGTGACCAGAAAATGTCAGCTCAAGGCAGCAAGGGCCTAATGCATCAGTTAGTTAACATTTGGCTAAGGCTCTTTAAATGGCCAAAAATACCAGTTATGTAGCAGCATGGCAATGTGGTAATTGGTTCCAAGGTGTTGATCATGCTCATCCAGTTTGGAAAAACTACTGAACAGCCCCACTAAAACTGATTCCATTTCAGCACTTTTTCTGCTGTTCACAGTTATGGCGAATAAAAGCTGTAGTTCAATTTGTTTTTATAAAACTACTTATGATCATCATTTCCAGACCTGATCTCTGAACCATCCTAATTTGAGTTATTTCTAGAAAGTTTCAGTTAAATGGTTCAGACACAAATACCAGTAAGTAAAGAAGCTGTAAAATAATTTATTCCAATAAAATGTTAAGTTCTCTTAAGTAAAAAAGCCATTAGGGAAAGTCATGGCTGTTCTGCTTGTCTTCCAGTGTTGGTTTTGAGATTTTTTTTTTTTTTTTAATTATTATGACATTTAAAGCACTATGGACAACATGGAAGTACTTTCAGAAAGAAGGTTGTGTTTAGTAGAATTGTGTTAATTATTTCTAAGGAATTTTTGGGGTTTTTTAAATTCATTTATACTATTAAGGATTTACTGGATCCTACTTGTGATGTTGGGACTTGTTCTATGATTCTGTGAATGAATGAGAAGGGGAAGATCTGGGAAGAAACAACTGCCTGGTCTCTCCTGCACGAGGTGCAGCCAATGGGCCTCTGATGTCTCTGGTCCTTTTCATTCTTGTATCACTTCTGCCTTTGCTGTGACTACTCCATCTCAGGGCTGAAAGGGAAACTTTCCTCATAAAGCCTGCTTTGTATCTCTGAAACAAATCTGAGCTGCCCTTGTGAGAATGGGATGATTTTTTCGTGTTGCTTCTCTCTCTGATTATTCCAGCCCAATGTGACAAAGTGTTCCTGCATATCCATAACTTTTCAGAATAAACAGTCCTGGAATGGACTCATGGTCTTCAGATTCTGTACGTGAACAAGCCCAAGGATTGTCTGTTATAAAAGGAATAATTCAGCATTGCCTTTCCAAAACTCTCAATTTGCCCCAACTGAACTTTAACCTGTATAAAATACTCACTGGACAAAGGAGCAGATAGATAAGGTAGTTCTCATTCTGCATGTGTCTGTATCAAATTCCAAAGTTATAAGGTATCTAAACAGGCTCTCAGGAAGAAAAAGAGGTGAAAACTCTGAGTAATTGATAGGATTAAGCTGAGAATCTACAACTTTAGGAAGGGCTTCAACACTGTCCCATCTGTATTGAGAAAATACTGCTTGTAAGACATCTTTCAAGAAACAAAAAAGAAAAAAAGGCAAAGTATTTTTTCCCTAAATATTAGTGACATAAGACTTTGATATTTCATTTATTATTTGCTTGTTTATACATGTGTTTGCTCACTAAGTCAGGCAGTCATTGAATTGGTCATTGTAATCTTTTGTCAGTAAAGCAGTCAGATTTCCGATTGCAGTGAAACACAAATTGATTGTGCAGAGAACCTTCATATCCCTGAACTGAACCACGATTTGGTGCTGAGTCTCTAGACCCAGATCTTGACCTCCTTGTTGCTGCAGTTAGCTGGTCAGCTTTAAAACAGCTAACCTTGGAACAGAAAACATTGCTAAAATGGCAGTGTTCATGAAGCTGGAAGATACACTGACACTGTCTGAGCCCCAGCTTTCAGACTGATCATTGCATTGCTCCATCTTAATCAACAGTTATATTACACTAAATGTGCTGATTATATACATGCATATTGATATTATATTTCTTTTATATTATATATACTACATTATATTTATATTTCTTTTATAGCATATACATATTTTCTTGAATTGCTTTTAAATAAATCCCTTCAAAGCATGCAGAGCTAGTTTATTCCATTGCCTTTCAGTATCTCATGAACTCAAAGGCTGTGGGTGACCTCAGATCACAGCTTTAGGAGTTGCTTTCCTATGCCTCGAAATAAACCTGCAGGTCATTCACAGGGGCTGTGAAATTAATTTGTATAAAAACTCTGAATGTCTTCTGTAGAATGTATCCTTTGCAGGACAAAATGTAAATATTCCACCCTGGTATTTCTGAGACTTAAAAGATTTAATAGAAGGTTATGTTCTCTAGTTCTCTCTGGCATTAATTTAAGCAACATTTTTGAACTTCCTTTAAGTGACAGTTGTTTGTTGAGTTTTCTCCTAACTCATCTTTTGAAAAAAAAAAAAAAAAAAAAAGTATTATGCATACAACTGTTGGACCAGAAACCAAGATCTGCCCGCCTGTATTCTTTTAGTTTACTGTCAGTCCTGCTTAATCCTGTTTTCTGTGTTGTAATCTCTGTTCAGAGAAGAAAGTCTTACTGTGCCCTGCAACACAATGTTCACACTAATGCCTCTACTAGAGAAATAAATATTACAAGGGTAGCAAATAAACTAACTTGAGGTGGACAGAGAAAGAGAAACATTTCCAAGAACTGCTGGAATGTCCAGAAAGTTTATATTGTGCTTTCACTCTCTTCTTTCCTTTGACTGCTTAGAACAATTATTATTTTGCATTCATTTGGTTGGAGCAGTCCCATGGAAAGAGATGAGCTATGAAAGATGGAGCTATCCCAAGTCCTGCTGAGCTGGACATTGAACTATTGGCCCAGTGGATTGTATTTGCTAGCAGCTGCACTGTGGGAAGTCAGAGCTGCCTTCACCTCCCCTTTTCAAGCTGATAAAGCAGCATATGGGGGGGAAATCTATACAGATTTTGAAGTAATTTAAGAGGCACTTTTCACTTCTGCATAGGCTAAGCATATCAGACAGATGATTTCACAAAGATCCTGTCCTCAGAGATTTTCAGTCAAAAAATGAGTAGTGCCCCTCTAAAATAACACAGATGGAAAGGGAATCCATGACAGGATCACGTGTTCTTAGGTGAAACACAGAGACCAAGTCTTAAGACTCTGAGTACTTTAATGAAATGAGAAAAGAAGTGTCATGAAAGGACAAAACAATAATATTTTCTGGTTTATGGATCCTCTCCTGGTTCTTCCTTGTAAAACATATTACTTTGACATTTCAAAATAAAGCAGTAGGTGCTTTCCTTTTAGAACCCTTGATTCAGTCTCTTCTTGTTTCTGGGAAAGCTGAAGTTGCATAACCTGTAAGTCTTCTGAGTGATATATTTTAATTTTATTTGAAATGTCATGACTCTTTCTTCCATAATGAAAAGGGAGAATATTTCTGTGTATTTGCTTCTGGGGCCCTTTGCCTAGATTCATATATCCACAACAACTTTTTTTTTAATTAAAAATGTATGGATCAATAAAATCATTACTTGTAATGTAGAATTGAATATTTCTAAATAAAAAATATTAAGGTGGTTCCTTTCACTGCTGTGATAGTCTTTGTGGCCTGGGACATGTAATGTGTAGCTCTTCAAAGCTGTGTTAGGTCACAATAGCTTCATTTTATTCATGGTAAGAGCTGAAGTTGCTGTCTTGTAGCTGGGCTGTGGCAGGAAGGTACCCAGGAATGGATCTGATTTTCAGAGCACCTTCAGCTTACATGTATTCCAGGGAGCTTCCTGTGCATCTTCTCTAGATCCTAGATTCTGGGTTCTGATCCTAGTTAATACTATTTAAAGGGCCCCCAGTGGTGGGGGTGGGTTTGTGCTGATATCTCTCTCCCCTTGCCCCTGACACCAGCATTTTCCACTCATTCCTTTTTCCCTGATCAGTGCACAAACCCTTTAGTTTCCACTTTGCTTGGCCTAAACATCTCAGTCTGCTGGTCTCTTCTCAGTTTGTGCTTCCACTCTTCCCTGAGTTCTCCCATAAATCTTTGCCTCTGCTCCAGTTTTTGAGCTCGGGTGGTCTGAGCTGAACCTTTGTGACCTGACCAGTGCTCTGCATCACAGCCTCCCCATTTCTTTGGGAATTCCCTCCAATGGATCATAGCTGCCTTTTCCTTTCTACACTAGTAGTTCTGAATCACTCCAAAATGTGCTGCCGTGTCTGGTCCTGCTTCAACTCAGCCCTTTTCAAGTCATTTTATAGCATGGAAAATTTGTCATTTATAGTGAAAGACTTTGGGAGGATTGGATTTAATCTGTTACTAAAAATTCAGTTAATTTACACTACTTATTATTGTGATTCTAGGGTTTTTTTTTGTATTTTTTACTTCTGGTGTGTCCCAGAGAGTAATTTTTTATCAGGTCATAACTACTTTTTTTGCCAGAACAGTTATTAATGGGGGACACTACTCATTATAATCTTTACTATCCCTGCTAAAATTCTATATTCTGTTATTTTGTAGTAACAGGATAAAACTGTCCATGGAAAAAGGCTGATGGAGTGTCTTTGTACTTCATGAGGACAGAAACAAAAATGAATTCTTGCCACCTCCTGGGGTCTGGCCTATACCTGATAAGGGGAAAGAGGATGAAATGTCTTGACAGCCAGTTTCAGTGTTGTGTGCCATAGAACTACTCACTCCAGCAGTACCAAACCCCTCTTCTGACTGTCACCATTATATGTTATAACAATTTTATACACAATTGATAGGATTTTGCTAAATCAAATATCTTCCTGGAAAAGAGCTTCCTGTAATAAGGATGTTTCCTGTGAAGCCTAGGCCAGGCTTGTGTGGCATATGCTATTCAAAGTGAAGATCTTTCTATCTAAAATTTGAAATGTATGTCTATTTCAGCTAAAATAATAAACAGGCAAACAAAAACCTTTAGTCTCTAAGTCACCTACATGTGAGGAACCATTCACTGATTTATGCCTGTGATCATACAAATGTGTTGCATGTAAAAGTGCCCAGAAGTGAATGAGGTGCATCTGTAATTTATGACAGCCTAAAAGCAGAGCTTTAAACCACCTGTGCATTAAATAACGTGTGGGCAACACAGTCGAGATTGGAAAAAGTAGTGCAAGCCTAGTCCTAGACTTCAAAATATGCAATAAAGATATTATTTTGTCTGAAAATGTGGTTTATTAGTTTGGGAATGCTTAGTTTAAGAGAGAATCTTATTTCCCTTGGATCCAATTCATCTCTGTTCTCTGAATAAGAAACAAGAATCAGGTCTCTAAAACAATTGCTGTTGTGGCAGCCACAAATTACACTGTGGTGCTGCTAATTCCTTGTGGAGCACAATGCATCTACAGCCTCCTTCTTTTATTGATTCTTTCTGTTAGTCTGCACTCAGCTCTACAATAGAGATACAAAATTTCCTATGTAATTTCTAGCAAAATAATAATAATTATTATTATTGTTGTTGTTGCTGTTAGCATTATTATTACTATGTTGCCTTTCAAGATGCAGTATTACCAGAAGAAATGGAAATGATTGTGGTTTTCATCTCTGGGTAATAATCTGTTTTCTTCAGTTACTTTTTTTGTGAGGTTTAAATCAGCTATCTGTGGCCAAGAAAATCCCAGTATTTTTTCTGCCTTTATCCTGGGTGCCTTTGGTTTGCACACACTTTACCTTATGTGCCCCTCTGCCGTTGTTGGTTCTTTGGAAGCAATGTGGTTCTTGGCCACAGAGTTACATAATAAAATAGCAAAAAAAGAAATTTCAGATTACAGTGGAAAAGTCCAAGTAATTCATTTTATAGACAGTCATCAAATGGCCTTTCTGTTCAAGCCCTCAGGTTTCCATGAGCCAGTATTTAGACCAAAAAGCCCCCCTCTACATGTATTTATATTTATGCAGATGAACTGAGCTCCTTCCTATCTACATGCTTGCTGTATTTCTGCATGCAAGTGCTTTTCTTTTTTCCTTTTGTTTTTTACATAAATTGAGAGGGTATTAAATCATTAAAATTACACAACAAGCAAAGTCCAGTAACAAAACCTTGAGTCCTCAGTCCATCTTAGTCTTTGACAATGTATTCTTTACACAGCACTTTATTTTTTTTTTTAATAGCTGTCTTAAGAACCAGTTTTCTTAGTTCTCCTTTCCTTAGTTTTCCTTAAGAATCTGCAACACTCCAAAAGGTATTTCACTGCTTCATTTCTGTTTCACTCCTCCTTCTCACCCAGTAGTTTGTGAACCCTTTCAAGTTCTGCAAAATACTATTACCTTACCACATCCACAGATTTGGGTAAATTTTTTGGAGGACTGACATTTTACTTAGAATTTACATTATATAACACATTTATTATAAATATCTAGGTTTTGGTTTCTGATCTTTTATATCACCTCCTCACTTTCTATACTGCATGACACAGATCCCCCTAAATAATTATTTTCCTCATTTATCTATCTGTGGTCTATTTTTGTCTATTTTTGAAAGATTGACTAGACTTTTACTCGAGAATCTTTCCTCTTCAAGGAGGCTTCTTTTTAACTGAGGCATCCCTCAATTTCTTTCACATCTCTTTGTGTTCTTCTACTGCACTTTTTTTCTTCCCCTCCCTTTCTTCTTACCTGTTTTATAAGATCTGAAGGATGTATCTGAAGGATGCCACTTGTCAGTCCCACTCCACCATGCAAGAGCCATGCCCCATACCTGATAATGCATTCCCTTGGCATCTCTGTCTTTTCCTTCTTCCTTCAGTATTGCATTTCTTCTAGACCAAGACTAACAGTTCCATGTCTCTCTTAGGACCTTTTATTCCCTTCTCACCTTCTCTCCCCTATATAGTATCCTTCTAAAATATTCCCAGCTCTCCAGCTGCACATATATCCGTTTCCTATGCTGCAATTTGAAACATCTTTTAGCCTGAACTTTATTGCTGGTAACAAACTATCTCTTCTAAATCATTAGTGAACACATGAAATGTTACAGAGACAAATTACATTACAAGAAAGGTACTTTGGGAGGGTTTTACATTTTATTACATGCTTCTCTGCTGATGGAGATCTGGAAGAAAGAAAATTAAATACAATTTTACAGCATGGCAGTCAGTCAAAGAAACACTGAAAGTTTAAATTTGGATGAGTCTGCTAATGATTCTACTTCTGTCTTGCTTCCAAAACTATTAGAAAGTGTCCTCAATGTAAAAATTTTCTGAGTCTGGACAAATAAAGGTGTGCACAAAACACCATGGAAGAGTCTTCAGCACAGTGAGTTAATGAAGAGACAGAACAGAGAAGAACTTAATGTGCTCACAAATTAATTTTGAGTACCTTTGCTAATAGCTTATCTCAGTAATGGAATTTTGTGTAGAGGTGAGCAAGTATAGAAGAGCATGAAAAAGTGTTTCTGTGCTTGGCAGGATGAATAGTTATGAGGTCAGTGTAGCTTCAAGATGGACTTTTTTAATCAATGAGCATGGGAAGTAAGGAAGTTTTTTATGATTGGACTTGCTCTCCCAGAATTACTTGTAGTGATGTCTCTCCCCTGCTCACATCTCTGTCTACCCCTTTCCAATTTTGTTTTCTCCTTTGTAATTTTTTGTGTACTTTGCTACTGCTATTTTCTCATGCTTGCTAATGACCTTTTCTTCAGCTCTAGCCCTCTTTCTGTCCTATCCCATCAGTCTTCCACTACCTCGATTCATCTTCCTTTGCCCTGGTGTTATTTCTCATTTATTTCTCTCCTCTTCTAATTTGATTCTGTTACTTTGAAGAGTCAGAACACAAGTGAGTGGAATAGAAGTGACATTGCTGTTTTTTCTCCTCAATTATTTTTTCCTTCCGCCTCACTTTTCTACTTAGCTGTACTTTTAAAACAGCTTTATCTTTCTCAATTGAAGCTATTAAAAATATGGTTTCGCACACTTAGCCTCAAAACTTAGTGATGTCTGTATGTTATTCCATCCCTTATGGTGCACACAGAGACAACTGTAGGATTTGCAGGAAGGGCAGAGTGATAAGCCTTTGTAATACTCCCAAATTGATTATTTAATTTCCTATAAAAGGGAGCTGGAATGGTTTCATGCTGTTCCTGAAAGAAAACAGTGCTGAGATCCACAGCCATCTCAATGAGATAGTGAAACCATTTCAGATCTGGGCTGCCTCACCAGTAAACCTTAGTAGCTACAAGAGGGAAGTGAGAATAATCTTTGTGTTGTGGCAAGGAAAGGGTGTTATTTCAGGAGGGGTCAGAGCCTTCAGGACCATTTGGCAGGTCTAAATACATAAATGAGATGAGGCACAGATGCCCCCAATCTCTCCCAGCTGAGGTTTGCTCTGTGAGCCTGCCAGGAGCCCAGCTGGGAGATCCTAATGTATACAGTAAAATAAAGTGGATTGCTCTTGGCTTTATAATTCTTCATCTCTGTTTCAGGGACAGGAGGCATGACAGGGACATAGCTTTGATCCTTCCTTTGCCAGTACAAATCCAGAGCCAAACAGTTTTCCCCAAAGAAATATTATAAAGGAAAAATGTACAAACTATATTGGGAAAAATGTTGTCTGTGTCATCTAGTACACAATGAAAGATTCTCTGGTAACACAGTCTATAAAAAATTACCAGCAAACCCACACAACCCCCTAAGTGCTCTAGAGGAATATGGCATATATGGCACTAGATCTCCTAATTTTGATTTGAAAAATCCTCCATGAATGCAGAAAATGAAGGAATCTGGATATAAGGCAATTTCTTGAAGTACGTCTATATATTTACTCACATCAGTGCCATGATTAACTCAGAGTAACTAAGTTATGTCCTTATTGGTTTTTGTATTTTGTACTGCAGGTCTTACATTTTTTACAAATGTAAAGGTTCTGTGAAAGGTTCTGTGAATAGATACAGGAATCAGTTGAAAGATAACCATGTGGACCTGTCTCAACTAAAAATCTTGTGTGCAGTTGCCCATAGTTCAGAAAGTTAGTTTGGAAAATAGGAAAATTCTTTTTTATTTAACTTTTGTCTTCTTCTTGGAGACAGAGTCATGAGAGGGAATCTGAACAACTTAGAGCCACACCTTCTTCAACTGTCAGCCAAACTTTCAGTGTTCCAGAATGTTTTCAGTGTTTCAGAATAACTCCTGATAACCAGGAGTTATTTAGTCATGAAATGGAGGATTAAGATTTGGTAGCTAGAAAGTAAGAATCAGATTGAGGTAAAAAGAACTTTGCATTCCCCTCCCTATATGGTTCTCTCTGTGAAACCTTTAATAAATTTCTTCCTCACAATGTTTGTTGGTGCTTGCAATGGTATTAAAAGTCATAGCCTGGGCAATGACACTTGAGTCTGGTGTCCCTCATTGAATTAAATCCTATTTCATATCAGAAACAGCACTATGGGAGTGCATCTTTCTGGGAGAGGAAAATATTTACTCTTTGGCCTTTCATCTGACATCAACACTGAGGTGGCATCCTCATTGTGCAGCCTCACTGCCTGTCAGCTCTTATTTTGCTTTACAATAATGTAACATCTTCTTAATTATACCATAAAAACTGATGACACGGTACCCTTAGTGGTACATAATTATCCCTCCTTTTTATTTTCCCTATATTCTAAAAGTCACCATTTTAATGAGATTTAAAGTCTGCAAGGTGTGTGATAATTAATCACTAAAAAACTGGGTTGTTTCATATCTGCCTGACAAATGTTCTTCAGAAATAGTTAACTTCTCTAGGATGTACAAAACATTTCTCATAGAATTCTAGAAGATTTTTTTTTTGTGTTTATGCATGCATTGAAAAAAATAGACATGAAAAATTCTCCCAAGTGATGTAAATTAAAGCCATAATTTCTCTGAAATTTAGCACAGCAGTTACTTATTGCAATAGCCATTTAGAAAGTAATTTGCAAAAATGTCATCTCTGATGGTGTTGATTATATAAAGATGCTACTGGTAACTTCAAAATATACCTGATTACTTGAGGATGGCATTTTTCATCACTTTGTGTTTGTGAGTCTGAGAACACAAGTCTGCTGGCAACCCTTTACAGCCAATGTACTCATTCAGTCATTTGTCATCTAAAAGGAGTCACACCTTATTTATTTACATGGAGATAAAGGACATTTCAGTTGATGTTTGATGTCAGAGTTGCTTTGCCTTTATTTCAAAATTCCTGCTGGTTCAGCAAAAGTTTTTTGTTAAAAATAGCAATTGTATTTTGCAGTTATTGAAGTGATCATCCTGTTTGCATCCACATGGAAAGAGAGAGTGTAATTTGTGGGTTTTGTACAAAGTTAACTTTGATGACAGGCAACAGAGGGCAGGTTTTCCAGAGGTCTTTTTTAAATGTAGCTGTAAGGTCAAATTCTCCTCCTGACTATAACCATAGGAAAGTTCCAGTCCACCTTTCTCAGAGAGGAACTCCTCTTTTAGTTTTGCTTCACAGCTGACCATCAAGAAAGAGGACGTGTAATTCCTCAATGTGTACCTTTCCTATTTTATTCATTAAATTATTGAAGGATTTAGTTTTCCTAGGGGTGCTACATCAATTTGTGCCTCTTTACCAAGAGCAGCATGGTGAACACAGATGCTGCTGCCAGGAAAACCAGCAAACTCATCAGACTGGAGTGTATGAGTTGTCTCCTGTAATTAACCAAGAACTCTTGTTGTTGTTGTTGTTGTTTTATTTGGAAAATTGCTAAGATTGTGATCCTTTGTAATAAATCATGGGAGGAAGAAACCACATTTATTTCTGGTTTTGGCCTCAGCCTGGACTCCAATGAGAAATACACTACTGCTCTGACCATATATGCCACTTAATCTCAAGCAATTTCATAGCTATTGCATTTCAATTTCATACCCATGAGCTGGATTCAATAGACTAAACATAACCTTACATCATATCTTTCTTTCCATGTATGCATGAGAACTTTTCTCTGAACTGTTCTAGAGACTTGTATCTTTGCAAGAATAATTCAATTATCTTGGTGTAATTGTTTTTTTAACATTTATTCTTCCAAGGCAACTTTTTCATGAGGATGACTATTGCTGGTACCCCTATTAGCTTAGGAAAATGTGACTTTTTGCCACAAAAGAGCAGAAATTCTGCCAGATTCATGTCTGTATTTATCCCTATGCAGATAAGACTGGATGCTGTTCAGAGAAAAGATGAATTTTTATTTGATTTGGTTTCACAGAGTAGAACTGATGTTTGACTATTGGACAACCTAGCTTTGTTGACCCAGTTTGCTTTTAACTTATATAAGTGAAAAGAACAGCAACTCATTGGAAAAATTAATATTTTTTCCCTTATTCATTCTGCAAGTTTCACTTTGGAAGTTTTTAGCTATAAGTGATGAAAAGTTAGTGAAGGAAAGCAGTGAATTATTGAATAATTTATTTCCATGCTCTTCTTAAAGGAGTGTTTGAGGGTTTTTTCTGTCATGTATTCATCTTCTGCAGCACATTCTTTGAAGTCCAGCTCCTCTCTGGACTTGAGGAAACTCTCATTGATATTGCTTAACATTATCCTTGGCCCTCCGTTCACTGAGAAAATTGCTGACTCTTAGGCATGGAGTATTATTTGGGTTTGTACTTTCACACATTACACAATTCTGTAGCTGGCATTAAGTGCAGGATTCAGGCACTCTACTTGCAAGAGTAACTGCAACTATTAAAACAAGAACACTCACAAAATATTGGTTACTGGAAGTTTTTATTTTTTTCCCTTTTATGGAGATTAATGGTGTGATTTTTTTGCCTGGAAGCTGTACAAGAAGGAAATGTAGGAAGCAACTTCCTTAAAGCATTAGGAGTGCTTTCTGGAGAAAATTAGAAAGCAGTACCTTTGTAAATTTGGTTTAAAACCTACTTCTAGTAGGTCTGCAAAATGCTATACAGAAGGGAAGGTTAGGGATAAATCTAGTTTATTATAAGGTGAGGAGCAGGAAGGATTATGCACCCCTGAGGAAAGGTTCTTTTCAGTTTGATAAATGCAGTGTAAGTTATTTGCTACAAAATGCCAAGCTATTCTGGAAGTACACTGATCATGTCTACTTTGGGATTGCAGGTTGCGTTCACATTTTGTAGTTTGGAAGAAATCAAATAATTATGAAATGGCTATTCTGTAGATACTGATAAATTGTTAGTATGCAAAAAAATCCTTTTGTCCCCCCTGCACATGGTACAAATATAAATGTATATAAACCATTCCTTTCAGAAGCTCCTTCAGGGGAGATTTTAGAACCCAGAGATTTTGATACACCAGGAGAAGGCATATATGGAAGGCAGCAGGGATCAGATTTGGTAAGGAAGGAATGGCAGTCCAATGCAACAATCTAAAAGGAACTGGAGATTTGATGTTGGACCAGCTCTAGACTACAAACTGTGGATGTTTTGGTTGCTTCCACAGGTGGATGGCCATCCTGTGATATCACATAATTTAAGGTCTTTGCCCTTTCTGTGTGAAGGTGGATTATAAAGTTTCTCTTACAGATGACATAATGTTTCCGTGGGGTTTTTCCAGCATTTCATGCTCCTGGGAACAAGTTAACCCAATGGTTACAAATTACCTCAGTGGTTACTATTGAAGGCAATGTGGATGGAGGGCTTACAGCCTTGGGGGGCTGCCCAGCATGCTCCTCTTCCTGTGCTCCCAAAGACCCTTTGGCTTTCTTCTTAGGACCCCATGATGCTCTTGTAAAGTCTCCAAGTGCAGTTTATTCACTTGAACATATTGTCCTGCTTTGGAGTACCTGGTACTTAAAATGTTTAAGCCTGTCCAGCTCCTCCAATGTGCCCTCAGAACAGCCTTTTCAGTTGCTTAATCATTTTCCTTCTCTTCCTCTTTATCCTCTAATTGTCAACATTTTTCAAAATCCGAAAAGCTCATAACAGCCTTATTTATAGGCTGGAAATTGGATTAGTTTTTCACCACTAAAATAAAAAAGATAGAAATGTCAACCTGGAATGAACTGGTTTATTAAAGGAAAATATTATTATTAATAAATGCTAATATAATTTATTGGTGTGATTACTGCATTTAAAGAAAGCCAAGCTGTTGCCTGCTTCTTAAATTACTACGTTTCAACTTTTCAACATGTTATTTAAAAATATGAAGTAGTCACCTTATTATACACCATCTTCCAGGATTTGAAAGCAACTTATACATATAAATGGATTCAGCCTCATCAGTGCCTCTAAATGATGAAAAAAGTGACATTTATTAAGTAAATGCATATAGTGCAGATCTTGTCTGCAGGATTTAAAGTCTTGATTTACATTTCAAAACACTTTGGAGGATTAATCATCTCAAACTAGGCTAGGTTGATTATGTGGGCTCCTTCCACCCTCGGCAGGAAGAGGGAGAGACATCCTCCAGAGGCCCATCACACTACTTTTAAATACCCATTTGTAGGAACAACCCTAGAGCCTTTTAGAGGTACATCTCACTTTCCAGGAGGGATAGACAATTGGGTGAAATGAGGTACTTAACTTTTCAACAGTATAGACCTACTGAAGATAGGTGAGATTGATCTCTTCTCCTGAGAGCCTATTCATTAGTTTCCTTTTAATAGCCTGAAAGAGAACTCCTACTCTGTGCCATTGAAATACTTTAGATAAGTGGTGAATGACTGCATGGCTCTACAAATTGGATTCACCTAATAAGCAGTAAGAATTGGTAGAATTAAGCATAAGCTTAAACCAATGAACTGATAAGGAAAGACAAAATTCTCTTTTTGTCTCTCTTGCCTCTTAGATGCTTAAGATTCTTTCTTTGTCACTCTCCTTGCTATTAATTGACTCAGAAATTGTTATCCTCCATAAAAAAATCTTCCTCTACTTTTTTATTTAAGTATAAAAAGATTATTATCAAGGAAAAATATTGAAAGCCTGTGTTGGTTGATCCTTTCATTTAAATAATAATTCAAATCTTTAAAAATGGCTATTTGTTTTATATAGAGTAATTGGAAAGCCAGAAATCAGATGGGACTGCTCTCCAGTAGCAATGGTAATTATTACTTGCGTGCTGTCACAAAATTTGCTACCCTGGAGTCTGCCTTCTAATTGGAGAAGGCTCAGTTATGAAATGAGCTGATCATTTCTGTGACAAGTCGTATGAGGAAGAGTGCACACCTTACCCCCAGGTCACCAAATTGTTTTTTTCTGTCCCACCCAGTTTCGTTGTTTTACCTTCCTCTGAACTAAGTGAAACTTCTTTAACAAACAGTAACTCTTTTCATTGGTTCCACTTCCATAGTTCAATCTTCAGCAGTTACCAACAAATAATCTCTAGTCCCCAGTCTATATGATCAGAAGTCAGTTTTCCTTCATCTAAGTAAAGGGATGTTGAATTTTTTTCCTTTCTTAATCTCTGAACTAATGGTAGCTTTTACTTTCCTTGGTTTTTTATCTTTATTTTTGCTATTTCTCTTTTGCCTGTCAATAATTGTTTCTTCTGTGCTTTTTACAGTAACAGAGACATTCAAGTGTCTTCTGTAAGACTTTAGGGAAATTAAAGTGAAATCTACATGGCTGACCTATGGGCCATCTAGAGCACAGAACCAGCACATGAGGAAGATCTTAAATGTATGAAAGAATAATGTCCCATATTGTATGAACATGCTGAAGCTTTACCAGAGACCAAAGGTACATGGTAAATGGTTGTACATGGTACTGTGGTTGTCTTTGGGATCTCTTGAATAACCTTTTCAGCACACCTCAGCCTATGACTGTCTCCAGATGTGCCCTGGTCCTTGGGGAGCACACAAATCAGTGTCTTAATAGGAGTGCAGAACAAAGCAAATCCCATTGCCAATACAGAAATTATTTTCTACACAGAATGAATAACCGTGGTGGGGACTTACGGTGTCCATGGCATCATTTGGTTTGTTTGGGTTTTTTAGAAATTCTTTAAAGGATATGAAGTGGGGCTTTCATTCAAAGGATTACTTTGGGGAGAGTCAGGGGAAGAGAAAGGACTGGAAGGGCTGTCCATGGAGAGAGTGTCCCTATTAGCCATATAAACAAAAGAGAGGCCACTCTCACATTGTGTTACACATAATGAAATAGTCCTCTGCAAAACACAAAAATTCCTTCTGCAATGAACAAGGATTTCCTTAAACGTTCTGTGGGTTGTGAAAGAAACAATTTTGCCTGTTTTTTCTTTCTTACTAAGATTTTCTTTATCTCACTCTCCTTGGAATGAAGAGACAGAGTTGATTTCAGAGGGGAAAATTGACTGCAAGTGTCTTGGAAACTCTAACTTTTTCACTTTTTTCAAACTTATGAAGTTTAATTTAAGAACCTGTCAAAATAAAGCTAGCCAGCCTGTTTAGCTTGTATCCTTTTGTTCTTTGACATTTTGGGAGAAAAAAATACCCTTGAGTATTTGCTTTTTGTTTTTTCAGAAATGAGATAAATCCGTCATATATGCAGTAATTTCTCTTTGCTATCTGGAATAAATACAAAGATTTACATAAAGTCATGCAATTATTTACTTTGGCATTATTTATTTTTAACATTACATGGCTACAATGTAATAGTAATGGAGATATTCTAAAAATTAAATTCTATGGGGGAGAAAAGACTCCACACAGAATTCTGTGTCCATCTCTAGCACCCCCAACATAACAAGGATTATGTAATAATCTATAATAATGTATAACCTGTTTGACTGAGTCCAGAGGAGGCCATGAAGATGCTCAGAGGGCTGGAGAACCTTGCCTGTGGAAACATCCTGAGAGAGTTGGGGTTGTTCAGCCTGGAGAAGAGAAGGTTCCAGGGATACCTTATAGCATCTGTCCAGGACATAAAGGGGACTGCAGGAGATCTGAAGAAGCACTTTTTACAAGGGCATAGAGTGACAGGACAAGGGGAAATGCCTTTAAACTGGAAGAGGGAAAATTTAGATGAGATATTAGAAAGAAATTCTTTACTAAGAGGATGGTGAGACACAGCAGCAAATTTCCCAGGGAAGTTTTGGATGCCCCATTCCTGGTAGTGTTCAAGGACAGGTTGGATGGGAGTTAAGAAACCAGGTCTAATGAAAGGTGTCCTTGCCATGGCAGGGAGGGTGGAACCAGATGATCTTTTAAGGTTCCTTTCCACCCAAGTCATTCTATGATTCTATAAAATTTAATCTGATATTTGCAATACAGAAGTTGTCCAAAACGTCAATGTCAGAGACTGTGCTTTTTGTGTCTTGACCTTAACTATCACCTCACTATTACAACTAGGGACAGAAACACAGGGAACATCTAAAAATATTTCAGAACTGATATAACAAAAGAAAGCATCTTAACTATTTGGAGCTCTGTCTGTCATAGGGCTCTGTTTCTACTCTGCTCTTGGTATTGCAACTGGAATATTGGGAACTGGAAAGAGACCTGCCCGTGGCTTTTATAAAGTGTGTTGTTCTTGTTCTTACTGGCTAGCTGAATTTTTTTTTTTTGTTGTTTTTTTTTAAGGATAAGTAGCAGGCACAATATTTCAAATGGAGAGAAGAAAAGCAGCCTACCCACTTGAGTGTAAGTGTAGCTTTTCTCACTGCATCTCCAGTGAGACCCACTTTCTGAAATGTAGGCTGTTGCGCCAGGGCAGATGTGGAATCTGGGAAAATTTCCAGAGAAATCATTGTAAAATGAGGTTCTCAGCATTAGCTGCTGTGTTTGCCCTTTTTTTTATCTCTTGAACTCTCACTGGCAACACTGAAAAGACTGGACGATGGACTGAGAGCATAAACAGCTCACGAAAGACTTCTGAGGCAAACACGGTTTTCCAAACACTTTTACCCTTCCTTAGAAATCCATAGCCATTTTTTAAAGAATAAGAAAGTTCTTCCAATGCTATTGCACAAATTTACTCTGGGCAAACAGGCCACATGCTAGAAAACTGAAAGTTTAGGCTTTTGCTGTGATGTCTGAGAGGTAGTGCAGTGGGAGTAATTTCATGATTGCTGATGGTTCTCAGGGTATTTCCCTGCCTGGCTGGTAGTGCTAATCTATTTTACATACTGTGCTTCTGGGGAAAAATTTCATTCCTAAATTGAAGAGGGAGGTGTTAATGATGGCATTGCCTCCAGCTTTTTGCTTGTGACATCTTACTGATGTTCCTGTCAGTACAGATGGTGTCTGTCAGGTGCCACCTATCTCACCTATGTGCAATATTAAGAGTTTAAAGAAAAAACCTCTGAGAAGTGTGTTATGTACAGAGAAGTGCATTATGTACAGGAGATTCCATTACAAAGGATTATTTTTGCTAGTGAAATAGGGAGCTGCAAAACTATTGGACTGAATTAGTCTGATCAAGATCTGGCAAAAGAGTAAGGTTGAATTAGAGCTAATTTTCCCTTGTTTTAGACTGCCAAAATGCACATAAATCTGAACCTAAGCATTGGATAATAAGCAGAGCTGTGCAGAATCTGGATAATTTGGTCAACATTAGCATAATTTCAGACTTAGTAATTTATACAGTTTACAAAATCAAATACTGAAATAGGAGAAATGTTTGTGCTATTTACAGTTTCCAAATTTCAAGTATTTTTTTCTCAAAAAAATAGCGAAAATATTCTGAACCCACCATAGTATTCTGAAAGCTGAAAGTGAAAAGATAGGACAACGGACTTCTCTGAACATGGCAGGGATTAAATATTAACAAGATCATATTGGGATCACTTTGTCTTTCACTTCAGTCACCTGGAATTATTAGTGGCAATAGACAGTACTGTAAAACATGATGGCAGTAGTTATCTGACTGGAAGTCTAATGTGCAACATTAAACCTCATTCACAGGAGATTTTTAAACTTTTAATAATCACTCCATGCCTATAAATGACAATGGCATTAATGCCTAGAATATTGCAGCTGCAGAAGCTAATTACCCAGCTGATGCTGTCAGTATCCACAGCTGTTGGTGTTTCTTATTCTTTTACTACTGGCTTTCCCAAACAAAAATCCCATGCCTTATTGCTGTTCTTCCCTGACTGCTGCATTCCCAACACCAAAATTCTTAGTGAGCTAAATGTTCTTTCCCATATTCACTCCAGTGCAAGTGCATCCATGCCTTTAATTGCCCACTTTCTCAAGCAGGGAATCAGATGCAGTGAGAGAGGAAAGGAAATATCCTAGGGAGACAACCTTTTTTTTCCTGGATACTGTTCCATACTGTCACAGTCTTATGTCATGTTCTGTAGCAGTAATTTCCACGACTATATAGTTCATTTGCATATTGGACTATGGTAGGAAAGAAGTTCTCTGATTTATTCAAAGAATCTTTTTAAAATATTTTGGTTTTTAGATAAGAGTTGTTTTCATTTATTCTTTACTTCTGTAGGTTTTAAAAAAGCACAGAAAAAAAGCTCCTAGTTTTGGTGCTTGGCAAAATTTAAGGGAGCAAAGATGGTGATAGGAGAACCATTCCAGCATGGCATCTGAGTTGGGAATGAGAAGGGTCTGGAAGGACAAAATTTTAGTATAGGACATGGAAAATTTAGGCAGAGGTGGAAGCAAAAGTAATGCATCTGGAGTTAAACTTCAGCCCCAGTGGAATCAACAGAGAAACATATGTTGGTTTCAGTAGACCAGCATTTCACCAGATTTGATTATGTAATTTTTGCAGCTGTTTTCTGTACAGATCAAAATATGCAAAAAAACCCTGTTTTGTGAAAATAGAACAATGAAGAATAAATTATTTATATTTGCTGATTAACAGCTAGAACAAGATGTAAATCAAAAAAATATAATGACACAGAAGACCCAGATGGCTTCTTTAGGATAATACATGTGGCTTGATGTAAAAGTCATGGTGGGGAAATGAAAGAAATAGTACTGAAAGTGAATATAACAAGAGTTAAACCAGAAACTCTCTTATGATGACGTCTCTGCTTCAAACTGTGCAGGAAGGGGTGTTTGCTGTTAAGGAGACCTCAACTAGGTAAGTCCTAAGCACTTCAGCTTTCTTGCATATATTCTCTTTTCTCATTTATCAGTTCCCCATGATCATGACAGTTCAGAACCTGGTAGATTATTTTTCAGACTGTTTTAAGCCTTTGCTTTATACTTCCCCAACCTACAACTTCTTGGTTTTACTCTCATTTAAATTGAAGTCATATACTCTTTAGAATAGCAGGTATTATTTACAGGTTTGGGAGTGAGTTTCCCAACTTCCTATACTCTCTTCATTAGATCACCTTTTTGTGTCTGATGTCTATTCACAGCCTTTCTTCTTTTTTTTTTTAACTATGTTTCCTTCCAAACTCTAGGTTGGACTTCTATTTCTTTTTCCATCTTAAGGTTTTAAAAAGGGAAATAGGAACTACCAATCCCTCTGGGTTGTGAATACATACAAAGAAGCTGAGACCTGAGAAGCTTCTTTGTAACTTTTCAACACAGTTTATCTAACTGGTTTTGGGATTCTTCTTCTGTCCAGTCTTCAGACATTCTTCTGTACCCATAAAACTCAATGTCTACATGCTCTTTGGCTGCTTATCCTTATTGCAACAACCAGGGCCTGCCAGGAAGATGTATTTCTTCTCATGGTCTTGGGTCAACCACGAGCAGTTTTTAGGACTTTGGACCTCTCACCTGATACAATCTGTATGTTTTGTTTCAGCTTTGCTTGCTCTTACAGAATCTTCTACATCCAGCCCCTAGACATAGTGCCTGAATGCATCAGCCTGTGCCTCTCCATACCATTTGAGCAAGCTTTTTTTAAATTTCTTTCTACTTTTAATGGGTACATAATGTATTTTGAAAATTTTATAACAATTCACAATTTCTGGTGGCCATTCTCCCAGAAAAGTAATAATTTCATTGCTTGAAAACATTCAATTTTAACATTGTTGAAACCCCAGCAAATACGTTCTGTAAGTGGCTGTGGGTGCAGCAGAAGTAATTGTGCCTCATTTTATACTTGTGCATTGACATCAATCTCTCTTATGATTTCTCTGTTATCAGAAAAAGACAAACTTTCCCTAGGGTTCTTATTCTCTTCCTGATTTCTCATTTTAATGAAATCTTGAGATTAAGTTAGTACATGTGATACATTTGCATAGCTGCTAAGATGCCCCAAAGGACAGAAAGAGGCAGAAATTGGTGTGTACTGAGATGCTGTGAGAGTTCTTTCTTTAGGAAACCAAATGAAAACCAGGTAGGGTGAGACTAAAAAGCATACCTGATTTTTTTATACACCTGTGAGTACTGGCCATTCAAGACAGATAGGTCCCAAAATTTCCCACTAGGAATTACTCCAAATATTCAGTTGACCTCTCACACACAGCACATCTGCACAGTATGTGTTTGATGGTTGAGTTCCTCTGCACATGGACTGTAGTCATTTGTTAGTATTTTCCAGAAACTTGACACATCACTATCAGAATTCAGTAGATTACTGGTGAAGCTGTTAGGTACAGATGAAGCAGGCTTTCTCATTTCCTTAAAAAGTGTCTGTAAGTACCACGTGCAGAAGAATTCCTCAGTCATGCCTTCAGTGAATGGCCAGTTCTAATCTACCCTGCAAATGCAATTTACTCTTACAGTTTACAGGCAGCAAAGGCTTGGGCTAAACAGCAATGCTACTACAAGAGTTGGGGGTTAAATTTAGTTTAAATCAATTATTGAAATGGTGTGGTCACAACTGGTCATTATTATGCCTGGGAGTTACAAAGCCTCCTCATCTTGTTATGGTTTATTCTCCATACTGTAGCACAATAGAAGGGTGGTTAAAATGCCTTTATAATATTATTAATTGTTTCTACGGGGGTGGAAGTCATAACAATTTAATCATAATAATTTAGCTGAAAAAGTACCTTTCTGTGACCAGGCTTTGGCTGTCACAATGTGTGATTTACTTCTCTATGTTTTCCTGATACTCTATTAATTGGAAATTTTTGTTTGGTAAGGATTTTGTAATTTTTTTTTCATTCATGAGTTAGTACAATTCACACAAGAAAAGCTCTTAGAGATTAAAGATTGTCCAGAGAATCATCTGTGACAGCATTTAAAGTGAGTGTAAGCAAACCTCTTGGTAGAAAGACATTTCCTCCTTTTTGTTTTACTAAGAGAACTCTGAAGAATTTATTTGACACATTCCTGTATGAAGTTTGTCAGCTTTTATGGCTTTTATTTCTGGGAAAATAAATTGTTTGCTCTCTGAGAAATGTGTTTTGTAGAAAGCCAGCCTGTTCAGAGAAAAACTTTGAGACATATGGTCTTTTAATTACTGGGTTTTAGTACTTTTACTTTGGAAGTGCATTTGCAGCTGAAAAATTGCTTCATTTCAAATGCATTTAAAATTCAACAGAACAATGTGAACATCCAGGGATCTTTTTGGGGTGGGGTGGGGTGTTTTTCTATTTCAATATTTTGCTTTTTTATTTTCAGATCATAAGTTTTTACTGTATAATATTCACTTTTCTTGTTAGAAAGAGAAAAAAAATAATAAAAACCAGCTACAGTTTTTAAAAGGATTGCCAAGTTCAGATGTGTGCCTGTGTGTACCTTTTTTCCAACTTGCAAAGCTAAGTACTCTCTCCCCACAGCATTCTGCCAGCTGTCCAAGCACCTGCCTGGTTACAGTGTATGAATGATTTAATGCCCTCTGTGTGTCTGCATGAGTAGCTGTATTTTATAAAAGGACATTTCAAGTTGGCAAAATCTATTTTGGTGCCAAACAGGAAAGGTCAGTGGAGGGCAGGGAAGGTGTATCTGTTTTCCAGGTTGTGCCTCTGTAGTTAAGCTGTCATGTCCAATCCCTCTGGTTTAGTGGTGTGTGGGCTTCCCTGTCCCCCAGTTATGCTTAAAGGGATCCAATCCAAAGCTGTCTGAAGTCCTGAGGCTCTGCATGACCAGTGGCTGATTGAACAAATCACTGCTATGCATTTTTCTTTTAAAACCAAGTGTGTGGGTGTTAAGAGTTGCAGTGCTTTAGATGTGAAGACATGAGCAATACCTAAAAGTACCAAGAGGGGCTGGCATTTGGTGAGAATTTTCCATCATGATTCCTGATCCCTGCCCTTGTTAGACAATATCCAAATGCACAACACTCAGGCAGCATTCCTGGGCAGGGCTGACTCCTGTTCTTCCCCACAGACACCTTCACCTGAGCTGGCAGTGCTTTGATGCCCACAGCCTGTGCCAGCCAGCACACAATTAAAGCTGAGCCATCCCCTCCCATCCTCTCAGCCCTCAGCAGAGCTTTAAGAAGCAAAACTCTTGCACAGTCTGTGGCTCTGAGAAGTGGTAATTAGTGAAGGAGCAGCAGTAGGAAAGTCTGCAAGAGCCAGGGAGCAATCAAAGGCAGGAAACTTTCTCCCATCCTTCTTAATATCTCCACATCTTTAGATTTCCCTGCTTTCTCCTATCTACCATCTCCCCAAGACAGGTTTAGCACTGAAATCGTCTTTCTCTTTGCTATTTAGCACTGTCATGGAGTTTGGTTGCTCCAGGCAGCAGCTAAGCACCAAAATTTGCCTCAGCTGCCCTGAGTGTATCCCCTTCCAGCTCCAGCCCCAGCCTGCTCACTGGTGGTGAGGAGCAGAAAACAACTGGTCTCACACTGCTCAGCAACAACAAAACATTCCTGTGTAATCAACACTCTCTTCAGCACAAATCCTAAACAAAGCCCCACACCAGCTACTCTGAAGGAAATTAATTTTATCCAATTCAAAACCAGCACGAGCACACAGACATTAGCTGGCTACATATGAAGAATAAACTAAATGTAAACAGCATTTACTCTCTTCATATACTTTGCCCAGAGACTGGAAGGGAAATTCACCTATAAATACATATTCTTAAGCCAGCAGCTGTTACACCTGAAATTCTAAAATCCACTACAGTTACCCCTGGATAGTTTTCATAGAGTTCACTAAAGTTTTACAGCAAAATATGCCACATTTGTTCAAGAAAACCTTCCTCTATGTCTCAGTGTGCCACACAATCCTATACAGGACATGCTATACTGAAAGGAAATTCTGTATTATCTCCAAGAAATACACAATTAGGCCTATAAAAATATGCCCACGTGTTCATACCTTTCTTGTCCTTTTCCTCTTGTGTATTTCTTATTGCTTTTCTTGCTGGCCCTAATCCAGCAAATACATGTAGATCCCTTATATTAATGGGATGCTTGTTGAAATTAAATAATGCACGTGCATGCTTGTCAAATCAACTCTGCAGCTTTGTATGTTTCTCAGGCTTTCATCTGTCTCCTGGAGTCACACTGACATCCTTTATCACTGCTCCTAAAACCAGTTTTAAAACCAGAAACACTTAAAAAAGTGAAAATTCTAGTGATGCTAGTAATTACTATTATATATAGTAAACTTTAATGATTTCCAAAATGTATTGGAATTTGTAGATGCTCTTCAGCTTGCAGAAAAAATGCCTGATATTGACAATATTTTGCTTCTTTTTTCCCTCAGGCAAACTGAAAATTCTTTATATAGATATGTATATCTATATGTATATGTATATATGTTTGAGGAAAGTCTTTATGCAGTAGTCTTGGTTTTGTTTTCAGTAAATAAGTAAACTGATGTTAATATTATTTGTCCTTTTGCTGTTGTGTCCTGCTGTCATTCACAAGTCTATCAGGCATCTTTCTTCTCTTTGTTAATATTATTTCAAAATTGAGAGTGAAACTAAACAATAATTTCAAATATTAATATGGTCTTATATCTTTGTCATGGACTCATTTTGTTCTTATTTATTAGAGGAGGATATATTAAAACTTGCATGATGAAGGATTGCAGACAAGTCTGTGACGTTAAGGAGTGAATGGATCATTAGGCTTCCCTGTGACTTTATGCATCTCTTAAAGTGACCAGATTTATAGAACATCTGTTAAAGGACCATTAACACCTAGACTTGTTATTAATAGAGACTTTTATAGTTGCCTCTTTAATTAAATCTGTATTTCTGGGGATCATAATCAACTGCATTGATTAAAATAGTTTCTGTGAGAAATTTATTCCATATTAAAAAAAAAGAAAAAAAAATTAGGTTTAGCACCTCACTGATTTCCTTTGGCATGGAAAACTTGAAATTGTCCAAAAGTTACTGGACACTATCAAATACTTTTGATTAATCTTGTCAAAAAAATTTGAGAAATTTCATTATTATAGTTATAGACTTACCCATAGGAAGGTGATGCCAGAGAAAAAGCAATCCTTGTTTCTGAAATAGTCCTCTGAAAACATGAAAATTCCTGAGAGAACAAATAAAAACTCTCTTTTGTGTGAATGTCTGTGAGAGTTTCTGAGGTTTGGAGGTGGATTAGGATGAAAATTAAATTAATTAAGATCGGGGAAAATGTAGTGCTGAAGTAGATTGGTAATGCTGCCTTCTTTGAACACAATTGGCATTTGTTCATGGGAAAGCACTACTGAGTCATTAATTTGTACAGCTAAATATGATTATAGAAATATATGCATACTGCATATGCATAAATAAAATAGACTTATGCATATATTTAGATATTTACATAAATATATAGAATGTTTCAAGGAACCTAAAACGTGGGCTAATGCCTGTAGTAAATATAAGTGAATAATTAAATGAATTGTATTAACTGAGTTCTGCTGTTGCAGATTCTCTTTTCTGTAGTCATAGGTACTTCACTTCTGCTAGAAAAGGGAGGATTTCAAGTTTCATCATCTGACCTGAAAGTTTCTTTAGGGACTGTCTTTGCTGTTTAAAAAAAAAAAAATGCTATCAAATTCTTTTTTGAGACTGTCATTGCTTCAGCAGAATGCAAATGAAGCCTGTGATTAAAGGATTGCTCTGCTAAAGCCAAGGTCATTGGCCAACAGCACCACAGAAATTGAGGGACTGGCGAAAAATGACGACTTTTTATTGCAAAGAAATACAGAAACAAAAGTGTCGTGAGGAAAGGTATTTTTCTGAGGGCATCTTGTGCTTCTTTGAAATGAAAGCAAGTAAGAAAACAGACCCCTCACAGATCAATAACTTCCGCTGCTTATTGCTTCTTGTCTCATTTCGCATTCTGAGTCTTCAGAAGAGCTTCTGGTAGTGTGTAGTGTCACTTCTTGGCAGTCTGTTGTGGCAGACAGTCGTCTTATCCAATGAGCTGTATCGAGTTCATGCAAAAGATGAAGTGAATTAGCACATCTTTCTCATTGCCCTTTGCAAACACTCTAACAAAAATTTGGATCTTCTTACAAAATTTCCATGAATCATGGAGTTTGATTTATATATGAATATTCCTTATTGCCTCTTTTAAGCTATAAGGGTGCACTTGGGTCATTGTCTTTGTTGAAACATAAAAAAACAGTTGGCCCTTTCCTATACCTGGTGTATCCATGATTGTCCAAGATGAGGGACTATGGAGAGTGATGCCCTGGATAGCTGTGATCTGAACTTGTGATACAGAAGCCTCTCTTCCAGACTCCAGGATCCAGCTTGAAGGAAAACAGCAAACAGTGCAAATTACAGCCCAGAGTGGAAGTGCCTAGCAGCAGAGCTCATGAGTTTTGAAGTTTTCCTATTCAGCTCACTTTCTCTCAACATGACAAACTTCTTACTGTAATTTCATGTCCCTGGGAACAAAGGCTTTAGCAAAAGTGCTGAACATAACCAGACTTGTCATAAAACAAGAGTTGGCAATATCATGAACAATTGCATTGCTTTGAGCAAGCAAAGCAGAGAACACAACAGCAGTTGCTTAAACTGGCCTATTAATCTTTTAAAGTGTTCCTGGATGCAGGTAGGAGCTTTCTGGCTAGTCTTAAAAGAGGGAGTTATTTTTCTTGTCAGAAATTTTAACATTCAAGGGAGTTTTTAAAACTCTTTTTATGGTGCATTTTAGTGTCATCAGAGTCTGGGATAAACCTTTAAATTTAGGACCCAGGCTCTCATGTGTATATTTCCAGCACAGAATTTATCTCCTTGCATAGCAAGAGATGTTATGGTATTCCTGTAGTTGAGATGGACAGACAAAACACAGAACCCACCAGAAAGGAAGGGAAATACTAAAATTAACTGTACTATTCTTACAACATTATAGTCTTAATCATGCCTTTATCCCCATGCTTTGTCTTTGTTCACAACCACTGTGAACAAAATAGTTATTTGGATAATAACAAAGTTAAATCCTGTTTTACCTAGAGGCTGCATTGCATCTGTTCCTCATATGGGCTTATGTGGGGTTTTGGCACAAACTGTGTCCCCTATTTCCATACATTTCATAGTGACATTAAAACTAAAACTCCATGGAAGGTTTGTAATATTTGGGTGTCCATAGCACAAGACAAAGTGCTGTAAAGAATTAGTACTTTTAGTGTGACCAACCCAGGCCAGACATTTCCATTTTAACTGTAGAAAAATCCAGTTCCTATCCACACTGCAAGAGTCTCCTCCATTTCTTTAGGCAGTGTATTTCTTGAATATTTAAAGACCGTAAACATGGTGAGGTACTCAGGCACATGAATCTGATCCTGTCTACTTTAATGAGAAATATTAAATAAGAAAAATTAATAAGAATAATTTAATAAGAAATATTGTAAATATTATAAGATAGTGTGGGAGAGTTTTCTATAAGTGTTGTGGCAGCTTATTTTTGAGGCATCAAGTTTTAATTTTGTGATATTTCAAATGTATGAATGACTCCATAGGGATCTCAGCAATTTTGCTCAAAAACAGCAACAGCAACAACAAAGCTAAAATGTTCTTGCTGAGCCTTGAAATTGTTTTATGTTATAAACTTCTTTTTCAAATGCATGTAGTTTATAAACATTTTGGGCAGATTTTTTTTATGGCCCATATTTTACTGTTCTCCCATTTTTGTTCACCAAGATGTTTCAAGCCTTTTTTAACCTTTCCCATCTCTCTATCCTGCTATGTTTTTCTACATCATTGGTAAAGGTGGCTGTACATGGCTTGCCAAAGATGTTTTTAATTCTTCACTATGTTACATTTCAGTCCTGCCTCGCTTCTTCATTTCAGTCAAAATCAGGTATGGCTTGAATGAGGGACACAACAATCTGCAAAAACCCTTGGCTTTATACAAACCCTTGTCATATTCTCAGTCTTCAAAACTCAAAGCAGTTCTCAGAGTTTGGCATCACTCCAAATCTGTGTTCTGTCATAGCTCTGGATCATCAGAGGTAATAGGTGAGAGCAATTTTCAAACTAAGTGCTCAGCTTAATCACATGTCAAGGACTCCACTGAAGCACAACAGCTTTTCTGGGCAGTTGTAACTTGTTTGTGTTCATGTTGAATTTCCTGTGACATGTGGTAGGTAAGACTCATATTGATCCAATCACCCCATCTCAGCTGGTTTTTTCCTTGTGTGTTAAGGCTTTTTCCTGCTATACTCTGTTACCTCTCTGGGCTGTTTCTCAGAGATACTGCCACACAAGGGAGGTTGAACAAGGAAAAGACATGGAGCTGGGATTTGAGCTTGGGTCTGAATATTGGCAAAGACCAGAGCTCATCTTCAGGGGCAACAAGCTTCAAAAACAGCCCCTTACTAGTTCTCATAATTTCTTCTTGCAATTTCTTCTTGTAACTGACTGCATGAAGAAGACAGCAGTATGCTTCTCTTGTTGACTTCTTGCCTTCTGGCTTCCTAAAGACATTCCACTCCAATCCACTTTTCTAGTAAGTTTGATAAATCTAATAGCTTTGATAAATTTATAATTTCTTGCTTTGCAAAAGAATATGCAGATCCTTGAGCATGTAGCAAATAAAACAATGCAAGGAAACTTTTTATAACATAGGTAGATCATCTGCCTAATTTCCAAATAAATTTCCAAAATTATTTTGTTGACCTGTAAAAAATAAAATAAAATCTGGCAACACTCTCCATAGCTGAAGGAATAAAAGTAGTAAAAGAAGGAGAAGCCAGGACTTGGTAAGCTTAACTAATTTCTTTTTTTTTTTTTTTTTTTGAGGGTAGATGTGGAGGGTAGACTGTCAGCAAATGGTTAAAAAGTGTTGTAGTGTAGATAGATTTGGGGAAAAAAAATTGTGCTTTATATGGAAATCTTTCCCTGTAGTCATGGTCTGATGCCAGGCTGTGAACTAATCTCTGTCAGTGGGAACCATGAGCATCTAATCACACCAACCAAAACTTACCTTGCCTCTGTACCTCTTTTAACCATTCTCAGCCCATGATGCTGGGGTTATCTCATTGTCTATGTCTAAAGAAGATTTTGATACTGTGAATTTTCTCCTTTAGTGGTAATAAATTTAGGTGTATCACATGATTGCTCTGGTTTAGTGTGCACTGCTAGCACAGAGATGAATTTACTATGACTTGTCTGACATCCAGTTCAGACAGATGAATAGCCCCAATAGAGTTTACCCATAAGCTTCAATTTCAGAATGCTCTCCATATCATTTATTCTCCAGAGTGCTCAGGATGAGGTGAAGATGTTGAATACAGTATATCTTGAGCAGCCTGGAATCAGCATGGTTCATTGTCCTACCCCATTAGCAGTTGAGTGAGCTACCACAATTATTGAGTGGCCTACCCTCAACCTCTAGCTCATGGAACAGGTAAAAGCCATCAGTGTAACACTGAGGCAAGAGTTTAAATTTAAAATCGCCGGGAAAAAAAATTAGTCAATATTCAAAAACTGTCATCCCAATAAAGACAATGTGGGAGCTAGTGCTGCAAAATTCCCCGTTTGGAAATGGGAAATGGCCTCAGTCTCCTTCAGTATTGTCTGCCCAGGCCTTCAAAACTGTTTGTTCAGCAGCAGTGAGAGGAGATGGAATGTAACTGGTCACACACAGAGCAAGGTGGAATGAGAACCTGTTTTTTCAAGTGAAAGCAGGGTGGAAAAGTAAGGTGTTGCTGCCGCTGAGGGTCTTTGGCTAATAGCTGATGGTCATGATTCCAAGTACTTGCACAATTAGAGTGGATTTCATTAATGCTGGGACACATCATTTGTACCTAATGAGGATTAAGGTCTCCTTGAGATTAGATACTAAGGTATGTGTGTGTCCCTGCCAACAAACCTGCATCTTAATTACAAACATAATTGGTTCTAGGGAACTGCAAGGAAATGCGCTATTCCTTTTCTAGCATTATGCATATAAACTTTTATTACCTGTTGAGCAAGTTTTGATTGAAAATCTTTTCTCCTCACTGCTTAAACAAAATATGTGTAGCAAGTCAGAACAAAGCATCCTTGTTACACTTAGGAAATGGAATGGGAATATTTAATGTCTCAGCCTAATGTCCATTTATAATAAGCAATATAGTATGTATCAATAAAATAAAAAGTGTTAGGAAAGTCTAGGTACCACACAAGCAACAATAAAGTCAAGACCTCTAACATTATGTTTTACCAGGCTTTTGTGCTCTTTCACTTGTCTACAAAATTTCGAGTGTTGACTGCTGTTTTCTGAAGGAAAAAAGGGATTTTCCTCCATCCTGCTCAAAGCACTGCTCTTGTTAACACTTTTCCTAAGAGTGTATTTTTAAATGCCAGCAAGGAATGAAAGAAATAGAAAATAACATGTCATAAAGCAGAAGCACACTGAAAAAACAACTAGCTGTGGTGGTAATCATGTTGCAGCATAATATTTGTTTGTTATGCAAGGCAATCTTGGTGCATTGGGTTTTCTCCCTGGAGTTTCAGTGCCTTCTTTTTGTTTTCCTTAAAACTAGTGATTTTAGGTAGTCCTAATTTCTCATTAATTTTTTGTGTTGTTGTTATAAATACTGTGTGTAAATTTTACACAAATAAATGAAAGGAATATCTTGCCTGTTCTTACTCTTTCAAAATAAGCCGTCTTATGCTATGATTTGTTGAATTTTACCTAGATTCACCAACTAAAAATTGAACAAAAAAGTAAACAGAATGCTTTGGATCAGAAGGCACCTTCAAAAATCATTAGACCAACCTCCCTGCTATGGGCAGGGACATCTTTCACTAGATCAGGTTGCTCAAAGCCCTGCCCTATAGAAAATGTCCACCCGAAACCAAATGTAGAATTTAAGCAGACATAATTAAATTAAACATTATCCCCAAGCACTTGGAAACAGCATTACTCAGACTCACAGGGATTACATCTCACCTTAAAGGAATGTATCTGACATAGCAATGATTTCCAATAATAATCAAAATTAATCCTTGGGCTGACAGCCAACACAAATCCTATATGTAGTTTAAAGGCTTAAAACGCTGTAGACAGTGAGTTGGGACTCTACATCAGTAAAGTGTGATTATGGAGCTGATCCTATACTCAGGAGCAAACTTCTTACCACAGATTGGAGTATTGCTTTAATGCTGACTAAAGAAGGGAGGAGTAGGAGATGGGATTTCACTTCCCTGTGTCACTTTCCTAAGTCTCACAATTTTCCTGGAATACCTGTTTCCTGTGTTCTGCCCCCACTCTGTTCATGGTGTCTATCTGAGTTGTTATCAGCTGAGGAAGTATAGTTTATCTGCTGATGTATGGTATTAAAGCCAAGGTACATGCTCAGAAAAGAGCAATTTTACATCCACAATAGAAATTTCATCTTTTAAATGAATCCCAGCTGGGTTAGTTAGGACAACTTGGTTTCCCTTGTACAGAGCCTGAAATTTGAGTCTCGTGCTTTGAAGCAGCAGCATTTTTTTTCCTAAGAAATAAGCATTTGAATTGTCACTGATGATTAAACATTTTGTACAAATTTTTTTAATATGAAAAATTGGAAGATAGTAAATGATCTATTGAACAACTTTAGGCATCTGCTTGTACTTTCTGAAAATTCCTAACTTTCATTTAACATAGAACTGAAAATAAGCCACTTGGGCAGCAGCTTTTCCAGCATGCTCAGAGTTTCCAAGCTGTAAATTTACAAATACCAAAACACTCTCAGGAGTTCACTGGTATTTAAAACCTGTACATCCCAGCAAAGAGTCTTTGAATTTTCTATGGTTCTGTAAATGACTATAAAGATACAGGTTAATTTTTTTAATGCTTGTTGCATTTGGCTCACTTTACGGATTTAGACTCTCCAAGCAGTGAGTGAGAAGTGTTTCAGCTGCTAAAAAAAAAAAAGAAGAAAGTAAAAATTGATTTTTCTGTTGTCAGGCTTTCTTATATTGATTAGCAGCTTAACATTTATCAGCTTGAATGGCTTATGGCTGCCATTTTGTGAAGTGATATTTCAGAGGTCAAGCTAATGCACCAAGTGGTTTTGTTTGCATTGCTAAAAGTGATCCTTGCTGGGCCATCATTATCTGCTTTTACCTGCTTCGAGAGCTCAGGATGTAATACACAAAGTGAAAAGTAATTATGAAAATCTCTTCTTTTAGACTTTATCCAGAATTTCTGACTGAGAATTTATTTTTTTAAAATGTAGCAAGTGCTCTAAATACTTTTTTTTTGGGGGGGGGTGGGGGTTTGCTGTTTCCTTCTTATCTGAATCACTAGGAGCCTCGAAACATGGATATGGTCATCAAGTAGGCAATTTTTTTAACCATCAAGAGCCACACATAACAGTATTCCAGAAATGTAAGATTTTATTTAAAAAGGGTTTGTTTGTACTGTTCATATGCCAAAATCTAACATTTTACATATGTTGGCAAAAATTTTCTGTTTCCCAGTGGAATTTTGGTAATGGCTGTGAACTAGCCAAGTATGAATATTGTAACAGACTATAATTTTGAAAACATAAATACAAAAAACAATAAAGGATAAACAAACCTTCAAGAGCAAAGGAAGCTGTGATGTCAACACCGTGGACATCACAATTTATTCCCACAGTTGTGATAACAAAGTGTTACCTCACAATATTTGTCCCTAACCCACCAATCCATATTCCTTCTCAGCAAAGGGCTTCTGAGCTAGGTTAGATTGAATATGTGTGTGCTGCTTGACAACTGGCATTTCTTTGAGTTGACAGTCTTTAAAACACTTGATAACGCTGTGCAATCTCTGGCATTGTTGTACAAAGAAAGCCCGCCCTGGCTGTTTCTTGTGACTATATTTATGATTTTTTTTTTTTCATTAAACTGTGTTGTTTGTCAGCTTCTTATTTCACAAGCTGTTTTCATGTTGCAGCTGAAAATTTTCTAAACCAGTATCAAGGACTGACATGCAAAATCAAAAGACAAATGCCTCATCAACTCGAAATAACGCATTTGGAAATCTAGCAACTGTGTATTTAAAGGGTAGAGAAGTGGTGGAGAAAAAGCCAGCAGATCACAAAGGCAGATTTCTAACTGATAACCAGGATATAGTTAGGATGGCAGGATTTAATTCCCATGTTAATTCTCAGGTGTGGCCCGAATAAAGGCAATTAACGAATGATCAATAAATACCAAATAAATAATAATATACTTATAACAAATAACAAATTACCTACTTCTGCAACTGGAATCTGGATTGAATTTCTCTTCGGTCAGGGTAAAAGTAAATGCCCCAGACGGGACATATTTGTGGGATGCAAAGGGCAAATTGGTGTCATGGCAGTGCTCACAAACTGTCATGTATGGAAGGCAGGGGTATTTTGTGGGCATATGGCTGACAATTTTGCAGACTTTTTTTACTTGGAATTCAGAATGGGAAACATGGGAACATAAATCTGAATTAATTATTTAAAGTATCAGTATAACTCAACTCTCATTTATCTCCAGTGAAGAGGCTTGGGTGTTTTTTACATTTAAATGATATTCATTCAACTTGAGTGGTTTTTTTATTTTTTTAATACATGTGTTTTTTTTATACGTGACCTGAAGAACCAAATGTTTTCTTAATTCAAATGAATTTTCCTGCTTGTACTTCATAGGTAAGCTTTTAGAAAATCTTTAGTACATTAGGGAGTTTGTCACTTTGACTGCTCCACGTGGAAGTGGCATGATGTTTACTAAAATGCACAGACATTATACATTCTGTGTGGGTTAGAGTGCAACCAGTACTCATCTGGGTAGGTTTAATATCTGATCTGGAAGATGATTTGAGTGAAGAGAACTTACTGGTTTTATTTTAAACTCAGATCAGTTCACCAATGGAGGTCCCTTCTCTAAGCTGTGAACTTCGTAATCTGGATGAGAGGCAGAGGAAAGAAAAGAGAGCAGGGTGCTTGGCATCAGACATTTGAATCTGGAAATGGAAATCATCAAAGATGATGTAAATTTCATTTAGGTTGTCTCCAGTACCATGGGGTAAAACTGGTTCTATTGTCTGTTGGAAAAAAAAAAAGAGTCCTTAAGTGACATTCTAATAGAGTAATGTTAAAATTGCTTTTCAGGCAGTAAGTCCAAGGGAACATGTGTTTGTACAGTACCTGTAGGATGGTTCTTATGCCAGGCAGAAGTTCCTGTGCACAACTGCAAAATAATCAACTAATATTTGCCATTTCCTCTCTACTTTAACATTCTTAACTTTCATGCTAGAATTACGGGGGTGACGATTAAGGATAATTTCCTCATTGCCCTTATAATAGAGAAGTTCTTTTATTTCCCCTTTCTTTACCTGAAAAACGGAAAGTTGAATGTGTTCACACTTTTCCCCTCCCTCTCCTAGGAAACGGATCTCATGACCTTTAACATCTCCATGCACCGCTCCTGGTGGCGGGAGCACGGGCCCGGCTGCATACGAAGGGTGGTGCGTCCTTCTTCCCCTGGCATCCTAGAGGATTACTCCTACGTCTCCGTGACAGGCTGCATCATTGATTTCCAGTACCTGGAGGTCATTCACAGCGCTATCCAAATACTCCTCTCCGTAAGTTCCCGGTTCTTCTCCTACTGGGATTCCATTAGTCCTTTCATACATGGCCTGCTCTTGTTGCATGTCCTGGAAAGGGGGTGTAGGCGGTGGTGAATGGCCACAGAGATTTTTAATTGTGTTTTGAATTAGCGAATTAAATACACATTATTAAAATGTGCACTGTTATTTTCTTTCCTTGTATCTCTTCAAGCTCTGTACAGGCCTAGTACACATTCTGGCCACAGCTGAGACAGGTGGAAATTAACTTGAGTGCTTGGCTCTCATTTATTGAGATGCAGAGCCAAGCAAAGCAGATTTGCCCAAAATTAATTTGCTAAACCTTTCTGTAGTTCACAATCAATGACGCCGTTTATTCAGCCCTGATTGTAAATGTATTTTACATGATACGTAGGTAAGTTTCTTCCCAGACTCAGCTATGGATTAATCCTTGAAAAAGGTCAGAAAAATATTAGGAATTAAAGTATGTGTTCCTATTTAGTCATGTTATTTTTTTCTCTCCTTGAACTCTGAATTATCAGAACACTCTACCTCAATTGTCCAGATTTGTTGCCACACCAGTCAAAAAACGCAATTACAAGAATTCGTATAAAAGCCTACAGTGCAGGAAAGTGCTGGGACTCAATGAGTTGACTTGGGAGCAACAACCTAGTCTTGGCCACAGTTTTTCCTCTTGGCTGCTTCTGCTTGTGATTAACAGGTTGTTTGGCATGAGCTGTGTGTGATCTCTTAGAAGTGGTAGCTCTTTCTCTTCATAGCTGTGCATAGCACAGTGCAACTGGCTGCACATGGGATTGATGACCCCAGATATCCAGACCTGTTTTGAGACCATAAATGCTCCTGGCTCATGGTCATAACCATGGCCACCAGGGCTTGTTAGACAGTGGGAGAAGAGGTGCAGTCTGCAGTCCACACCTGCTAAACAGGTGAGCTACCCGGTCTGAGCAGCCAGAAGGGATGCATATTTATGGTCTGTTCTGTATTTCAAGCTGTTTTACTAACAATCTGGTTTATACTACCACTTGCAAAGTGAAAGGCATCTGTGGAATAAATCTCACTAGTTAATTTAAAATTATTTTTTAAATTATTTTTAAATACAGCTGGTTGTTGATCACAGGAAGTTTCTTGTGCACTTATCAGTGCAGTACGGTTCTTTCAAATGGCAGGAATAGAAATATTTATATTAGAATATTAGAATAAACACAATTAATATATAAAAACTAAAAAATATTAAATTTAAAAATACAGAAACTCTGTAATAATTATAAATTGAAAGATGTAACTGGCCTTCCCTTTCTAAAGAATTGACTGATTGCTGTGCTGGATTAAATAAAAATTCAAAATTTTAATTAAATTGAAAATTTAAAATGTGCCAGGAACCTCTAAGGCATGATTGTGAACTAGTTTCCTGTTTCAGACAGTGCTTTGATTAATATAAACAATGCTAAAATTAAAATATTTTATGAAAAGTAAGGTTTCCCTCCAGTTTTACTATCTCACTACACCATCCGTGACATGTTATGATAACAATCTGTACTTCAGTTTCCATTCTGAATTGTAATTTAGGCTTGTTTAATGTACCGTGCCACAATACAGAAGTCACCACCTGGATTATCAAATAATTTGCAGTTTTCTTCTATTTTCTGACTACTACTGGCTTAAGGAAGTTCCCATCCATTTTGGATGCATAACTTCTTCTCCTAATTGGAGTACCAATTTCGATTGTTAGTTAAAAGGTCATTTAGGTTGTCTTTTCAAGGGACTGGGGAACTGTATGTAGATCATGAGATCATTCTTTTTACCTTTTCCTGGTAGCTAGACTCAAAAGCAGACTATTCCTTTTTGGACCTTACAACCTACTAAATTTTCAAAACATTTTTATGTAGCAATAGGAGTGTAACAAACCATTTTACAGTGTAAAAAAAGCTCATTGGCATAACAAATCATTTTATCATGCTAAGCTTTGTCCAAATGACTGGGAATGCAAGCATTTCCGTTTGGTAGGGAGTTAGAGCCTCTGAAAGAAGAAACACCTCTGAGGAGTAAGTGCTGGATACCTGTCAAGATGTATAACTCACTAGCAGCCTTTATGAAAGGTGACTTTTTATTTTTATTTTTTTAACTGGTATAAAGAGTTTTATATGCAGAGAATGCTGCAGCTGCAACTACATTAAACCTCACTTCAGGAAATAGGCTTAACAGCTATTTATTTAATTTTAACCCAGTGAAGCTATTTTTATATCTGCTTTATAGTTGTTTCTATAAATATACTTTTATTAGTAAAACAGTAACTTTGTATCTCATCTGGATTCTGCATGCCTATTTAAGTGATTGGTAGTTGAAGATGTTTAACATTTCTTTAAATTGAGGGAGAATCAAGAGAAGTATGAGAGAATGGGATGCAATTAATAGTAAAGAATAATTACAGTTAAATTTTGTGTTTAAAATCTATATTTATTTGATGTAGGGCATAATATATATTATTTTGATAAATAAATTCTTCTGCACAACACCTTTAAAATGCAAGGCAGATCATCATTACAGAAACCTCAATTTTCAGGGAACAAATTAATAATACAGTCAAAATGGTAACAGCTTAGCATCTTTGAGAAAGACACTTCATGCAATTTTTTTTGTTATTTGAAAATAGATAATGCACACTGAGAGTATTAAGTGCCAGGTACACACTGGCTTTAATAGCCTGAATATTAAAAAGTTCTCCAAGTTATTGCAGAGAGATTTGCATTAGACCCAGAGCCTAATATGACATTAACCCAGTGCAGCTCGAAGCCCCAAGCCAGGGTTCACTGTGCTAACTCTGGAATTAGCAGCCACATGACTTGATCAGTGCTGAAGAAGCAAAATTAATAAATTTTGGCAGAGCAATGGGCTGACACAACTACTTGCTTCTGGGCCAGGACATGTTATTTTCATTCACTGCTGCATTGGACAAGGTGAAGTTACCTTTCCTTCCATTCTCATCAAGGTTTAGTAGGATAACCTAAAATCTAGACCACTGAAGGATGGGGGATGCAAAGTGAAAACCCTAAGCCTAAAAACATGCAAAACATGCAAGCTCTTTGGCATGTTGGTGCAAATTCAGGATACTTTGAAGGAAGCTTCTGGTTTACTTTGTTGATGTGCATCTGTTGCCTCTCATGAGTGTCAATTATTGTAACCCTCAGGCTGCCTGCTGGACCTACAGAGGAGGAATAGCCACAAAAAACCCCAAATCCTCTCTTGCAGAGTCATGTATAAATTCAAACAAAGATGTAATATAGGGAGATGAACAATACTGAAATTTTTCCATAGTGAAGTAAAAAGCAGTGGCATATCTGCCTAAGGTAAAATCGTCAGTGGCATATAGCTTATCACATACACTGCCAAGCACTAAACATACATTAAAATAGAAAAATACATTACTTTCTACAGAATATGATGAAGTTGTAATATCAGAAACATAAGAAAAAGCACTCCTGGTAGCCAAATTTGGAATGGGATCCTGTGAGCAGAGTCATCATCTGCTAAAGTGTATGTCCCAAAAAGATGCCTTCCTCGTGCTTCTTTCAACTCATGAATTTATAAATGTTGAATGCTTTCCTTAAGAGGCAATGGGATTCTAAAACAGCTTCTAGCAGTGTCTGAATGCTCAGTAAAATGTCTATCACTAGTAGAAAAATTGCAACCTCTGTATCAAAAAATCACACAGAAGGGTTGAGGTGGGAAGGGACCTCTGGAGGTCATCTGATCCAACCCCCCTGACCCTTAGCTGGGTGCCCCTAGAGCAGCCTCCCCAGGACTGTGTCCAAACAGCTTCTGAATATCTCCAAGGAGAGAGACTCCACAATCTCCCTGAGCAACCTTTGCCTTGGCTTGATAACCCTCACACTGAAAAAGTGTTTTCTGGTGTTCAGAGGGAACATCCTGTGTTTCAGTTTGTACCCACTGTCCCTGGTCCTGGCGCTGGGAACAACTGAGAAGAGTCTCATCCTCATTACCCCCTCCATTCAAGACCTGGACCCAGGGCTGCAGGTGAGGTCTCAGCAGTGCTGAGCAGAGGGGCAGGATCACCTCCCTTCATCTGCTGGCAGAAGTCTGCCCTATGCAGCCCAAGCTCTTGCTTCATTTTCTATAAAAATGGTCACTACCTGCACAAAAGATTCATAATTATTGATATAAATTGATGCTAAACACTTTTAAAAATCTACTTGTTAGTATTCTTGGACTTGTCATCCATATGTTTTCAGGGTTATCCTGATTTAAGTAACCAGGTATGATGATTTCAAATATTTTGAGGTTATTTTTACTACTACTATTATTATTAAGAAGAATAAGAATAAGAATAAATCATTTGTGTCATTGCATCCTCTTGTTTGTAAGGACTCTATTCCTCTTACTTTTTCCTCACAGTTCTCTGATGTTCTTAATCTCTGTTCTTCTCTCCAGTTCACACAAGCATCACATCCATAGGGAAATGATAAGCAAGGATCTGACTTAATTTCTGAATATCTGTCACCAGTCAGTGCCTCATACTGACTCCATGCAATTGTCTTGCTTTGTGAATTATTTCTGCCCTGCTGTCTTCAAAGAATCTGCCAAATGTTGATTGTTTGACTTAAGAATTAGAACATTTGGTAGACCTAAGTGCTTTCTTTTTTTTTCATCATCAGAGAAAAATAAAATTTAATTTAAAAAGATATTTAGCACAACAGACATTAAAATGGAGGTTATGAGTCCTGTGTAAATAATTAATCATGGGAAACACTGTAACTACTGAGCTATAGAGACTATGATCATGGTCAATGCTGGAGTGGCTTAATGTATTTCAGGTCATTGACCAAGATTTTACTACTGACCCATAAATTTGAATGCTTTTTGGGTTGATTTGGATGGCTTTTCCTCTATCCCTGATGTTTAGATGATCTTTTCTATGCCATTGGGAAAGCTCCAGGAATTACTCCAAAAGTGGTTGCAAAGCAGCTTTTGCCCTTGCCTTCAGTCAGCCAGAGCTGCCTTTTGGTTCATATTCATTAAAATATAACAAAAGGTTTGATGATATCAATATATAATGTGGCTCCTCTGGGGCATTTTCCCATTAGTTATGGCCCTGCTATTTTTATAATTGGACAGAAAAGAATGCAAGGAAGAATATAATGTATGGTGTTCCCCAAAGAAAATCCCTGTAGGGACTGACACCAGTGCTCAGACAGGTTCCTTGCTCTCATTCCATTTCCTTGAGTGACATGTGATTGATTCAGAAAGCCAGTCAATATTCACATGTGATAAAAAAGAATGGGATAATTTCGAGTTAAGAGCTACAGGAATTACATGAGTAAAATATAGTTGCCCTCAAGGTATTACATATTTTCTTTAATTTTAGTTTGCACCCTTTCCACATTTTTCATTTAGAAAACAGTTGTTCTTCTTTTTCATAATAAACAATTGCAAGGTAATGTGGAAATTAACTTTTTTCATTCTCTGCAGAGCTGAACTTCAGCATTTCTTCAGAAAAGGGTATGAAAGATATGCCTGTTCTTCATCACAACCATCATCATAATCATCATCATTGTCACAACAACAATAAACCCAAAAATAGCCAGGAGCACTTGTCTCTTGGCCATGTGAATAGACAGTTATGGTGAGCTGTTGGCTTCTCACAGATTTATTAGTAAGTTTAGTGAGATCCCCAGATTATCTAAAATCAGAATAGTTTTGTCAGCCTGGGCAATATTACAGAGGCATTGTCAATCTCTGAAACAGACTGCAAAGAGGCTGCAGAGGCTTGTCCAAATTTGAATTTACCTCCAATGCTTTGTTGTAGTTGTGTCATTGTGTTTGTATCACAATCTATGCCTTGTGTAATTCTTCCACTGTTTGTGATATTCGTTCAGGGATACATGCAGCCCATTTCACCTTTGCCATTAACAAGCCTTCAATGTTATAAATGTATAACCAAGAGAAAGAAAAATAGTGAGAGACTGTATCTGCACTAATATTCTAGAAAAGCCTTTATCCTTTCTTGCTAAATTTAGTTAGACATCATTATTCATGGTAGTGTGTAGATAGTAAAATACACAAGAATATTTGTGTAATTATCAGTCTGGGTTAATAAAACTGCTATGTGAGATAGGATCAAGATAAATCTGGTTTTTTTCATCTGAGTTGTCAATCCAGAGATGTCTGCTTTTTCAAGCAGCTCATTTGAAAGGAACTGAAAACCATAATATTATAGCTACTTGCATTTTCATTGATTAACTATTATGATAAAGATTTGTCAAAAAATCTTGGTCAACTTCTGCACCAGAGCTAACTGAGACTGAGGGAATAGCACACAACAGTTCAAGCATTAGAAATATAGAGGTGCCCTCACCTTGACAGTGAATCTACATGGGAACTTAATTGTTCTCCATATTTTCTAGTACTTGTTATAGAGTTGTTTGCCATTTTACACAACACCAAAAATTACTGTGCCAGTTTCTGAATTGTCAAAAATGTTAGTGAAATTCTGTGGAGAAATTCTGAAATACTTTTATTTACACAAAAGTATTTATAGTAAAATAAAACACTATTGTTTATTTTAATTTTTATGGAGCTCATTAATGTTTCAGTGCAAATGATGCAGAAGAACTGAAAGTAAATGGGAGATTTGGGAAATAGTTGGTTACCCCCCTTCAACCTTTGCCCATAATTGCCACACCCATGGCAGAAACATTGCCATAGACTAAATGTCTGCAACTTAGTTACTGCACTTCTCAGCTAGATGCCTTTATTTTGATTAGTTTCCATCACTGAACTTGATTTCTGAAGTTAACCTGAACTAGCACTGAGCAGGGAACTGGAGCATCACAGTGCACAGTAAACATGGTGATCACTGATTCCAATGCAGGGGAGTTCCTCTGCAAATAAGCAGGAGAAAGAGATAAAGACAGGTTAAAGTGCCTCAGCAAACTTGTGTGCCTACATGCTGTCTTTAGAGCTGAGCAGAATGCTGAATGTTGCACGAGGCATTTGGAAATTGTAAGAGCATAAAGTGTAACCGAGATTGCCAATCTAAACCTTTTTTTAGAGAACACGTAAATCAAACCATTTTCATTAAGAAAAGTGAAAGCAGTATTTGCTTTGAACTTTAGGGATATTTTCTTGACTATATCATTGGAAGCCTTTAACTCTTTGTTGAGCTACTGGGACACCAAAGATCCTGGAAATTCTGAAGGCCAGAGCACATTGTTTCCTAACATATTTGTCTTCATGCCTCTCAGGACACTCACAGGCTTTCAGCTGCCTGTGGGAACCAGTGCATGATAGTTTACTTGGAAGGTGGAATAAAATTTGTACCTTTCTGCCAAGCTGCAATTCAGTGCAAAGAGCTTTGCTGCATCAGGTTTGCTCCAGCTGTGAAGTTGATAAACCAACCAAGGAAATTATCTTCTTCTCTGGGCTAGGAGTTCACGTGGTGATTGACTGCTCTGGATAGGCTTGACTTTACTGGATTTTTGGTTTGGTTTGGTTGTGTTGTTATGCTTTTTTAATTTCTGAAGAACACAGTTATCTAACAGATTTTTACATGCAGATATGATTTGAAGTAAAGTTTTTTTGCTATTTTACTTATTCCTTAGCCTGCACATATAGTGTAAAAGACACAGGCAAGCCAGAGGTGAGCCTCCCACTGCAATCTCACTCAGCCTAACAGCAATAAATGTGTGCTCACTCCTGCTCAGCAGCATGATTCTTTCTGCATATTGTAGTTGATACCTATGTGCCCAGACTTTCTTATATGGGGGAAAAATATCCACTGATTAAAACCCATCTCTGTGTGAGCTTCCACTGACAGGACATTTTTCTTTTAATCATGTGCTAAATCCACAGCCTGGCTCTTCCACTGAAATTTGTTGCCTGAATGTGACTGGACTGCAGAAAGAATTCTTTTCTCTCAAATGCAGTCTCCAGTGATTTGCAATGCTCTCTGTTTTTTCCTAGGGAAATAAGAGATGCCAGGGGAAGGATTTCACTAAACAAGCAGTGAAGCAACCCATACTCCTCAAGATTTGAGGAAATTATTTGATTTTCACTGAGGAAGGAAGTCAGGGCGCATATGCAATCATGGAGCTACGTGCTCTCTGTGCTTGTTTTCCATTGGAGCCACCCACAGAAGTGATTTTTTTTTTCTGAGAGGAGCTGCTGAGAGCTCCTCTCTGTAATCCCACTTCTGTCTGCTGCCCTACAGTATCTAGCAGCGTGTGATAACATTTAGCCGACATTGAACCCACCACATTAATTGGTGTATTTGCCAGGAAATCTCACATTGGCAAACCAAAACCACTACACTCTCAGAACTACACATAGAAAGACAGATGAGGTTTTCTAGGAAAATAGATTTTGATACAGGAAGATTGCAGTGCAGAGTAAGTTTTAAATGCCCTGTGCTCTGCAAATGTTGACTTCATAGCTTTTGTAGCTACGTCTTTTTGCCCAAACTCTGTAATAAATCTGCTCATCTTGTGACCATTCTTTGTTTGCTATCTAGTATTATGGAAACTGTTAAAAATGTAACTGTTTCCCTTTTATTCTTCAAAGCAGAGCAGGGAATCCCACCAGAAGTGTGAGGTCTAGCTCAGGATGTGCTTTCCCGTGTTGAACCCATGTTGGTGACACATTTGACTACAGGGCATGGTGGACTTGTTAAGGAACTGTTCCATCCTTTGCCATAAATACTTATCTCCTCTCAGCTCTCCTGTGGAAGGTGCTGGGCATGGAAAGAGCCCAGTTCATGCAAAATCCTTGGACACATCGTGTAGGGAAAGGCACTGAGCTGCAGTAGTGATGCAGGCGTAGTTCTTCTGCTGCTTCTGAGCCTGCCAAAAGAGATGGCTGGCACAACACTCCTCATTCACAGATTAGGTGTGTGAACAGCTCCATGGGGGAGGAAAGAAAGTGGGAGGGGTTATAGACAAGGTACCAAGGAGCAGAGTTTGGGTACCACTGCAATATACCAAGAGAGACTAACAAAAAGTTTGTACATGAGTGCAGTCAAGATGCACGTTGATAAAAACCTAAGAAATGATGCTTTACAATATTACAGTAGTAAGATGCATAGAGTTACCTGGTGAATTTGCCTTTTTTAATTTCAAACTTTTCAGTGGCTGTCTAACTTGCCCAAGTTAGACACTTTTAATGCACTTTTATAGAACAAAAGAAGCAAGACTTGCCATTGAGAGAAAAGCAACAAACACATGAGAAGGACAGGTTGTGTGAGGGTATGTCCAGGAATAAGTAACTATAAGGATTTTTTTGTACTCTGGAAGTTCAGAATAGGTAGACACTGAGTGAAATGAATGCATGAGGTGTTTCTTTGCTGTGTTTTGTTTATGAGTTAAATAGGTAAGATTTTTAGAAGTCTTGAAAGGGAGACTGATGTCAATTACTTTCAGTATGTAAGTTTTTATGTGATGTCAGTAACTATTGCTAAAGGACAGAATCATGTTAAAGTAGAAGTCTGAGAAGCAAATTTCATTTCTTTTCACCCATGCAGAAGGCTTAAGTTGAAACAATCGTCCCCAGGGAAGGATAAGAATGATGAATAATGGTGTTGTTCCATAATGCTGATGTTAGTCTAAAAGTGATAATTGAATAAATCAGGTGTGGTGAAAGACATCTGCTGGATCTGTCTGAATCTACAATATAAGTAAAGATTTTTCAAGAAATCATTCTTAGTGATGTGAAACTTTCTAGCGTAACTTTCCATTACCTCCTATGTAAATTAATGCTATGTAGATTAATTGATAATCATTGTGAATGACAGTAAAAAGTGATAGGTAATTAAACAGCCTATTAAAAGAACATGATAATTTCCATTTCTTCATATGAGTTATTTAATTTATTTTTGTCTCGTTACTTAACTTATAATGTACCTGATATCTTCACACACATACATGCATAATATAAAAATATTATATTTTAATAGTAAATTAAAATATAAAGATCAACACAGAAAACTAAAGTTACATCCTGGTCGATTATACCAGACACCAGCTTGAGTGTTTATTCAAGTAATATGCTGATTCCCAGAGTCTGGGTTCTTCAGGAGTTTTTAAGAGTGAAGTCTTGTGGTTGTGTGAAATATCCTCATCATTGCCTTGAGGTTTTTCTTACAAAGTTCATCTTCTTGGTATCTCTTACCACTAATGGTCAGGGATTGCCAAGTTCCCCTCTCTGGATACTGATTTTTACCTTGGCAAGCAGGAGTGAACTGGAAAGACCCAAGTGTTTCATTATTACTTATTCTCCCTTTCCTCTTCCTGGGACTATGAGTCTACCAGTAACCTCATATAAAGATGTGCTCCCCAAACCAGCCCAAAGAGAAGCTGAGTTTAGAACACAACTGGACTGCAAGCTTTGCACTTCCTTTACTTCTCCACTTCATTTTCTTATTTTCTTTACCACTTTTGCAGTGAGATCTGGCTTAACTATGAAGAGAGACATATTTTCCTTCCCTGACATGGCTCTGTCATTGCTTTAGGCAGCTGAAATCAATTTGCTACATGTTTTGTTATGGATACAAATGACCAAGAGTGGGAGTGAGTTACAGAAATCCATGCTGTGCTGGGATTACCCACTACCGATCTCACACATAAGAGGCTATGCTAGAAGGTGCAGTTGCAATTTTTTTGCCTCGGGTGCTGATTTCTCTCTTCTTTTGCATGTGCTTATTTTTGGAGGGCACCTAGCTCCCTCTGACCTGCCATAAGCAGGGAGGGGCACCTACCAAGTTCAGCACACATTCTAACTTCCCCTTTTTTGTGGAATGCAGTGAGTTTGCTGCCTGTGTTAGCAGAAGGTGAGCCATCAATGTCATTCTTGACCAAAAACCGAACTGTAAAAGAAAAGAAAACTATCTGTGCTGCATTTGTTATTTTTAGGGCATGCTCATTTGTGGGCTCAAACTGCAGCCTCATTTAAACACACTTCAGTCTTCAAAAATCATTCTTGTTATCTGGGCTGTCTTGCTCACTGGTCATGTGGACTGTATCAGCCTCATGCTACCAAGCTTTAACAAGTGGTACAATTTATCAATAGATAATCTGGGACAGGTCCTTAAAAGCAGAAAGTTTAATAAACATAATTTAAAAAATTAGTGATTATCTTGAGAAATATTCCTATTATAAGATTTTTTTTGCCTTAGCTTTTTTATTTTCTTGTGCAAATCCTACATAGTGATGTAAAGATGATACTTTAATCAGGGCTTGTTATACCAGAGTTTGTCTGCTTTTTTTAGCCATGGAATTTTTTTCTAATGAAAGCTAGAATATTAATATAAAATTGTATTGATATGGTACAGTGTGCAATTATATTAATATTATCATATGATATATCATTAACAATAGTACTACTAATACTTTCCCTAATCTTATCTAATTACAATATGCTTGAAGTCATTAGATACCAAGGAAAAAAGCACAAAAGACTTCAGAATATTTTTAATCTCCACATCTTTCCGCTGGCAGCTAAAATGTATAATGAAAGTCCTAGAAAGAACATTTTGCCATTCCCCTCCAATGCTCTGCTTTCTCCATCAGTCATACATATATTAGCAGGATATCTTCATGCTGACAACACACTCGGTGTGCATTGCAGAGTTTCTGTAGCCCTGTCTGGACTGATGAACCCAACAGGGCCGGAAATTGAGTTGGAGCATCACCCTCTGTTTTTCTCATTGTGTGTGCATATTACTGTCGTGTTTTTCATAGGGTCATAGAGTCCAGCTGTGTGCTCTCTCTCCTTTTGTCCTGAAGGATACTGTGATAGACAGTATCAAAAGCTTCACTGACCATCAGTGGTGGACCCAGCACAGGTCAGGGATTGTGCCCAGGAGCCTGGGCACACGAGCCCACCCTGTTTTGTCTGTGTTGGGAGAGAGACAAGGAAAACATAGGTGCTGAGGTGTGAGCCATGGCAGATACACCATTTACCTTGAGGCGGCTGGGATTGTGCCTTGGCTCGTTTTATTTACTCCTGCCGTGTTGTCCATGGAAGCAAGAGTGCTGTGGAGTTTCTTGGTTTTTCTGTGATTCAGCATCACAAATGGGACATTTCTGTGGTGTTTGTGCAGTCACAAAAGCTGTTAAGGGTTTGGGACTGTGTTGGTCTTTCTGATTCCTCCTACCCCTTTTTCCACACTGCTTGCTGGTGTTCATTGTCCACTATAAAGAGGCTTCACTGGCCAGTTGTGAGATTACAAACAGCCCCACATTAATGAGAATTCATACTTCACCACCAGGAATTCCTGAGGAAATGTACTCAGTTTCACAGGAACACGACTGCCTTGTAGCATGGCTGCAATTTCAGACAAACTCTTCAGCTCCTTTATCAAACATGGGGGGGTGTCCAATTTACTCTTGTAATAGAGTGCCTGAAAAAGTTAGGTGTTTGCTTTTGGTTTTAAGTCTTTCAGAAAATCTTCTTACTTTAATGATTTGTGGGTTTTGTCCACAGACAATGGATATGGGACTCCGCAGGAGGTCTGTAAGTAAAAAGGATAAATAAGGTTGTAATCTCGTAGGTGCTTGCTTCTTCATGATCTGAAATTGGCAGATTCTCATACCTCCAGGCTAAGAATATTTTATAGTTACTGGTGTTTTCTCCTTTGGTCTGTTAGTTTCAGTCTAGAGGTACTGCTTGAAAATAGCTGATGTGGGATTTTTCTTTTTCATAGAGGAATAATGCATTTTTATTAAAATATTGTAAACTAACACCACTAAAACACACCACCTTTTTCACCAGAAATAATTACATGGTAATAAATGGAAATATAGAATTCTAAAGCTGATGCAAGTGAAAAAAAATTCCCTAGGTGCTCATTGATAAAGAATTTATGTAGGAAACAATAAATAAGGAGAAGATTGTGTAGACTTTGCAGTTTCCAGGATTCTCACATGTTTCCTAGCAATTTTGTTGAACCTACAGCACTCACTGCAATAGATAGTGTGTTTCTAGACACTCAATTCTTTGTAGGGTTGTACAGAGGGAATGAAAAGAGTATTTCTTCTGGTAAAAAGGAGTGAATCTACACATTAGCTATGCAGGGTGCCAGATTTCATGAAAGACCAAAGGAGTATCATCATGATATATTTATTTCTAATTACAGATTTAACTGTATATCAAGTCATATGAGGAAATAATGTAATCCAGAAAAAAGGCTTTATTCACTTAAAGCTCTCCTAACTTGAATATCTTTTGCTGTTTGAAATGCTTTGAGTAGAAATGACATTGAAAAGTTCTTGATCTTTAAACCCTTCCAAACCAGCTCTTTTGCTTTCATATTAATATTCTCGACCTCTTTCTTGGGGTTGAAAGGCTTTCAGCAGCCAAGCTCTATGTTTTGGAGTCTCCTTTAGAGCCTGAACAGAGATTCAAAGACTTCATGGTGGGAATGAAGAAAACTGCCCGATGAAGAGATGCTGGACTTCTCTGCTCCCTGTCATCTGGAAACGTTTTTTCATTGAATGAAGGCCTTTTACAATTGCAGCTATTTCTTTCCTCTTTGGAGAAAGTCACCTCAGGCACCACATCGTCCCACAAAGCCTGCAGACAGGTGATAGGAAACCTGGGGACAGACTGCCTGCTCTCCCCCCATTTTTCAGTCTCATGGATCAGAACAGGCAAAAATGTCCTGCAACTTGGAGTCTGACCTTGCTTTTGTTGACACCTGCAATGCGGGCTGATTGACTATGACTGTCTCATGCATCAGAAACAATTACCTTCCTCTGGCTGCCCCTGCTTCAACACCAACACCTGCTCCACAGATTAGAAGCCCCCTGATCTACAGAGGAAGAATTTTTGAGCAAGGTGGAGATTGATGACTTCCACTCAGTGAGGAATTGAAGCACTTTATCATGAAAAGTGAGGGAAAGAGACACAGTAAATAGAAACATCCTCAAATGAGTTGGAATCTTTGTAACTTAGCCTGGTTTAGATGAGCTGAGCTGATGAGGAAGGTTGTACAGAAAATTTTCAGATGAGATAGTATGAGCTTTGATTTGGCTTTTACTTGAGCAAAATTAAATATGCAAACAAAGCAAGTGGGATGTGGGATTATCTGTAGGGCTTTGAAGTGGCAGTTGCAGTGTGTCCATTCTTATGATCCAACATATTCAAAACAATAAGGATAAAAGTAATGCTTTACATGGAACATCATCTGTGCCTTTAGCATATGCAAAGACTTTGCCTTGAAAAGTTTCGCACATTTCCATGGTGAATTAACCCTTTTTTTTTTTTTTCTTTTTTTTTTTTTGTCAAATTGCCTTTCATTTGAGGAAACAGAGGCTCTTGAAAATGAAAGTACATCTGCACAGTACAGGCTCCTTTTCTCACTGCTTTCATCTCTTATTTTTCAGTTTCTAATTTGTGGCTGAAATCAGCATTTCAGTCCCTGGCTCAGTTTATGATTTTCTGATAAAAGAGAACTTTCAACAGCAAATAAACTGAATACTAGGGAGCAAGCAGAAAAAAAATATGAAAAGACAAGACACATTTGGGGCTGAGCTTCACTATTTACATCAGTCAGAAATAGCAGACCTTGCCAATTGCCCCAGTTATGAATATGTTAAATTGAAACTCAAAGCCTACACCTGAGCCATATTAATTCTGAACATAAAATACAGTAATAAAAAGCAAATGCAGTATTCCTTTTTTGAAAGTGTAGAGTTTAGTTGTTTTTGGATTTGCTCTACTTGGTGGCAGAATTCCCTACCAGGAGCAAAAATATAGGATGTACATTTATAATATATTGATTTGCCCTTACAGAACACATTTATGTGAATATAAAATATACAGTATATAGTTTTGTCCTTGAAGAATACATGCACTTCTAATCTATATGATGCCAGGTCCCTGGGCATTTGCAGTCTTACATTGCCAAGTTCAAATTCTAGGTGCTTGAAGGAGCTCAAGTAGAAATCTGAAAATGAAAAAAGTGTTTGTAATTGTGTTCTATCAGACAGACAATATAAACACAGGAGCTGGGCTGGTTTACATCAGAATGCATTTGGCTATTCACTACACAAAGGACTGGATAATCCTTTAAATATTTATGAGTAAACCACAGAGGATTTACTCTTTCTTCCAGCATGTGGAGATTTCATAATGTGCACCATGTTAGTTCAAATTAAACCCTAATGTTTTACTTGCTACTTAATACTTCTAACAGCATGGCTCTGTATCACATATGCCTATTCTCTGGACAGTTACACACAGTATTTTGGGATGTAACTCAGGAAGAACTAGGCTATGACCACCAAATTCTCAAAGCCAATACATGCAGCCTATATTGGAGAGGATGTAAGGTAGGAACTGCTTTGCATTGCCACCTGAGGCAGCATCAGCTGAGCTCTATGGATTAGTACTTTTTAAATGAGTAGTTCACACTGAACAATAATCCTAATGAAAGGTAAAGGAGACAAATAAAAAAAAATACAAAAAAAATCAAGTTAGACTTTATTGGTTGGGTTTTTATCAGTACAATGGCTTTAAGAATGCCAGCTGGCAACTTTGTGAGCCTTATGGTCTGCAATGCTGCCCTGTTCCTGAAGTGGATCTTTCATTTCATTTCTGATATTATCACATGGACTATGCTCAAGTCAAATTTATTAGTAATATCTTTCAACTGTGAGTAATTTCAATGTTTCCCCCACTGACCTTACTATAATTCACCTTTATTCATTAAGTAGACTAATTTACTCTCTTTGCAGAGCAAGGCATTTGCTCCCTTCCCACTTTTCTCTTACCTGTCAACTTTAGGACTTTTTTTCTCATTTGTCAGTTGTTCTGAACTGAGGGCTAATTCATTGATGTTCCTGTTTGGACATTTCTCTCTTCTGCTCATCAATTGTGTCACTCTGAAGAGTGGACATAGGCAAAAATCATTAGCACCAGCTTATGCAGAGGAAAGAGGGAAGAGGAAAGCATTTGGTGTACAACCTCGATATAGCTCCTGCAATAATACCTTTAGTACTGGTACCATGTATTTATGTGAGTGTTTCATTTCTGAGGAGAGTTGGCTTTTACAAGACACATCTCAACCACACCAGCTTGTTCTGCTGGGGTTCACATCAGGGAGACATCTCCATGTACATGATCTGGATTCCTTCTGCATGAATCTGGACTGGAAGAGTAATCCTGAAGGACACATGAGGCATGAGAACCTGAAAAAGGCATTCAGCTGATGGATCAGACCAGAGCCAGTCTGTAAGTTAAAGGCAAACCTAACCAGAAGAACCTGGTATGTGTGGAGCTAGGGTATGAGATTCTCAGGTCCAGCTGTTTGACTATACAGTTCTGTGCCTGTTGGGCTGCACTGCTGGCTAGTGTAGCCACATCCCTGGTCAATCCCTTGATTGTCATTAAGGCTGCCTAGCTTTACAAAATATCTTCCACTCTCATATAATTCTACCAAATTTGAGACATTGTGCCTAAAATTTTCCCTCGTATGATAATGCCTGAAGCTCAATTAGCTCAGCTGTCAAAACTTTTCTGAGAATGAGACTGAGATAAAATATTCCACTGTACCAATTAGAAAAAACAAGGAGATCTTTGTTGTAGAGCAAGAGTTTGAAGTCTGCAGGAAGGAAGAGATTAGGGGAAGTCCAGTATTTTTGCTCTCTTGACTACACAGAAATATGGTGGAATCCTGTTTCAGTAACTACTCTTAAACATTCTCTGATTATCCTTTGATCATTATTATTATTATTAGATTGGAGTAGATATTAGGAAAAAAATCCCAATGGTCAAGTATTGGAACAGGGTGCCCAGAAAAGTGTTTGAAAAAAACATGTAGCTGTGGTGCTTCAGGAGATGGTCTAGTTGTGGGCCTGGCTGTGCCGAGGCAGTGGTTGGCCTTGGTGATCTTAAAGGCCTTTTCCAACCCTAATGATTCTATAATTCTGTGTTAATTCAGAGCAGGCTACATCCCTTAGGGTTGTCTTGCACTGACACCAGAGGTCAGTTGCAAAGGCCCAGCAAATTGTTCACTTAGAGCAGCTCCTCCAGGAGTGATCAGAAGGCATTGCCTCATGCTTTTGCTGGTGAAGTGAGGAGGCAAGGTAAGCAAGGACTCAGAGAGAAGGCAGAAAAGTGAAAAATGTATGAAGATGCTTCTAACATCAGGTGTGCTCTTTAGAGAAGACATGTAAGCTGACTCTAAGCAGTACATGCCCAAAGTATATGAAAGTACAGATGCTCTATATCTTGTACGAATTTTGATCCATCCTTCAGAGTTGGTGTTAAGCACCTTTCTATATCAGTACCTGAAATGTCGTGCATGCCTAACCCAGCCTGACATTTCTAGGTTAAGTGTTAGCTCCAGTTAGTGTGTCTGAACTCAAGTGAAAGAGCATTACTAATTAAATACCAACTTTGAAATACCCCAATTCTCTTCACTGTTCTTCTTTGCATTTATGTAGACAGCAATTGACACTGGGCTGTCTCATTCCTGTTCATATTTAAGACTGCTGTTTACTCTTTCTCAAAAAAAAAAAAAAAAAAGGATGCAAAGATTAAGAAGAATTGCTAGTTGCTGCTCTGGTGACATGTACTGTACAATCTAGGGCAAATTAGATTATCATTGTTTTCTTCCTTTGTAGTGTCTTTGGTAATTTTTCTCTCATCTTTCTGATTTTGTAAAAACTGCTAAAGAACTTCAGAAGGTGATGAGCACCTCCCAGACTGAACTCTTTATATAAATGCGTTGGATGAGCGATTCTGTTTGTACTTGTCCAGGTAAGCACAATGCTGGTGCTTAGCAAAAAGAAACACCCTCATCTGCCTGTGAGTGAAATAAGACAGCCCTGGAAGAAGCGTGCTCCATACAGCACTGGCCAGGCTCCTTGTATGCACCACACAATACTGTGAGGTATTTTTTCCCACTCTTAGTTATTTTTGTTTCTGCAGTGAGTAATTGCTTGGGCACTATGTTTAAGCTTTCTCCAGTGATAAATTTCAGAAAATAAGTAGTCTGTTTAAGAGAGAGCGGGTCATTGCTTTCAGCACTCTCTTTGCCTGATGATGGGCTACTGTCATGCAGGCACAAGACATGGTCAGTAGTAATCAGAGATTTACCAGATCTTCTTCTGGATAACTTAGTGACAAAACCCCCTCATGGTTTAGATACTGAAATGAATTTATCTTGGAAGTTATAATCCTGAATAAATAAGAACACATTGTATTTGTCATTTCCTAATTGGCATTTTGATTTTCTCTGAACATTCATTCACTCAAGTTTTAGTAGTGTCTTGTCTGTGAGTGATGATTTACAGCGAGACCGTGGTGTGAAGCAGACAGAACAGTGATGCCTGTCACACAGGCACGTACTACTGCTTTTTAACTACCAGGCAAAGATTTAAATGAGCAAGGAGCCTTCAAAGAAAGCATCAATCTCAGTAAGCAGTAAAAAACCTGCTGTCATTAACATAGTTTCAGCTGAGCAGACATACTCAAAGCAATGCTGAAGATTTGGAACTGGGCGAGTACAAAGCATCAAAGGAATGCACAGACAGCGTAGAAATTCCTCATGGCTTTTTGTTAGGAACTACATCACAAAGAGAGAGGACAACAGTATTCAGCTAAAGAGGATTTTCTGGTTCTTTTTCCACTATTAATATCTATGATTGTGCATTCACAGCCTGGGTCTGTTAAATTGGAGAGAATATTTAGAAAGCCCAGCTACTAGCCATAAGTAACTATAAATTGTTTTCTCTCACATTCATTTACAAATCTTGTGTGAATAGATTGTGATCTTTGTGCTTTTAATACAGAAAGTTGTTCAGGAAATCTTCCACATAAATAAATATTAGACACAGCATTTGAATCATACAAATTATAATTATTAGCTGGAAATGGGTTATTCAGCCCTGTGCTTTAAGCCCAGTTGTCTAGTTATATGATAAAAGACTGTAATAGAGAAGAGGACTATTAAGATGAAATGCCAAAACCCTTAAATCTCTCAGGAATTCAAGAGGAAAATTTCTTTGTGGGAATAAAGATGTGTCAGAACTTCCAATTTCCTGTTGATGAGGTAGGATTTCTTTTCATTGACATGTTTTTCTTTCATAAATAATTTCTGGATCTGGCTACAGGATGTCATCTCCATGAACATTGTCACACTTGCTTTGAAAACTTCAGGTTTGCCCTTCTTGTTAGCAAGCCTTGGTGAGTCCCAGCCCAGAAGTGAGGTGCAGTGACCATGCCTTCTCATGGGTGCCCCACAATACCTGGCTTGCCAGCTTGCCTGCCTTGGAGGCCCAAAGAGGAGACTGATTTCAGCACAGTGTGATATTGACATTATTGTTTAAAGGGTTAAAAGAGATGGTTGGTGAGCACTATGGCATCAGCAGCATTCTAGTTGTCTTCCTGTCCTTCTGAGCTCTCAGACTCCTTACTCCACCTGCTACCACCTACTGCTCAAAATGGGACAGGTATGGAAAAATATACAAATACCTAGAACTTCCCTAAGCAGACAACACAGCCATGGCTTCCACAGCACTTGTCTTCTCTAACACTCCATAGGATATTTTGGTTTGGTCCTTGTTTTCCTCCATGCCCAGTGTTAGGGGACTTCATGGGCTGCCCAGGTTAACATTCAAGGGAAAAAAGAACATTTATGGCAACAGCAGGAAAGAAAAACTAGCAAAGAAGAGAGTTGTCTTGTGGTTGCATGTAGGGACTCTACTTTGACCAGATATGAAGTACTAAAATATGAGTTGTCCAATTTTTACTTGTAATTTTTTTGTAGTCTGAAATGCCCCATGTGTTAGTTTGTAGGAATGAGAATGAACCCCATGGTGTCCTGTACTTTCTCTGCAAGGAGCCCACCCTGCCAGGCCCAGCCACACAGCTCTCCTAATCCTGCTCCCATTTTTTTTGCACCTTCCTCTTCTATATTAGCTCTGGAGTTAATACCAACCACCCCTACCCTGTTTTCTTGTTGCCTTTCTGCAAAGAGCTCTCTGGGGCCTTTTTTGAAAGGCACCTCCAAAGAAACAACAAATTTCAGAAATGCACAAGGAATTATTTGCTTTGCTTAGACCCTTTTTACCACCATCAACTAACCCATCAGTAGGTCAGGGAGGCATACAGGCAGTAATTAGCACCTACAGCCTTGGAGGGCTTAGTTCTTTCCTCCTGTTATCACACACCATGTACACATTTTGCTTTTAGCTTCTTGACACACTTCATGCATTTCAGAAAAAGACATATGTGTCAAAACATTGCTCAAGCTCCCAGAATTCTAGAAAGCCTTTGGTGTTTATGAAATATCTAAGAAATAGATGTTTATGAAATATCTAAGAAAAAGCAATGAATGGACATTGACCTATTATCTTCTTTGTATCTTTTTCCAATGAGAAAGCAGTCTGTGGGGTTAATTTACAGCAGATATAGCTGCCGGGGAAAACAGGTAAATAAACAACTGACCTTGACATATGGCCATGGAAACAAAAATCTGCTCTCAGTTTATCCTTTTCTAGTCTGCAATGTTTGTAAGTATGGTTCAGCACTACATATGTTTGCTGGAAAAAAATTACTGCTGCTAATAATGCTTCCTTTGGTAATTTAATATTTGTTTATTTAGCATATAATATTTGTTTAATAAGACATTACTGAATAAGTGAAAAATGTTCTGTGGTATTTCAAAGAGATCACTGGGTCTTGCTTTTGCACTAAGGCAAGATCAAGTAATGTTTGACATCTTTTATAGTTGTTCATGCAATCTGTTCTGCAAAGTCTGGCTATGCCAGCATTTCCAGTCTTCCTAGTTAAAAATTCTTATAGATAGAAAGTTTTCCAACCTAAATGTCTTTTACTAAAATTGAAGAACATTTTCCTCCCACTTTTTTCATTCATTTCACCACAGAAATTTTTTTTCCATTTCTCTCTATTTTTTTTTTCCACATATTTAAAACTACTATCATATAGTAGTTTTAAATAGCCTTTCTTCTCCAGATTACCTGTACTCATTCTTCCACTTGTGACTTTCAGTCACAATTGCCAAGTCTGTGATCATTGCCATTGTGCTCTTGGTCCTCTACAATATTTCCTGAGGTGTAGTGCCCAGCAGAAAATATGGAAACTAAGTTAGTCTTCAACCACTGATGTCATATTTGTGTTGAATTCCCAAAATGCATAATTTAAAAATTTCACCCACCAAATGGTGAGTTGAGTTCAGCCTCATTTATATAATTGATAAAGTGACCTTCCTTCTTCATGGGTTGCTTCTGCTCATTCTGGTATGACTGCAGAGTGTCTCTGATTCTGGGCCTTTTCTGTCTTGCCAGTCTGATCTTTGGTCACATCTGTCTGATGGCACATGTGAAGCTTTAGCCCAGGCACCTACAAAGGTTGTACAAAACACAGGAATCAGATATCAGACCAAAGGTTGTGGCTGGTAAGAACAAACAAGGTTCTATTACATTATTCCTTCTTCATGTCTAGTAGCTGATTTGGTAACAGGTGTTAGTTTGTTATCTCATGTATATTATTTTACTGCTGAGATAATTGCTAAAAGTCACTTCCTCCATTTAGGGACTCCTTAATATAAAGGGAGCATTGTGTAGCAATCCTAGGAAATGCTATTTCCCCATATTATACACAGCAGCAAGAGGCAAAATAATTTTTCAATTACTTTTGCTGTAAATGAAACGTGCAGAAGGTATAGATTCTCTCTTAAGGAGGTCAGTGTGGGAATACAAACAGTTGTGAGCCAGTAAGAGATATGTAAATACTATCACCTTAGTCATCCCTTAGTAAATATTTGTGTGAAATGTGTTATGCACCGTCTAATGTAGCCTGAAATTACCCTGTGGATTAGAAGCAGGAATATTCCCTCTTCAGGCAGACCATGTGTATTGGCTTAGGGCAAATTTAGGAGAAAACCTCTGAATGGAGTCCCTCTAGAAAGCAAATTCAAGTGGCTCCTCCCCCAACTGGTTCAGGAAAAAGATTTCCTTGGAGAAAAGTAGGAAAAACTGTTTATTTAACCAGCAAAGTATTCACAAGCATAAAAAATGAATAATATTGAACAATAAAACCTCTCGCTGTTCTGAAGAGATGGCAAATTCAGAAAGTTGTGCAGTGTGACTCAGCTCACTCGGTCTCTTCTCAGTCCCTCTGGCGTTGGAAAATGCCACAGCCCAGGCTCCAGTGGACCACAGATGCGAGCTCCCAGTGCTCTTTTGGGTTTTCAGTCCAGAGCAGGTTTGAACAGTTCCAAGAAAAAGAAAAGCCACAGTCTGGGGAACTTCACTGCCTCAGCCAGCTAAAAAAAAAACTATCCTAAAAAGAAAAAAAGCTTTTTAGTTAAAAAAAAAAGTTAAAAGCTCTCTCCCACTGTTCATCCATGCTTCAGACAACACAGTCTAGGAGATAGAATGTGGAGGAATGAGTGTAGTTTCTGAAAAAAAGCTCCACGTTTCTTTTTCCCTCCCCTTCACTCTTGGAACCAGTCTTAAAGGTGCAGAACTAAAGGTGCAGAATATCCAGCATAAACAGAACAGACAGCTGGGGATACAAGCATCATAGAGTCACCCTAAGACACCATGGTTTGCCTCCTACCTCACACCCTTGCTCTCTGAGGCTGTGCTATTCTGGCAGAGCAGCACCCGAGTGCAGCGGGAGCCCAGTAACAGCCCTGAAGGAGCTGTACAGCCAATAAATCACCAGAGGTGCACAGAGATGAAGAGGTCTGTCCCATGGGCATCTCTCGTGGGCTTTTCTTCCCTGGCAAGGCACTGCCAGGGTTATCCCTTCCCTGCTCTGCATTGTGCAGCCAGAATTGTGTTAATAAGTGGCTTAGTCCTGTGACCTCTTTCTGGTATTGACATAACTTGTCACACAGTGTGTCACCATGCTCACAGTGTTGGTCACAGATCAGTGTCCTCCCTGGCTCACTGCTGAGCCACAGGTAGTTGCAAGAAAGGCAGACACTAAAAGAAAAGCCAAGTAACAGTAGGGTTAATGTTGAACAAAGGCAAGCATGTGAGTCAGAGGCATAGGACTCAGATGTGTTTCAGGCAAGCTGTCAGTCTGATTTGAAGTAATTGAGGTTCTTTTGAAGACAAGTGCTTGAGAGAAATATGGAATGAAATAAAAAGCTCTGAGCAGCTTCCAGGCTGCTGAAAACTTGCAGCAGGCTCCAGTAGCCTTGCAAAGCAGCAGCAGAGAGAGCTGTGAGCAAGTTAGGGAAATCAAGTCAAGCTGGCTGTTTCTGATATGAGAGCCAAGCATACTGTCAGGGGTGCAGCACAAAGCTGTGCTGTCTCACTGCCTGGAGGACTGGTCGTCTTCCTGAGGGGGCTCTTTGAGCCAGGGAGCACTCGCCTTCCCTTGGTTGCCTTCAGTCCTATGTCCCATTGATGAAGCTGGTGCTGAAAGGGAGATGAAAGCATGGGCACAGCTGGCAGGCCCTTTAATTCTCCATGTTGGGATGAGGCATTGCAGCGGCACTAAGTGTGTATGGTGGCAGGCAATTAAAATCAGCTTGATTCAGAAAACGTGAGCGAGCTGCCCAACCTCTGCTTTTGCAATCAAGCTTGCTCACCATTATAACACCTGCTAATGAGTGCTTCGCGGGATTGAGCATAGAACACCTTGTATAATTTAATAGGCATCATAAAAACATCTAATTGAGCACCTACATGCTTCAAATGAACCTGTGGGCCAGTGTCTGAGGCAGACCTGCAGGTGGAAGTGAAGCCGAGAAGTGATCCCGGTTTGAACTTGTCTCATTATATTGGTGCCATCTGGAAGTGGGATTCACATGCATGCAGGCACTTTTTTTACATTTATGGTCTTTTCTGCCTTATTACCTTTTCATAAAATGCTTTTACAAGCAGAAAAAGTGAGAGGGACATTGCACTTTGCCGACCTATGTCTTAGCTTGTTATGTTCAAATTACTCACAGGATTATACAACCTGCATATATTGCAAGCTAATATGTGTCTCCAGGAAGGAAGAAGCAATGTAAATAAATAAAGAGTTTCATAAGAAACTGATTTTGTTGCAACTTTATATTAATAAATATTGTCCTCCTCAGAAGAGCAAACTTCTGCAGGAATATTTTTGCAGGTATTATAAAGTGCCACCCTTTCTCAGGGGTTGTTTCAATGGTTAATCCAGCTGGCTTCATGGACCAACTGCATTTGCTCCCAAAGTGTTCAAAGAAAAAATTCATATTAGCCTAAATGGTTTATATAAGTAAGAACATATGTTCTCAAAAATTCTAGTATTTCCTTCTGTCTGGGTTTTGGTTTTGTGATTGAATTATACAGATATGAGTCTTTAGAAGAGTAATGCATAAAAAATATTGTTATAATAATAAAATATAAGTACATAAACATTATTTATAGTGTGTATATACATTCATAAACATATACATTTGTACAATTGCTTCAGAATTCTAGGCTTGTGGAAAGATTTTTAAAAGTGGAAAGATAATTTTCTTAAAATAATTTCAAACTGTGCTTTGCTACAACAGTTTTCAATCACACTAAATATTTGTGTTGCTCCAGGGCATAATGTGGCTCTGTTGGCCAACTTGTCCTCCATTTTCTGGCTAAAATATCAAGAATTTTAGAATTATTATGACCTGTAATTTGTTTGTTGAGTAGAATGAAATTGAGAAAAACCTTTAAATTTTTAAAATTTTTTAATGCAATCTTATTTTCAAAATAATCTTTACACATCTTAGTTGATTAATAACCTTTAAACTATTTAAATGATAAATAGTTTAAAGGTTATTAAGTTTCTTTAGCTTAATTTTGGATGAGAAGTTTTTCAAAGGTCAGTTTGGTAAATTGCTTTCGAGGGAAAAAAATATGTGCTGAAAATGCAATTTTCTATTTGAGATAAGTTAGCATACCTTTCTGCACATAGTTCTGTTCAAATAATCAACAGATGTATTTTAAATGTCCCAAGTTTTCCATATTGTATCAAGATACACTGTAGAGTAGGACCAGCGAGCAGCATCTGCTGCTAAATTTGTAAATTTCATAAATTTGTTATACACATGCTTAAAACAAAAATGTTCTTTGCTTTGGTCAGTTTGATAAAAAACAACCCATTAATTTCGCAAAATAAAGTTTAAAAAAAGGTTCATTTTGAGGCCCAGCCTCTGACCTTAACCTCAAGAGGTGTTTGGCAGTGCATTCCAAGTGGGTTTGAATGGCATCCTGCTTCAGCTGTACACCTGCCCCTGTATCCTGGGGCTGGCACAAGGCTGGACCTGCCTGCTTGGCATCCCCTCCCACCAGTCCTCCCCATCCACTGACTTGCTGTCTCATGTGTTACTGTGCTCTTTTTCCATTCTAGCCATCCTTTCCCAAGGGCAGCTACCATTCCCTGATCAGTCCAGCTCCTTTCAGAAGGTAAAGGACTATAAGCATGAAGTTGTCAAGACAGGAAACAGGCAAGCACCAAAAGTTTCTCATTGCACAAATCCTTAAGAGAAACTCAGTGATTTTGTAGGCCAGTCCAAGCAACACCTTGTAGAGAAATTTAAGGGGTTACTGCCCAAACCAAACTGACAGAGGAATTGTCTGCAGGATTTTTTTGTGAAGAGACTGACTGAAACATCCCTGAATCACAGGGATAAAGATACCTCTAAGTGTTGAGCATTCTGCATCCTGAAAAACACTGCTTTTGTTTCCATAAAGCATCCTTTCGGTGAGACCATTCAAGTTTGTCTCACAAGATTTCTTTTTCCAATTTGAATATCTTTGTTGGAGTCACAACAATCAAAAGAAGTATCAAATTCAACATCTGATACCTTTGAAAATCTACCAGAGTTTGATTTAGAAAAACGTTTGAAGTGACCCTTGCTTCTGGCTTTTTAAGGGGTAGATCTCTGATCAGCTAATTAACTTGCCTCAAAAGTCAGTATCACTAACAATATCTCCAGAAGGAGTCTAGGATGAAAATTAAATACCTGCTCTTTCCATCAGCAATCCACACTTATTTCTTCAAGATATCAAGCAGTTTGTTTCCATATATTTATCCAAGTCACAGATATTTAAATATGTTACCTGCATTTCAGAGCACACACAAATTTTGCCATTAAAATTAAATCTCTATAAGCTCAATATTAATCAGACTTTTTTCCCTTGGGCAGCTTTTCTAACTGGACCCACTTTGCCTAGTTGATATTTTCTCTGATATGAAAACGAAACAACAATAAAGACCTAGGGCACTACCTGAAAATGTCCCCTGATTTACCTTAATAAACCCAAGGCACTGCTCTGTGGCCTAACATTTGGTCAAAACCATCTGACATTTTGTTCTGGTCATGGCTATAAATTGCAGCAAATCTCTCAGCTTTAGGAAAGAAAAATGCTTGGGGAAACCAGAGAGCCCAGTGTCTTTCTGTCCTTGAGAAAGAGTCATACGAGGAAACTGGGACTGTCAGGAAATACTAGGCAACCCTCATTTCTCTTCATGACCTCACTGATTTTCACATTGGAATTGGTGAATCTAAGCAATTTTTCACTGTGGCCTGCCCTGAGTAGAGGCTGGGTTGGCTCTGAGCTCCTGCCCTCTTTCTGTCACTGCTCTTACAAGAGAAGGTAAAAATTAACAGTCAATTTAAATGACAGATGCAAAAAAACCCCAGTTCTTTTGTTCAACATCAATACAGGGCAAAAAAGTCAGCTTCAAAGCAAATCCATTTTTAAATTATGGTTATAATAATTCCCATTGTTTAATGTATGGGTAAAAAATCTGATTCTCTCTCCATCTCACCATCACAAATATTTTGAGATTCTTTCATCTTTAAAAGTATTTTTACTTACATATGTGCATATAAAATATTCTGATATCCTCTCCAGATTAACACACTGGAGCCAGAAAAAGATGCTACAGCTGTAAGAATTGAGAAACATGAGCACTTGCTCAGAATATACTTTCTTCAGGCAGAAAGCCTGAAAAAATTCTGTCAACTCTATCATAATATATTTGAACAAAATTGTAATTTTTCTTTCTTCAATGTTTCTCCTCCTGAAATAATTTTTTTTCCTGTGTCAGCACTACATTTCCACAACACATCATCACCAGCAGCTCAAAATGAAAATTAAACTAAAGTGGGTTTATCTGCCACATTTAAATATGTGTCAAGTTTGGCTTTTTCTTATTAAGTAGCTTAATTTTAAAGGTGTCAAGGAGAAATTCTTGTTGTTATGCCAAATGAAGATATATTAAGTAAGTCATAAATATAGGCATAGAGACATAAATTCAGGAGTTATGTGTTAGATTCCCATTTCTCAAGTCCTGGTTGGACTTTTCTTATGAATTTCATCTTTCTGCATGTAAAAACTCCATTTCTTACCTGCATATATTTCTTTATTTCCCTCAATTATTCTCTCTGTTGGCAGTTTCTAATACTGAGATGGAAGATTTTAGATGTGGTTTTGTCAGTGCTCTGTAGAACGTGGCTCTTGGTGTCCTGTTTGTGGGTATCCAGCACAAAATCATCCTGGCATTCTTAGTTTCCCAGCAGAGATCCACAACCAGTTTACAACCTGTATATCCCTTTAGTCTCTCCTAGGATTATTGCTTTCCAGCTATTTCCATCAGGAATAGTTATGGTTTAGATTGCTGTTATCAGAATGTGCTGGCCTGCTTCTTTTGAAGCTCAAGGTCCTAATCCTGCTCATATTGCCACCCTATTCCTTGCTATTCTCTTTTCTCTGCTTGTAGTTTTTCCTAGTTTAGCATAATGTGGATAATTTGGGAAACTATGTATCTCTTTTTCTACACCACCACCAAATCTGGACTTTCCTCTGAAAAAACATTGACTGCTGAGTGGACTGGATGGTTGCTAATCTGGAGAGTCCAGTCAGCCTTACTCCCAATTTACTGCCTGGTTTTGGACCAACAGACTTCACTTCAGACAATACATCTCTTTTTATAAATAGGTCTAGGGTTTGGAGGTTGAGTAATTGAATTTCTCAGCATGCAAAAAAATTTTTTTTTAACCTTCTAGAGTTTAGTGGAGTAAAGCAAGGTCGGTTTACACATGGTGCAACTAATTTATAGAATTGTGTCATACAAATGGATTCATTCTGCTGCTAGTTGGGAAGAGTGAATTAAATAATTAGCTAATGTACATATACATTTATTTTAATAATACATTTGTTACATGCATTCACCTTGCATTATGTATTTTAATTCACAATATCAGGCACATTTTGAATAGAAGTTTTTCATTTAGACAATATCTATTAATAATATTGTGGTGCACAGAGAGCTGCAAATAATCTTATAAGCAGTGGTAATATGTTGTTCAAATATTAATGAAAACATATTAATTTAATTCCTAACCTTGCTCAGTTAGTCTTAAATGGCATAATACTACCAGTCTCCCAAGAATAAAGTGTGCACAGATACTGCCAATAAATGGAGACAAGTATATGCCATTTGTTTAACTGCATAACTGAAAGTTCCCTCTGGACCAGAGAGAATAAAGGTCTAATTTTCTGCCACTAAAAGTGATTTTCTCTTCATACAGAGCTGAAAGATCTACTGTTTTCTATTCATTGCTGCTACTCCCAGATTTTGTTAATATCTGTTTTCTGAGAAGCACCAGCTAAGAGTCAAAGGCTTAGGCTGTGTTAGAGAGGCTGTGAGGAATATTGCTGTGTTAGAAAGGCTATGAGGAACATTGCTTGAGGAATTAACATGCATTTTTAATGAGTGTGCACTCTTGTGCACGTCCTGTGACAGATTACTCATTCCAGTCTTAGGAAGCACGCTTTGCCCTTCCAGATACTGCCCTCCACTTTTGTTCCTATAAATAGTTGTAAGAAGAGGTCCAAGATGACTAGAAAAAGAGGATGATTTGTTGTTCTGATAAAACACAAAGAAAAAATAAAGCTGTAGCCATAACACAGTTTTAGATAACAGTGGAGCAGAACAGAGGAATTTAGAACAGTTTTAAGGGGAGAAGTAAGAAGATTAGTTTGTGTGCAAGAATACTGATATGAACATAAAAGGAAGGAAAGGGAAGCTAATCAAAACCAACTTTAATATTTTATATCAAAGTAACTGAGATAATACAGTAGTTGAAAAAAAAAGGATATGAAAGTACTTTCTGTGGAAGAGGCGCAGAGGTTTTGCTCTTGGAAGTGTCAACATTCCTGAAAACAGGGAAGGGGAGAGAGATTGAGACATAAAGTGACATGGTCAGGGAGTCACACCATGGATGAAGAGATGTGTTTGAGAGCTGTGACTGTGGGTAGCATATAAGGGACTATAGGAGCTGATGGGGATTAAAAACAAAAGGAGAAATTTTGGGGGCAAGGAGAGACCATGAGAACACCAAGTTTAGAAGCAAGGATGTAACAGTATGGGTAACACTGAGACCCTGAATTTGGCACAAAGATGCAGCTGACATCATGATCACATGATTTGAGATGTAAGAAATAGAGGATGGAGCAGAGAGCATGGAGCTAACACATACTTTTAGAGAAAGTAAAACAGTTAACCTTCTGAGAGGAAAAGGAGCTAATGTGGGACGAAGAAAAGAACACATGTCCTATCCCTGTCCTTCAGTCTCAGTGAAATCATCCATTTTATCAGCAAGCTCTAGAGAAAAATAGTAGGATTGCAGCAGTAGGATATGCAAAGTCTCTTTGACAAGGACAGGGCTGAAAAGTGGTACAAAGCAGTAGCCTGTGATGTCTGGAGCTCCCACTAAGGAGAGGAAGTGAAATGTTCATTTTATTGTAGCCAGCAGTGTCTATGCTGTTTCTCTTGACAGCCCCTCTTTAATTTTCTTGAATTTTAGTTGAGTAACAAGCTGAATGTTTCTGGTTCTCCACAATGTATGTGGGAAGAGTCAGGACAGCTTTTATCTTCTATTTTTTTGCCCTGAGATATCTTGATTCAGGACTGCATTTGGGTTTAAGGACTATTTTCAGAGTAAGGAGGTCTCCTGGCCCTGAAGAATAATGTTTTATCTCCTCTTTAGCAGTTCATCACTGTGGCAACTTTTATTCAGACATTTAGACAGAAAACGCATCCCAGAGCTCCCTCAAGAGTTAAGTAATCCAGGACTGCAGAGAAAGAATCAAAGAAGAAGGTGTGCTTTTTTATAATCTCTGGGGATATGTTATGCATGCTCAAACTCCGGCTTTACTGAAATAATTATTTTCAATCTGACTGTGAAACAATGGAAGGTCTGAGATGGGATTGAGGAGCTGGAGATTCAGTCCTAAAAATCTTTGCTCATGTAAATAGTCCTTCATTATGGTCATAGATTTGAATTATGTGGTTCTAGTTGCCAGAGAAATGTTCATGACATTAAAAAACAAAATCAGGGTTATAAACAAAAAGTTTAAAATTGTTTCTGGGCAACTAAATTTGCTGATATATTTAGTGAGATTAGACCAGCTGTTGGACCTGAGGCTGGTTCATAATGAGTGCTGTTATTTTTTTATCCCTAACAGGCTTTCATTTTCATGTGAATTTTTAAATGTAAAGCCCACAATGAATGAGTTCCTTAGGAATATCAAGGACATACTGGATGCAAAACTACTGAATACAGAGTTATGATAGCCTCATTAGAGATGGTCAGTTAGAATTCAGGAATATTTAACCAGGCTCAATGTTAATAGCAATCTACACCCAGTGATGTAAATTATTAGCAAATTCAGAAGCCCCTGATAAAAATTGACAGGCTAAACTCTTGCTAAAAGCCTTAGATTTGGATCCAGAGGTAGGCATAGGACAGCTGCAAAATGAGTTAAATCACCATAAAAAGAGAATGAGGATGCAGAAAAATGGAAATCCCTTTGTCTTTTCAGCAGGTCATTTTGAATCCCTTTCTTTTCTCTCATTACTTTGATAGTGGCTATGAAAAAAACTGGTCCATTTTTATTACATGCATATTTAAAGATGTGATTTTGAAAGATCAGTCTGTACTTTTGTCTGTGTGGTTTCATGCACATGTTTAATTGTGGACATTTTTTTCCTATTTGAAAAGTGATGTGTTGAGAATCCAAACAGGATTGATTTTCTTTTCAACACAGGGTTTACTTATCCAATTCAAATGTGGTCTGTCAATACAAATGTATTTTAGCACAACAAAAGCAAAAAGCAGAGACATGGAGAATCACATAAATGCATATATTAGGAGAGCCAGGAGCTGACAGAAAAACCCTCTAAAATTAATTATGTGTGTTACTTTTATTCCACTCTAGGTTTAGTATTCTGTTCATACTAGATAGTAACTTGAGAAGAAATATGTTCATAAAGTAAACTTGAAGGAAAACAGATCTGGAACAGGTGCCTGAAAATTGCAAAGCCATCATCACATTGAGAGCCATGACTGTAGTAAATGGTCCAACAGTCACAGCTGAAGAAATAAAAATACTGAAGCTGTTTAAACAATAATTAAATGATATTGTGAGGGAGTGAAGGATGTTGAAGCCCACTGCTAGCAGATGAAGCAAGTATTGCACGCACTAATTGTTTCTGTTCAGCCCTTCTCCTTTCATATATCAAGATAATTATGCTCTAAGTTGTTTGATTAGAAAAAAAGGGGAATGGCTAAAGTTTGAATGAACACTTAAAAATCTCAATGCGTTCCCTAGCAGCCCATACTCTCTGCTTACCATAATAATGGATGTAACATGCTATGCCTCTGACAGATTTCAGGAAATTTTATCTCAGCTTTCCAGTGTGGGAGGGCACTAGAGCCTCCCTGTCACATGTGTTAGACATCTGCAAAGTAAACACAGGAAATTACAAGGCAAGGTGGTGATGGCTTGTGGCACTTCAGTAATGCACACTGGAAATACAGCTCTTCTAATGCTCCCCTACACCTGGTCAGACCTTTGCTCTCCAGAGGTCTCCCAGATGAATTGCAGAGTGTTCCTGCTTTCACCACTGCTAATGGTTTGATTTCAAAGCAATCAATCATTTAATTACTAATAAGAGCTAAAAGTCAGGAATGTCAGTTTTGTGTAGCATAGTTCACTCACACAAGCCAAGAGCACATGGCAGCAACCATACGTGTGTGTAATTCATTAAGCATCAAGGCTTAATAAAACCCTAGGGAAATATTTTTCCTTTAAATCTGTGGTGAAAAATAATGGGCTGAATTTAACAAAATAAGAATGGATATTGTGCAAGGTTTTCACTTTTTTTGAAATTATGTGGCAGAAATGAATCTTTTTGTATGATATTTAGGCACTATGGCTAATGACCAGTATTTGTCTTTTCAGAAATCAGGTACTTTTGAGGATACAGGACACTCCAAATCAAGGTGTATATATGTATCAAAAATGGCATTTTTAAAACAAAATCCTTGTATATTCTCCATGTTTTATATTTCTTATATAATGCTCTCTCTATCTCATTTTTTTGTTAACTATGAGAAGAACATTTTACATTATAAAATGTCAGTCTCTCATTACGTGCTTGTGTCCATCTTCTCTCTCATGAAAAATACATAGCTCTAGGACTCTTTGTGCACTCATTTATTTATGGTGCAGGGAAGCTCATACTCCCCAGGCCATAACACTTCCCTCTTTGATTCTCCACTGGGCATGCTTCTGGAGCACCACAGTGAGGTTTTCCTGATTTTGTTTTTTGGTTTGGTTTGGTTTGGTTTGGTTTGGTTTGGTTTGGTTTGGTTTGGTTTGGTTTGGTTTGGTTTGGTTTGGTTTGGTTTGGTTTGTTTAAGCAATGAACCTGAATGAGAGAAGTTAAAAGAAAGGGAAGAGACATTCTGTTGGTCTTCTCTAACATCTCCTTTTTTCATTTTTCTTTGGCCAGCTCTCACTGCTAAAAGTCTATGCAGTGACTCCTCACCTTTTTTCCAAGAACACTGGTTGTTCAGGAATAGAATACTCTGTACCCTTATGGTCTACTCTGTCTTTTATTGTGCTTGAGCTTCTGAACACTTATTTCTAAATGTTCTTATGCTACAATTCTGTCTCAAAACATTTTCCCAGACAGTTTTTATTTCTCTCCTGCATACTTTCCAGATTTTTGCTTGACTGTATAAAGAAGGGCCAGCATCCAATTAAAATATGCTGCATGTCTATCAGAAGGGATTGAATATTGCCTCTGGCTACCAGGGTATCAAAGAAACATCTATCTGTGATTTTTTGGTCTCAGTCCAGGTTGCTGGCTTTCTAAACCACTGCAAGTAACTCAGTAAGTGAGATAGTTAATGGAAATAACACTTATCCTTTACTATGGTTTTCAGGAGTATATGGCAAGCCAATTCCTACTCTAAAGCACTGCCTCTGCATTAATATGAGGGGTTTTGTTGGTGTGCCAGACAATACATTTTATGCCCTTGGCAAAGATAGTGTCTTTGCCACCAAGAGAACTGCACATAATACTACACCTCAGAAAAAAAAAAGCAAAAAGCTGTGTCAAAAGGAGAATATGGCTTAATTCTCACTCCACACATACACTGATGTATTTCTAGTGCCGTTAACTGAGCGACCTTTGATTTGTGCTAAGGAAGATTAAAGCCAAGTCCTATATATATTAAATGCTGGCTTTATGTATCTTTTCATTATTTGTACAGGAATGAAAACCCAAAGAATTCAATTACTGTCATGGTTTTATGTGGGATAGAGGCAATTTTCTCCATAGTAGCTGGTACAGTGCTGTGTTTTGGATGCAGTATGAGAACGGTGTTGTTAACTCATTACTGATTTAATTGCTCATTGCTAAGCAGTGTTTACCCTAGGTTAAGGGCTTTTCAGGTTCCCTTCCTCTGCCACTGAGCACCAGAATCTGGGAGGGATCACAGCTGGGACAGCTGACCTGAACTGGCCAAAGTGATATTCCATACCTTAGAACACCATACTCAACATACAAACTGGGGGAGTTGGCCAGGAGCCACCAATCCCTGCTCAGGGATGCAATGGGCATCAGGGCATGGTGGTGAGCATCTGTGTTGGGCATCACTTCTTTCTCTTGAGTTTTATTGCCCTCTCTCTCCTTTTCACTACTATTATTAACTTAATTGCTATCATTAGTATTGTTAATATTACATCAGTGATACTAGTATAGCACTACTGTTATTAATTTTACTGCTGTCATTAGTATTATTAGTAGTATTATATTTTGCTTCAGCCATTAACATGTTCTTATCTCAACCAATGAGGTTTACTCTTTTTGTTTCCCTTTCTCCTCCCCACCAGGGAAGAGGAAGGAGTGAGCAAGCAGCTGCATGGTCCCTAGTTGCTGGCAAACCATGTTAACTACTTAGATATAAAGCTTGTTTTGCTTAAATTAGGGGTGTACATAACTAGTAAACCAATGTAATTTGTTTTCTTTGTAGGCAGATATTAATTTCCTTTCCTAAAACCATGTTTTCCTTATTTTCTGTAAATCTGAAGTATAGATAACATATATTTTAGTATGTATGCATGAAACTGATATTATGTCAATTGAAAGTAAAAAATGCAAATTACTTATTTCACAGTCTAGCTGTTTACAAATCTCATCTGGAATATGTTACTGAAATCTGATTTTATAGATAACTCTTATCATCATCAATACAGCCTACTTTGTTATATTTGTCGTGGGCAAAAGTGTAATAGATATATTTACTAGTTCTAGGACTAGAAGAACTTAGACAATCCATACATTAACAAGCTTGTAAAGAATAAATCTGATTTTTTATGGAACTTGAGAAATTTGGAGCTTTCTTTCATTTGCTGTTAACAACAGAAAAATATGTAAATGAGTGAAGAAATAAAGCAGGGTCGATTTGCAAAGACGAGATATAAAGAATCTGATATAAAAGGTCTTTTATCTAGTGTAATGCAGCGCTTCTGAAACAAATTGAGCCTTTTAGTCCCCATATGGCACTTTTAGAGCTCTATTATTGTCCTTATATCCTAGACCTGTGCTCTAACCAACCAAATTTCCCCTCACACAGTGCCTTATTTATTTCGTTATGTGCCATTCACATTTTGCATTTGACCGCTGGTTCTGATTGGAAGGAAGAAAATGAATCTCCCATAAGAACAAATGGGGATGTTAGTGAAGACAAGAGCTGTAAAACTAAGCAGCTGTCTCCTGCTTTTCTTTATTGAGCAAAAAAAAAAAAAATTCCAAACTGCTTTTATCCTGTAGGTAAAACTAGGAGCAAAGTGTGCTTCCCAGCAGACAGGTAGAATATTCATTTTAAGCGTACATCACACGAGAGAATAAATTGTTATAGTCGAGTCATCATCCCTGGAGGCATCTTCAACACATGTAGATGTGGCACCCAGAGACATTGCTTAGTGGTGAACTTGGCCATGCTGGGTTAATGGTTGGACTCAATGATTTTAGGGGTCTTTCCCAACCTAAGCAACATTATGATTCTAAGGTCTAAGCATAAGTCTACTGGATTAAAAATAGTCACTGTAAGTATGATGACATAATATGATATGTAAGTATCATAACATGTGAGTATGTTATAAAACATAGATTTAGAGAGTTAAAGAGAGAGGAAAAATAGAGCCTGATCCAGGGAACTCTGAAATAAATGTGATTGCTCCCTTCTACCTGAAAATGGACTCTCAATCAAATCTATAAAGACATGACTTATGAAGGCATTTTCATTTTCTGAATAACAGTTGGAAAATTAACATAATCATTTACTTTAGGGAAAGTTTCACACTCATTGAAAGTCATGATGAAAGAGCATCAGACAAAAATGTGATTTTAATTCATTTTTTAGTAGAGAAAAAGAGAGAGGAAGGAAAGCATGAAGGTTGAAGACTGTTTGAGATCATAGGTCCTTCATTTGAAAGGAAAGCTCTGATAAGTTAAAAGAGATAATGTACCCTTTACATAAGGACTTCCAGCATCTCTGTGTGCTTTCTAAAAGTTATCAATTCAAAGTAAAGATAATTAGGTTAATCCTGCAGGTTAACCTGTCAACAGAGTAATAATGGATATAAAAAGAAGTGGAGGAGAAAATGGTGCTATTTTTTTGATTGATAAGTATGCTATGGATTTGACAAAAAAAAAAAGATAGTCAAGCATCAAAATCCATCCAAATCTTCAATTCAGTTAACGTTTCCATAAAGAAACAATGTGATAGGGTCATGACTAACAAACAAGGAATGAAAATCCAAGAATAGTGCTCTGCATGGGTGATCAGTGCTTGTGCAGTGCAGACGGAGACCTGCAACCTTCACACACCAGGAGAGTTTTCCAAGTGGGAGCAGTCCCTCCAGTCACAGCAATAGCAATCTGCTTTCAGAGTGGGAAAACCAATTTTGGATAGTTCTGACCCAGCATGCTTCAACTCCGTGTTTTATCGATGGAAATTCTTGTGCTGACATACCTTAAATATTCTTCACTGGCTATTAAAGGTTTTTTTCACCTGTTTCAAAAGCTCAGAAATCTCAAAAGGTTGGATATTAGGGGAAATTTCTTCATCAAAAAGGGTTGTCAAGCATTGAAACAGGCTGCCTAGGGAAGTACTTGAGTGACCATTCCTGGAGGTATTTAAAAGGCATGTAGATGTGGTGGTTAGGACAGGGTTTAGTGGTGAACTTGAAAGTGCTAAGTGAGTGGTTGGACTTGACCTTAAATGTCTTTAACCTTATCTTTACCTTGATCTTAAAGGTCTTTACCAACTTAAACTGTTGTGACTGAGCATTTCTGCCATCAGTCTTTCAGCCTGTGTGCACAAAGTTGAGAGAAGAGCAGCAGATCATGTCACGGGCAAACAGGAGACGACAAGGAGGATTTGAGGATTCGGGGTGAGGAGTTCACTTTGTTGGTGATGGAAGTGGCTGGGTAATTTCAGCCTCCATTGCTAAATATTCTTGGTGCTGAAAAGCAAAATGTTTTGCTTTTTTCTGTATAAATGAAGACATCCAAAGTGTTTAAATCACTCCTCTTGTTCCCTTGTCAGATAAAAGAAGTAGAAGCAGTTAACAAGAAAAGGCGAGTTAGCTGCTTCTGAAGATGGGAAATTATTTTTAGAAATCACTTTTGTTAGCATAACAAGAAGGAGTGTGGATGAAAGCCTGGCCCTGGTGCAATTAATCTCAAAACTCCCACAGAAGTTTAAATAAGAAATGAAATTTTTTGTACAGTTTTACCACATATACGAAATACATTCTGCAATACTATTTAAAAATCAAAAATGCTGAGAGTTTCAGTGATAAGTGTAATTTAGATTAAGTACTAACAACACCTAATGAAAAGGAACTAGCACATCAGTCTCCAATAAATTTTCAGGGGCCATTTCCTTTCAACAGCAATAATAACCATAATAATGATAAAGGGGAGAGAAGCTCTTCACTCAGTACATCTGTCTGCTGCCAGGAGTGTTGCAATCGGTACAGAACACTGTATTCTGCTCACTTTCATATTAATTCTGCCTCCTCACAGAGTGTCTTGTGTTATTCCCATCCCCAGAGTGTTCTTTCCCTTTTGTGCCTGTTCCTTGGCTGTTAGTCCTCCTTTTGTGGCCAACTTCAGTGAGGCCACACAAAATCTGAATGGCAGCTTTGGCACCGTATCAGCTGTGGAGGCTTTTCAGCAGAGCAGGCAATGTCTATTGCAAGGACATAAGATTTTACAAAATACATATAAATCTTCTTAAATGTATAATTATTTAGTGATTTGACCACTGTGTCTAAGGTATTTTATAGTATCTGTCAATAACTCTGGACAAAGATGAGTTTCCAATCTAAATCAGCTTTGAAATACAAAACAAACAAATAATTAAACAAAACAAAAAAAGTGTAAGATAATTTGGGAAAATGCCCTGAGGCCCTCTCAGTGTTTGACCTGCTGGATTCCTAGACATGAAGCTTGAAGACTTTGTTCTGGATTTCCATGGCTAAGTTTCCATGTGAAATACTGTATTGTTTAGCTCCATTGCAGTGAAGCTGTGAGGACTGAAAATATGAAAACAAGCTTTATTAAAGGAAAATAGCTTCAGTCTTTAAAGAGTGAGACTAATTCCTCCACACAAACACACTATTTAGTGAAATTCTGAAAACCCAATGCTAATTCTGTAAACACTATATGAGACAATCCTTAGGAAAAACAAAACATAGTGGGCAGAAAAAGTGTTAAAAAACAGAGTGACTGGACTACAAAAAAAAAAAAAAAAGAAAAAAGAAGGTTCATTGGAATCCTGGGAATTTTGGAGACCCTAGATTTGCCTAGTATTGTGTTTTGCAGTTTCAGCACTATTTGCAAGGGCTGTGTAAAAGCTGTTATTTTTGCATTCTTCTCTATTCTGTTGTGAATCATCCTCAGATCATATTTCCTTGGGTAAGGAGGGTGGAAACGAGGGAGATAATAGAAGGACTTAGGCTCTGAAAGGCAGAAGAATTCCTGCAGCATGGCTGGCTAAATGGTCAATGAAAAAGCAGCTTGGGGAGGCTTTTTCTGTTACTGTGAATTACGACTGAGTTTCTAAATGCAGAGGGAGCCAACAGTGCACCTGCACGTTGGCATTTGTGAAGTAATTTGTTCTACAAATGCAGTATTGATTTCTTAGGAGAACACAGCATATACCTTCAGAAAACTTTCCCCATGTGATGAGATTTTGGCTTTTTGCTTTTCCTTTCCTTGCAAAGGGGTCCACAACTTAAAATGGGCTCCCTGGCTACAGTTATTACAGTATAGTCCTGTTCTTTTCTTACCCTTTAATTTGACCTTTTTAGATGTAGTCTAATAATTTTCTGTCCCATAATGTTAATTAGGAATCGAACATTTCCACCTGTTAATGCAGTAAAGTGCAGTTGTCCTTTTGCTACATGGTAATAATGTCACTAATTGAGATTATAATTGTCATGACATGGGATCCCTCATTTTGCTCTGAATGAATTTTACCTGTGGGAGAATTAGGCTGTGACCTGTAAAGTCTAATAATGAGAGAACATGTTATAATCACCCTGTGAAGCCAGAAATATCCACAGCAGAAATAATTACCAGTGGGCAGGAGAGCTTCTGTGGGACTTCAGCATCTGTATGCTGTTGTTAGGGACTTCAATACATTAATTTGGCCAGTATTACCTGCGGGGTGCATCCTTATTCGCCTGCATGCCTGTGGAGGAGTACAGTGTTAGAGTGGCTCAGCTTCCCTGCACTGAGAGATTTTCCTCTGGGGAGCTGGGATAGGTGGGTGGTGTGGAGCCACCTCAAATCAGCCTCTGGAAAGCCACAGAAATGCTGTTAGAAGCCTTTGGGTGCAAGTGGCTCTTAGACAAAGTTTTCAGAGCAGTATGGACTGCTGTTCTCAGAAGAATTGCACTTCCAGGGAGTAACAGAGAGATACAGATGTTTTGAAAGCCTCAGGTGGTGATGGGATGACACAACCATAAGAGATAGGTGAGCCCTCTCACTTGGTTTTGCTGATGCAATAGGTGAAACATAAAGGGCACAGTGGGATGATTTAGCAGATCTGGGCAAAGAAACCAAATTTCTTTCATGCCAGAACAGCTTCTTATTCTGTATATCTCCAAACCACTCAGAAACACTGTTTTGAAGTGTCTTTATTAGTCATGACATTAGATTGTCGTCTGCTTCACTTTGGAAAAATTTAGTGTGAAGTACTAGTAAAAGTATTTTAAAGTAAAGAAAAACAGGTGGAGATGGGTTAGAGACCTGATTTTCACCTGGAAGTTTTCTTTACCCTGTTTATGTTAACTATCATGGGATTTGGGATGTTGGCTAGTACGTGACATGGGATCAGGATTATATTTCTCTTACTCTACTATGCTTTAATAAAACTCCAGGACCTAACTTTTTTTTAATATTACTTTAAGAGCTCACGTCTCTTTGAGCCTCTATCACAAAAGCTCTAAACTCTGTTCATGAGTTATCATTATTTGACTTGATACCATTTAACACACTGTGTGCTTTTTAACAGCTGAGACAAGGTCCAAGTGGTTTGCTGATGGAAATGCATGAGCTGCTGGGTCTTGGTCCTTATTCTTGTTCTGTGTGACACTTTCCAGGGGAGGGAATAATTGGGTAGTTGGGCTTCCATATGCTTCTTTACACAGTGAGTGGTGAGATAGTGGAAGGGGCTGCCCAAAGGGACCTGTGGATGCCCATCCCTGGAACTCTTCAAAGCCAGGCTGGATGGGGCTTTGAGCAACCTGGTCTAGTGGAAGATGTCCCTGCCCATGGAATGATGGTCTTCACACCCAAAACATTCTATGGCTAAACCATTCTGATTCTATAACTATTAAACTAAAACTTCAGTATGTAGCTATGTACCTCATATGAGGGGTAATTAGCAATGTGCTTATAGAACTAAGCATGATTTTTGCATTTCTGTAAAGAAAGGGAGTGGCAAAGTATCTGCTCTGGAATTATTCTAGTTTGTACAGCTTCTGCCCATAGCAAAACAGGGGCAGGCATTTGCTATATTCTGTCAGTAGCCAAGTGTTAGAGATAGTGATTATTGTGATCTTTGTCTAAAGGTATGGGCTGCTCAAAGTATTAAAATAAGTATTTTCTAATGCTTTAAATATGGGTCTTTCTCTTCAAGACTTGAAGTCTCAGCCAGGTAGGGAAAATCAAAAGCATAGCTTCCTGTCTCAGAAACACATTTTGCTTGGCTACAGTTGCTTTGCTTTTATGTTCTGCCACTTTTTGCCTGAATTTAGTGCATTCAAGCATTCTCTTGATGCTCTTAATAGCTGCTGCCTATTATACAGATATCTTCATCAATCTCTTCATGATTGTTCCTAAGGATTTTTTCTCCCCAAGACTCCAGACTGTTCAAAGCCAAATGGTTTGTTCAAAGTCTGATTAAACTTTTGGTATATCTGACAGGCCCATCTGCAGGGATTCCAGATTAACCATCTGGAATCATTTGATCTTAAACTGTATTAAAATAACATTTCAATAAAACCATGTTTGAATGCTGCCATGTTTATCCAATAAATACTATCTCAGTATTGGCTTCTATTCACTGAAAAAATTAATTCTCTTTCAGCTGCCGCACCTGCAATAAAGTCAGGTTTGGGGTTTTTTTTTAATTTAGCTTAGGTACTCCCTCTGTCCAATAGGGTGCTGTATTTTTATTAAGCACTTGCTTCTAATATACTATAAAAGTAAGAGCTCGAACAGGTTATGGACAGGCATTGTAAACCATCTTTAGGAAGATGTAAACCATTTTTAGGGATAGAAAAGCTTTTCCTATATTATGTGAAAACAATTTCTATGGTCACCCATTCTTCTGTTAATAAATCAGCCACTAGGGCAGCACAGCTGGATTCACCTGAGATTTGTTGTCTTCCCCTGAGGTCCCCAGCAGCCCCAGGTGTGCCTCTCCTAAGAGCTGCCAAGCTGATCTACTCCTAGAGTGAGGCATCTTTTCAACACAGAGAAATTGCTCTCCCTAAGTGCTTTTCTGTGAATTTAGCTGAGCTTTGACTGCTGGGTGATCTAGATAAATAAATCCTAAACCCTGGGCTCTCTCTTTTCCTGATCTTAACTTGCTGCTTTGACTACAAGTTATCTTTGTGAGAGCTGAGGAGTGAAAATTGCTAAGCACCATGATGGAGTATGTCCTTGAGCTCTGCAGCTGAAGATACTAACCATAATATCCAAAGCATGCCATCTATATGCAATATAAATAAATAACTTTCCAGTCCATCCTCCTTTGAAGAGTAAAATAAGCAAGGCAATAGCATTAGGAAGCACAGTTAGTCTGAAATCCTTGCTAAGCTGCAGATTATCCACAGCTATTTCCATAGCCCTTTGTGGAGTCAGCTGGCCTCCTGCAAGCAAGGAATGAGAAAATATAATGAAGGATTTTGCTCTGGTTTAGGCAGACTTTTTTCCCACACAACCTCTGGTTCACTTTTAGTATCTCTTCTTTCCCATGGCATTTATTATTTTAATATTTCTTCTTTCCAAATACCTCTCTTTTCTGTCAATGTTCATCATGCATATTAAAAAAACTTTAGGAAACAATGTTAGCTAAGCTGTTAATGCCTGTTGTGTATTAGTTGAGTTAAACTAACTAAGCTGGGCATAAGACCAAACTGCAGCCACTCACCTAAGAGAAAGTTATATTTTTATATGCACTGCACTTACCATAATTCTTTATTCTTGCTAGTTCAACCCTCTAAAAAATAAGGATATTTTGAATAGATGGAACTTGATCTGTAAAGCACTTGATTAGCACAAAGAATTCATTATGCTAATAAGATGTTATTAAAAATATGGGAAATGCATGTTAGAAGAGTTGCTTACCTAACTGCCCATATGAAAATATCTTTTGTATCTGTTTCTGTTTGTAGCTTAGTACCTAAAACGATTTTCAGACACATTAAATCTCTCTTTGGATTAAATGTGTCCCACTGGTAGGAATTCAGCTTCAGCAGGAATTAGTTTTTACATACTGTAATATAATGATTGGTTTTCTGTGAAACTCATGTAAAGGAAGTTTCAGAAGAAGTAAACATATTTAGAAATTATTTGGGAGATACGTGATGCTACAACTAACAGTAAAAGAAACTAGAAATATCAGTCAAAATATCTAATTTCCCAGGGTTTTATACAGACAAATAAGCCAAGAAAATTCTTCCCATCTGTATTATTCACTTTCTGTAATGCAGATAGGACACAGCATGGGCTACAAAACAGATGGGAGACGCATACAGTGAAAAGGGAAAATAAGAAAATGAACAAAATATTATATGGGAATTGCATTCACTGTTGTTTACTACAAAAATGACAACTTCATTTTATGACAAAAAGATAAAACAATGGTTATTTTACTGGTGTAACCTCTTGGCCCATTGTAGAAATCTGAGATGGATACAGCTTTGAGAAACTTCTGGGCTGAAATGTTGCAATAATACAATATTATGTGTATGTATCATTATGTGTAATGCTGATTTTTTCAGCTTTGTTTGTGCATTTATTTCAGTAGTTTTTTCATTCTTCCCAGTTGGGAAAATATCTTATATCTTCTAAATGAAAATATTTGGTGCCACTGTCCTATCCCACCAAGATTTCAGCTGGCTATTTTATATGCCTTAGATATCTGTGTATGGTAAGGGGGTGTGAAGTTAGACCTACAAGGTATCAGCCTCCTGGAGTGGCAGCTGCAGGCTTGGCAGAGCACTTTATGATTACTAAATTTATAGTAGATGCATATGTTAGGCATCTATGTACCTTCTGGGTGGGTGTGGACATTTGGACATCTATCTGGCAATGTTTCAAAGGTGTTTCTGAGAAAGAATTACAGAGTTATTCTCACGTACAGTTCAGCATCCATCAGTAATTTACTTCTTTTTTTTATTTTTTTCTTTCGTGTTGAAGATGCCTACTGTTTCATGGTGGTGTTTTATTTAGCCTGTTGGGAAGGTAATATCCCATCTTGAGTTGTATCTCTTCACCATCAGAGAATAATACACCCACACACAGCTTGTTTCTGATTTCAGCTTTGGGCAGATTTCCTGTGTGTCATTTTTTTTCATAATAATTGAATCTTGCCCACATAGTAGCCAGCACAAAACCTGAAGCAATCAGATTCTGCTTTGCATCTCATCTGCTCTCGTTACAGCTGTCAGACAAGGTTATACCCTGTCCAGATTCATAACGACTTTAATTATGTTTTCCATATATTGGTCTGAAAAAAGACAGTTCAACTGTCTTAACATTCTCCCTTACAATGGGTACTCAGCAAGAAGTATGAATCATTATTGACACACTCAAAATAATCTGTCATGCTGCTTTAAAATATTAATGAGAAAAGCCTTGAGTCTTTTGATATTAGTAATTGTTTCATGTTGTAATTGAATTTGAAAAGCTCTGTTAAGATTTTTATCCTCTGACAGTAACTTATTATTTCTAGAATAAAATTGTTTGATGAGTGGTTTAGGTAGCAGCATTCTGCAGAAGCCCTTTGCACTTTATTTTTCTGTGAACAATAAAAACTAACAATGCACTGTAAATGCAGGCTCACAGGGTCAGAAGTTTAAAAAGAGTGTGTAATTTAGTATCATAAGATTTCCAAAGAGATCATGTTTTCTAGATGCTTGATTATTCTTATAATTCTCATCTGAAATCTTTGTCATTGGTTCTTCTCTTTAGTGAAGGGCAATTTTCAAAATATACACAACATGTCATCTGATGCCACACTGCTGCTGTGTTCCAGGACACTTCTGATTCATCTTGAAATTCAGTTTTGCATCCCAGCATGATGTCTAGGGGTTTTTTCCCCAGTCCTATGGTATTATGCAGTCACAGCCTGGGTGTGGATCATTTTTCTGTGGAACTGCTATGTTGCCTGTTGCTCACCCTACTTTGTCTTCAGGTAATTGGTTATTCCATATCCCTACTCAAGTACAGTCATTTGCACTTGAACTATACTTTTCTCCAGACCCAGTTTGGGGTTTTTTGGGTCCATTTGCCAGTATTTAAATTCTATTCTTGTCCACCATGGGGTTTGCAACCACAGCCAACTGACTCCATCTGTAATTGTGAAAGGCATAGTGTCTCTGCAGATAACCCAGTGACTGCTGAAGCTGCTGGGTAGCCCTGGGCCCAGGTGGAATTCAACAGAGCCCCATCAACAACTGTCTATGATTTGTGGAGACAATGAGTAACTATTTCTGAGTGCGATTTTCAAGCCAGTATTTCAGTCTATACAACAGTACTTTGGTCTAGTCATAGTTTGCTTGTAAGAATGTCAAGCAGTGTCAAAATGCTTACTAAAATCAAGTTTTGTCACGTCTGATTCTCCTTCCCTAACTACAAAGCCCATTATCTCTCCTAAGAAGGAACAAGCTTACTATAACATTATTCAGTACTTTGCACTTTGTCTTCCTACTAATATGTTTATTTACAAACTAATAATTTTAATCCTTTTTTTAGGAATTTTATAGTAAATGAAATTAGGGATAGAATTCTGTGTGTTCTCTTTCCCTTCTCTTTTCCTGTCTTTGTGTAGAGAGATGGGTGCAATCTTTGATCTTCTGATCTCTGGCATCTCCTGTTCTTACTAAATTGTTACAAATATGTTCTAACATGATTGAGATTGCTTTAGCCAGACTTCTACATGCTTTGAGGTGAATTTACCAGGGCTAGTACATCTGAGTTTTTTTCAGCTTTCTATTTTAGGCAGATGATCAATAACATACTCTTCCTTATTCTCACCTGAGTCTTTTATGGGTGTCAGTTGCATTACTTCACCAACCACGGGTAATCTTTCTGCTGAAAAAGGGAATAAAGAGAAAAGACACTGAGTTTTTTTGCCACCCTAAGGTCTGTAGTCCCCTGAAGGCAGTGCCATGGAACATAGCCAAGCCTTACCTCCACCGCTCAAACCCATGCCTTCAGTCCTGGAGGAGATGTTTCCCTCTGGAATATAATTATTGCTGCCACATGAACCTGCAGCCTCAGGCAGGGTTGTATCACTGAGGGCTTTGACAGCTCATTACTTGAGCTTGCCCTTTATTAGTTTATGCCACTGAGTATTTTTTTATTGTGCTTTATTCTTTTTGTAGTTGTAGCTTGTCTTGACCTTTCTGAGCTCGTCCCTATACACTTCTGGTGTTACTTTATATATTCTCTGCTAATCTGTATGCAGGTCACCCAGAAGACTGTTATTGAGCAAAATCCATCATTTTCTATGTTTCTGCTTGGAAAAGTTTCTACTTGTTCAGTATGTGATCTTCCAGTCATTCTGATCACTTTCCTGAACTCTTTTTCATAGACCTCATAGACCTGGAAGTTATGTTCCATCTCAGGTCACTGCAATCTGGTTCCTGGGTGTTTAATGTCCTTGTCCCACTGTTCTCCTCCCAGAATTGTCATCTCTAGTAGTTCAGGCTGCTGTAGAGGAAGCTGTTTTCCCATTTAGTGTTATTTCTTGTAGGTATTATTTGGTTTATGTATTACAACATCAAAAGGAAATCTCATCCCTCTCTCAGGACTTTCTTTGTGAAAGTGAGTAAGATCATACAAATTTTAATTTTTTTGTAGTAGCACTTCTTACCTCTAAAGAAATGTAAGAGATACTTCATATTTTTCTTCACAGTGATGCAGATTTTTAGAGAAACCATGCATAAGACAAAATGACTGTGCTCTAAAACAAGTAACAATAACTATCTAAGAATATTAAAATTTGCAAAAGCCCCCAGCTATTAGGTTTGCACTGGGTTCCCCAAATTGTCAGGTTTAATAATTATAAAAATATATTCTTATTATATATAAGAATTTGATAAACTGAAGGGTAGTTTCATCCAAGTAGATCATCCAGGTAAACAAATTGAATAAGAGTGGACCCAGTGCTGATCCCTGGGGAATGCACTGACTACAGGGCTCCAAGTGGATTCCACTCTGCTGATCACAACCCTCTGAACTCAGCCATTCAGACAGTTCTTGACCCACCTCTGTGTCCCTTCATCTCACCCCCATTTCCTGAGCTTTCCTATGAGGATGTTGTGGTTGACAGTGTCAAAAGCCTTGCCATGTGTTGCAACATATTTAGTAAATTTACAATGGATTAAAGATCTGAAAAATACGAAGAGCTCATAGGTTAGTACTGGCCAGACTGACATCAGTTTTAGAGATGGTTGTGAAAATGGGTCCCACAGTGTGCTGAGTAGTATTTTAGAAATGTAACAACTAATGTAACACTTCATTCTTTTCATTTGAGAGGTCTTTTTTTTTCCTTGCACTTGTTTTTGTTCTTAAGTATTAATTTTTTTATTACTGTAAAGATTGCCTGATTAATGTGACTTTTTGACTTTTTAAAGACTTCAGAATGAAATCTATAAAGTATTTTGACACTTTGTAATAGCCAATTTAGTCTTAATTAAACAAAAAAAAGTTTTCCTGGCCCAGCTCCAGTCACAACACATATTTTTCACAATGAATGAGGTTGCAAGGAAATTTTAGATTATGAACTGCTGGGAGTAATCCTAGAAATCTAACATTATAGCTGATCATCAGTCATATCTATTCTCAATATTTTATGTGGAAGCATCAACACCATGTCTTCCTTTTCATCTGAAATAGGCAGCATACCTAACTAAACCATTCCATATGAATTTCAAAATCTGATTGCAAGGGACTTCAGTTTATTCCTTTCAATTCAACAAATAGTGGGCTGGAATTATAATGTGTAGATTAAACCTATAGTTAATATTTTAATATTTTCCCCATTGTGTGCATTAGATTTCCATGCTTCTAATTTTTAACTATAAAACTTACAGCTGAATTTAGCAAATGTAAATAGTAATAAATTGACATGTTCAATGCAGCAAAGATGAGGGCTTAATATCTTCTGGGCATATTGGCTGGAACTTCTCTGTCATATCTGAAGTCTGGTTTCTCACAACCTTTGATGGACATTTTTCCCTGAAAAGAACAGCTTTTGATCCATCTATAGGACTGATCTTTCCAGCATGTTTGGGGCTTTGGGTTCCATAGTTTATTTCTGATTTGTGTGGAAAATGTCCTTCCTTCAGTTTGTGATGAAGGACAACACCTTAGTCTGTGATCTGATACTTTGGTTTGATTTTCCAGTGTTCTTATATAATGAAAAGTGAGATTAATTATTTTGTATCATTTCCAAGCCATTCATGATTTTTTTTTCTATGATTTATCATTAATTGTCTCCTTTCCAAAGGTGAATTTGTCTAATCTGTCCCTTTTCTAAAACCACCCATATCTTTCATTATCTTTGATACTTTTCTCTGTAATTATTCTGATTCAACTACTTCCTTTCTGAAATGAGGAGAAAGACCTGTGTGTAGCATTGAGGATGCAGGACACAAGGGATTTGTGTGGTGGCATAATGATGTATTCTACTTTCTTTCCTATTGCCTTTCTACTATTTGATTCTCCTTTCTGACTGCTGCTGAGCACTGAGCTGAGGTTTATAATGAACTATTCACAAGTTTCCTGAGAGCTAATATCAAATTCACAGCCTATTACTGTATGTGTATAGTTACAGTTGGTTTTCCTTATGTGCATTACTTTGCATTTATTGACACAGAATTCCAGCTCTAATTTTATCACCCAGTCACTCAATGCCCTTAGATCCATCTACAATATTTTGCAGTGGACTTTTGTTTTGCTTTGCTGCATCATGTAAACCATCCATGGTTTTCATACCCTTATTCTTTTTGGAGGACTGGCTGGCAGTAGGCTCTGGAAAAGTCAGCAGTGTGCCCTGGCAGCCAAGAGAGCAAACTCCACCCTTGGGTGCATCAAGTACAGCATCACCAGCCAGTCAAATGAGATGATTATACCACGGTGTTTTGCATCAATGTGGCCCCACCTGGAGTGCTGTGGGCAGCTCTGGGCCCCGCAGTTTAAGAGGGATGTGAAGGTCCTTGGATGCACCCAGAGGAGGGCAGCAAAGCTGGTGAAAGGGTTGGAAGACATCTTGTGAGGAGCAGCTAAGGACATTCAGCTTGTTTGGAGAGAAGGAGGCTGAGGAGTGACCTCATTACTCTCTCCAGCTTTCCGAGGAGGGCAAGGGCACAGGCAAGTGCTGATCTTGTCTTCAGTTTTGATATCCTGTGATAGAACATGTGGGAATGGTTCAAAGCTGCACTGTGAAGGGTTAGACTTGCCATTAGGAAGCATTTCTTGACTAGGAAAGTAGTGCAGCACTGACACAGGCTCCCCAAAGAGGTGGTCGATGCCCCCAGTCTGTCAGTGTGTAGGAGGCATTTATAAAATGCCCCTAACAATAAGCATTAGCCTTTTGTCAGAAGTGAAATAGTCAGGCTCTTGGACTAGATGATTGTTCTGGGTCCCTTCCGTTTGAAATGTCCCAGACCTATTCTGTTCTCGTCTATGAGGTTAAGAGACAAACAGTTTTTATTCCATGACAGCTACTGTAACTACTGAGAAGCTGTGGTTAGGGATCTGGTCAAAGAAATTTCTGGAGGTGTGTTCTGTATCAATTGAAATATTCCCCAAAGGGCTTTAATATGGGACATGGCTTTCCCTTTCCATTATTTTTCCTTCTACACCATTCTGTCATGTTTGTCCCCATGTCCTCATATTGAATAATTACAGTTTGTCCCAGTTTGCTTATTACAGAAGCCAGACTGCCTCTCTTGTATTTTCCTTCTGGTCTAAACTGGCTTTTGTAAAAGTTAACATTTCAAAGAACTGTGAGAGTTGCCATTAAAATAGACCTACCTGTGTTTCCTTTAAACAAGGCAGCTCTACTTCTGCTCACACTATGAGGGAATTGTTTCAGCAGGGGAAAGTGTGACATAACGTTTAACCTCCCAGGTATTTATTCAGCTAGTCTGAGGTGCACAGCATGGTTTAGTAGGCTTAAGCTTATTTGTACCTGAAAGGAATAAAAGAAAGAGAGTTCAAACACCCTGTCCAAGAGCACAGGAACCCTAGAAACATATTCCAGATGTCCAAAAATGCCTGTTTTGGTGATACCTTCATTTTCCCCTATTGTATTTGCAGGGAATGCCCCAACAAAGGCAGGAATGATGCATCTAACTCCATGTTCTCAGAAGGCTAATTTATTACTTTATAATACTATATTATTTTAAGGAATACAGAAAGGATAAATACTGCATGCTAAAAAGATAATAGTGAAAACTCGTGACTCTTTCCAGAGTCTCGACACAGCTTGGCACCAATTAGCTAAAGAGTCAAAACAACTCACACCAGAATCCAATGAAACAATCACCTGTGGGCAAACAATCTCCAAACACATTCCACACAGGAGCACAACAGAGGAGAAGCAAAGGAGATAAGAATTGTTTTCCTTTTCTCTGAGGCTTCGCATCTTCCCAGGAGAAAAATCCTGGGTGAAGGGATTTTTTCAGAGAATGTGAATGCCACATTCCCCCATGTATAATGAGGTTTCTTCCAAGGATTGAGGACCTGCTCTTGAGGCTCTGGTGTCCCTCATGTAAAGGGGAAGATTTCTTGGCAAAGATGCATCCCCGTTCTGGATGCACAGAGGAGGAGAAGTAGGTTAACATTTTTTCTTCCTGACATGGTCTCCTTCACTCTGGGTAATTCAGAGTCTCTCTTCATGCCAGAACATGACCCAAATAAGCACCATCATCTCTGTCCTCGATTAAATCTGAGCTTGTTTCCCAGAAATAAACTACCAGAAGCTCAGCCTAGACGAGCCAGAGTCAGGGAGTCCAAAGACACTCCCATGTGCAACTTGCCTCCAGTCAGGACAAACTCAGTGCAGCAAATGAGCAGTTACTTTTGCCAGGTGCTGCATTTGCATTTCTTTGCAGGAGTAGCCTCATGGCAGGAGTTAGGGCCAAATCTACCTCCCATATGCTAAAACATCCTGACACTTGGCCCTGGGGCAAGACAAGAAAATGCCTTCCATACACCCAAAATATGGGGAATGTGGGGACACACTCACTGGTCACAAAGGGATGTTTGTGGTGGTTTTGTACTGATAGTGGGAGAAAAGTCCTTTCTAGAATGGCTGCAGTATAGCTTGTGTATTTGCATGCTGCTTTATTACAGGCTGAGCTTAGATACCTTGGGAAGGAAATACTGCTTTGGGATTCACCCTGGGCTTCAGGCTGCAGCATCAGGCCCAGATGAAGGCAAAGGGAGCAGTGGGGTGCAGTGTCAAGTGACAGCAGAAGAAACAGGATGAGCAGGACATGAAGCCACAACATGTATGCAGGGACCATCTACTGCAATCTAATAAACTGTGCCAGGGATGTGTGATATAAGAGATCACAGTGGGTCAGACATGACGGGGGAAGCGGCTTTGAAAATTCATTAGACACTGATAGAAAGCAAAGCTTCACTGCAATTCTTGATAGCTTTTCTGCCCAGTGGGAATCCAGCACAAAAGCCTTTTAGCACACAGTTTAGCTGGGAATACCTGAGCAAACTGATAACATTGCAGCCTTTATGGTATTCTTGTTTCTCACATATCACAGCAGACCACTCCATGAAGGATTATAAGGATGTGTGTGTGTTTGTGTGTGTGTGTTTATGTACATCCTCTGCACGAACAAATTAAACAATGTTATCCATAGTGAGAACTACAGCAGGAAGTATCAAACAAGGACGTGGCTTTCCCCTTCCACCATCTTTCATCCTGCAGCATTCTGTCATGTTTGTCCCCATGTCCTCATATTGAGTAATTACAGTTTGTGCTGAGTGAAGAGACTGCTATGTTTGCTGCCAAGCACATAAATTCTGCCATGTTTCTAATTATAGTGTTGCTCCTTCCAAAGGCAAAAAAACCCAGTTCAACTGTGGCTCAATACTGAATTATTTGTTCTATGGTTTAAATATAGCATATTTGTACACAAGGAAGAGCACACGTGGGGTAGATCATCTACTAAATATGCTGTTAGATAAAAATTGATTAGGAGAAACAGAGGGGTGATCAAGAAGTATCATCATATCTCCACCTCTTCTATCTGTCATCTGCTATTGTTCATCACCCTAGTATTTCAACAAACACACCCAAAAAGGTGAAAAATATCAAAGTCTTGTGGACATAGAAGGGGTTTTTCTGGTGTGATTTTCCTTGCATATGTTAAACAAAATAATAATAGAAAAAGAACACTGAACTACACAACTTCCAAAAATATTTTTGAATTGATACCCGCAGAGAGAAATACTGTATGCTACTTTTCTGCCCTGCCTGGCAAACCAGATTATATGTTTTCAGACAACCTGTGCTCATTTATGCTGCCTTATATGAATTTCTACACTCTTGTGAATTTTAACCAGCTCTTGGTTATTATTCAAAGCTTTTATTACTGTGTGATTTGATTAATGGCTGTTCTAAGCTATTGCATGTCATTCAGGCTTTGCAGATTACTTCTGAGGTGCATTTCTGTGTCAGCCACTCCTGCAAGTCCTCTCAGAAGGTTCCACTTGTGTCAATAATATGAGCAGGCTGGTAGGAATAGAGGTTAAATTCTTACTTTCCATTCATTGGATCCTACAGCATTTCCTGCTTAAGATGATGTGATGGCTTTGGGTCTATTTTTTTGGGTTGCTTTTTATTTTTCTCTGAGGAATCATAGAATAGTCTGGATTAGAAAGGATCCTAAAAATCATTAGATTCAACATCCCCTGCCATAGGCATGGACTCCTCCTGCTAGACCAGGCTGCTCAAAGCCCCATCCAGCCTGGCCTTGAACATTTCCATCCACTTCTCCTCTGGGCAATCTGTTCCCCTGCCTCAACACTCTGACACTGGCCCCTTGTCCTATCACTTGTAAAAAGTCCCTCTTCATCAAGTACTGGAAGGTCTCCCCAGAGCCTCCTCTTTTACAGGCTGAATGGCCCCAACTGTTTCAGCCTGTCTTCCTAGGAGAGCCTCTGATCATCTCCATGGCCTCCAGCAGGTCCATGTCCTTCTTATGCTTGGGGCTCCAGAGCTGGACACAGTCTTGCAAGAGCAGAGGAAGAGAATCACCTCCCTCAACTTACTGCTGTGGCATAACTGTTTTACTGAAAGCTTTGCAGTATTTTTCATTTGGTTTTAAGCCATATTTATGGATTAACAAGAGACAGGATAATATTATGTTCATTCTTAGCTATTATTAATTAGGTATTTAAGATATATCTATAAAGGTGCTTAGCTAGTAGTTGGGATCAGACTGTTATAATTCACTGAAATCTTGAATTAGACATTTTTGTTTCCATGTCACAGTTTGTTTGTCTTTAAATGAGTACTGCCTTATGGTAATATAATTGTTTCATACATGTGTTATTTACATTGTACATGAAGGGAAAGAAATTATTCAGTAGAAAAGAAGACATTCTTATAGATTTCAATGCTTTGTTGGAATTAAAATACATTCTCTGTGTCTGTTGTAAGAAGTGGAAATAATACTCTCATTATGTGCCTTCAGATCTAATAAGGAGGGAAAAATATCTTTTGGCATTCTATCAACAAAGAACATCTTTCATAATTGCAGTATAAGCAGTGAAAGAGTTTTAAAAGGAGTATTAGCATAAAAAATGGCCAAGATTTGCAATATTCTGCTGTTCTGAAAGCAGTTTGCTTTCGTACCCTCTGCATGCATAATCAGTTTCCCTGGGATTCAAAAAGCTTCCCAAGTACCTTGTCACTTGCCAAAGAGATTTACATTGGGTTTAGTCACTGGCAGACATTAGGTATGTGCAGCTTAGGTGGAGATTAACCTGATGACTTCTTTAGGAAATTCTTTGGGTTACAAGAGACCATCAAACCTGAATTTCATATCAAAAGATAGGAAATATAGTGTGATCTGCAAGTAGCTCTGAAATTATCCTTAACACTGATAAGTAAAGGGGAAAGCAAATAAAAGCAGGTATTTAGAAAATATGAAAACAAGTAACACAAAGTTAGTTTGGCAGAAATGAAGATCATCTTTTCGCCTGCTTATTGTAAAATTAGATGTAAAGGGTTTGCTCAGTTCCTGTTATTCAGCTGACGAACTAATTAGTTATTAAAATAAATATGAGAACTTTGACCCTGTTCTTAGGATGATTTTTATTTTCTTTACACACTGGACAAAAGCTAGATCTAAAGTCTCACTTGTTTATCCAGTTCTTTCTTGGCAATTGTGTTAAGTCTGCTCAGATGGAGATCTCCTTTCTCTTCCTTCTTACCACCCTCATCCCCTTCACTTTCCATTGTTTCACTCTTAAACTTTCAACGTTTAAGGTTGGCTTTATTTTGCACTTATGACTTTCACTGTATTCAGTTGTATCATTAACAAACAATTAATATATTTCAAGATAAAACACTGTTCTGACCAGTCATGTTTAAATACTGTGTTCAGTGCTTTTACATATTGAGACTTCCTTTTCATTCCAACTAGGAATTTTAGATCTCTATCACACAACAGACGACCAAATAGATAAGAATTGATGCTTGGGGTTTATTTCTAATCTCTTTTCTGAATAAAGGACAAAGGTTCCCAGATCACTTCTGTTGCCATAACTCACCTTGGAGCACCAGTACCCCAGCCTACTCTGTGAGGGTTGCTCTGACATTATCAAAGTGTTAACAGAGTACCTAGGTGAAATTCTGTGACCTATGCAATTATACACAGGATTGGGTTGCACAGTTTGCTCAGAATCTTCCACCTTTCAGATCTCAGAACACAAAATATTATTTTTAAGGATTTGCAGCAAAAACAAAGGCGGGAGAATAACCCATAGCTAAGCTGAAGAACAAGAGGGGAGCGAGAACACGTTATGTTTCCCTTCTTGCTCTCAGCCCTAACAAAGCTGGAACACATCGTGGTGACATAACACATCAGTCCTCCCTCTTAACTGGTAAAGTCATTTTGGGCAGCTGGGTAACAGGGTAGTTGTACATTTGTGCTGCAGGAGAAATAAATTCCCAGACTAAGTGCAAATTTTATGATTTTGGCCTGGGAAAATTAGATTGTCAATACAATTTTTAATTTAAAGCCCAATAGACACAGTGGGAACAAGGACTTGAGAACAGCAAATACAGGGTAGAACCTCAAAAAGCACAGTATCTAACAGGTGTAAGTAGTCTCTTCCAGCTTGCTGCTGGGCTCCCAGTTCTAGCTAGATGATATTTGAGAGGAATTGTCTCCTGCAGTATTAGCCAACAACAACTTCTATGTATTGTAAGAACAGGCATTTTAGTATCTGCTCATTTTTTTCTCGATCGTACATATAAAGCAAAAGTCCCCACAAGCTCCTGTCACACATTTTTAGAATCCTTAGCACATTTTAAAGGGCTCTCAGAGTTGTAGTCTCTAGGATCTCTCCACTACATCTGCAAATGGCACAGTTGGACCAGACTGGCTCTGTGCCGTGCTGATTAAATTGTTAGACAATACCCCTACAGCCTAAGTTTTATTCAACTCAAATCAAGTAGATTTTAGGACGATGAAGGAGAGGGAAAAAACCAAAACCAGACAACATAGAGTACTTCAGCTATTGCAGCTACCTTTTCCTGCTGTGTTTTCTGGACAATTTTCCAGATGTTTGTGCACTTTTATGGTTTTAGATTTCTAAGTATTTTCAGGTTGAGCGTCCCCCTGCTACCAGTGTAAAATGTTATGCATTTCATAATACTGGAAATTCTGGAAAATGCAGAAATACCTTAGAGACTTTCTGTTCTTAAATTTTAAAAATTGCATTCAGTTTTGAAATTATCTATAGTTTTACAATATATTTCTAGTAAAATGTTTATAATCATGCAGATAGGGTGCATAATTGTATAGAGTCATATAATTGGATAACTCTATACTATGGTAGTAAATGGTTGTTATTATGCTCCAGCTATATACTGCTGTTATTCTGGATCTTTTTCCTTTGTCATTGTCTTGAAATATGTAGAGTTATGATTTCTTTGTGCCTGATAATCTTAGTCATATTTCTATCTTGCTGAATCGTGAATACACACATATACTGGGATAATATCTTGTTTCCCTTATGTATCTCTCATTCTGATTTAGCACTTTTCTAGTCTTTAATGGAGGAAAAGGGCTTTACAGTCCTCTCTGCAGAGTAATAAAACTGTTAGTGGCAAATAGGTAGCTAAGAAGATTAACTATTCATGTTTCAGCTTCTCCTCAGTAGTTGTTAACTCTTGTGAAAATGCTAATCAGGAGACAGTAATAGGCAGGATGCTTTGTAATTGAATGCATTTTTACTTTTTTGCTCAGTAAATTCACTCTTGCTACATAGTTTCCATTTTATAAGTTAAATTTAAGACATCTTGTCAAGCTTTGTATCCTACAAATTTTTAATGCATAAAGATTCAATTCTAAGAGTTTTTTCTCTGTTCATATTCCCTCAGCCTTTTTGGGAAATTAGGTAATAGTGAAATATCTTGCAGAATAAAAGGAATTGTGTTTGCCAAGTTACACTTTTGAAGAAACTCAAGACATAAATAAGAAATAATGATTTTCAGTTCTCATCAGCAAAAAAGAAGTCGAGAAAAAGCCGTGTTCAGTACGATGGCAAGCTGGGTGGACTAGATGTGTACAAGAAACAGTGTGAAGCACAGTTTCCATTTTTCCATTTTTCCAGATTGGAGAAATCTTCCAAATCAATGTCACACACATCCTTTTGGAGCCAGGAGTACTGTACATTTATTTTGTTTATGTGGATGTTTCCATGTTGTTGCAATGAGATCTCTACAAAACCCTGTGTAATTGCTTAACAGTGGTAAGTGACCTGTTGTACACCGGACCTTGAAGATTAACCTGATAGCCCAGGGCACTGCTTCATGTAATCCTAAATATTTAGGGAAGACTCTCATATCTACTGTGAACCAGAGGAACTGCAGTATGTGAAGCTGATAGAAAAGTTATCTCATACTGTGAGAGTGTATTCAAAGGCCACAGCTGATGATGACAAAGCAAAGCAGGAAGACTTAAATCAAAATTATCCAAATCATCAATTTTAATAAAAAGTATTTCAGTCTACAGAAAATGGCCTTGATTTAAATCATCACTCTAGTTTTATTTTGCGTTCATCCTTGCTTTCCTAAGGAAAGGTTAATCCGCATTAAGCAGCAACTATTAAAATACATTAATTAGCAAGTAAACATACATTTTTGCACTCAGTTTGATTCTTATTTTTAATAGGATATATTCTAGTTATACTCATTTATTAAAGCAATTATATCTCACAGCATATATTTGCTCAAATGATTAGTTTTTTAATTTCTTACACATCTTAATAGTTTCTCTCAGTTTAATGATGAACAATTATATAATCTTATTTCACTTCTATTAAACTAGGCATTTACATTTCATGCAGATGTCCATAGCTTAAGCATGGAGATTTTAGTTAGACTAAAGCATTAAGGTCCTCTTGAGAATCTGCTGCCTGCATGGGAGAAAAATAACAGATACTACTACTATTTTATTTCTACCTAAGGATATCAGCAGAAAATAAATAATGCATCAAAAGCCTTGATAATAGCATCATACCAACGTACCCATGTTCCACTAATAAGAAATCCCTTTGTGGACTCTACACTGAAGTCTCTGCCAACTTATAGCCTAGGTGACAACTGTTTCTCACATCCTGAGCCTATCCCTCACTATGACTTGGAGAATTCAGCAACACTTCTCATTGAAGAAATAAGGTTTTTGGTAGGAAAATTATGATGGGTCTGAAAATACTGTGTGGTCATGTCCAAAGAATTATGGCTCAATGCTCAATAACAAGTGGTATCACTCAGGGGCCCACAGTGGGACCAGTGTTATTTTGTGTCATCATTACTGACATAGCAGCATTGCCTGCACCCTCAGCAGGTTTGCTGATGGCACCAAGCTGGGTGGTGCTGTTGATGGGCTTGAAGGATGAGATGCCACACAGAGGGACCTTGGCAGGCTCAAGCAGTGGGCTCGTGTGAACCACATGAACTTCAAAAAGGCCACGTGCAAGATCTTGTACCTGGCTCAGGGCAATCCATAATGTCAGTACAGGCTAGGGGATGAATGGCTGGAAAGGAGCCCTGCTGAGAACAATTTGGGGCTCATGGTGGATGGCAAACTTAACATGAGTCAACAAAGTGCATTTGCAGTCCAGAAAGCCAATTGTACCCTTGGCTGCATCACAAAAGGTGTAGGCAGCAGGTCAAGGGAGGCGATTCTACCCCTCTACTCTGCTTTCATGATACTCCACTAGGAGGACCATGAGAATATTTGGAGGGCTGAGAGAATTGGGTCTATTTAAACTTTATTTTGGCCTTTCCATTTATAAAGGGGGCTTTTTACTATGGTCTGCGGTGAGAGAGCGAAGAGTAAGAGTTGTAAATTGAAAGAGCATAGATCAAGACTGAATACAAGGAAGATATTTTTTACAGTGAGGGTGGTGAGGCGCTTAAACAGGTTGCCAAGAGCAACTGTGGATGCCCCATACCTGAAAGTGTTCAAGGACAGGCTGGGTGAAATTTGAGAAACCTGGCCTAGTGAAAGATGTTCCTGCCCACAGCAGGGAGGTGGAACCAGAAGAGTTTTAAAGTCCCTTCAAACCAAAACCTGCTGTGATTCCCTGAAATATTGTTTGTATTGCTTATTCTGTCTAGAGAAAGGTGAGTACCCCAACCACTGTGTAGATGGAGGAAGGCTGGGGACAGCAGCCTTTACCCACAATTTCCCACCTGATTTTCTGCAGAATAGCACAGACAGGTGTCTTCTGAGACACTTTACCAGCCTGGGCTCTCCAGGTACGACAGGGAGTCTTGTACAGTGCAGGGATCCCAGAAGGTTTCCATGCCTTGAACTCAGTGTTGTCAAGACAAGGCCTCCTGGCTGTCTGTATTTCTCTCTGGATCAAGCCAGAGGCTCCTATTTATCCTTTCAGATGCTAGTGATCTTTGATGCTTGGGACATCCTGTTCCGACCCCTTCATCAGTCCCTTTGAATGACTACTGCAACTCAAGATGACCAAATTAAGAATCTTCCAGCTCATATGCATCACAATTGCTTCGGTTATCAGGGAACACACATTCCAGTCTATCACTTGGTGCCAGGCCAATAGCCAACATTTCCAGTACCAAGACTGGCAATTAGCCTGGTGGCTAGATGGGTTCACATGAGCATAACACTATTAATTAAACAGCAGCTGTGTTAATCAAGATACCAAAAGCAATTTGTTGGAATAAATATTTTATTAGCATGTCCATCAATAGCACAAAATAAGAGGTTTTAATTGATTCATTTACAAAAATATTCGCACAGTGGTGGCTGTATCTCTGTTTAAGGACGTGGAAACAAGTCTCATCTGTCAAAGGGTGTATTCCCACTTTATCACTTCTTCTTGATGGTGCTGTAGATATCAGTTACCCAACTGTAGCTACTTGTTTGTTAGTTACAAGCCAAGCATCACTGACCCCTCGAGCGGCACTACTGACAGTTGATGCTAAAGGGCTCTTTCTTCTCCTTGTTGTTTTATTCTTTCAGAAAAATGCATTCTGACTTTTAATTACAGAAAGATATCGTTGGATTATGGAGGGCTATATTTAAACACCTCATGTTTTTTTTTCCCATTGAAAAGACCACAGAATTGAAAGAGGGTGCATATATACTTTTTTTTTATTTCTCCCGGCATTAATAACTAAACAGATGGGGGAAATGGTGTGTTTTAAACAAATACACATCATAAATGCAACTGCTAGCAGTGATTTCTAATGCTGAGGAATATAAAGAAATATATTTCTGAGAAGTAGAGAAAGTCTGCTGATTTTGCAAGAAGGTCACGGATTAGGCAAAGTGTGTTTCAAACATTGAAGAGAGAGGGAAAAGATTAAGGAGAAGGTCTACTAAAAGAGCAGGATGTAAACTCTTAGGACTGTTGAAACTCAGGCTTGTCATGACCCACATTTTTTGGAAGACTTTTTTGAGCACTTTTCCCTATGCTTTCTCTGTGTCAGGTAGTTTATTACTTGTTAGAGTAGAAGTCTTGCTGTGCTTTATCCACTTGTCCAACATCTTAGACATTTGAGAAATCTGCTGGAAGCACTTACAGAGATACATATTATATAATATGCATGGATATAGAGAAGGAAAATGTATTTATAAAAATTAAGTTAATTTAATACAGAACACTACTAATAAGAAAAAATAAATACATGATGGGGAAAAAGTAAATAATTCTAATATTTGATCTTCCTTCACAAACACTTAACCCACAGCCTTTACTACAATTCATTTCTATCATGTTCATTATTTGTTGAGCAGTTTTAATCTTCAAAATATCTTAGTCATATTTAAGAAAAAGAAACAAACCCAAGTGACTTATGCAGTCGAATTGCACAACAGAAATTGTGATCAGGAAACATTGTAAATAAACAGGTGACGTCCTGTTATGAAAAATCACCTGAGTTCTGGTTTTCCATGGTACTAATGCCATATTTTTAAATTATATGTAGCCTTCAGGTGGCACAAGCACTGCGTCCCAGGTATGATTTGTCTTTTGGTCTCTTGGAAGCCTTTATATTGTATTATTTTAGTTGTCGTGCCTGAAAGGTGCTCTAAACTGTGAACTTTAAGGAAAAAATGTCCATAATCTGCCAAGGAGTCTGTAAGCCACTGCTGGCCCTGGATGTGCTGGCAGCTGATCCATAAGATCCCATGTCATTAATAGCAGGAGCTGGAGTGCTCCTAACCACCCACACAATTCCCAGCAGGTAAAGTGAGCCCTGCAGTGTCTATGGGTCCCATCCTGCTGCAGCCTCCATGGTACCAGGCACATGGGGATGCGCAGCTCAGGCATGGATCCATCCTGGCCATCCTCCAGTGAGTGCCTCCTCCAGAGCTGGGTTGCATTTAGCTGGCTCAGAGCATCAGTGCAATGAAGTGCTGCTCACCTGAGAGAGGCTGTGGCAATACCACACAGCAAACTGGACACCAAAAAGGAGGCAGGGAAGCTGCTGCTACTCTATCTCCTCAGAATGAGAGAAAAGTTGGATTAAAGTCACTTTGTGAAAACAGCAGTGAGGTGAATGCCCTGGAGAGGAAGTTCTGACAGGACTGTGCCACGGTGCTGTGACAGCCCTCATTCACAAGTAGCTCAGCTTCAGCATAGTGTAGCTTAATTCTCCATGGGAAGATTAATCCCTTGGAGAAGGATTAAGCTGCAGTGAACTAGGGCCACTTTATTTCTGAATGAGAAAGGCCACACAGGGATTTAATGTACTTTATCTTATGTGCATTGATTTCACAGCTTTAGTTAATTCATCTTAACTTCCCTGAATTCCCTTGTGTGGACGAGCTTTTTGTCTGCAGAGAGGTTTTTGGAGCTGCTTGTAAAGCTCTTCGTGCAGCCCAACCAGAAAGCAGGTTGAAATGATTTTTCTGCTTCTGAAGGAGCTTATACCTGTCTAGATACTATTAAATTACCTCTTTCTCAGATGGTTGATCCGTGACATCCTCAGAATAACTATTTTAATTAGATTTTTTGAATGGACCAGAGAAAAAGAAGTGTTCTTAAAACTAATCTCTGGGCTATTTTTAAATCTCTCATGAAGAGCCTTTTCAAGGCTTTCAGATGGCATGAATTGTGTACAGCTGCACAAACAATATTTTCTCAAGATTGAACATGTCTGGCCATGCAGTTTAATAGGTTTCCTTGCCCAGTGGGATTTTCTTCGTCTTTGGTCATGGTCATAAGAAAACTTTTTGTCTATATGGATAAGGAGAGAGTGGAGTTTCTATTTCTTGATCCTGAAGATCTTAATCCCTTCCTCTTGGTGGCACAAGTTACACAGATCTGGGTTAAGGAGCATGCTTTCATGGGTGCTGCTGTTAAAATAAAGGTAGGGTTTGACTGTTGTTTTTCTTTGGGGAAATGATACTGTCCATTTCCTGTATAGTTAACATGAATTACATGAAATAAGGTGTTTCCTGATGTCAGTGAATCACAGCCCAGTTTTACTGTTCAGTTACATCATGACAATTCACCTATCAATTTAAAATTTTGCCTAACAGCTCTTCACTGGGACACTTTCTGTAGCACCAAAAGACATCTCTTGTGGATTCCATAGGAGTGTTACTATGGCTTAATTCTGTAGCAGTCAATAAATATTTTGGCATTTTAATAAGCATATGAGGTGCATAGAGGCCAACATTTATGTGGGAAAAGCTGTGTGAGAGCAGAGATATTGAAGATAACAGAAATGTGAATAACAGCTGAACATCAGGGTACAGATGTTTTCCACCAATATTACTCAATAGTAGTATTCATCAATACTGATCCTAGGGAGACTAGGAAAATATTTTGAACTATAAAATGCATATTTACATATAAAATATAAGTTATTCAACATGAGCAAAAGAGAGGAAATTAATTTAGCTCTTTGCACTGAAATTTGTAAATTTGGGAAATAAAAATAAGTATCTTTAAAATTTAGCTGTGATACCTGTATTTATCATTGTAGTAACAGCTTTATAAGTGTTCAATGTGATCTAATGATGGCTTTTTCTCTTTTTTCACACAGCTGATTGGATTTGTGTATGCCTGTTACGTAATCAGTATTTTCATGGAGGAGGAGGACAGCTGTAAGTACTGATACACACCTCACCATCCCTGGAGCCAAGGTACCTGGGCTGAAACTTAGTCTTGCATTAAACTACCAAGGCAAAGAACAAAGTTTGAAAAATGGCAGAATCTGGCATTCATGTACACAACCAAATATGCTTGAAGACATACGTATTTAGGTACTAACAACTTCCCAAGGTGGGATTGCAATTTCTGAATTTCTTCATAGAGATTTGTGAACCTCTTACATGAGCCAGTCACAGAGATGAAAATTATGTGATCCGTGTTGCATACATATAGATATGTATGTCTGTATGGATGTACATTTACATTTGGATCAAAGCTCCTGAAGCCTCTTAATCTGTTTTTCCAAAGGACATCTTTATCAGCAGTAAAATTAATGGAGAGGACAGACCAAGCCATTTGCAGTGTGCAGTATCCCTCTGATCAATAATTATGCTTACAGGCACCTAGACCATGTATTTAAAATTCTGACCCCATATTCTTGACTTGCTTTTGTCAATGAAATCCTTATATATGTGCTCATGTTGTTCCAAAAGTTTGAAAATGTGCACACCTTAAGAAAGTATTTCTCAAAAAGTCATAAAGAGAGTATTGGTAAAATCTGAATAGGCTGAACATTTTGGTAGGATGCTGTGTGAAAAGTGGTTGTTAGAATTGTCTGAGGATGTCACCATAGCCACATGACTGGGATAACCATTGGTAAAAGCAGTAGAGAGAATGGAAAAATATTGGATGAGCAGAGGAGCGAATACAAGAACAAATTAAAAAAAGGAACAACATGTGATCATTACAATTACTTCTTATTTATGAGGAGATAAACAGTAAAATAGCTCTCTCTAGGGGAAAAAAAGATCTAATGTCAATAGCATTTTATGGTTATAGCATAAGTAACATGCAACTAAATATTTATTTATAAATTTTTATTCATAAATCTTTACAGAGTTGTTCTGTTTTTTCACAGAACAAGTCTAGTGGGTGAATATCCTAGGAAAAATTTATTTAGTTTGTAGGAAGGTATTTGATAATACCTGGAAAATCTTATTGAAAACATAATTCAAGTAATTCATGTCTGTGATGGAAAAGCAGATTGTTTCATTGAAAACAGTGTGAAGGACTATAAACAAAATATTTTTCCATTGCTACAAATGGTACAATGTTCAGTTCTCCATCATAATGCAACAGACATTAGTATCAAATCTATTTTAACACTTTCATTTAAAGGTTTTTATTAGGAATAAAATATATCAAAGAGCTCCTCAGATAAAATTGAGTGGTAAGGCATAAGCATGGTGTGCACATATTGTACTGTGGAAAGGCAAAAGAAGCTTGGGTAAAGATGGATGCTGTAAAGGAGAAATATGAACACTTGCAGAAGAAACATAAATAAAAAGAAGGGCTTGAGGAGAAAAAGCCCAGGAAATGCTTCCTAGGAGAGCTGGAAACTGCCAGTTAGGCAGGAACTGGTAACACAGGGCATCAGCAGATGGCACAGCAGCACAGTGGCTGTGTGGTTTGGGATGCATAAACGCAGCCTTTGCTCCGTGAAACCAGACTCTGCTCCTGTCCCTATGGCAGTGACGAGTCCCAGCAGCAGCCAGGGCTTTGTAGGGATAGCTGGAAACTTTGTTTATGAGACAGCTAGTAAATGCCTGGAGCAGGGTGGGGCTACATCAGGTGCTAGGGGAGGCCTGCAGGCTGATGAGGAAGACACAAACTGCGGTGCCTTTGAAGGAGAATCCTGAGTGCACATCCACACCCACCTGCCAGCACAGATGCATCGGTACCTGGGAAGACAGACTCTACCATTTTTTCCAAAAAATACTTTGTTGGCTTTGTTTAGCCCTCTACAGTGTGCTCCACACACCCTGTTTTAGGCATGTGTGAAAGACAAAACTCCCAGGAAAGTTTCCCTATTCATGGGAATTGCAGTCATGTGCTACAGACCAAATGTGACTTACACACTCAAGGCCTCACGAGAGGGTTTCTTCCAAGTTAATGGCCCTGTTCACTTTGAAAACATGTCTAGTTCAGAAGAGATGGGGGCTGCTTCATTTTCCTTTTATGGTGAGCCCACCTAATTGTCTTTTGAGGGTTTCGAGCCACAGGATACAGTTGGAAATTTAAATCACTGAGAATGGAGAACAGGTCACATATTTATCAACCAATAAAACACATCAAGTGCTAAGGTGATCCAGTATGTTGAACTAACCCAGTTCCCATTCTCCTCAATTGACTCAGGGGTCTGTATTTAATTTCTGTCAATGACAATTTGTTCTACTGTTACAAGTGGAAATCACCTCACTTGTCTTGGAAAATGTGGTGTAATGTCCTTTCTTAGGAATGGACAAATGTCCCATTTCACTTGTATCTTTACATTTGATCTTCTATACCCTTGTGTGAATTGGTTTTCTTTGTTGGCAGAGAATGACCTGGGGCAGGGTCCAGAGCAGTGCACAAAGGACAGAAAAAGAGGAGAAAAGAAGTGGAATAGATGCAGCTAGGAGATTTTAGAACAATTGGAAAGAAGTAATTTCTGACTTGCTACCTTTTTTATTGCCTTCTAAGATTCTGAATTGGATCAAAAGCAAATAAACAGCCCTTTAATATCTCCCTTTGTGTGTTAGTGCCCATTTGTGTTTTAGAGCCCTCTATGCTTATAGATAAATACATTATAGACAAGTGCCAACCCCTTCAAAGGAATCCCATAGATATGTTTTGAATAAAGAAACCTCTGTTTAAGGCACAGTAAGAAAATTGTTTGGTTTGATAATTAGCTGAGAAGAACAGGACTTATTCTGGAGAAATTCACATTGCTAACTTGCAGCATAATGAACAGAAAATTATTCTAGATGTAAGCACAATGGTGCTTCAAAACAGATTGAAAGTTGACTGTTTATATTAGGAAAACAGTCCAAAAACCTGCAACTAAGACCAATTTTATATATTTAAATATGATGCAGCAGATCTTTTTCTTAGGTAGATGCAGCTATTCCATCATATTTTTCGCAGTAGTTTGCACAGAATAAATCCTCAGCCATCTGAGTGTCAAAGCCTCCCTAATTAAATATACTCTGCAATATTTAGTGCATTGAGTTAACCCCAGTTCTTGGTCTAAAACCCATCAAGCAGACTTAAAAATTAATAATAGCTGCCTGTTTAGCCTCTATGCAGTGCTTAAATGGATTTGGAGCCTGACATTTCAGCTGATGGACACTTTTCTGAACAGTAATAATGCTTGAGGAAACATTTATTTCCAGCTATTGCTCACCCTACCTACATTTCATACTGTAGTTAATTTTTACTTAGAAGGAAGATGGTAGCAGGTCAAAAGGAATGAAAAAAAATAGACATGTAAAAGGCATACTATGGTAGTGGGGTTATTACCTTCCATCATTCATCCTAATGAAAAAGTCTATTTATATCTCTTCCCTTCATTTTTTCATTTCTTTCTTTGTAGATCTATCAATCTCTATAAGCCCTTTTGAAGGCGTAGAATATGTGAAATCTGTAATCATAAAAGCCTGTCACTATCCTGTTTGTGAATCATTTTCTCCTAAAAATGAGCTCAGAAACTGATTTCCACCTTGTCAGAGTTACTGTTTTAATTCAGTGGAGTCTGGAGACTAGGCAAAGTACATTGCTGAAATCATGATTAAACTTCTAAATAGTTTTTTTGAGAAACAGTTGTTAGCACTACTACTGCTAAATGCTAGTTCATAAATGTGACACTGACACGTCAGAAGTGATAGTTCTGTACTGTACTGGATTTTGTGGAGTGGAAACTGATTTGTAAACAAATTTCATAAAGAAATAGCAGTGAAATCAGAGGGGAAGGTTTGCCACAAAACTACAGCTGTGACTTCAGCATCTTTGTACAAATGAGTCTGAAATGCCAAAATGCCAGTCCAATGAAACTTAAACCTCTTTTGTGCATGGGCAAAAATAAAATGGAAAGGGCTTCCATTCTCCATGAAGATTTATCCCCTAAATGAAAACACAAGGACAAAATTAATAAACAAAAAAAAATTTCTTTTTTGTCTGTCCTCAGTGCTAGTTGTGTTCACAGCTCAGCTGTACTTTCAGAACAGAGAGGAAGATGAACTTGTTTTTACAAATGACAAGTTTCCCCATATTGTGGTACCAATATGACCCTCCATATGCTATCATTAGAAAGATATTAAGTAAAGCAAGAGACATTATTACTTCCTCTGAAAAACTACTGCATTGCCTTATCTGACATATGGTATTGCATTCATTCACACCATTGAGCATCTGTTCTCAGTAATCAAACAAGAGAAAAAGGATTTTATATCACATTTAATTTAATATTTATAGTTACACAGTAGGTCCAGCAATGATAAAGTTCCTATAAATATGCTATTTTTTGCAAAGTGAATGAACAACTAGCTAACAATAGCTAATATTAAAAATATCTGATTATCTTTATATATAAGTATCCAAGTTCCCTTAACTAAGGAGTTTTTGGGAACCCACTACTATTAATTGCAATAGTAGTGGGTTGCCAATTATTGCAATTGCAATTGTACATGCAGTTGAGTCCATTTAAATTCTGAGAAAAGAATTTTTGTGATAAACTGTTTAATATCAAGGACCACCAAGACAGAGAATTCTGCACTACTCTTCTGCTGGGCAATACAAGAATCAAACAGCCCCAGTCAACAATTGTCCTAAATTATCTCCTTGAAAATGAGGACTTAACAAAACTTGTCAAACAGCAGCACAGGCCATCTCTGGGCTTTAGCATTGACCACTCTCACCTTTAAATGATAATGACCTGAAACAAAAGTGTGTGGTTCCTGACCAGTGGATGAGTATGCTTGACACAGACATTTTAAATGATAATAAGTTTTACTGCTTGGCAGAGAAACAGCACTATAAGCTGCCATGTTGACAGCATCCTCCTGACTTTTGTGTTTCTGGAAAATGAGAGTGACTACTGGTATTTTTGGAAGGCTTGAAAGCAGTTTGCATATTTCTGTTCATCTGGACAAGAAACCCAAAACCCCAGAGTTTTGATTCATCTGTTTTGGAAAAGCAACAGGATCGGGTTTTTTGCCGGGTATATAATATTGCTAGGCATAGGATAGTAGTGGGTTCATAACCAGATGTATTCTGTCGTTCAACTGAACAATTTTCTGAAAATAAAAAGTGGCCTCATGCAGAGATGAAGTGTCCAACATGCCTGTCCTCAAAGGTGGTCTGTGACATCTGGAAAGCCAGGGAGCCCAGCCCATGGCACAGGGGGTTCCTGCTGCTCCTTGCACTCAGGTGCTGCCCACATTTCAGGGTGGCTCATTCCCTGCTAGCAGCCTCTGTGATCATCGTGCAGATGCCTACCCTGAACTGAAGGAGAGGTTGTGGTGTGACCAGAAATGTCACCAGGCATATCCAGGGGGCTTCCTCAGTTCAGCTGTGGCCCAGGACAGCCCCACCAGACATTTAATGGAGACAAATGTCAAGTTGCAGTTTCTGTGGGCTCTAGAGGTCTGTCCAGCTGGAGTTTGTTGATTAGATGCAGACTCATCTGTTTACTACCCTACTTACCTTACTTACCTGACTCCACTTTCTCCTGTAGTGGAAATATAAAGGATAAAACTCTGTTCTAACAAGGCTTTATGGTTTAACAACTTTGTATGGTCCTACAGTCCTACTGATGTCCTCTTTATTTATCATTAGCCTTAGTGTTTGAATTACCTGAAAATGCATGCTCATTCCTACACTAAACTAACCCAATGAATTCTGAAGCATTTAATAAAGGAAGAAATACTGCAGGGAAGTTACACTATTTAAATTACCTCTACATAGTGTTTCAATTTATTTTTGTTTCTTTTCTTTTTTTTTTTTTTTACATTCAGTTATCATACATTGCCCAAGAAAGCATTTATTCTAGTTCCTATGGGAACATATGCATAGCTATAATACACACAAGCAAGGCTAAAATCTTTGAGGTGGTGTAAAATAAAAGCAATTAAACAATATAAATACAAATACTAGGGAAAAAAAATCTTGATTCTAGGTAGGCTATTGGCAAAGAATTGCAACAAAGACGTGATCTCCCTTTTTTTTCGGCTTAAAAACCATGGATGAGTAATCTCTCACAGGAAAGCAAATCTAAAAAAAAAATACTCATGCAACTGTCTGCTTTTCATTCCCCTAGCAAAATGTGCAAAATGGTCTTCATTTCCAGTTGTATTCTCCATTGACTGTTGCAAAACACTGTTCTAACAGATTGTCCTTAAATAATAGATGGGGCAAAGTGTACGGAAAGAGGAGTCTTAACTGTGGAGTGTTTCTAGCAGCAGCAGAAGCTACCTGCTTGGAAGTACCACATGTTTCATATGGGATCCAACATGTAAGGTTTGTCCAGAGAGGGTGCAGACAAAGCATGAGGAAATGGCATCATCTAAATGAAGTGTAAGCCAATTCCAATTTTTTATTGGTTGGACATAATTTACTCTAAGGTGTGACTCAAATAACTTGAGGAAATACCCCTTGAGTTTCTAAACCACTTCAGTAAAATATTTTAGTCTATCTTCACTAAAGAATTAATTTCTTAATGTTGGGTTGCTTGAATAGGTATGGAGATAATAGTCAATACATCTGCATGCAAGCCAGCAGCTCATTGATTTTTCATTAAGGAAGGGGATAAATCACGCAAATAGTAAGAATACCTCCAGTGCATTCCCACAATTCCTCCCTTAAGCACAAGTCAGAAATTTCTTCTTGAAATTCAGTAGAAAAGAATCATCTCAGTCACTTTAGCAAACACAATATTATTGGATATTGTCCATAATATTAGCAGGTCAGAGCAGTCATGATTAAGTCACAGTACAGTTTTGAAATTTTTTTTGTGAGGGACGAAATCCCGAGTGCCCGGAGCCAGCTGTATCTGGCACTACAGACAGCTCAGTGGGTGAGGCATATTCTCCTCTGCTTCATACCTTGAAATGATACTTGGTAATTTTGATCAAGTTGGAATTGTCCAATAATTTTTATTTTTATTTTGTAAAAAGTTGAGGAAGAGTTAAATTTAATATTTTTTAAAGATCTCTGTTATAGCAATGAATTGTGTGAGCATTCAGCTGCCAAAAGGTGCAGAGCTGCAGTCACTAGCCTCCATCCACAGGTCTGGATTGTGACTGTAGAAATATGCACATATATTATATGTAGTCATTTAAATGAGACTTTAGAAGCACAGGTAAACTATTTAGGAATATCTCTAAGGAAAGCAAAATAGATTTTATGTACTATCTTCAGAAAGCACTAACACAGTTTTCTGAACAGAGGTATGTGTCAGAATGGTATTATATCATCATGAGACAATTTTACCTGTTTTGATAAATATCTACATGTGTATATATGTATATATGTATGTAGGTGGGTATGTATATCCATATGGATGGGTATGTAGTTGAATATATATATATATTTTGGTTCAAACACAGGTATATACAGACACCCCTTAAGTTTGAATTGATTTCCAGACTGATAGCTAGACAGTTTTTAAAGGCTAATTCGCTACTACCTGATTAATTTGTTTTACAGGTACAATTAATGTTAAACATTTCCACCATTGATTCAGAACATTCAGACTAGATATATGAAAGATTTTTTTACAGTGAGGATGGGGAAACACTGGAAGAGGTTGTTCAGAAAAGTGCCAGGTGCCTCATCACTAGAAACAAAACTGAAGGCCAGCAGCCTGATCTAGATGAAGATGTTCCTGTTCAGTGCAGGGGGATTGGACTAGATGGTCCTTAAAGATTTCTTCTAAACCAAATTATGCTATGATTCAGTGATTCTATGAATATTATATGCCATAGCACATTAAAAATATATATATATCTATATGTAGACACATACACACATTTGTGCAACTGTGTACAAATTCAACAAAGGCAAATGCCAGGTCCTGCACCTGGGGAAGAGTAACACTCTGCACCAGCACAGGTTGGGGGCTGACCTGCTGGAAAGCAGCTGTGCAGAGAAGGACCTGGGGGTCCCAGTGGGCAACATCTGTCCATGAGCCAGCAGTGCCCTGGTGGCCAAGAAAGTCAAAGGTGTCTGTGCTGCATTAGGAAGGACATTGCCAGCAGGTCAAGAGAGGTGATCAGGCCTTTTAAGTCTGGAGAAGAGATGAGAGGAGAACTTATCAATGCATACAGATATCTCAAGGGTGGGTGTCAAGAGGATGGGGCCAGACTCTTGTTGGTGGTCCCCAGTGACAGGACATGGGGTAGTGGGTACAAATTCAAACACAGGTAGGTCCACCTGAGTATGAGGGGGAAAAAAGCCTTTATTTAAGGGAGGCAGGGCACTGGAACAGGCTGCCCAGAGAGGCCCTGGAGTCTCTTTCTGTAGCTATTCACCAATAGCAACCTGCTGTAGGTGAACCTACAGCAGATTGTTTGGACTTCACAATCTTCAGAGGTCACTTCCAACCCCAAGAAGTCTGTGATTTTGTGATAGAAGACAATTATCTTTAAGTAGGAATATACTTATAACCATGCAGTTTTCTTTTAACTGGAGGTCATACATTCCCTTAAAATTTTTTTATTTACTACTCTAGTAAATAATATTCTTATTAAAATGGAATAATAATTCTGATTTTAGGGGTTATATCATTTAATGAGAATTCCTCAATAGTTCTTAGATCCATGCATTGCTTCCTTTCTCCCAAATATTCAGTATGCTCCTTTTTTTTTTAACTGGCTCATTTGATTCTAGTTTCTACTAACTTAATATTGATTTTGTTTTAGTCTCCACCTTCCACCTCCTTGGCCTTTCTGTTGAAATTAAATCTGTCTTTAAATGGATGCTATCCCAACCCCCAGTTGCCAGCACCTTAGCCTTTTCACTTAAATTGCATCTATTGTTAAATCAATCTTACTCCAGCACCCAGCGTTGCTCTCTTGAGCTTTCCACTCAACATCACATACAGGCCTAAGTGGTGCCCATTCCTGTCTGTACCTTTCATCCAGCTGTTCCATTAAAATGAAACCTCTTTACAAATCCATTTTCCACTTCCAGTAGCAATCCTCTTACTTCTCCATTTCTGAATGGCAGCTGCCTTGTGTCTGTTTTAGTTTGTGGAGCTCAAAAAGAAACTTTTCCGACTCCCGCACTTCTGTGTAAACACCATCTCTCCCACATCTTAACTGTCATGCAGATAGGTTATCCTGATTTTTGGGTCTCAGCTTGAGCAACATCCATTTCATTGTTACTGCTGCCTGAGAGGTAATTTCCCAGTCAGCAAATCATGTCTAAGAGCTTTGTCTGGGAAGAACTGCTGCCTTGGCGTGGGAAGCGTCAGCCGGGAGCGAGTGATGTGCCCCCGTAATGAAAGGGTGTGCTGAGCCAAGGGGGGCACAGCTCTACACTGGGCTGTAAACTGTCTTCATTTCATGCTGAAAAGGAATCTGGGAATTCAGGGAGCAAGGAATGGTTAAGACAGCTGTTCATTGAGACAACTGTACCCACAGCTTCCCTGATATGATGTGTAGCTCCACCTGTTTGACAGACCCACCAGACTTGCAGATGAATTAGCAGTTTTAGGGGTCAGAGTTCTCAGTGTCTTTTCCTTTATGCTCATGCCTGGCCTGAAAGAGAGATGGTGAGGCTTCTTCTCAGAAGAAAGAAAAGTCCTCCCTTCTTCTTTACAAGTAAAGAAGAAGGGAGGCCTCAAAAGTAAGACAGATCCATGCAGGCCACCTGAGTTGAGAGACTGCCACTAATTTTTCCTGAAGATAAGGTTTGTTCACAATTCTAGTAGCACTAAGCTTTGAAATAGAGCAGTAGAAAAGCCAAACCTGCTAGTTTCTTGTTTTAAGGGAGTATCCATGACAAAAATCATACAATATGGCTATCTTTTTATCTGATGGGTTCCAATGTATGTAATCATGCATTATAGCCTTAGAGGATATTCAAACTACCTAGAAAAGTGGGTATTATAAATTTAAAAAGAGATGGCTATTCAGCAGTCAGTGAAGTACATTGAACCAGGCCATGAATTTCAGGTCATAGTCAGGTAAATTTTGAAGATAATTTTATTTGGTAATGGATACTTTCTCAAAATGTGGCAAAATTGAAAAAAGTTGAATAAGAATTAATTAACCACCATCTTTGAAAATCTCAGGTCCAAATCTCATAAATCTAAAGGCAAGCAGCATTTTCCCCCAAGAAAAATTCTCAGTTTTGTTTGGAAGAGAAAGGGATAAACAATGGTTACTGACAAGATCAAAGCAAGAGAAATACCCTTGAAAATAAAGTATCACAAGAATTTCTTAGTAGAACCACAGTAAAAGAGCAAAAGAAAGGAGAAATTATTAAGTCAGTTAGTCAGAGTATGGTGCTAATTAGCACCAAGGTTGTAAGCATGATTCCTGTATGGGCCATTCACTTAAGAGCTGGACCCAATGATTCTTGTGGTTGCCTTCCTACTCAGAATAATTGAAAATATTGAAAATATTGAAATATTGAAAATAATTTAGGTGATGGCTAGTAAACACTTTCCTTTATCCTGTGAAATTCTCATCTCTTCTTTAGTTCTCTTTACTTTGTTTCTGATGTCATCACAACTTCAACCTTTTTTAATTCCTCCTGTTTTAAACTTTGACTTGTTTTCTATATGTTGTGCTTTTTAGATTTTTTTAGTTGTGCTATTTCAACAGCCTTAATGGTTTCAGATAAGCAATATTTAAAGCAAGAGGCGTTGTCTTAATAAATCAGGAGATATAGCTGTTATGGTTTTCCAGCTGGGCCAGTTGGTCAAATAAAATATATTGCCTGCTCCTAGAAAAGCTGCTTTTTAAAAAGGCTACATTATATTTATTGCATTTAGTCTGTATTGCTGATGTGCTTTATTAACTCTGGCTCACAACAAGTCTTTCTCTCACCAGTGCTCTGTGATTTGGGTCATAGCTGGACTCACTTCAAACTTCATTTGACATTCTTTTGCCTTGAATCAGTAAATATACAGTTGGTTTTGCTAGCAGAAATTTAATCTCAGTTCATCTGTGGTTTTCTCAATATCACAGACTAGATACAGCAAAACTGTGGCATGTGACTCTCATCATTTATGTGATGGCTTTTATTCCTCTATTCCTTGGCATTGATTTCTACTCATTCTCTTTTCCTTCTTAATTTTGAAAATCTGTTGTTTTGGAGGACAGAAATTTTAGAGTTACAAGGTTTTCTGAAAAGTGTGTTTTTTACTTTATCTTTCTTCAGGAAGAGTTTTTTTATGATTGAGGGCAGTATTGCATTATCTTTCTTTTTCATTAGCAGATTGATTCACTGGTGGCTTCAAAGTGAGTGTTAATCCTGTTACAGACTCTACTGCAGACATTCATCTTTCCCCTAATATGAAATGATGCCACTTTCTAACAATGAGAAAACCATTTTCCAAGCCATCATGTTTGCTAACACATGTGATATTTCTTTTTTCACTCCATCATTTATGAGAAGACCACTGGTTATTGTAAGCTCCCATTTTATAATACTCTACCTTCTCAGCTCTATTTTCAAAGCTGAAAAATTAGTCATTTTATGTTTCGGGGTGTTAAGGAGCTAATCTGAGTTGGTAACAGAGATGATAATACCAAAAGCAATATTAAGAGATGAGAAAGTCGACTTGAATGTGAAGGTAGAGCAGCAAAAAAATCAATAAAAATATGAGGAGCAATAGATTTCCTCATTTGCAGAGAAACATAGAGAGGCAAATGGGTATTCATGGATGCACTTGGATGAGATCAAGTAGTAAACTTAGCAGATGTATCCACAATGGTCATATATTCTGAAGAATATAGAAGAACTTGGTAGTGCATTTACTGGAGTTAGAAAAGGCTCACCTGATACTGATAAACAAAAGATTATTTTGCTGGCTTCCTCATTTTGAAAAATTAAAAGCAAGAAGAAACAGAAGACTACGGTTTGTTGATTTGTATTCATTCACAGAGATGAAAAATTAAAAGTAAGATACCGAGAATTTGGAGATCACTGAAGGGATTTATCCACTTCTATTTGCAATCTGTAGGCTTTCACTCAGAGAAGGCACAGTAGGACCACAGACTTCTGCTGGGAGGGGTGTTCTGCTGGGATGAGAGGAGGGCTCCATCAGTGCTGGAGGAAACATTGCCTGCCTAGCAGAGGAAAAAATGTAGTTTGGATCTAAAGACATTAAAACCCTGTGAGGTTTTCTACCCCCTGGTAGAAAACTTTGGAGTCTGCCACCCCAAGGATTGAAGCGAGCAGACTGCCCCTAAGGGAGGTGTAGCTGTGAGTGCAGTGTAGATGCAGAGTGGGGAATGCACACAATGCCCCACACAGAGGAGCCAATGTCATGTGGTGAAGCAGGATTTCTACTCAGAATGTCACTCTTAGTCTGTTGAAGACAGGTAGAGAAATTATAAAAGAAATAAAATTAGGCCTTGGTCTGCTAAATTCAGAGCTGGCCTGTCACTTCTAAGTGCAGCTTAGTAGTTTGCAAGTTCCCATGTAAAAATAATCTTGGGAATGAGCATCTGTTAAAATAACAATCTGTTCCTAGGGTGAAAAATAAGTGCACCTGTATAATCAATAAGTTCTGTCTCATGAGAATCAGTAGAGAAAATATATAAACTAACTAAAAATACAGAAGTTTGATCAATATGCAAAATACCATGTACTGACCAATGAACTAAGTGTGAATGTATTGGCAATCAATAAGATCAATAAGATCTGACACAATGCCTTCTGATAATTCTATAAAATATGACCTATACAATAAAGATGGGGCTTTTACTGCGTGAAGAAAATGGAGTCCTGGCTGTTTTATTACAACAGCAATCATGAGGGCAAAGGGAGGATGATAAATGAAAAGGAGGATGAGGAAATGGAAATGGCCTCATCTAAAATGGAAAAAAAATGTTAAATAATGAATGTTAAATAGTGTTAATGGGTTTGATATCATAAAGTGGAAAATAGCATTAGATCAGTACTCTTGAAAAAGCTGACAACTGACCTATTGGCTACTGGAAGTACAAGTTTTAGCATCTGTAGCCAGGTCAAGTTATCAAGTCTTTTGAAGTAAAGATGGTAGCTCTGTACCTGGATCCCAGCAAAGTCAGCTTCTAAGAAAGGAGGGGCCAGGGAAGAAGGAGACTTCCCTGACTGGCAGCAAAAGACATAAACTGGCAGGCATGTTAAGCAGATTTTAAAGCAAATAAAAAAGAGTTATAAAGGAAAGAAAAATTGCAACATGGGCTCAATGTGACAGAGCTTTAGTCAGCCAGACCTTTGAAGCGGATGTGCATGATTTCCTTTATAGGAAACTTCCCCAAAATACCACAACACAAAACTCATACAAGGCAGAATTAATTACATTATAAACCAGCATGCTTTTTAAATGGAAAAATTTGAAGTTACTGCATTATACAGAACAGAAATGAAAGGCTTATAGCATTTCCTGCATTGTTTTCTATGTCTGTGTGGTTGAAGGACCATTTGAGTCACAGCCAAGTCTCTGGCTTCTTGATTTGCAGGTGTTCTGCTTGGCCTGCCAAGTTCTTTCCATCTTCTCTTAAGGCCTGCCTGGTTTGCTGCTCCCCACTGCAGTCTCTGCTTGAGGAGCAGGTTGGCAGCTCCTTCCCTCTCTGGCTTGCACCCTGTGCTGTGCCATGAACACAGAAACTCTCCTGAAGGCCCTTGGTTCACTTTTTATGAGACAAGTAAAGACACAAACACATGAAGCAAATATCATGCCATAGAGGATGATAGTAGCAAGTTTCAGAAGCAGTCTTTCATCCCTAGGAAGGTGGGAAGCTGGGAAAATCCAGAATCACTCAGTGATAAGAGGAATCCCTCCAGTCCTGTAACCTACTTTTTAAAAACAAAATTAATGTTCTGTTGTGAATGGATGATGTGAACTTTCTTCAGTACATAGAAATCCTTTCCTCCAAATGTCACGTGTTCTAATATGTCATGAATTTGATCTTGCAAATACTTTTATCTAGGAATTTTATCTTTAATTATTCATTAGGGTTGAACAGGTTCAGCATTAATTTCAAAAATAGGGAATATTCATTTCTCTAAAATATCAGTGGCTTGCAGTTAAGGTTAGAAAAAGCAGCTGTGGTATTCTTGGGTGTATAGTAATGAAGTAGGTATAAATATTTCAGTGTTGAATCAAAAATAAATTAATTGGATCATACTGACAAATAACTGAACCCAAAAGTAATGGATACAAAGAAAGACAGGTCAGGAACAGAGCTCTGTGGGACTCAACTGATAGGAAAAAAAAACCAACTAACAACTTGAAAGAACAAAACAACTAACCTGCAACCTAGCAATGAACTGTAAGTGGAATAGATCAATTCCAGCTGGTCTGAGATCTGCACTGAACATGTTTGAAAGAACGCTGTAGTTTATGGCTTCAAACTCAGCAGTAATATAAAGGCACACTAATACATAGTGTGGATTCCTGAATTGAAATACCAAAAAAAGATCAAAGCATAACTTCAAAAAGCAGATTCAGAGTTGTGTCTCTTTTGAAGTCAATTTGGACACGTTTATTGTGAAGATCACGTGTCTGGAAGTGTGACTGAAGCTGTAACAGCATTCTGTACAATAGTCTTGGGAATATTTGAGTTGCCATTTTAGTGGATAGATTGGATGGATTAGTAGGTAGAACTCAATGGCTTGTTGTTCTCCCAATATTGTGTGAATATAATTGTGATAGATGTAGTTTCTGGGCATTTAATGTCTTTTATTAATGTTTTATTTTTCCTTTGCAGGTTTAATTTGTACATAGGCAGTATAGTAACATAAAGAAGAATCACTGAACATACTGCATCAAAAGGGAATAGATCAGAAAGGGTACCTGAAAAGAAAAAATAATTAACTAGTGAAGACTAATTTTTACCAATTTTACATCACTAATTTTCTTACTGTATTAAAAATTATCTAGGAAGTTTTAATTAGTACTGTTTACAATTTACTTTGGTCACACACAGAAAGAAAGCTACCCTTCACTGTATTTGAAATCTCAGACTAGAACTAGCAATGGCACCTTAAAATACAAGCCTCAGGAAACAAAACAAAACAAAACAAAACAAAACAAAACAGCGTTATCTGTTTGAAATATTTTTAAATACAACTTCCATATATTACTATTCTCACAGGGATGTTAGCATTTTCATTAAAATGAGGAACAGGAAAATATAGAGACCTATAAAGGAAGAAGATGTATAATCAGATATACTTAGTTTGAATTGCATTGCTGAAAAATAACATAAGTCACAGCCAGGTATGCTGAGATGTACGGGATAGTTGATGCCCAAGCTGATAAGTATTTAGAGACAGTACAGTATAGCATTTTAAAGCAGAATGGAAACTACTCCTCATCAACTTAAACTTTGAATGTGGGTTGGCAGATAGCACCATGTCAGGAAAAATGAATGTTTTCTAAAGCCTAAAGGAAACAATTTGCACATACCTCCAGTGTAAAGCGTATATATATACATATATATATATATATATATATATATATATGTACACAGTGAATTAGTGATAATAAACTTGTAGTAAATATTACTTGCTAGCAAATACTTTTCTACATGCTTTATGAGTGATAACCATACTTTTCTAGGGACTTTTACCATGTAATGGTCAGAAGTCCTTAATGATATGAAAGTGACTGAAAATTACCTACTTTTAGGGGAAAAAAACCCAGCCAAACACCAGAATCAGACAGTCTTCTACTTAGTTTCAGTAGTGGGATGATATGGCTGTAAATATCTTTCAAAGGGATGGCACAGAGAAGATTTTTGGAAGATACTTTCAGATTTGGAATGACCAGAGGGGGTCTGAGTTAAGAAGGTTTGAGCAATTTTCACTTACTAACATTGTGGATCTTCTTCATACTTCCTTTATCTTACTGGGCAGTCATATCCTTGGAGAATAAATGATATTGATATCTTGGATGTCACATCTCTAGTAAAATGAGGACAGAGTTCAGTAACAAGGACCATAGATAAAATTTCCATGCCAGTGCCCTTTCTAAGGCAGCTTCTGAGATGATCCTTCTTTCAGTGCCTCCCTGTAGAGAAGTGGTGCTTAGATGTTACAAGGCAGGGCAGTTTTTAAAATTATGATCTATCCCACTGGTGAAGACTAAAAAGAAAATGTGGTGCAAATATCTTAATAATTACTGTGGAACATTGAAATATTCCCCTTCTAGCTTCCAGTAATAAAAACTTAAGTAAAAGGTTCTCTCTTAGTAATTTTCTACCACTTTATCCTGTTTTAACCTGATTACCATCTGCCAGTAGTTTATAGAGACAGAGAAGCAATCAGAGTGCCACAAAGGATTACTGATATCTCTTCTTCTCACTTTCTTAATTGTCCTGCAGACATTTTCCCTCCTTTAGTCCTCTACATAAGTGAGAAGCTATTCCTGTGATCCTGCAATGGAATGTGTGATTCTTCTGCTACATGGCTTGGGACTTAGGTGCTCAGGCTTAGTATGAAGAGGGGAAAATGGGTGGTATTGGCTCCAGACAGATGGCTTGTGCAGTGAAGGGTGAAAGGGCAGTGGATCTCTTGAGGAGGGAAGGCAACTGAAAAAGCACTTTTTTCAGAAAAAAACTTGCTTATCTGGAAAGTTTATGTAAGCTACCAGTGCAAACATTGGAAAGTCAAAAGTTTGGATTTCATGCATGTAGCACTGACTTATCATCAATCCCCCAGTTTTGCTTCCTGTTCCTAATTGATTTTTGTTCTTTTCTGCTAGTTACACCCTCCCCAGTTGCATGCCTTTTCTTAATGAATGTAATTGCATTGATATATTGCCATTCAATAAAAAATCTCAGTACAAGGAAAATACTTCAGTGCAAAATAGTATTTAGAACCCCAGAGGTTAAGAAAATCTTCTTTCCCTAAAAATACAAGTTTGAACACTTGCTAGTCTGCCTCTCTCTTGGAAAGGAGACAGCTGAAGGTGCCAACCATTTGAGCCATCAGCTTCGGGGCTTACTCCCATTTATAAAATGGAGAGGCAGGCATGAATAGAATATAAGGTATTCCAGGCTAAGAGACTGCAGGATCTCCTAAGACCTGTGCTATTGCCATGTTGCTGCTCAGTTCATACCCTGCACCTCCTGACATGCTTAGAATTTTTCAACTTTGAAATAAGAAATTAGTAACATACCAATGAGCTGACAAGCTCTGGCAGCTGTATGCACAGGGCCTGCCAGCAGGTCAATGGGATATTGCCAGAGAAGCTGAATTCCAGATGAGAGGGTGGAAAAGGAGAAAGGATTGGTTTTTTCTGAGCTCTGATTCTCTTACACTAACTTCAAAGGAAAGCAAATTTTAACTTGCATATGGGTGAATGCACTGGATAAATAGTAGTAAGGCAACCCGAAATGTCATCTGCCCAGGAAAGAATAACCCTCAGAATTACTGATGACAGTGGGTTCACTTTCTTCAGCCAGCAGCATACTGCCCTTTTCTCACTCGGGCAGATTATGACAGCCATTGCTCTGATATGGCCCGTGAATGAATGAACATCACTTTAATGGACTGCCTGTGGTGGACAGCCAGCACAGATTTGCACTTCCAAGCACAGCAGGTAGTGAACTCTAAAGGAACATTTCACACTGGCCATTAAGCATCCAGCATGACCACAAAACTGAGGTGACACAAGGAGAGAGCAATTCCCTGGGAATAGGGATCATGTTTTGCAGCCAGCTGCAGATAAAATAACCAGCTTCTGCTGTAACCTGCTCTTATCTGTGGGATGCTAAAAAATCCTCTCCCTGGGATTTTAAGTTTCTCTCTGTATGACTGTAGTTAATGACTGGACTACATGGGGAGTTTGTTATTTAGTGACTGAATATCCCTACTGCTGACAAGTTGTGGTTGTTGGTTTGGTTTGGTTTTTTTTTAATTTAAAGCATAGTCCTATAGAACTGTATAGAACACTTTTTTTTAATTGAACTTTCTTCCAGGCTTATGCAACTTTCTGAAGCTACTTAATGTAGTCCTGTGAATCTATGGCAGAAACTATCCATAATCCATTAACCAGGCAGAAATAAACAAAACCAATTATTTTATATCATCCCTAAACCAATGTTTTCTTCTTGGAAAACCTACATAAATGTTGCTGTATTTACTGCTGGCCAATTAAATAGAGGTTTGTATGCATCCAAAAGTTCGTTCAATGTAAAGTTTGAAGATATTTGATGCCTGCTTACGCTGAAATGTACATAATAATGTCTGTGCCTCCAACGAAAATAAAAATTAAATTTTCTGTGTTTAATGGCCACTTGTGGTCATAGTCCTGGAAGACTACTAATTATAAGGGATGAAAATACCAGGTAAAATCAAAATTAATTTTTAAAACTAGAAGTAACTTATAATTCAAATAATTGATGACAAATCTTCATATAAAAGAGCTATAAGCCATAAAATAGAGTGCATAATGAAAAAAGGCACATTCCATTGCTTGTGTGATGGAACAGCTTCTTGCCTTGAGAATGAGCTTCACATAAATTTTAAGGTGAACTTCAGCTTTAATGCTGCATAAGATATCTTGGATTGCAAAAGAGAAAGCCTCAGCTAAACAGGCTTGAGCAGCTCATCTCAACAGTTCCGGGATGGTGCTATTAAATATATTCTCCTTGTCAGAACAAAGACATGTCTATATTGTCAATCATTAATGCATCTCGACTTTATTTCTTGCTCAAGAAGATTTGTTGGTAGAAAGGCTAGTTACTTTTCATTCTCTCCCTGCTTACAATTGCAGATAATTCCTGTAATTGCTGAGATGAATGATGTGAGGTTCTGAAGTGGTGAATTGCCTCAAAAACATTCTTTTTCTCCTTGGGTTAACGTGTGCTGAATTAAAAAAAAAAAAAAAAAAAAAAAAAAAAAGACAAAAACCCCAATCAAACTAAAAAAACCCCAAAAAACACTGTGGACATAATTTCTTCTAAAAAATTATTAGTTAGTAAATGTGTAATGTATTAGACATCTAACATTTAGCTCTGAGGTTCCCAACAAATGAAGGAGATCGATCTGTTAAAGCATGTCCAGAGGAGGGACACCAAGTAGATTAGAGGGATGGAGCAACTCTCCTATAAGGAAAGGCTGAGAGAATTGGGATTTTTCAGCCTGGAGAAGAGAAGGCTTCAGGGGTGAGCTAATTGTGGCCTTCCAGTACCTGGAGGGAGCCTAAAGGAAAGATGGGGAAGGACTTTTTTGAAGAGCATGTACTGACAGGATGATTAGACCTTATGAAGAAATTCTTTATTGAGAAACTGAGGAGACTCTGAAGCCGTTTGCCCAGAGAAGTTGGATGCCCCATTCCTGGAAGTGCTCAAGGCCGGGTTGGATGAGTAGCCTGCTCTAGTGGAAGGTATCCCTGTGGCAGAAGGGTTGGAACTAGGTGATCTTTAAGGTCTTTTCCAACCCAAACCATTCTCTTATTCTGTGGTTTAAAAATCAACTTTTACAACAGTTCATCTGCAGCTATTTCCTCTGAAAGGATTTGATCCCACTGGTGCTGAAGTAAATTTTGATGCATGTTACAGCATAGACTGACAACATTCTGAAGGACAGCTGTGACCTGAAAGAAATACAGTAGAAAGAGGAGGTGCAGATTGGCTGGGACGGGCACTCAGGCTGTGCAAACTCTTCAGCACATTATGTCCAGCTTTAAGAGAACAGTCTTCAGGAAGCAGTGGTGCTGCATGTTTGAAGTTCAGTTCAATATGATCAAGTTAAGTTTTTAGCCATTTCTGGACTCAGGAGCAGAAGCAAACTGAAATCAACAGGAGCATTTCCACAGATTTCAGTGGGTATTTTATTAGTCTGTCAATCTCTAAGCTTTATTTTCCCATCGCCTCACCCTGGATAAGCACTCTTGGTCTACCTAGTGCACACATTGACTGGGAAAGGACTGCTTTGTCATTCATTGCTCATTCAGCAATTACCATAATGAGTATCAGAATTCTGCTTAGGACTTTTGTCTATGTGCCTATATATAACAAGTGAAGGAGGTTGCTTTCCATGTGACCAAAGAATCCTACTGTACTGTGGGTTTGTCAGCTCTGGACATGTCTACAAAAGGCCCTTTGAAATCAATAGAATAGTCTTTTTCACAAACCTGCTTTTAAGATTCTAGAATAGCATGAAATTTTGGCCTATTGGAGCTGCTTAAAACCTTACCAAAAAAACAAAATCCAAGACTCAGACCAAAGTGTCTTTTTTAAAAATCATTATCACCATAGAAGGGACTAAAAACTTCTCAAGAGCACATTATTTCTGACATGAAAAGTAGAAGGATTCTGAAAAGGTGTCCTGACCCCACAAGTTCATCCAGAGAAGATACTGCTGCTTTTTCATATTTAGTGATCACTTGTTTGTTCTTAACTTAGCTCTCATGCATTTGGTTTTTATTTGTGCTTTTCTACAAGTCCATTGAGCCTGAAGAGTTTAGGTGAAATTAGGTTCACAGGCTAAACTGTTTCCATTGCCTAAATTTCTAAACACTTTTAAAGGAATTTAAGGGGAATTATTAAATTTTATATACATATATAAATATGTATACACACACACACACACACACAGAGACAGATATTTCCCTTAAGAGAATCAGCTATTTTACCCCTTAGTGGTTTCTCTTTACATGCTCTGCACATCCATGAATGCTCCTTTTGCACACACACTGGCAGGAGAGTGTATGTCTGCTCATCCAACTGCTGCCTGATTTTCCAGGCATGGGGCTAAACAGACCCCATGGAAGACAGAGCATGGAACCTTTTGCAAGCAGTTTCCACAGCATCTTTATCTACTTGCTTTATTTCTTGTATGCAAACCTGTGCATGAATTTTATTTTTTTTTTTATATAAACATAATTTGTCCACATTTCTTTTTCAGTTGACATATTTTCATTTCCATTTGTTCATTTCTGGAACTGTTGTATTTTCAGTTGATTTCATAGGCGGACTTGACACATACTCCTTCCGACAGCCCCCCCAGGAACATGTTGAGTTAAAGCCTGTAAAGCCTGTAGGTAAGGTTCTGGTCTCACAGACCACATTAATCCTTCTAACTGAACTGAACTGAAAGCTAACCCTCTCCTAAAATAATTTGGGCATCAGATTACTGATAATTTCATTATATTTTAATTAGAAGTTAATTGAAAATTAATCCCCATAACACATTGGAGTAAGGACACTTTGTCATTGATGGCATATCTGCTAAAGCAGGAATTAGGAGATATCACCATGTCTGCCACGTCGTGCCTCATCTTAACGCAAGGAGAGGCTCTCACTGAAGGATGGAATTGCTTCCTTGCTGAATTTTTAGCAAGAAAAGAGCTGGTTTAGAGATTCTGCATCTGCAGAAACCTTAATGAGATTAACCCATTTATAGAAAAGCAGTAGTTTTTACATTTGTCCAACTACTGAAAGAAAAAGTTTTGCTGAAAAACTTCTTGTCATCTTAAAATCTATCTGTAGAATTTCACTGGAAGTTAATTATCTCTCTGTCATCACTTATTTGCTTGAACCATAAAAATCATTTTCATAGACTCTTCCTGCTTTGCTACCTAGTGAATAAGGTTGAATGCATATTTACTCTTTTTATCTGGAAAAAAATTAGGATATGGAGTGACATTACTAGTCTATGCATTTTGGCAGAAGCTCATAGAACTTCAGGTAGATGGTTTTTCAAACTATTATTGGTAAACCAGAAGTTGTTAATTTGGAAATTCTTTATGGCTGGAACTTGTTGTGATGTTGCTCTCTGTCTTTAAATTTAGCTTTGGGCCTTTCATGCCTCTTAAATGCAGCATGAAATGCACACACAGCTAATTGACTGAAACTGATTTAATGACTCTATTTTCTTATCAGTTAACAGAATTAGAATTAGAATGGATTGAAGGTTTTTCCTGCTGTACGCATGTGCTCACATGCTCAGAGTTTTAATTTAAAATGGACAGTTGCTAAAAAATTGTTTGGGCTTGGAACTTGACACCTGAACTTTGTGACTTTATTAATTTTTGCAGGATTTTATATTTTATTCATGATGCAGCTTTCAAATTGCAGAAATAAAGAGACAAAATTTTACTAAAAATGTATCCAAATATTACAGAATATGAAGGCCCAAAATTATATTAGAACAGGAGCAAATAACACATTAAAACAACTAAACAAAGTTATGACTTTTGACTAAGTACATGCTCTACATTTAAGTCTACATTTCTTTAGTAATATTACATTAAATGTCTATTTTGCTGCATTTTCTGTGAGAAAGAGGACTGCAAAATGGGGGTTTGAATCTTCTCAATAAGCTGTTAGACTAAAAAGTTAAATTGATATTCAGGAGCAAGAAGGCCACACCTGCAGCATTTACATCTCTCCATAAAAGATTTTAATCTCTAAACCTGCATTCAGACTAGTTTTAAGCATCAAGTGCATAAATCTTTAGTACTTTCTTAGCAAACCTAGTATAATTAAAGAAGACAATAAAAGAAATATCTATTAAATACTTACAAATACATTCCTGCAAAATATATGCTTTTTTTTTTTTCAGTAGAAGAGTCACAGCATCTGATAATTTGTTCTTGATAGGAGATTTTCAATAAGTAGCTCAAGGGATTTGGAGGTTGTTGGTGATCTTACAGTACTGGAGAATAGGAGTTATCTCTCCATTTCCTACGAATGTGTATCCTTGTACTGCTGGGAGAGCCTCTCTGGCCTCTTTATTGCTTCAAGGAGTATAAAACTGGGACAGAAATTATATTGGGTTTCCTTTTTATTGATGTTTTGGTTGTATGTACTGAAAGATATAGAGGACCTTTATCTAAGCTGGGAGGGAAATTATGTCAGTGATCAAAGTCTGAGTTAAAACCCAAATTGCTGGAAATAGTTTGGTCAGTGGATTGTGCCAGAACTTTGCAGATGTTTATCTCTCTGCAGCAGGTTAGACTTCTTGACTTCTTTTGATAAGTTAATTGCTGTATGTATCAGTTACATACAGTCTGAAAATTCTTATTATCTCTAAAAAGGGACTTCTGGTGTCTAGGTTGTGCAAAACTCCATTTCTGAGAGTTAGAATTCTCTTAGAAATTAACATGAATAATGCTTGTAAAAATACATGAAAAGCCTTTATAAATGTTACTTTATAGATGAAAGCTTGGCTATATTTCCCTTTTTCTCATCCCTTTTATTTCCTTTATTTCATTCAAAAATTAACTAAACATAGCCCACTGAAAATACAAGGCTCTGTGGTCTCATCCAAGCTATGCAGAAGATAGTCTGCTTTAATCAAGTGCTCACATTCAGTACAATGTCTGCTTAGTGATCATTAATGATTAGCAAGACTAAGATTAGTTTTCCTACTCACCTCTGAGGAGAAGTTAAGTTTGAACTTGTTCCCATGGGGAACAATTTTTAATCCAAATGATCATGGCTTGCCCGTTTGCTCTTTGTTCTGCCTGTAACTCCATTAGACTATGGGACAAGGAGAAGCAGGAACTTTGCCCTCAGCCATGCAGTTTCAATTAAGGTGTATGTAAGGCAGGAGACAACAGGAGGAGTAGAAAAAATATCATTGTGTTGTGTCAGTTGGGACTAAAGCATATGGACCACGCATAAGAAGACTGTTGTGCCTGTTTGAATCACAGAATCAGCAGCCAGGTTGCTCAGTAATATTTAGAAACCCTTCATGTGGAAAACAGAGAAGCATGGTGGCTAGCAGGAAAAAATATGAAGATACATTTTGGCTTGCATTAGAGGTTATTATTAATAATTATTATATTATAATATATGTTAATAGGATAATATAATATTCATGCTATAGTAATAACAATGTACTAATATAGTAATGAAAATTTTAATTATAATTGTAATGGTAGTAATAATAATAAAATAAACTAAAAGTGCTACAGCTATCTGGGCAGACACTGAATCCCTAATTCTAGTTAGGGATGTCCCTAGCCTTTTCAAGAACAATACTAATTTGTGCTTGTGGAATTGATCCACTGTATGAGAACTGATACCAGTGGAGAGGTCACCACTCCATGATGCATCTGTGTGATCCTGTCCTGTTTCTATCTTCTCCTGAGACTTTACCCACCTTTAAATTGCTCTGAAAGACCAACATAGATTTTCCAAGATTACACAAGTGAAAATGATTACAGGGAGAATACATAGATTCAGCAGATGTGTCGCTGTGGTGAGGACTATAAATAGTGTGAGTCCAGCTCAAATGCTCATGTTTGTGACCAGATCACATCAGAATTTTATAACTGGGTGAAAATATGTCTCATGCTGTTGAAATATATTATGCTAAAATGAATACGTGTATATATATATATATATATATATATATATATATATATATATATATGTATAGTATCATATTATATATATAATGTATACTGTGTATCAATATCATATATTGTATGAGCTTCAGATATGCTTTACCAGCTATGGGACTTCTCCCAAATGTTTTTTGCTTTTGTGGTACTCACAGTACAAAGCTACTGCTTTGCACCCAGCCATTCATTCTTGAGTCATATAGGTGAGTCTCACAGCTGATGAAATTATTGACCACGTGAGATATAACCACTTGTTCATTAGTTACTAACCTCTCAACTTGTATGAATTTACAGCTTATTAATTAGAAGATAGACAAAATAAATTTTAATTTGTGAGTAATTCTTATATTCCACTTTTTAGGTCGAAGTAAGTAATGAACATGGACTCAAGACTTCTGCTGCTGTAGCTGAAGAAACAGATTTTAGAAGAAAAGACCAACCTTGTGAATCATCCTTCTGGAAGAAACCCACCACATCTGTTCCTCACAGCATGTGGATTGTTCTTCCCACAGGCTCAGTGTCATTATCAGCGTTGTTATTTGGTAGATCCTTGTAGATGATCTTGAATTTTTAAATAATTTACTTATATGGACACTTGTAAATTGTAAAATTTTTTCTTTTTTAATTTCAGTATTTTTACAATGTTTAGTGTTGAGGCATGAAAACAAAACAACCTGTGAAAACTAGGAGGAGGGTGCATCTTTTTCAAAAGTTCAGTATTTTTTGACTGAGAGGATCATACTGTGCCTGGTCAAGATTGTGTCAGTAAACAGTAATTTTGACTCCAAAATATTCAGTGGGAGTCAAACCCCAACAGTGATCAAGAGATCATTTCAGTGCTGTCTTTAGAATTCACAATGTCACTCCTTGCATCTTTGAACTGCTGAATGCAGCAGGGATTGATGTATGGCTCTTCTTACCCAGATGTTCAAGCACTAATGTACTCACCTAATTATTGCAACTCATGTATGACTCCTCCTTTCCTAATCTCTTTTGCCCCAAGTCCATCTCGAGTAGCTGTCTCTGATTTGAACAGAAGTAGGATGACTGCTCAATTGATGTCCATCTCTAGGAACCCTTACACCCAGGGCTGTTTAGATGTCTGTGATTTGCACATTTTTAAACTCCTTTCCTCCCTTCTCCCAGGAAGAAGCCAAGCATGAATGTACAGTACAAGGCACCAACTGAAGCCTTAGAAGCCTCTGGGGACTAATTTTCTCTTAATTTAAAAGTAAACAAGCAAAACTGAAAAATGTGTGTAAAAAATTGTAAAGTTATTTGTAAATACTTCTAGACAAAGAACATGTATGTAACTGTGGTATTTTGTTTTCTATTCTGTCACCACTAGCATAAAGTGATACACAAAGCTATTTTCTCTGGAGAGCTGTTTTTAACAGAACACTTTGTTTCTTTCATCTTAATTACAGTATAAAGTGCTGTGTAGATTTCTATGCCCCAGAGAGTCTCATCTCTCTACAGAGCTTATGTGCCTCAACATTGAGCAGAAACATCATGAGGGTTTTGAGTCTGTTTGTGGTTTTGCACTTTTTTCACTTAAACATTTCATTGGTGGAGTAGCCAGGAAGGCTGTTCCTTCTGATGTGTATTTCTCTACCTCTGCACCAGAGGCTGAACAGTTTCCCACAAAGTTCCTCCATAGGTACCCTAAGAAACATCCAGCTGATCCTGAATTCAGGTCCTGAATTTTCAGTCTTCTCTTCTATCGTGTATTTTCAAGTCTGAGCAGGTGAGAGCTAGAAGAGAGCTTGTCTCGATTCTTTCTCTCCTAAAATCTGTGTAATTTACCAATATGAACCTATTGGGGGTGCTAATGAATACAGTGGAAGCAGAGTCTAATATTTTCAGGTGACAAGGGTCTTGTGTGACAAGGGTACATCCACCTGCTTTCCAGCTGGTTAACTTAAAGATCCCACCGGCTTTGGAGAAAGCACAACCTGAACTTTGGTTAACTTTCCCTGATACTGAGCACGATATAAGTATTAAGACAAAGTCAACAAGAAATGGCAACTGGAGAAAACCCCTTCTTTAGTGTTTCTTGGGCTGGATATACCTCAAATAAAAGTCTTCAGCTGACCCCAGTGCTGCCCTCAGGACCGTGTGGGAAGAACAGGAATGAGCGCTACAAACCCCCATTGATGGCACAGGCTCAACACACAATTCTGGCAGGGCTCTGGAAGTTTGTGTCTGATTTTCTGCCAAGGCATGTCTGCTGGACCATGTCCTACAGATTTGTCTGGATGTATCTAAAACCAATCTTTCTGTAGGTCCTTGAGAACTGTGTGCATGTCACAAAAATTCGGCAAAGACAGAACCTGAGTTCTCTTCCATTTGAAATATCTGTCACTTTTTAGCTAGGGAACACAAGGTAGTATATCCCAAATACACTTAAAATCTCAGAATCATTACCAATACAGTGAGTGTGCCATCTGTCTCACTTAGCAAACAGAACAATCCTGATTGAAAAGAATTTGTCTTCATTAGGACCAGCCAAAATGCAGACTGAAATGCCAAAGGAAACTGTCATTCTTTGCTAAACTGAGACACCCAAAATAGTATCAATCAACCTGTACATATTGGGGTACAAAAATCTTGAGAATAATAAATGCATTTGTCTGTTAATTGCTGTGTCCTGTAACATAGTAGGACATATTGGTGAACATTTTTGTAGGAAGCCTTGAGCAGTTCCTTGTTTTTTGCAAAACATACCCTCAGTGAGGTGTAAGGTGAGTCCCAGATCAGCCAGCTACGTAGGAAATAAATGTTGACTCTCTAAATAAACTTGGATAGTTTTCTTAAGCTTAACTGAACCATGCAATTTCAGAAAATGACTAGGTTTGTACTGCAAAACAGAATTTGCTGACAATCTTAAAACCTTGGAGATTATCAGTTGCTGCAAACTGTTCTGGTGGCATTAATAAGTCATACTGTCACACTTTAGGGCAGCTGAAGACCTGTCCTTCAAACTTTTAGACTTTTTTTTCTTTTCCCAAGTTTCTGTTTAATTCCAGTTTTTTAGAGAATCCGATTTGCCACAGTAGTTTAGCTGACAGTAAAAGTGGGGATGAGACTGCAGAAATACGGCACTACGTGTTCACTAAGGACTGAGCCAGGAAACTGAACCAGTTTCTTAAAAGAGCATCTGATGTCTTAAGGATCTGAAAACAAAAACTGTAGCAGGAAATTGACAGATTTTTGCCTGGTGCAGTGACAGACATACTGTGATTATATATTACAATTTGTGGAGTTATTGGCTCTTTCATATCCATAGAGATTTTTTACATTAAATTTGAAGTTTTTTGAAATTCAATTTTGATCAGAAGGAACTCTCTACAATGAAAGACTTTACAGCTTGGATTGGCTGAAGGGTGTTTTCCTAGTGCTAGGGTATGATATTATAGATTATTTATATTATTATATTATACAATATTAACTATTATAGATAATTTTCAATAGAGCTCTCTCAATTAAACCCATAGGAATTGATACCTGGCTTTATCCAATAACTGCTTTCAGGAGTGCAGGTGACATTGTCCAGAGAAGGGCAAAAAAGCTGGTGAAGGGTCTGGAGCACAAGTCTTTGAGGAGCATCCAAGAGAGCTGGGGTTGTTTAGGTTGAAGAAAGAGAGTCTCAGGGCTGATCTTATGACTCTCTACAACTCCCTGAAAGGAGGCTGCAGCCAAATGGAGTTCAGCCTCTTCTTCTAGGCAGCTAGTGATAGGATGAGAGGATATAGTCTTAAAATGCACCAGAGGAGGTTTAGGCTGGACATCAGGAACAACTTCTTTGCAGAAAATGGGATAAGACATTGGAATGGGCTGCCCAGGGAGGTGGTGGAGTTACCATCCCTGGAAGTGTTTGAGGAAGGGCTGAATGTGGCACTCAATGCCCTGCTCTGTGACCAAACACCACCTCAAGTGGTGGTGTTTGGTCACAAGTTGGATCTCAAGTTTGTTCCAACCTATTTGATTCAGTTATTCTGTGTTTAAGACAATGGTATTTACTGTATATTATTAATTGGAATTTGAAGCTAGGGTATCTGGTTGCTGGTTAGCACGAGACAATATTAACTTTTCTTATTTAAAACCGGAGACCTCATAGTTGGGTCACTAAAAAGGTTGTAGTTCTGCACCAAATAAATTGCAGATTTAAGCCTAAACAACTTCAAGTGCAGGCTTTCTTCGTTCACAGCTGCCATGCAGGACTCTTCTCCATGTTTGGATCCTGAGTTTCATCTCTTCCTCCAGCTGCCCACAGCTCAGGCATTGCAACACCATTGTCACCTCCAAGCACCATGTTGGCAGATGCAACCTTTTTCTCAACACTGCCTGCAACATGCTTCTCTGCACCCAGCTGCCTGCCTGTCTTTCATGTGGGGATTAGCAGGTTGAAAAGGCCAACCCAGCAATCTATCAAGGTCCTTTAACAGACTTTGACAGTGGAAAACAAAAACTGACGTCCCAAACTAATTGGCTTGCCTCCTTCCAGTATCAGCCTCATCTGGTTTAATTATAACAAATTACAACCTGGCAGCTTTTTTAGACAGAAAAAAAATCAGGTTGGGAAAATGTTCCTTCCATGTTAAAGCTTCAATATCAGCAGGATGTTTTTCACAAACCAGTTCATCTCTTGCCTGCTATTCTGGGCATTTTGACAGAAACCATTTTGGTGCCCAACACAGCGATGGGGTTATGTTGTTGCATACCACAATAACACTTTTACAGCAGAGTGGCTGGGCTGCATCCTCAGGCCATGTCAGATGGGTTAGGCCTGCATAAGGTGGAGGGTGCCCTCAACAATGCAGCCCTAAAAAAGTGGTCTCTCTCCTAACTCTGCCCAGGGAGCTGACTATCCCTGAAACCATAACTGGGGAATCAGCCTGAAAGGTTTGTTAGTTTGCAGAGACTTCTTGAGCAAACTAATAAATGTGTTATAGATAATCAGGGAATTCAGATCTGTGAAAATGGCTCCATAAAGAAGATATTTTATATCAAGACTACTGTTGCAGTGTTTGCCCCTTAGAGCTATGTCTGCATTGCATGCTGGCAGTGTGCTCCCAACATGTCAACTCTGACCACCCAGCATTACCAGCAGCACTGTGCTTCACTGTAAGGGGACACAGGGCTGTTCAGGACCCTAAATAATTATTTAGCAGCTAAGGACACAGATCTAGCCTGTACTGCTTACTGTTTGACAGCTACATTTAAGTGGTGCCGTTTTCCCCAGGCTGACAAATCATCTTTATTTATCTGCTGGTAAATGACGGTTTCTTGACATAATTTCCACTTCCTTCACAGAAGTCACAGTTTGAATGATTCTCTTTGATTTTAAACAAATTAAACATCTGGATTTAATTCCTGCTTCCATGTGAGTACCTGCTCATCAGTCATACAACACAGTCCTGGATGTGACAGCTTTGTGGAATAGCTGCCCTTGCAAGGTCCGTTGTCTCTCAGAACCAGCAACAGACTCTGAAGATAGTCTCACTAAGCAGCAGCCATGCATAAATAATCCCAGGAATGCAAGAAACATTCTCCTTGTTTTGCTTATTCCCCTAAGACCCAATATCACTTCTTCAAGCTTTCTGTCCCAGTTTCCTATTTATTTCACACCACCCAAATGCAACCATGCTTTCAAAACACTCCTGTAAGTCAGTTCCAAGCAGATTTGCTGAAGCTTGAATTTTAAGTTGGCTGCCTGTGATTCATGAGTAATCTAATTTCTCATTTTCCACAACATTGGGTACCTGCCCAATTAGTAGAGCATCATGTAAAAGGAGGGGTTACAGCATCCCCTAGCACGTGATGTATTTGGAATGAGAACTGTGCTACACATGAGCAAAGAAATCAGCTTCCCGTGTTGGCTATTCATAAAACATCACTGGTATGTTCTTATACTGCTTTATCTACATAGCCAGAACCAGGGTGGCAAGCAGGTTGACTCCCAAGTGCTGGGGCAAATGCAAGACAACAACCTTGTTTAAACAACCTTGATCTCATATTTATAATCCACACTTCAATTTCTGGGTTTTCTCTTGGCAAGTAAAGATGCCTGGCTTGTAAACTGCAGCCAGACCTTCAGGTGTGTGATAATGAGTAACCTTCTATGCCACTCGTACACACACACACAAACACACACACACACACACACACACACACACACACACACACACACACATATATTTTAATAGTCATGGTTTGGTTTCTAAAGACTTTATAATTCAAATAAATCTTTTTTTCCTGAAGTTTAGAGGAGGATGTTTCTGGACTGCTGCAGGAAGTTTTCCTCCAAGCATTTGGAGGTTTGGAGAATAACACCAGTGGAGATCATTGCCCACTCATGGAAGCACCCCCAGGACCCATCCTGGTGCCACTGGCTGGTGTCTCTGGAGGAGACCCAAGCTGTGACTGTCACTGCAGGTCTCCCCCTGGGCTCTGCACCCTGCAGCAGCCTCCTGAGGAGCAGCCCTGGGAAACCTCATGGGACACTTCTGCTGTGCTCTGGGGCTGCATTTACCTGGTCCTGGGCTGTGGGGCTCACTTGTGCTGTACTGTGGTTGTGTCTGTGCTTGGCCAGTGTCCCACACTGACCCCAAAAAAATACAAAAAGCTGATCTCAAGAAATGAGTCCTGATGTGCTTTTGATGATGAAATATTAAATTCATGCACCCTGATAAAGATCTTATCTCAATTAGGACTTCAGCTAAGGTAAGCTGTGTGCTTGGAGAAATACTAGACAGGTATATATCTATCAGATGTATAATATGTATCTGATTTAAAAGGCACTTCTATTAGTCTGCCTAGCTAGTAAGAAATTAGGCTTGTGGCTAGTTTAATCTCATCAAATCTATTTCACATCACAATAATCTGGGAGGAAAAGTCAAGCCTGGACAGGCAAGCACTGAAAAAGAGATTTGGGAAAGAAAGAAATCAGACTTAGAAAAGGCAGCACACTAAAAACAGAACTCTGTAGTGGAAAGCAAAAAAAAAAAGCAAAAAAAAAAAAAAAAGCAAAACAAAAAAGGAAAAAGGAAAAGAACAGTGATCTTTATTTTAAATATCACCCTGTAGCAGAATGTTCAAAGTTATTATTTATTACAATGAAAAGCATCACAAAATACAAGCACACAAATACATATCTCTGTCATTGCTTTTCTAATAGAGTAGGGTTTCTAAAAGCTCAATTAATTTTACAGCCTGCCTTTCCCCATCAAAGCCTAATATGCCAAGAAATACGATGCCCAAAGGAATATTAAAAGGAAGGTTTGGCTGCTGTTCTGCTGGGCGCGTTATGCCACCTGATGGTTACTGGCGGGAGTACCACCGCAGTCAGTGCTGTGCCAGAAATACAGCCGAGGAAAAAAAGTAGCACATCTGAGTTATTGGTATATATTGCTGAAATGTCAGAAGTCCCACTGGGATCAATCACTGCAGTCCCACTGGGATCAATCATTGCTGAATCCAATCTTTGAATTATATATAAAGACAAAGTGCTGTAAAACACATCTCCTTTTAACTGTTAAATTTGCACCTTTACTGCAAATACACTGCTAACATAACATATAATTCAATATTGACCTGGAACTAGCCCATAAATGCCTCCTCCTGTGGAGTGTCTGTGTTTAGCTTGTTTCAGAAGGTTGCCATTATCTGGAAGAACACAGTTTTCCACTCAGAAGTATCTCTTTGCCTCTTTAACAACAAGACATAATGTTTAGTTGCAACTGGATAACTAACATGAAATTACAGACTTGGATGTATATTGCATACATTTAATTCTGAATTTGGATTTTCCCATGACCTTAAAGTGCTAAGATAAAAAACACCCAGAACCTCAGTAGAATATCATTTTCACTTGAGTCAAGAGTTCACATGCAAAGACCAGGTTACATTTTTCCATTAGAATAAATGAAACAAAGTAGAAATGGAAGCTGAATTGATGTGACCTGGAGTGCACAGTCAGTTAGGTGGTGGCCAGACTCTTAGCTGCACTAATGTTACTTTGGAGAAAATGTTTCTTAAAATCAATGGGTTAGACTCAGATAGCTCATGCATGAATAGAAATAATCTTACTTAATCTTGGGCATTGCTTTATATAAAATATTGAAGTTTAGCCGTCCAGTGGCCTAATATTAGCAAAGGAGCAGGAGGAAAGGACATGTGTCTCACTTGCTCTCATATGAGGTTTGTGATAATTAAGTTCTTAATTTGGGCATCTCAGTCCAACCCAAAATCAGAGGAAAGTGAAACAAATGTGAAACTTCCCAATCCTGTGATTTTAATTCCCTGATCTTTCAATGAAGCATACTTGGCTGCAGAAAATTCAAAGTATGGTCAGCTTCTGAGCATCTGAAGAAATGGAGATAAAGTAAAAAGATATTTAAAGAAAAAAATATTAGGCACAGACATATGGCATCATGAGAAGTGGAAATGAGGCATGAAAAAGTCAGGTCTTCATGGTTTTTCTATGACTTGGTTAACTCACAAACAAGATTACCTATGCAGGACACATGAGAGATTACTACATAGTTTAAAACTCCTCTTCAAGAGAGTACCACAGCCTTTTACCCTGACAGGTGATAGAGAAACCTTACCTGGATTATCTGCCAGCAAGAGATTTATAGGTTAACTTTTTGTAAAAGCTAATGTGAAAGTCTAGCACTATTTGCATTTGTAATATTCAGATTCTCTTATTAATTTAATTGAATAAAGGTCTGCACCCTGCTTTTTGATGCAGACTCAGAGATAATAAAATTCTTTTGATTTATATGTCTAGAAAGGCTGTGGATAGATTGTATCCCTCTTGTCCAGGAAATGCACTTCTTGGAGCAGTAATCTGCAGCACAAAATTACTGATGCATTTAGGGATTGTCCTCATTACTCTCTCTTGCCAGGAAGTCTGTATTCTTAAAGGATGACTTACTATGCAAACAAATTAAAATTCCAGCCTCATCAGAAAAAATTCTAGTTATTTCCTCCTCACAAGCAATTGATAGTTACATCAAAACAAAATACTTTCATTTAATAAAGTTTTTGCAGTAATCGAGATGTTTTTATTCAAAAATATTGTAAACTTTTAAACTTACAATGCAGAAGTATCTAATCACCCTGAACCTTCTTTCTAGAAGTTGCTTAAGCTAGGAGATCATGCACAAAGCCAATGAGACACTGGAGTCAGAATTTTTGGAGAGTAAGGAAAGCTATAAATATAATATATGTTATATAAATTTAAAAAGCTATAATAAAGAAAAAATAAAAAGAAAGCTATGAATATAATAGATATAAACAAAAAAAAAAAGTTAAAAATCCCTTTTCCCCTTAATTGCAGCTTCTGGAGCTGATTTGGCCAGCCATGAATAAAATATTGCAGGACTGGCTTCCTACCTTTTGAGGTCTCTTCTGTTCATCCAGTGTAGCTATTATGACTCTTGATCTGCTCTGTGTGACATATAATTTTGCATAACATTAGGCAGCATGTTGGAAGTGGGGGCTCCTTAATAAATACAATTTCTGCTTCCAAATTACATACAGATGACTTCCTGGAGCTGACTGGAATATACACTCCAAAAGCCATCTTCTGAAAGGACTCAAATAAATATATATATATATATATATATGAGACACACACACACACACACATATATATATATGAATGACATTTATATATAATGACATTTAAAACAAGTGATGAAAACTTGCTTGGGCCATTGCATCAGTGATTAATGCTATGTACATCTGTCTTTGTCCTTCTGGAGAAGAATGAAGATTTAACTTCCTCGGTAGACGTGGCTATTTATTTGAACACAGCTCTCACTCTGTGTTACCAGTTAGTCCAAGCCTGTTACGAGTTAGTCCAAGCCTAACTGGAAAACCAAGAAGAAAATGTAGGCCTTTTCTCTTTGTGCTAGGAAAATGCAAGGTGTTCTGCTAGCCCAGATCTGCCACAGACACTTTAAGGGAACAGCAGACACTCTGGGACTTCTCTGAAGCAGCACTGCTGCTGCTGAGTGAGACCTCTGCCTCATGTCCCTCATTTTTTTTTGGCTGTGACACTGTGGGACTTGCATTGTCATATTCAATCACTTGGTATCACACTCTCTGGAAAGAGAATAATAATAGCTGTGTTGCACTTGCTCACAGAAACAGGATGTTACTCAAATTTGGCTTATTTCATTTAGCAGAGCTGCTAACTACCAAGCATGGAAGCCATGCTAGTAGTTCCCAGGCCACCTTCTAAATTCAATTTCTATTGAATTTCCAGATGGTCATGTTGCTGCAAAGATAAAGGACCAAGGCTGTACCTCAATCCAAAAGGAAACTTGTGCTGTCATCAAATTCCTTCATTTTTCCCCTTTTCCCCCAAGTCTAGTCTGGAGAGGGGGCCAGGGTGTGCCCACAGCTGTGCTTGGCAAAGATGAGGGCACAGCAGCTGGTCAGGCTCTGCATCACCCAGAGGAGGACAGGGCTTCAGGCACCAACCTCGCCCACCACGGCTGTGGCAGTGCCACTTTCTCCTCAGAATGGCTTTCAGTCAGGCTGGCTCTGATCCTGCAAGGCTGGCACAGGCCAGGGACAACAATTTTGAAAAGCACATCAGAGAAGTAGGCATAAGAAAGACATTCTATATTCAGAGGAAGGAGGCAATTGAGAAAAAAATATGCCAGTCACAGAGAAATTAATTCCATGGGCTGTGAGAGGAGAAAACACAACAGAAAGGGGTATGCAGGAAACCAACAGAAAGAGTGAGATTCCTCTACTGCATTTAGGTTTCTGATGCCTATTTCTGGGCATGTTATGGGTGTGTGCAGGCTGACAGTGAAGCTGCCCACTTATATAAAAGATATTTGTAGTTTTTAAAGTCTGAGGATTATATGCAACAGATTGTGCCATTTTCTCCACACACAACTTTAATGGGTGCTCTTTAGAGACAAACGAAGGGATTTAAGATATTAGGTGCTATACATGAACACATATAGCTGTAGGGCATGGGGTTTTCTTTTTCATTTTCTGCTGCCTAAACTAATTAAGCATAAAAGAGTTCAGGAACTAAAAATAACAGGACTGGGTTTTACCTATGTCTCTTTTTCCCTCAGGGGAAAAGCAAGAGATGTTAAAAAATAAATCCAAATGAAAAGAAAAGAAAAACCACCAAAACAAACAAACAAAAACAAACAAACAAAAACCACTATAAGCCACAAAACCACCCATGAAACAGGCTAAAAGATTCAAGTAGAAACATACTAGTCTTTACTGTAGTTAAAAGTGCTTTCAAACACTTCACGAAGATTGAAAACACTATAAGGAAATCTGACACAGTCCTCAGGCTCCCCAGCTCTGCATCCACTTCAGTGCTCAGTCAAAAAGTGAGCAGTAGCACTCCCTGTGCCTGCTGCAGTCACACCTCATGACATCCATTTGGCCTCCCCAAAACTCAGTGCTATGCAGGTTTTCTGTTATTATTTTTACAACATCAAACGAAACCCAGAAGAATTTATTAAATGTTTTTACAAAGCAGACAAAAAGACTTTGCCAAAAACACACTGCAATAAAGAGGTGTAGGGAAAAATACAGTGTAAATTGTATAATATAGTGAAACAGAATTTAAATTCTGGAGATCCTTTGTGTAGGGCAACTTCATGGTCTTTTCCCCCTGCCCAGAAATTGCTCCTGCTTGGCACCACTTGGTTTCATTATTAATATTAGAGTACTAGCTCTGATCCAGCTGCAAACAAACCCTTGATTTGTTCAGTATGAGTATACAGACTACTGGTACAGTAAAATTAAGTCTGGTGTTATAATGCACCTGTACCTTGGACACAGCATGATTAATGCATGTGCTTATTTGGGCAACCCTGGACAGCTACAGGCAATTGTCTTTGAAACCAGCCCCAGTGACAGTAATAAAAATCAAGACCTGGACCCAGCAAGACATTTGGATAATCTCCACAGCTGTGTTTTACACCTCTCAGCTTCTGTAACTCTCATCTGCCTCTTCAGGTGAGTCTAGCTCACTCTGCCCCACATATCTGCGTCAGGTCCTGGCTATTCCTGCAAGGTGAGAGGGAAACCCTGGTGCAGCTGTAGGTAAAGACAAGCCCAAGTCATACAGGGTTTGATATGAAAATTGATTTCATACTCCACAAAGGGCAAGTTACATGCTCCAGTCTCACCTTTTTCTTTAGAGGAATAAAATCTTTGCTGTGTGGTACCAGTCACTTCCCCTGTATGGGCTAAGGGGGTTGACTGATGGAGGGGGGAAGATGAGCACTGCACATGTAGAGAGCCAATGCCTCAGAGAAAAACGTTTCTATGATGTGATGGGGCCTGGTATGATGGAATCACATCTCACTCATGAGAGTGGTGCCTCCTCACCACCACTTTTCTCCTCAGAGGGCTTGAAGAGGCCCACAGCATTGCTGCTACACAGCAGGCTCACTGCTGCAGAGTTTAGGAATTCTCCTGGAATTTTACTGGCGGAAGGAGATTCTACCACTGAAGGCCAAGTGATGGATAACTATTCCATCCCCATCCTCATCCACGAGGCTGGGATTTCCATCTTTCAGACACTGGCAGGCAGGCAGATGACTGAAAGCCACAGGTATGTGCTCAAATCAAGAACAACTGGAAAGTCCAGTGCCTGAAGTAACTCCGTGTTCACCAGCTGCAGCTGCCATGTCTTGCTTCAGCTTCCAATCAGGAGCTAAGGGCCAGTTTCTTCCATGGTGCTGATGCATTCCTTCTCATTTCCATGTGTTTTCTGTATTACAGCAGCTGTCCCAGCAAAGCTCAGCATGCTCATTACTGTAGAAATGTACAGCAGCTTTCAGCAGGCAGAAGGCAGACGGAGCCAGGAGAGGGTGGCAGCTCACTGCCAGCTGTGTGGCAGGTCTGGATGAAGCTGACCCAAGGCTGGGCTTCCTCCCACACCTGTCTGTAAGCATGCTTGTGCTCAGGAAGGGTCGTGGGCTTTCCTTGCCCTTGCAAGAGGGGAAGGGGCAGTGCTAAGGCATGGCTCAGTTTCCTGTAGCTGTGATGGGGGTGTGTAGCCGGGAGCCAGCTGGGATGCTCACCCAAGTAAGTCCCTCCCTGGGCTTTCTGACACCAACACCAGCAGACAGAGCATCCTCTTCCATCTGAAACTCCTCACAGGCTGTCATGCTCTCCTGCCCATCCTGGCACTGTTGGACCATGATGTTCGACTCACCATGATCCAGGTTCCAGCTGCTCTGCAGTCCTGGAGCTGAGCCAGGGCCCCACCTCCAGGTGGAACCTTCCACACTGAGCTGAGGAAATAACCAGGATAAGAAGCCCAAAGATGTTGGGAATGACCCAGCCTGGCTGCTGTCCTTTGGCCGGTGTCATTCATCACCCCAAAGCAGTCTGCAGCTTAGCTGTAATGATCAAACTAGAGCTGTTGGGGACAAAAGAGGAAAGATTGGGCCATAATCAGAAATGCCTAGAAAGCATTGGCTTTTTCTACTGGAAATTTTCATTCTCAAATTTCTATAGTTAATGGCATCAAATGAAAATGCTTTGCAGATGCATAATATACCACGGCTCAGAGAATCTGAGAACAGCAGATGGCTTATACACATCTGAGGAGCTTTTTAATAATAAACAAATAAATAAAGATTGGAGAGGAGTGTCAGTCATGCATCTTGTTAGATGTTTAATCAGGCAGCTGAGACATCCCAAATTTTAATTGCCTTTATTTTTTAAAGCCACAGTCTAATTTCAAATCGCATAAATGAAGCTCTTTAATTTTTCTTGTCTTGTTTGAAGTCTTGGTATCTAGATGATAATTTATCAGGAAGTTCTGCAGGACAGAGAACAAGATAAATACCAAAAATTCTGCTACACATGAAAGTATGAGATCATGTTTCATTTTAATTACTTCTCATACAATTAATCATCCATCTGTCCGAATTATATTCTTCAACATTATGGCCTTGAGTAAAAAAAACTTTCACTGAAGTCATGGCAAGCTTAGCAGGAGATAAGCTGTGCTAAAGAAATAAAATGATGCGTGGTAGTGATTTAGGGGCTGCAGCAAAGTTCATAAGAAAGACATCAGTCTAGACCTTGATTTACCATATGGGGTCAATCTGTCTTATAACTGAAAACTAACCAGGACAATCAAGCTCTGTTCTGAAAACAGTTTTGTTTTCTTTTGTTTTTTTTAACAGGATTTTTTTTCTTCCCACAGTAAACCCTAGCCCTAATGGCACTGTATAAACATGCTCCCACTCCTCAACCTGGGGATAACTGATCTCAGCAGACATCTGCTCCATGTCATCCAGAAACCAAATAGGCTGGGAATTCAAAATATACTCAGGCTTTGTTAGCAATGACACTGCATGGATGAGCATTCAGTTTCAGATATGCCCAGGAGGTTTATCATGGTCGCCACCATCCTCCTTGGATATAATTTCTACGTAGAAGAAATTTCATTGTGTTACATAGGTGTTAATTTTACTCTTATAAAGAATTAATTTAAAAAGAGCATTATTTGACGCCTAATAACCTTTCTGAATGTCACTTAAAGTCCTTCTGAACAGCAAAAATACATGGCATGGTTTGTGCACGTGTCTGCACTCACTGGTGTGGCAGTGCAGGATATGAGCCTCAGGCTTGCTCTTCTCTTGGGAAATCGAAACTCTCCTAATTTATCTAAACATGAGTTAGACATGACAGAAATGTTGTGTTTTGTGAAACCCTGACTTGTCAAACATCACCTGGCACGTGACTTATATTCCTGTCTCATGCAGTTCTGTGGCCTGACTGGCACAGACAGCCAAGCCTCAGAGGGAGACTGAGTTTAGCACCAAAGTCCCAGAGTGACCATCACTATCCATGCTGAGCATTTGCAGGAATGGCTGCCAAAAGGATAGTATATTGTACCCTGGACCCTGCAGTCAAAATGTGCAAGTGAGAAATTGGGAAAACAAAAGATGCCCAGCAAGCCCTGCTGCTCAGACAGATGTTATTGTCTGGGCTGGTATTCCCCACACTGATGTCATGCAATTCAGCTTCTCTTAAAATAAAATTAATGCATAAAGATACATGCTTCATCTCTATGATAACTTTTCCCCACTCACTTTTAAGCATAGCTTAAAAGATACAGTATATTTTCATTTCAAGTTTCACTTTTTGCTAAATGAGTTGGAGATTAATCCAGAGGAATTCATTTTTCACGTGCCTGACTCCCTGGGTGTGGAAAACAGAGAAAACAGCTGACAGATTCTGAACAGATTTCTTAGAGAAACCTTGTAAACACAACTAAGGGAAGGCGAGGATCTTGACAGTTAGGAATAAAAGGAAAGGAAAGATATTTACGTGGAAGCATTATCTTGGCCTGCGATGTCTTGAGCTTCAGCTTCAGCTGACACAAACTGGCCAGGGAGCTACTGGCCTTGCTCAAACATCTAGTGTGTTCATGGAGCCAGTTCCCCCATTTGCAGGCATCTGAAGCAGAACAATCAGTAATTTGGGAAGACTACGGTAGCTGTTGCTGGAAGAAGTAGTAACTGCTGCCTCGACATTCTGGTACAGTAATTAAACTCCCTAAGGAGCCACAGGGTAGCACAGTCTGCAAGAACCTAAGTGGGAAAACTACAGGGATGGGAACAAACTCATCCTGAGTTTGATTGGAAACCCAAGTGAAGTTTAAGAGCCTAAGGATGAACAGTGAACTAGCTTCTGTTCCTAATGAGATGAAAATTTTGTTGCGTTCAGCTTAGTGGCATAAAGAACATAGAAAACTGTTTCAGTTTCAAGTCCAGAAACAAAAGAATTACTGGTACTTTTTGTTGAAGTGGTAGACTGAGATGCTCCTTGCAAATATTAATGAGAAACAATCAGTACAAATACCTCAAATTAAAGGAAAGCAGATAATAGGTCCTCAGGTTTGTCTCTTTTCTTCAGGAAGCCCAAAACATGTTTAGATCTGCAAATGTCCTCCATCAGTGATACAACAGTTTAAATGCCAGCAATGAATTTAGAAGTCTACAAGAATGGAGAGAATTAACTTCATCCAGGGTGAGAATGGGTTTGGCCAAAAACTTAGGAGTACTTCCATTCTGTCATGGCTCCTTTGGAAAAATCTCAGAAATCGTCTGCAGCATCTTCACTTTACTTCGTGTTTCCTCTATAATGCTATCAACATTATTATTAATTAAATCTAGTTCTATATTAAAAATTGGTGATTAATACAGTAATAATGGAGTAATTAATCACACTAGTATGTTCCATTCTCTTTTGAAAAGCAGGTCCCTTGGTGTTATTAGTACAAGACCTGCTGAGTAAATCTTGGCCAAGTACAGTGATATGAAGTTCAAACTTCCCCTTCTGCAGTTGAATTAAGGTCATTATAACCAGTTTATATTGGTACCTCGAGAAGTCACACAGAGAAACTAATTTCCTAATGTGTTTCCAGTTAGAAAATTGCTATTTTAGTCTTTCTGATCTTGCTGACCTATTCTTCAGGAAAAATCAAAGAAACCAAACACATATATCATCACCTCTTAAACCTGCATACACACAGTGAAAGAGATCATCAAAGGCAGCTTGGGAGCTACACAGTCACAAGCTGCTGCGATTTAACCCCAAAGCCCTACACAGCCACTCAGTCCTCCCACAGAGGGGTGGGGGGGGAGAATCAGAGGAGTAAAACTGAGAAAATTCATAGGTTGAGGTAAAGACATAAAAATATCCCTGAGTTATCAACCCTGTGTTCAGAACAAATCCAAAACCATGTGAAGAGAATTAACTCTACCCCAAAAAGTAGCCCACTATATTCAACCCAGTTGTTTTGATGGTCAGAAGCAGCAACTGCTAGAATTTATCCCTTTGAACCTTTTGGGTTTTCTGCTTTTTTGCTTTTCATTTACAGAAAGCTTAGTTGCAAGGGATGTTTGTTCACTACATCTCGGAAAAATCAGATAATCACAGGGTTTTTGCTTAAGTCTGGAGTGAATGCTTTGTTCAAGTGCTCCTCCAAACAGTGACAGCTATTTTTAAATGGTCTAGGCTTTTTTTTGGATGAAATTGTCTTGGAAATTTTTTTGGTTATATGAGAACTAAAAGAGGAAGCTGGCTCTTAACAAATACTGCTTACTTTACGAAACACATATAAACATAATGAGGATGTGATGAAAGTTGGAACAGTATCCTTATCAACAGGTGGCTCAGGGCAGGACAAACTTCACTATTTGCCCTATAAATAAGCAGTGGATTAGAGAAGAGGCCTGCCCTGGGGAAAGACACAAGGCTAACAAGGAAAGGTAATCAATCACTTCACAGTATCTGGCAATTTGTCTTCCATGTGAGTACTCAAACCATAATAATTTGAAAAGGCACTTAGAAACCATAGTGGACTTGGACCCTAGCCAGTTCCCATAGCTTTTCTGGTAACACCATCACCAGATGCATGAATGGGAAATCCACAGTAGGAAAAAAAACCAAAAGAACCCACACAACCCAAGATAAAATATTATTTACTGTGATAAAAGTGACTGAAACCTTGTGTCCATATTCCCACCTCAAACCCAAACATTCTTGATTGAGCCCTGGCATGCAGACTTCAGACACCTGATTACACACACGGCTATTCCTCTTTCAGGGCTCCTGGCTCATAAGGACAATGCAGGATTAACACATAAATGGGAAATTATTCCTTATTGTTCTTCCTCGTTGTTCAAAACGCCCCCATACTTTCCTCACTGCTCCAAGGCAAGAACCAAGGCTTTTCCTGATGGTTCCTCACTATTCCTAACAGGCCATTAATTTCTATAGAAATCTCCCCAGTACAGTCCAGCTTTCAATATTGTTTTGCTGAGCAGCATCCACAGCAATGAATATGGTGGCACTGATGCTAAAGAGGAAAAGGTTAAAAGTTAGCCTAAAAATATGGTATTCAACATAGAAGTGCTTGGACAGTAATGTCTGCTTTGGATTCACTACCTTGACAGGGAATTTTGCAGAGCTTGTCAGCCCAAAAGTGGTGGGGGTTTGGGCAAGTAGTTTCGTGATTTGTTTTTCCTCACAATGAAGCTTGTGGGTCAAGCTCTTCCTCTTATTCTTTAACTCCATACTTACAGCACTTACTCAGGATGTTTCTTCCATTTAATTTCTTCCTTACTTGAAGGAATTCAAACTGGTCTTTCCTGCCTCCCAGGCAAAGGTTTTCCGAGATCAAGTTCTCATTTCTTCCCATCTAAGCTGTCTGTCCTGCTCTGCATGAGCTAGTTTCATATTCATAGAAAATGGAACCAAGACAGATTCTATAGCTAAAGGGGAGGAGCAACCACCTGGAAAGACAGATGTAATTCCAGCCACCTCCAGCTAATGCTTGAATGGTTTAAATATTCACTGGAAACAAGATTTAATCCCAGATGAGTTAATTCAATGCTCACAGACTATCTCGTGGAATCCTGCCAATATGCCCAGTTCTGCTAGTAAGATACCAGTGCTGTTGTCTCCTCCCTTCTTCTTCCCCCACATCCCAAACACCCCACTACATACCATAGTACAGTAAATATCTTACTCAACTTTAGAGAGACACAACCACACCCAATTACAAAATAGCAGAAAATACTGGTTCTTGGAGGCCATCTAGTGGGAAGAGCAGAATACTCCAAGGAGGAAACTATTTAAAACTTTTCTTTCTTAGAGATGATTTAATATGGTCTGCAAGACACATACTAGGGTTACCTTGCTGATGAGTGGATTTTCTTCTACACAGCAACAAGCAAGTTGGTTAGGCCCATACACCAGGCTCAATAAGCTGTGAGTATACAGGCTCTTCTTCTCTCTCTAGCATTTCTAAAAACTGTGTTAGGACTTCTGTCTGTACAATGAAAAATCATATTATACAACACAGAGCAGAGGGGAGGGCTTCCTTAAAACAAAGTTTTAAACTCACTGTTAGGTGACAGCTAGACAATTCTGGATTTTTGCAGTTTGTTTCCGGCTGCAGAACATGACTGTAGATACTGGGTATTATAAGGAATAGACAGAAATTTCTTTGCTTACAGCTTTCAGAGCCCTGAGAGTGCTGCAGCTCCTTCCCACTTTTGTGGGGGTTTGGCTGCCTGTGTTGAGCAAGGTCTGACACTGCCCCTGGGGTGAGCCTGCTCTGTGAGAATGATCTGTGGGCAGCCTTCTTGAAAGCTCCTGCCCTGTCTCAGCAGCCAACAACATTAAAGTGCATTTAAGCTCAAGCCTTGGGCAAGGCTCCCTGCACTCTGGGCATGTCTGTGCTGGGCCATGGATCTCTCTCATCCTGACCCTGACTTGCTGGCATGACCACAGAAGGCAGATACAGGTTGTAACCTCCTGATTCATGACTATCACAGATGGAAACAAGAAAACAATCACTGCTGTCAGTGCTTCATCATCTAAAAGATAACAAAAATACAAGTCTGCTTGAAAGAAAGTTTAATCCATTTATCATGGAAAAATCACGCATATCATCAAATAAGGCTTTACAAGAGAAAGCGTATAAAGGAAAGACACATTATATAAATTCATAATATATAAACTTCTCTCATCATATTACACATAGTACTCTTTATAGTTACACATTTAGAAACTAATTACTAGCATTGCAAACATTTCCCTTGCAAGAAAAGAAAACCATTTACTAAGTTGACTGATATGACAAATGTAAAAATGTCTCATGTTTAAGCTTGTAGTTACCTAGAAGTGCTTTTCTGCTAGTCAACGGTAATGTTTCCTCATATTTTTTTTTAATTATGCATTTCACATTCTGTTATGCAGGTGTTTCATGATAAAGAACAAGTCAGAGAGTGTTTTACTTGAAAAACCTGAGAAACTTACCAGACTCATTCAGATATGGTACCTGAGAGTATGAAGTTCTACAAAACAGAGTTGAAGTTTATAAAACTGAATTCTCCATAAACTCCAAATCCTTGTTAATGTTAACAAGAGTTTGGAAGCTATTCTGGAGAGAAGAATTACATTTGATTGTCTAATCTTAGTTCCTTTTTGGACAACACACAAAACCACTGAACAAAACTTTCACCAGGTCTGGAGCAAAGCAGAGAGAAAAAAAGTGTTGGCGTATTGCATGCAACTGCTATTATCACATTGTGTCACCTTTAACAGGTTTCTCACATACATTCATCTGCTGTTTAAATTCTAGCTGCACAGAACTATCAAACAAGACAGAAAGAAACTACCTTGTTTACTAATATAGTGGCAAACTACCTCTTGACTTCAAGTGAAAATTATACCCAGCTATGGGAAAAGTCAGACACTTTAGAGAAAAAATTAAGTTTACATTCTTTTAAATACAAAGGAAAGAGTGCATCTCATATCTGGCTGCTGACTCCAGTTACTCCAAGACAAATTCTTGAAGGATGTATAAAACTGAACTGAAAAGAACTGAAAGTGGAATCAGCACTGAACTACGCCCTCCAAACTTACTTATTTTATGTGATATTTGTGATAAAAAGGCCTCACAAGGTATAAGGACTCCAAATAATGCTCAATGTACAATATAAACAGTTTCACAAATGGGACATAATGCACTTAGGCTAAAAAATCTGTTTGCTATCACGACTTACTATTTTGATCAGTTTTTGAAATGACAAAGGAGTCCCTGACAAGAACTTGGCTGCATACACATATCTATGACAAATCCAAGAGTCTCATTTGCTAAATCATTTGAAAAGGACAGGATTTTACTACACAATGCATCTAAGAGTCTAGTGCTATCATAGCCCACAACATTTTACAAAGGTAAGTCTCATATTTTAAAATATATGAAAGTTTTTCCTTGTACCAAAGGTGATTACTTCAAAGTTTATAAGCATAGCCAAGTCCTCTTTTCTGGAAGAAAAATACATTTTTCTGTTGCTTGCCTAAAGTGGGATCCAAGATAATTATTATGTTATTGAATGAAAATTTATATATTAATGTTTCAATAGTGCAGAAGATACACAGAATAAATCATTGTAAAGGAAAACTCTTCTAGCTTTCTGTCACTATATCAGCTTAATTACACAATGCTGGCAAATAATTCCATTTATAAATAACAACATTGCACCTTTGACAAGATACTCAATCAAAAAAATAGGTTTGCTGAAATGCAGAAAATGGTCCTGTATAAACTGGATTATAATTGTAGATCAATTCTTTTGTTTCCTCTTCTTCACTGGAGAAATGGTGCATGCTCTTCCTGGCTGTAAAACATTGTAAAAGTACAGATCATTTTAATGCTATCCTCCTCAACACTATTTATCTTTGCAAAGTAAGTTATTTTGTGTAGCACAACAACAAATGGAATTACAGTAGCTTGCATGTGAAGAACTGTGAAGATACATCTTCAGAAAGCTGGTTAGAGCATATTTTATAACTGGAGAGGAGGAATTTAAAGCCAAGACTGTAAAAAATAGTTAACCATGAGATACTGGCAGTATCTACCAGAAAAACCTTTAACTCTGAAAGAAATGCTTTAGACTATCAGCCTACTGAAAGCTGCATGGACTGTGCTGATGAGGACAATAAAATTGAATTCTCACCTAGTTTATTAAGCTGGCAACTCTACAGAAGTTAAAATTAATGATGGATGGATACAAAAATGGTATTTCAGTAGAATGGTTTAGTTACTAAGTGATCACACATGAGTATATTTTTACTGGCTGAAAACCGTTTACATTTTTCATCTTGTGGTTTATTTTCAATGTTAGGGAAGATATTCTTCCTTACATTAGCTAAAAATGTCAATTACTCATTGCAAAGTTATGATATGAAGTACTCAGTAGGAGCAGCTAATGCTTCAGTACCTCCCCCAAAAGACTGGGGAGGCCATGAAGAGTAATTTAGGATTTGGGAGAAGAGATGGGGGTGGACAACGCTGGCTGAAGAAAGTTTGCTCTACCGGAATTGTAGGTGAGTAGATCCAAAAGCTCGTGACACACCTGTGTGGCACTCTGCACAAGCTCCTTGGATGTGCACACCTGTGTAACAGAACTCACAGGCAGTGTGCCTCAACTGGATTTACAAGCAGAGCTGGCACTTGTTTTGTCCCGCTTAACTTGGATAATGGCCGGAGCAAGCTTCTATTGGGAGTACAGTCTGCAGACAGACACTTCAGCAAGTAGTAAACAAAGCCAGAGAACACACTGCATTCTAGTATTAGACCACAAAATTAAAAGCAGACTTATACTGTATTTTCTCCTGTTTCCCCCCTTGTTTTTATCATAGTCTGTCATCTCATAAAATGGCCTGGGTTGGAAGGGACCTCAGAGATCATCTTGTTCCAATCCCCCTGCCATGGGCAGGGAACACATTCCACTAGATCAGGCTGCTCAGAGGCCCAATTCTGCCAGGCCCTAAGTTCCATATGAAAACGGTTTTGCTACATTTTCACAAAGAGGAATAGGACTACTTTATGCAAAAAAGCACCTTGAATTTGTATGAAATGTAAATTTTATTTCTACACTCTCACTGACCAGGTCAGGACAAATTGCATTTTTTTAACATCACTATCTAGTTTCTTCATTAAGTTGACTCTTTTGATTTGAGACCAAGTCTAGACACCAAACTCAATCAGCTTAATTATTACATTCTTCGAAGTCCCCATCAGGGAGGCAAGACAATTTCATAAAATAGTCCAGCAGAATGATTTAGTAGGGATAAATTAAGGAATAAAGTTTGATTCCTTCAAACACTCCTCTATTTATATCCTGCTTATTTATGACAAACAGATGGGAAGTGTCATAAACTATCAAAATGTTGTGCATTAGTTACTTCCAGATTCTTAAGAGTATAAACCAAAAAAAAAAAAAATTAGCAGCTCTGTAAAATTTAAAAACTCCTTGTGCTGTCTATAGCATACAACTGTAGGGCACATATTGCACCCCTGTGACACATCCATACTGTCCCAGCCCTGTTTATAGTCCTGGTGCATGCATTTTGCAAGCAAAACTGAGAACATGTTGAATGACTGCAAGCCAGTTTGGAACTGAAGAAGCCCCTGGAATTAAGAATGGAGTACTTTTTTTGTTTTATTGCCTCTGTGCAAGAGAGGCCAAAATGTTACAGGGATATTTTGAAACGGTAGAAAGTCACAGCACAATGTTTTAGAGCCAGCCTAGTGAAAAGAGTTTGTGGAATGCTTGGCCTTTTGATGTTACTTTCACTAAGCCCTTCAATTTCTAGTGTCCTTTGGTGTTTTATAAGCCTATAAAGCTTGCAGAATAATCCTCTCAGAAAGCACTACGAGGTACTGAACTTTGACAGCTGAAAAAGAAGTCTGTCATCTTCTAAGTTTTTCAGTAATGCTTCAATCTCACCCCCAACATTTATAGATAATAAACTTTTTACCTTCATTAACGAAGAAATCAGCCATATAATACGCTGCCCTTACAGCAGATGGAGAATGCGGAATGCCTGGAGAATCCTTCCACTCAAAAGGGCTTTTCTCTGGATGCCATTGCATGCCATAAATTGGATATTTGTATGCTACAACAAAACACAAAGTGTGTAAAGGTGTGTGCCTTAAGAATCATGTAATTCATCGTACTGCAAAGTAAACTTAGAGGATAAGCTACAAATATACCTCACTTATTAACATTTTCACAAAAGCTTAAACACCAAGTTGAAACACTGTTAAAGTCATAGTAGAACTGAAGGAAAATAAATAGATACAGCAAAAGAAGGGTCTCATTCCACACAAGAAAATATTTGTGCATAATTTTTTTATTATTTATTTCAGAATTAATGTATATACACACTAAAATATAATGTTTGAAGTATATCACTCTCAAAGCTTCCTGTCTTCTTGCCAGCATCACACAGCATTCCCAGCCATACAGGATGCCAGTTCCATGGCAAAGATCCAAGTCCTAGTATCTCCTCAAAGGCCCAATCAATCCTGGGCAGCTCTCAGGCCTGATACATTTTAGGGGAGTCAGTCCTTAGCTCTCTCCCAGGGAATAGCGGCACAGCAGCTGATTGCTGCTCTGTGATAAACTGCTTTGCAGGCACGGTGATGCCTGTCATTAGCCTAATCAGGTTTGCTGATCAAAGAGCTATTCTTCTCTTTTGGAAGCCAGCCAGGATGCCACACAGAAGAATCCCATTGGTGACAGCTGGGTCCTACGGCAGGGCTGCTAGCGGTGCACTCATGAAGATAAAACACTCCCTGAAGAGCTAACTTGTTTCCTGAGCTGAGCAAGCCCAGTGCAAAACAGACAAAACAAGTCATGCAAAAGGCTTTTGGAGGAGGACAATTACCAGCATTGTCGCTAAGGTAATGAGGGATGTTGCTGCTCCCTAGCAGCCTGGAGTGCTTTTCCCATAGAGCAAACAGAGAGCACCAGGGAAACGCCAGGCACGGCTTGACAGAGGCACTGTGCAGGGATTCAACTACTGCAGCACAAGAGCTGTGCAGCTCACACCACAGCGCTCAAATACACCAGGGCTAACATGCAACAGCATAACTGGAAGGGGAATGGTGAGTGGGAGGAGTAATAAGGCTCACAGTACTCAAAATATCCCTGCAACAGAAATGCTCCTCACGGCCAGAGCGCTGACAGGGCTGATGCTCACCCTGCTATTTGAACAACTTGCAATACAAATTCACATCCATGCCACAACATCCCTAAAGTTTCCAAAGGAAACATCCCTACAGTCCCAGTTTCCAAAGGAAATTAATTTCCTTACCTTCCATGGTAGATATAAACTCCACTTCATCATCAGTGTTAGTGGTCAGAACTTTATAGAAATTACGAAGTTTTTCATTATTGGTGAAATTCTGTGATAAGGAGAGGGGGGAGAGGGAAAAGGTGTTATTTGCTTATTTATTTCTAGTTTTAACAATAAAAAAAAAAAAAAAAAGGTGTTTGTATGCAGGAAATAAAAATATCAAATACCTCCATGGAGAGGCTCCATACATGAAAGTTTGATGTCAATGGCTCGGTAGCAAGTGCATATAATACATCATCAGGGAAACTCCTGAACATTTTACTGCCTTTTGCAGCTATTACAAAGAAAAAAATTGTATTTTCCATTACTGAAACTGGTCTCAGATGGACTTATACAGACAGAAGACAATTAATAAAATGCTGTATTAAACTTTTTTGGCAGTAAATCTTTATTATTTCAGAATATCCTGCAAGAAATATCAGTGAAATAACTACGACAGATTTCCAATATGCTGTTACCACTGTCTACCAGTCTTGACCCAGAGAGGATCCAAAGCTCTCACTAAGAGAGAGAAAAAATAAGCACCATTCTTTGACACTCATTTCAGCAGCCTTTCCACTCACAATGAGCACAAATGACAGAATTTTTGAATGCTACATTTGTTTTTAATTACTCACAAAGGGTAAAGTATCAACAGAGGCCACACTTTACCAAGTGCCATAGCTCCATCTCAAGGGATCTCTGTGATTTCAATACTGCCCACATGGGACAGTAATGCTACTATTCATCATGAGGAAAGATGATTTCAAAAATTTAAAATCACCTGCTCTCCAAGCTTAACAGGTTTTGAACTTGTGAATTTTGTGAACCTGGTTACAAAAAGCAGACATTATCTTGTAGGTCTGAATTTTCAAATGACTCAAACAGCCACAACTTTGGTTTTTGCCGACTGTTGTTAGTTTCAAATGGCTTGTGCTCACTCCTCTGCTTAAGAAGTGACAGCTGCACTGACTTTACAGAAACAATCAATGCAACTTAAAGAATTTAGCAGAAGATAATCAGCAGGAACCTCACAAACATTCACCCATAATATTTATCATGAACAAAACACAACACCTCTTACCAAAACTCAGACATGAGATGTAATGAATTTTTCACCTGTGGTAAAGTTCAGAGGGAGTGAAAAACCATTTGTCTTGGTATGAACAAGTAAAATTTCACCACTTGTGAGATATGTAAGCTCTTCGTGTCCAAGACATGTTCCCCATATTGGGAAATAATCTCCTTTATCGTTGGCCTACAAAATAAAAGCAACGACGTAAGAAAACAGTAAAGAAGATCTACAGAAAAGAAACTGACAAGAACTTCTTACTCTTTTTACTTGTTTTTGTGTAGGTGAGAATATATGAAGGCTAAAGGATATATATGAGTTTTGAAGCAGAAGACTGAGCCTAATGTGGATACTGATTTGAGTGTTCTGTTCTACAAGTAATTTTGAGAGCAGCCTAAACAGAAACGACAAAATGGCAACATTTATCTAAAATCAAGTAATCGTTAGAAGTGACACAGAAGAGTCTGTCACCATTTTGAGGGAAAGCATGCTCGTAACAGTTCAAATTTTTCTACTAAGCATGCTATGATCACACAGCAAGGGACCTTTGCAATGTCTGTGCCCACCCAACTGTTTTAAAAAAACCATGAATCCTACTACTAGCATAGCTATGGTCTTACATGACATACCTATAGGGTTGTTTAGCTAGCAGGTTTAGACCTGTGTTCCAAAAAGACAAAATGTACATTTAAGCAACATTAAAAAGTGGCAATCATTTTCAAAAGAATGAAAAATTGGCGGGTCAGTGTGAAAACAATATGAAAAAAATGAAAAAGGAGAAAAAGAAAGCAAAAAAACAAGAACACAACTTGTAAACCATTTGAAAATACAGATTTCCACTGTATGTATGCACCATGCTTAATTAGGTCTTGTGACCTAATTAAGCATGGTGCATACATACAGTGGAAATCTGTATTTTCAAATGGTTTACACCTGATAGTAAGCATACAATGGAGACTGGGATGTTTCAGAACTCTTGTTTTTGTGAAATCTGACAAGTTTTTCTTAACTTGTTTCTAAACGTTTTTAAGTTATGCATACCACAACACACTCACCACCCCCAAAGAGCTGCTGCCCAAAGCCATTTTTGAGAAAGCTAAAATGACAGGCTCAGAATAATAATGCTCCCCTAGTGCATTACTGACAGCATGGTAATAAAAGCTCACAGAGTTACTTCTTCTCACAGCAAAACAAGGAAGATGTACAGAAAGAAGGCTGGTAGGGCTGCAGAGTCTTCATGACCACCCTTAATGTATAATGAGACACAGAACTTAGATGAAAGACAGGCATTGGAGTTGCAAGTGAGGACTAAAACTACTGAAGGCAAAAAATAAAACTACAGTTTTATTTTTTATTTTTACAGTTTACCAATTGCAACTGAAACAAAGATTTTGTGCCCCCCCCCCACCTTATTTTTTAAAATGAACTAGGGCCTGGAGGTTAGGCATGTATTAAACAACACTCAAGACAACACATTTTAAAAACTAATTTAAGAGCTGAAAAACAGTATTTCATTTAGATTTTTGCCTAAGTAGTAAAATTTTATGGACTTGAATGGGGATTAGCATTTCACATCCTCTATTCATATAAAAGCAGAGCCAGATCAAAGTAATTTCTCATTGTGAACATTTGCAAATGAAAAGGACCCCTCATGTTTTAGAAAAAGATAAAATTCAGTCATCCTGTACTTGTAAAGATACTCTTGACTACTGTAGCTTACCTTACATAAGTAAAACTAGAAATATTTTATAGTAATTAAGATTTGAAAGATGAATATCAAAACACAAAATTATCACAAACAGCAAGGAAAAACCATCCTTTGTTATAAAGGGTTACCTAGGGTGAACTGAATATTATTTTCTGCCTTTCAGTCACTAGTAGTACATTTATCAGCCAATAAACCTGTCTCTCTGATCATAAAGTGACACAGGCAATTCAGTTCATCATTGTGAAATGTCAACATAATTTCATAACTGTACAACAAACCACAAGAAGCCCTTGCCCCAGTGCTGCATACCAAGACACAGGCTGCAGTTCACACAGTGAGCAGTTCCAGAAAGACAAATGAAATCGTCTCACATAAAACTGAGACAGTCTTTGCAAGACTCACCACAAATAAAGACAGACAAAAGAACAAAAACATTTGTGCCACAGGGACTGAAGAGTAAAGGGAGCTCAATTACAGAATTGCAGCAGCTGACTGGTCCTGTGAATGCCACTGCCTGCACTTTCCCTGCCTGCTGTTGGAAAGTCAGCAGCAAAGGAGGAAGAGCAATTCCTCATTGCCAACTTCACACAGAGCCATAAAGCCTCGGGTACAATGAACAAACAATACCATTCCCACCTGAAGAACTTAGGAGTTTAAGACCATAAGACAACATAAAACAGGAGTGGGTGTCACAAGTCTGAATCTTAAGCTACTAATGCAGAAGTCTTATGCAGAAGCAAGAAATAAGCTACCTATTTTCAGGCCTACAGTTAACCCACTAAATGACAGTGCAAAGCTGTAAAAATATGAACCTGTCATTTAGATCTCTAACAGTGATAATAAGAAGAACCAACTGCTCCTTAGTAATTACCTCCAAGGCCTTGTGGTAAAATATCTTAGCAACCCTTGAATACTCTGAAGTCCTAAGATCCACACCACCTCCAGGAAGAAGAACCCTGAAAGGCAACATCCAAGAATATGATTAGCAACACTGATAAACACAATACAATGTACAATGAACACAGAGAAATGGACAATGTACACAGAGAAATGTCTGATAGCAGTTTTAAGGGTACTATTTAGGACTAGGTTCCAGAAATCTACAGACAAGGATCTATGCTCCCATTATGGACAGGAGGGATGTAGTCAGGAGAGTCACTAGAGATTCAAATATATTTTCCAGAGCAGACACTTGAGTGGTAGGTAGGCTGAACAGCCCTGTCAGCTCCACTGACTAGCATTCCATTAATTATGTGAGTTTGGACAGCTAGTACACAGGCAGAGAGCTAAATTTAGGTGTTTCAGTCTTTAACTTAATCATAATGTTCTTTGTTCTTCCACTGAAGAATGGTTACTGTATCACAAAGTATAGATCAAGCCTAATGCAACTGGGAGAAGGAAGTAAACAGAAAATACCTAAAACACACAGATTTCAGCTGGTATACAAAAGTGTTGCAAATCATGACTGTCATTTCCTATCCTGACTCTCAGCTGACTCTCACTACCACTTTAAAATTCCAGCCCAAATCTCGATTCATTCTGTCCAGTTTTAGAAAAATAGAATTGTGGCCCTAGCATAGTGACCTTCTTATTGGAGACAACAAAGATCAAAAAGTTCCTATCAAAAAGGAAGAAAAGTACATTTGACCATAACCTTTGGTCACACAGGAACCCACAGAGCTAAGGAAGACAATATCAGGGACAATTTCATAAAAAAAGTGCACAAGCTTTTTCCACCACAAAATATTATCAGGAATGGCAATTCCCTGTGTGGCTCCCCAAACCCCAAAAAACACCACAGAAGAAAAACTTTCAGCACGGTCTAGCAGAGAATTCACATGGATACATGATGACATGGAAAATTATCAAGTACCATCAGAAACGGTAACATGAAATAAAGGAAGCCTGTCCTGGCTGTAACTGGAACACTGCCTGCAAAACCAACTAAACTGGATGTGTGAGCATTCCTTAATCCACTGCTGCAGAACCTCTATTGGATTTACTCAAGTCATATCCATTAATTGTTGATTTTTTACTGAAACAGGTGTAGGATTTTCTCTACATGTCTGTGCTCTGAAAATGGCAATCTGAATCAGTGAGATACTAACAGTTAGAAACAAAAAACATCTCAAATGATCCCAAGCATTTTTAGAGCAAATATGCATTTAAACCCTTGTGACTGGGTGCTTGTTTTTTTCTTTTTTTTGCAAGTGAATAATGCACAGGTTCATGTAAAAGCCATCAAGTATTTGGTGGAAGAGTAGTATTCACAAAAATACAAAAAACTTTACTTCCCAGTGTCAACAATGAAAATAAATACAGCTGAAGGTATTTTCAAAACAGCCCAGATTATAGGCTTCTTCAGAGATCTAGTTAGACAAATAAGGTGATCTTTACCAGGAAGTGGTAGGAAATTCACTCCACCTGTTCAAACCAAAACCTGGACTATACTAATTAGTAAAACTGATTGTCATTTTTGCTAATGCAAAAAGGAAATAACCCATTAAGTAGCAATGATAATGGCTTGACATTGTCATAAGCAGATTGAAATGCAGCTACGTGTATTCCAGTATCACTGCCTGGTTAGAGATGATGATTTCCACTGGGCATTTCAATTCCTGCCTCAGGAGTACATTCATAAAATTTTGTCTTTAATATAGTAAATTTCATGATTTTAAGAAGGTGGCATTTAATAGTAAATAATTTCCAACTTCAAAGAACAATGTGAAAGATCAATATATCTCCTCCTTATTCTGAATTTCCACAGAATTAAAGTAATTTCCTCCAGAGCTCCCATTTGTTGTTTACCACAGTTTCAACATGGAAGCCAACAGGTGACAGTGGAGGGCCATAGATGGAAATATAGACCATCCTCACTCACCTACAAAACACAAACTTTACTGACTTCTGACTGCAAGGACAGAAGGATAAAGAAAGTGGATCTGCTTTCCAAACACTTTCTTCTGCATTGATATGGGTGATGAGGTAGAAACAATGAGAGACCCCATTGGTGGAAAGCCCTTTTGGCAACCAAAGTGAAGCTGGTAGCCATGAGAAAGGGAGGAAATTATTCATTTTGCCCCCAACAGAACACAGCAGAGAAAAGCATCACTGTCTTACACTCGCTTATAGCACAAGACTGCAAAGACCCAAGTCTTAGGGTCCAGGGCATGTTGATGTAGGAGGACAATGCACTTCCCAGACAGCCAAAGGTCTAAATCTGCAATGTCTATGCATGCTGATTAACATTCTAGTTATATGCATAAGCTTAACAAATGTATTCATAGTTTAAGATGCTCATCTCATGACCACAAGTAGCTCAGTCACATGCTCTGGCCTCACACACCACCATGGCTGTGGAGTGTAGCATCAGCTGATTTTGCTCTTCTGAAGTGCACTTTCAACACAATGCTAAAAAAACATAAAAGGTTTTGACTTTGTTTAGTCCATAATAAAATCTGTTAGGCAAGATCACATTATCCTACATTTCAAAAGGAAGAACACAGCAGTGGCCAGTTGCCACAGATCTCCTGAAACCAGGAAGTTTTTCTAACAAAGACCTAAGACACAGAATCACAACAGGCAAGACAGACCATTCAAGTGGCAAGAGAGAGAGCACACATGGAGAAAAGAGTAGAAGAGACTGGAAATTGGAAACTTTTATAATAGAGGAGATATGAAAAGGACTGAAAGAGGGAAGAAGGGGTAGAAACCGGAGTGAAATACGAAGCAAGTGCTATTAACCATCAAAATGAAGGTGACAGGTAAAATGAAGAAGACAGAAAAATTTACAAAGAGGAAGTTGAGTATCTCACTTGCAAAATTGCTCATAACTGTAACACCACTTCTCCCTGTCTGCAGACAAGCATGAGGAAATGCCAAGATGAGCCTTGGCATTGTTGCAGATTATCTGACGTGTTCCTCAAGGAAGGAAAGGCAGCACACCACTACTGGATGAAATAATGCATTCCGTGTCTTAGAGTATATTTTCATGTCTGCAGTGCCCAGCACAACCTCTCAAGAGAGTAGGAAGACAATGTTCTTGAGAACACAGCAGAGCTCAAAACCAGAACCATCATGCCTTTCAACAGAAAATCAGTGCTCAAGACTCACCCATTAATAGAGTGGAAGATTTTATCATAGTCTTCATCAGTAAGATTCAATCTGAAACACCAAAAAAGAATTATAGAATACATACGACGTACAAATATTGACCATGAAAATATAATCTCTGTTGAACAGAAATGTCTGACACGGAAAATATGCAGAAGGCATGCTTGAAACAGAGTAAAATGGACACAAATCAAATGAAACATTTCACTTGAAACAGCTCAATCCACAAGATTGAAAATAGGGCCCTGTCAGGTAGGGTTCCTGATGAGGTACTCTAAGACCCTTTTGCAAGACACTTGAAAAATGTACTATTTACATGAATGGCACGGTTATTACTTCCTGCAGACCGGCAACTCCGGTTTCCAACTGATTCCCAAGAAGGGCAGAGCTGCAAACAGTGGGTCACACCCATGCACCCCCAGCCTCCCTGCCAGCATGAAAAGCAGAAAAGGCCTTGGCTCTGTTGTAAGCCCTGCTCAGTGATAACAAAAACACCTCTATATTATCAACCCTGTGTTCAGCACAAATCCAAAACACACCCCCACACCAGCTACTGTGAAGAAAATTAACTCTACCCCAGCCAAAACCAGCACAGACGGCCACACTTCTGCAGAGGTGTGATAAGTTGGGTGTAAGTGAAAGTGTTCAGCTTTGCTGCAAGTAGCTTAATTGCCAGAATTAGAAGCATCCATTCAGTGGTGAAGCTTCTGGTCAGCAAACTTTCTGAAAGCTCCAGCAGTTACATGAGGAATGCTGCCTTCTAATTCAGGCACTTAAGTGGTGCTCTTATTGGACTGTTTTTTATAACCGGACTGAAATTTATAATTTTACCTTCTGGTTTCAGTGCATTTAATATTTTATAGCTCAGTGTTGGTATCAAGTACTGTCAGCTGTTACTTACTCTGCTACTTTTCACCAAACAACCAAAATAGAAGAAGACAGTGAACTGGACAGAACTAGACTTTGTTTTCTGAGAGGAATACTGATAGCCTTCCTTGATTCAGTGAATTCCAGGGCTACAAAATGTGGGGGAAAAAGAGATATCTATATCTATGTATCTAGGTATTGATGTGTGTTTGTGGGGCACTACACTGTACACTACTGAATATAGCTAACTTCAAAAACCATGCATGCAAACTGCAGAAGGCAATTTTACTGGTAAAAAAAAAAATTGAACTTTTCAAAGAGAGACTAGAAATATAAGTAGAAGTATTAAAAAGTATATGTTCCACTCTGCTTTTATTCCGATCTCTGGAACGCTGAGAATTGTGGCATCTTCAAATTGTCTTTGAGGAGCAATAAACACTCAGAAAAAGAGCAGAACTACTTTATGTGCCTCTAAAATCATACATGCCTTACATAATACAATTATTATCCACTCCTAAGGATAAAAAAAAATGTACCTTATAGGCACAGCTCGAGCACCTGCAGATTCCACAAATTTCACATATGAAGCCGCAATATAAGATCTTCCAAATCGCTGGTACTCATCAAAGTGACATTCCTGTGACAATATCCCTGAAGGGCCCAAGGAAGAAAATTAGCACCATACAAACGGCAAGGGCAACACACTGAAAGAAAAGTCACAAAATCACTGAATCAATTAGCTAGGAAAAGACCTCTGAGATCATCAAATTCAAGCTTCAAAGGAACACCACCATGTCAACCAGACCAAGAAACAAGTGCCATGTCCAGTTTTTCCTTAAATGCCTCCAAGGACAGTGACTCCACCACCTCGCTGGGCAGTCCATTACAATCTAATCACCCCTTCCTCAGAGAAGGGTGATAGAATCTAATAACCCCTTCTGTGAGGAAATTCTTCCTAATGTCTAACCTAAACCTCCCCTAGGCAGCTTAAGACGGTCCTCTTGTCCTAGCGCTAGTTGCCGAGAAAAGCCCAACACCCACCTGGCTCCAGCCTCCTTCAGGCAATGGTAAAGACCGATAAGGTCACCCGGGAGCCTTCTCTTCTCCTGCCCAAACCACGCCAGGCTCCTCAGCCGCTCCTCCTAAGACCCGTGCTCCTACTAATTAATTAAGCTCCCATTTCCTATATGCCAGCTAGCAGCCATAGATTCACTGCCCAGGGGAACTGCAGACACCGAGACAACGGGGCATCAATTACCGTCACAAGGCAGCACACAAACACACATTACCTGACTAAGCCTCGGCTTCCCTGCTACGACTGCTCAGCACTGTAACATCTCTCAAGCAAGCCTGACTTTTAGAGAAAGCCCGTACAGCCTAACGCCGCTTACACCAGCTCTAGCCAAACCTCGGCTCCCGCAGACGCTTCCCGTTCGGCCCAGGCAGGGTGCGCGGCCCCTCGGCCCCTTACCGATGATGGGTCTGTCATTGCGCCCCGCCGGGCGGTCGCGCCCCGCCACGGAGGCGGCGGAGCCGCAGCGCAGCAGCGCCAGGAGGAGCGCGGCGGCCGCGGCGCCACCGAGCCCTGCCAGGCGCCCCATGGCCACGGCTGCGGGCACGGCTCGGCTCGCAGTACGGCTCGGCTCGGCTCGGCTCGCCTCCGGGCACGGCTGCCGGCTGGGCTGGGCTGGGCTGGGCGCCCGCCCCGCGCACGCAGCCGCCGGCCCGCCCGCAGCGCGGCTCGCTGGGAAATGCAGTCCCGGCCCGCGGGCTGAGCCCCGCCGCAGGCAGCCCCGCGGCCGCCTCCTTCCCTGCGGAAGCGACGCTCGTATCCGTCACAGACGAGGCTGGGTCAACCAGAAAGGGTTTATTAATTAAAATATATGTTAATGCATTTAAAACAGAGAAAAAAAATTAAAAATCGTGCATTACATCGTGCTTACAGTCAGTAGTAAATTATATTTGTACCGTTTAACAGGAACTTTATTTTTTTAGAGGCACTCCCGATGTTATAAAGAATAATGCACTTAGGGATCTTTGTTTCATGGCTGCTGCTCAAAGCTGCAACACCACTGCACATCATACCAATATCTTCACTACTCATTATGTAAATGTTACAATTATATTGTGTCCTTATTATTAGCAGCAATGCAATTAAGAGTTCCCACCTCCTATATAATATGTAAACATTAAAAAATAATTAATAGTTCAGGAAAAAAATAACTGCACTAAGTGCTCTAACTGCTGAGTTATGCAAATATGCTATCACTTAATAACAGGATCAGGGTATTTTCAAAGACATTTAGGACTTTATATTCATAGAGCTGGTGAACTCCAAATAAAGATCAAAAAGCCCTAGCTAAATATGCATATACATATGCAATCAAATGAGGTTTCTGCTACATAAACCAGTAGCATTCAGAGATTGGCTTCACAGGAAAAGTTTAAATTTTCTTGTTCACTGAAACTTGGTTCATTCCTTTGTGCAGTTTACATTCACAGATTAAAATTGAAGGACTGTAATATTAAAACAATAGCTTTGGGTCTCCAACTGGTAAATTACTTGGAACTTGAGTTACACACTTGAACAATTGCCAGATAGCTGACTACTCGGTCTATTTTCTTATAAAGAAGAATTTGCAGTTCATTGAACTCCTCTATTTAAGGAGCTTTTGTATCACAAAACAGTGTATCACAAAATAGTATCACAAAACCTGAGAAAAAGAAATATGTATGAAATACATTTTCATATACTCAAATCTCAATCAGGTTTCTTTAAATTTAGGCCCCATATCAAAAATATTTTGAAAGAGAAAAATGAAAAGGCACTTCAGGAAATTTGGAAATTGGAAGAAAAAAATAAAAAAGAAGTTATTGTCAGTTTTGAAAGAATTTCTGGCATTGATCTTACCACAGCAGAAGAAACTACAACCAACAAGAACTCTAAGGGGTTTTTCACAGATGTTCCTCTTGCTAATAAAAATAGTTTCCAATGACTCTTGCAATAATGCCTTACTAATCATAATCTAAAGTAAGGCATTTCTGATATAATAGTATAGTTTCGTTTCTGTTCCCTACACCTATATACCATTCCAATGTCCTAAAGATTGCAAAATAACTGAAGTTATAATTTCTAGCTACCTGAGATAAAAGCATTTTTTATGGATTTATTAATAGGAAAATTCATATGGAATGCTTAAATACATAGTGCTTATGCAAAAACAAAAAAGAGTTAAGAACAGTTACTGGACTGAAAATAAAATTACATAACCTATTTTACCCCCTGAAACAAGCAGATAATGCAAACAGCTGAAAACTTTTGACCTCTGTAGTCCTCTACACTAGGGATTAAAGGATAATAATCTGAGTTACCTATAGTTATCCATAGACATTATCACTTTGAAGAAAGAAAATAAGAATTGTCAAGGTTGTTATGACTCTTTTACCAGTTCCTTCCTCTGATTCACACTGTCCTTTGAAGAATACGTACGTGGTGTTTTTCTATAAAACTTGAAGATTACTCTGTTAATTAGGACAAAGAGGGAAGGTGCACAAGCAGCACAAAGAGTAACGCAAATGTCTCATTATTGCTGACCCATTTTCAATTTGATACAAACTATCAAAACAGCATTTTTTCCCTGAGAATCAATCCAAAAAAGCAGCTTCTTTAGTCCTTGCAAATTAGTCCTGTAGTCTTATTTCTGCAACAAACTACCTTATTCACAGTCTATTCTTTGTTTTGTATTGTCTTGACAAGCCAAGATAAAGAGCTAAGTGCAAGATTCTGGACTACATTATTGCAGATGAGTTGTCTCCAAAGACCTAACAGCAGCAGTATCAATCTGATATCCAGTGCACTCTTCAGCTTTCTGGCATACAAGTTACTCAATAACAGTGTGACAAACATGTAGAATTCATTAATCTCTTCAGACATAGAAACTGATAGACTCCAGTTAGTACAAAAGTGCAGCCAATATAATATTCAGTGAGTGCCCTGCAAAGACATACTGGTTCCATTCACAATGGAAATTTTCATATTACATTTATTTCCAATTCCAGTGCTCAAGAATTGATAAAATACTGTATTAAGGTTATTCCTAGGCAACCAGAGAAATGCTCTGAAGATAATCTGAAGATGCCATTATGAAGTCAGTCCATTCCTTGGCCAGCTCTTCAATGGAGACTTCCTCCCCCCCATATTCCTGTGGGAGAATGCTGACGGGGAAGTGTTCGGTCAGACTCTGCAAGTAGTTATTCCCATGCATGTACACCTAAACCAAAATATGAAAAGCATTTACTTGGGTATGAATGCTAGACTATTGAGTGAGAACAGGCAGCAAAGCATCTCAATGCAAGAGCTGAACCCACCAGCTTGATTTAACTAAATAAGTGTATTTGTTCATAATTAATTCCTTAAAAGGTGGAACTACCCTTGTGAGTTTCCCCTACGTACTCAAACTCTGTCCTCCTCTGAATCTGAAGACGGGTGAAGGATGGACTACAACCTGAGAACTGTATTTTATGTAGCTTTGAGCACAGGAGCCAAAACTAACTACACACTTGTTCCAGACTGGTTTAGCAAAGCTGGTGAGAGTATGTACTGCATCCAAGCTGCTAAACTGAGCTAAACCACAGGAATACTGGTGATTTGTTTTGTCATGATATCTTGTACTTGCCCTTCAGTAATTTCCAAGAAAAGAGCCCTATCTGGCTCATGGCCATTACTATCTGGTCCTGCCACATGTATTTAAAAACAAGATTATGTAGTATGTATGTAGGTTAAGACAGGTGTCAAGGAAGATACTCAACAGAATCTATATATCAGTCCTTATCTTTCAGTTCCAACTGGAATTGGATTCTGGACTACTTCTCCACTTTAACTCTTTCAATACTGTAGGTTTGATTCTTCTCCTCTTGCTCTATTGTAGCTATTTTGAAACCTTGTTCATTACTTCCAGTCTGATGCTTTTCTAGGATTTACTGTCTTGGCATTCACTGACTAATGCAAATAAGCAAAATCCATGTGCTGAGAAAAGGAGGCTTCAGAATCAGAGCAACAATAGGCAAGGCTGCTTATTTTGTACCTTAGTCCTGCTGTTACCACTTCACTTTTGTGCCAGCTGAAAACTCCAATATCTTTCTATGCTGCAACAAACCATAGTCCTTGGCATGCTTTTGCATCCAAATACAAATCTATTTGCAGATCTCTAACTGCAAAACTATTTAAAGCAACTAAGGAGCTATTTGGAAAAAAACTTAGAAATTAAGTCTGACCAATTTTTGATGCATAAATGCCTCTGGAGGTCAGTCAGAGATAAACAGTTGCCTTCTACTAATTCTGCACAGCTTGGACCGCAACACACTGCTCAGTGATCATTTTTCTCTATCATTTATATGCAGAGTGCTGGGAAATCCAGGACCTATTTTTTTCTAGTTTTGCAGAAGAATTATTATGTGACCTCATGCAAATTATTTAACCATTTTGTGTCACTTTGTTTTCTCTTCAGAGGCGTGATAACAGCACCACTTGCGACGCTCATGTCAATAATAACTGCAAATGCTTTACTGTTAGATCCTGGAGGTTTGTATGGCACTAACAAACAAAAATGATTTATGCTCTTCAGTACTCAGGAGTAACAGAGCTTAAGGAAAGTGCTGCAGATTGTCATATAAGGGTTTTCTGGCAGAAAGAAATATTTGTGTGCACTCACCCGTTGCTTTATTTTTTCAGTGAGAAAAGGCTTAATTAGAGCGAAGACTGGGTGGAAGAATAAAGGCTCATTAATCAAGTGGATACCTCGAACTTTCAGTGGAAAGGAATCCTGTCAGCATACATGGAAAACAGAATAAGAAAAAGGAAACATTATTGAAACACCTCTATTACTAAGCACAAGCCTGTAAAAAACTGTCTGGTCCATAGGTTAAAGTATTTCTTATGACCTTGCCAATTCCTGCATTTTCTATCAATGTAAATTATAAAAAACATTTAGAAAAATCATATCTTGTTCCTCCCATTAAAAGGAAAAATCTCACCATTTTTTTCATCTCAGTAGGTGGTGAGATTGAATATTAAAAACAAACAGAAAAACAAAAGAGAAAACTATCACCAAATTGCACATAAATATTGTACACAAACTTTGTGCTCAGCCTTTCTTCTAAAGTATAATTTATCACAAGATTCTGCTACTAATTTACAAAATGCTATCTAGCTATGTGCTTTTATTGGAAATTTACAGCCTGAAGGATAATGCATAAATATATAAAAACTATTGAAAATACTAACTTTAAGTTAAATAAGTTATATTTATAATTTAGAGATAAGCCTTGAAATTACTAGTAATTTGGCCAAGACAGAAGTTCAGCTTTACAACAAGATTACTGTTTTAATGAAATTTTTAAAATTTAAAGGCTGCTATACAGCCTTTGTAATATAAAACAGCTTGGATTCTACTTGCATTCATTTAAAAGTTCCAGATCTTTGAAACTTAAAAGAAAATATGTCAGTGCTCAAAACAAGCTTTATGCAATGGGGAAAGTACAGCTTCCCTTCACATCCCACCTGATACTTCCTCTGAGATGTTTTCTGCTTATAAAATGGTACTTCTCACAAACCTATCTCCTCACTAGTTCAATAGTTCTAAGGAAGGAAAAACCACAAAGCCAACACATTTCTTTAGTGCCACTCCTTCTAGATATAATGTATGTTAAAGACCTTAAAATTATCAGCTTGTATCTTCACTTAATGTTATTATGGGTTATCATATACTTAAAATCTACTATCATGATTTTCACTAAACAATTTTCTGCCACAAAACAGATTTTTCAAGATAATGTCACTTATTATCCATACTATGCTATCAATTCCTTAGTACATACTTCCTTTCCATTAACTTATGTTTCTTGATACAGTATAGTGATTTGCAAGACACATTTATTGAGTAAAATACTGGGTTAAAACCAAGGTTTCTTAACATTTACTTATAAGCATGTTCTGGAGTGCATTAAGCATGTCCTGGGGTGCATCAGGCACAGCATCTCCAGCCAGGCAAGGGAGGGGATTGTCCTGCTCTGCTCTGCCCTGGGGCAGCCTCACCTTCAATACTGTGTGCAGTTTTGGGCACCAAAATATAAAAAATACATTAAGCTATTAGAGAGCTTCAAATGAGGGCCAGGAGGATGCTGAAGAGTCTGGAGTGGAAGTAGTGAAGTAGTGTGAGGAGTGGCTGAGGTCACTTGGTCTGTTCGCCTGGAGAAAAGGAGACTGAGGAGAAACATCATCACAGTCTGCTATTTCCTTGTGAGGGGAAGAGGAAGGGAAGATTTCTTCACTTTCCTGACCAGAGACAAGACCTAAGGGAATGGCCTGAAGTTGTGTCAGAGGAGGCTTATATTGGATAAAAGGAAAAAGTTCTTAACCCAGAGGGGGGTTGAGCCCTGGAACAGGCTCCCCAGGGAAGTGGTCACAGCTCCAAGCCTGACAAGAGTTCAAGAAGTGCTTGGACAATGCTCTCAGCCACATGGGTGTATCTCCTGGGGTGTCCTGCATAGGGTCAGGAGATGGTCTTGATGATTCTGATGAGTCCCTCTCAACTTAACATATTCTATGATTATATGATATTGAAAAACACTAATATAATCTCTGGATAAAATTTACAAACCCAGTTAGAAGTGAGGAAAGGAATCAGGGAACAAAAAAAAAAAAATAGAAAATAACACTGGAAACACACAATTTTTAATTTTTCTTTTCCATAGCTAGAATAAGCATTTAGAAGTTTGAAAAACATTTTAAAAATCAGAAGTAGGTCAAGATGGAAACATCATAGTCAAAGATCTTCCTGCTTTGAGATAATGAATTGAAACCTTTAGATGTACTTGCAAATCCTATTCTGCTTCCTTTCTGCTCTATTTCAAGGTAAAAAAAATTACTTACAGCAATATGTTTACCACCTCAGAAATCAACCGAAACAGTCTCTCTAGTCCTGTTTTCATGAGAACTGGCCCAAGACTGCATAACACCAGGAGTTCTCATTCTAGATGTGCAAAGTTGGGAATACCTAATGGTTTCAATAAAGTTTTACAGTAGATATCACAAAGGAAGAACATCTGAAGTTCTGATGATATTAATTCAATGACTAAGCTTGATTGAATCTCAGATATGAACCTTACCGAATCAGAGGAAGAGATTATCTCCCTGGCTCATTTCCACATCACAGGCTAACAGTTTTATTATTACTGACTTTCAACATAACTTCTGAAGGAAAATAAGATTATAGGACTACACTGTAGCTTGCCTGTCAGTTCTCTGTCCCCTTTTTTCTTTATTTTTTTTTTTTCTCTCAAATCCAGTGGCAAAGTTCAACTGAATTTGGCAGAAAGGAATAAGCCTTAAAGACAGTAAAGTCCTGAGAAGTTTTATGAAAAACCGGAGGTGAGGTAACAGTGACTTGCACAAAACAATGCTCGTGTTTTGGGGAAGAAAGCAAGCAGAACATAAATGTTATACATTCTGTCATTAGCAGATGGAAGATCACATAAGCATCATCCATACTGGTACCAAGTTAGGAGTAGTCTTGCTCTTAATTGCTCACAGTGCATGCTATTTTTAGTATTCTCTGAGGCAGGAATAAATGCTTTAAATATTGAGATAATATACAAAAGAATGGAAGAGAAGAGATGAAACAGGATAACAAATAGAAATCCTTCCAAAATTGGGCTTCATCTGCTCCTCCAGTCATGAAATTCTTGTGTTGTAACAGGTTGATGGAGTTCTTATAAAATAACAGAAGTTAGAGGGTATTTACTGGTATAGAAGAATAAAATGTAGGTAAAATCAAGCACAACTTGTAATTGATTAAGGCTTTTGTTCTTCTAAGTTGCATAGTCTGAGAATGCCTACAGAATGAAAAATTACTATAGCTTGGAAGAGATGAAAAACTGGAAGTCATAGCAATGAAGCTGCATAAAGCATTATGTCATACTTACTGTGAGAACAGCAGCTATTTTCTTGGCCACTGCTGGACTGATTTGAAAAGCATGAGCAAATCTCCACCCTTGAAGGTCAAAGATGGCCTTGACTCCATTTCGCTGAGTCTCGATCTCCTTTACAATGAGTTCAGATGTGATGAGACTTACACGAAACACATCATATGCTGTAAATAAACTGGGATCCCATTTTCCTGAGGAGAAGATAGATTACCCAGCATTATCATGAGAAAACCCCATACACCTGCACTTTTTCTTCCTATGGCTTCTAATGTGCTTCTCAGGAGCAAGAATTAATCAGCAAGAACAATGTTCCTGAAATAAACTGGTTTTCCAGTGCATAAGTTATTTTGTGTACCTGCTCTCTCATTCATCTTTGATGCTCTTTTAGTGGATGGTACCACATAATGTAGCATGTTCTACCTATGGCCATAGGCCTAGTACAAGGTACAATTCAGCAACACTCACGCTAGCAGAAGCTGCAGATCAGTCCAATCAATTAATATAATTGCTTTTCAGCACTGTAATTTTCTGGCACAACTCAGTGAATCTCCCTTATTTTTTTTCTGAGGCCTGAGCGAAAAATTGCATGGGATGAGCCTTAGCCCTAGATGAAAGCTTTAGAGGGCACAACTGCCTGCTAGACCAGAAGATAATAAGAGAGTTCTTTGAAAGTTGGCAAAAATAAAGCCTCTGTCCAAAACAAGCATAAAGAGACATGGTGTTCATTTAACTATGTACTTTTTGAAAATGTTTTTAGGAGGTGCATCAAGCATTTTCCAAGTATTGTTTTCTAGGGCTCTTTGGCTACAAGTAAACAATGAAAGCTTGGTGAACTACTCACCCCAGCCTAAACTGAATGTTGGTACATGATAAGGTGTACACCTTTGTTTGTGTTCTCCCTACTCTGTGCTGCATCTGCACCAGTACCACAGTCTTAGCCCATGGCTTTGACAATTTACATGAAGTCAAATGATTTTTGGGCACTCAGAGCCAAAAAAACCCATGTAATCTTACAATTTTTAACCTTCAAGATTCTTTTGATGCAACAAGAATTTCACTAAAAAGAAAATTAGGTTCTTCATAAGGGATTGTACAGCTTTAGCCATACCAATAGATAAGTAAAATTATTTAATTGTTATAGCCCATCAAATTCACCTTTATATTAATGTAAATGCATTTCGAGCAAGGAACATAAATATATAAACTTTCTAGTTAAAATATTTTGATTTGATCTAGATTTATCAACCCCTGCAGTTGTGCCCATAAAATTTTTTGGTTTGCTGCTGAAATGGTGATAATTAAAAAAAATAAACAAACCGCAAAACAAAACAAAGAAAATGAACAAAGCCCAAAAACTTCAGTGTCAGAATCAGGTGTGAAACTGTTCCAAGCAATTTTGTCACTCACCAATTCTGTACATTAGAACTTTGCTTCCATGTGGGTCTCTTGACCTTAGGACTCCATGATAGCCAGCTTGCAAAAGACCAAGAACAGAAGATGGTTGTAAATCTGCACTTATTTCTGGGCATTCAATTCTCCACTTCTGATAATTCTTCAATAACTGGAAAAAAATTATGTGGATGTCAGGTAAGCATCAGCTATTATAGGGAGAGCACAGTTAAAAATATGCTTTCCAAATGTGGTCACAGTCAGGTTCATTTCATTAAATTAGCTATAGTTTGATTGTATATTTTAATCAAATCACTCCTAGAAACAGAAGGTTGCTAAACTGGATTAAGTAAGTGAGTAAATTGCCATGATGAATTTAGAACCCAGTCAAATCATTAATGGACTGCAGTTGTTATTTTGTGTCAGAAAGAAAACTAACTGTACAATAAGCCTGTAGTTTCTATGTAAAATGCATCTAATCCCCATTTTTTTCTGCTCAGGTTACCTTTAGGATTGTTTGTTTTGCTACTGCATCCTACTAACTCAGGATTTTTTAAAATTTAGACATGTAAAATTTTATGGAGGAACATTCTCCTTCACTCACTCACTCCTTTCCAATTTTTTACCCTATTTTTTACATCAATAATTGCAGTTTACTATTTGAAACAGGTATGCTTATCAGCATACCCAAAAACATTTTTGAGGTCCCTTTTACCCTTCTGAAATGAGAAAATACAGCACAGTAGTGGGTCCATTACACATTTGACAATTTCCCTCCCACAGAATAGAAATAATGAGATCCTGTCAGGTTAAAACAGAGATCCTGTCTGTTGCCAGAGACTTGGTCAGCCTGGTTCCCAAGGCTGGGAGGCAGCCCATAACCAGCATTTCTAAGGCACAGGAGGAGCTGTGTGTTGAAAGGCCATGGACTAATGCTAAGGAAGAGGCAATTAAAGGTGTTCCTTTATGAGGTAACATCTGTGTTGAGGAATTACAGGCAGCACTGTGAAAGGTCATCTTAGAGATGAATCGTGAAAAATTAAGTTGATGATGCAGTACTTTTAACTTCCAAGTCTAATTATTGGTTTTCCTTTAGTATTAACTAAGTGGTTGTGGGGAAAAGGAACTATGCCCTGCAACTAAAATTTATTGAAGACATTGAGCAGAAATAGAAAGCTATGCAAGACTGTCTTCTAAAATGCTTCTTCTCTGCTCATCAACTAAAATTTGCCTCTGCTGTATCACCTCTGCTAAGGTTATCACTAAGTTTGGAAAGTAGAGAGATAGCTATTACAAGTAATTCATATTTTGTTTTAATTTCCTCAATGGCTATGACTTAGAGGTCTAACCCAAGACCTTCAAAGTAGCTAAGAGAACAGGAATTTTTCAGTACCTTTTTTCTCGGCAAGCCAAAATGTAGCTTTAAATCTTAACAGTGGCATGCACAGCCTAGCTTTTAAAATTGCTTCTATATTTCATCAAACAGGAAAACCCAATCTGATCCTCAGCACAGTTTCACAAATTAAGTGTGTTCAATACACTGAAAGCATCAATCAAAAGTCTTATATTTCCTATAATTTGTATTAACAGAAATTATTTTTTTCCTTTATCAATTATTCTGTATTTTGCAACAGAAATACTAAAGTTAAAAGTGCTGTCAGGTCCAACTAATAGAATATAACTGTAAAAAAATTAAAATTTTCTTGTATCTGTGCAAACATAATTTTCTTCAGTATTTTCATTGGAAGAATGATCAGAAGGAATTTCAGCAAAATTGAATTAATCCCTACAGATTCTTAGAGAGAGACATGGAACTCAGCATCCTGTAGCTCACAGCATGATCATGTCAGATAATTAGTCTTATCTCCTACCCTTCCCTCTATTTTTAAGCTTCTTGTATAATTTTACATAAAACATACTTTTTCTTCAGCTTAATGCTTTTCTGCTCAGATTAAGGCTGAATGATTTTGAAGGTCTCTCAAATGAATTGCCATGAGGAAACTATTTATAAAACATTATTGTTTATCAGCAAAATTTACATAAAAATACATGGTACACTGATTAGAAATTAACTATATTTTTTATGGAAATAGAGCCGATAAATACATATTTAGATTAAAAAAAAAAAAATATTGACCGTGTTAGAATACCACTTGATTTGGCAGTGAAAGAAAAACAGATAAAAGCCTCATCCTAAACCATCACCATAGAAAGAAACATTTAACCACTAGGAGAATTTTATTAGAAGTCCCTTGACTGCATTCAATCAGTTTTAGCCTAGGTTAATTTTAAAACTAACAAACAAACAATGTGAAGGAAAGAGGGAGGAAGCAGGGAAAGTAAGTTGATTTGTGGGACAGAAGCTCACTACAATTGCAAAGATAGGCCTGTTGAGGTACTCTGACTATCTCACTCTGTCAGTACTTGACTGTCTGCAAAGGGCACTGCTTGAGCAATCCCAACTGCTTTGTGCCAGACAGCAATGTCAACATGTTTCTTCCTTGCTCTTTCCAAAACAGACTCTGAAATAGAAGCAAAATACAAAACCACCCTGAAAACAACTATGCAAACATCTGTCGCTTTGTAATTTGTCACTTTTCTTCTAAAATCTGTGGCACCACAACATCATGAAGATATATATATTAAACACCTCTTTGAAGAACTCTCTGCCAAAACTTATGTTTCATTTTCATTCTCTAAGAATAAAAATGACACATTAATTCAATACCCTAAATAATCCTGTCTAGTCAATACAGATAGTTTCTCATTTTCATGATATTTACAAGTTGGACAAAAAGATTTAAGTTCTTGGACTTTGGAAGAAAGAGAGTGGTATTTTCAGCTGGTGATGCACTCAAGATCCTTACAGAAGGCACAGTTAACCTACTTGCAAACTCATTAAAGAGAAAATATATGGTTGGAATACTTCTGACACTTTCCATGATACAAGTAAGTGGTGCACCTTTCAGACATGTAACTTGGCTAAGCCTAAAGCATACTTCCCTTGGCAAGAAAGTCACAAAGTGCTGAAGAGTTCTCAGATTTTGAAAACCTAATCTAATTGCCTAAAATAATTTAGGTCTGAAGTAAAGGTCAACATTAGAGAATCTTCCACAGAATCTACAGCTAGTTTTGGCAGATATTCTGTAAATTTGTATTTATGTAAGCAACCCCTCTCTTACAGCTGGACAGAGTCAAGTCTCACATAGCCACTTAAAGCAGTAATTCCTAAACATGTAAAGGAATTCAAACACTTGCAGTGGTTTAGAGGTTTTCTAGTTTTACACTGTTTAAGCACAGAAATTCATGTAAAATTTTTTTCAAGTAAGATTCCTTTTCAGCAGGGTAAAACATAAATGTTGCATATAGCAATCAGCTTGGATATAGATAAAACAACCTAATCTCAGGAAAAACAGACACATTCATTACCCAGTATAAAAAATGGCTCATGCACTTAATGACACAAGAAAAACATCTCAATGTATAATTATCTGTGTTTACAAATGGAATAACCTACTTAGCCTCAGCTCAGCATCTCAAAATAGATGCAAGATAACTTGATAAAGGGGGGGAAAGCTGGATGAAAAACTCCAGTGTCTGTAGTTCAGCATTAATTAAGAGTTTTTTTTCCCCTGATGTCTGTTGGGGATAGTTCCAGATCTCTGAACATTACAGATTACAAAGTTATCAATTAAACCAAGATTCAGGTTCTACAAACCAAAGTGAACTTGGTACTTTACTTGGAAGCAAAAGAACTAGAAAACATTGTGCTTGTTAGAGAAACAAATGCATCTGTATAAGTAAATTAATGATATTTTTCTTGATTAATAACTATTTATCTATATTAACGTGGATGATAGGCAGAATTAGGCCTCTGTTGTGTCAGAAGTTGTAAAAATGCACACAATGCTTGAGGAAAAAAAAGTTTTTTACTGGAATTCTTTGCAGGAGAAACCACAGCTCAAATTTCAGAATATAAACTTTGAGCATATGTATTTTATATTTCTTTTATATGTTTGTGTACAAATGTACCCAGAATTTAAACATACAGTATACACAGGCAAAGAATTTAAAATATTTTCTAGATACACAGAACTTTCTTAATTCTTCATTCTTAATTCTTCATTTCTTAATTCTTGTCACTGGAAAAAGACTGGCACGTGCTGACTTAGCACAAAGGGAAGCCTGGCTGACTGATTTGTGTTTCCTCAAGAGTCAGCTCAGAGAGCTAATAAGGGTTCTTCCATCCTTTTCAAGGAATTCCTTGGTATTGATGGAAGAAAAGCAGCCAAGTAACTGATTTCAACTTAGCATTTATGTTTGAATGATGTGAAGATCCTCAGAGATAATGTCTGAGACTCAGCAGTGTGTTTGACACTGCAGACAACACTTCTTGCACAGCATAGTCAGCCTAAGTGACTTCCTTGCAGCAGAATGCACTAGGAAATCCTCATTCCTCTGTAAATCAAATGCAAAACAAAAGTCTGCCTATATACCTTGGTATCAACCAGAACTCCTAAAATGATCCTAGAGAGTTTTCAGCGCCACAAAGTGGTGCTTATAATAGAATGTTATGAAAACCCTTTGCATAGAGTTTCAATGCCAAACATTTTTCTTCTGTTCTCCAAAGTACAATCTATTTCAGGTACAAAAAGACAGCTTTCCAAAGTCACAGAGAGTCAGTCCTATACAAGAATTATAGGATGCAATGCATAATAAAACAGGAAGAAACATTTATGTCCAAAAGGAGATGCCAGTTCTCCAGATTTCACAGATCACTAGTGAATCCAAGTGACAGTGGTTTTGGTGATAATAGCAAAGTCAAACACACACACATAGCTGGTACATTCAAAAAGATGCAGACACTGACCTCTGAGGTGACCAGTGACAAAACATGAGGGAATGGCCTGAAGCTGTGTCAGGGGGAGTTTAGGCTGGATATTAGAAAAAGGTTCTTCACCCAGAGGGTGGTTGGGCACTGGAACAGGCTCCCCAGAGAAGTGGTTACAACACCAAGCCCGACAGAGCTCAAGAGGCATTTGGACAATGCTCTCAGGCACACAGTGTGACTCTCTGACAGGGTGTCTGTACAGGGCCAGGAGCTGAACTTGAATGATCCCTGCAGGTCCCTTCCAACTCAATATATTCTGTGATTCTGTGAGAATAGTCTGTTACTGAGCTTAACTGAATGATCACTGTCTTCAAGAAATTAAGACAGTTTTAGCTCTTCTTCAAGTCCTTCAATTTCAGATACCTGTTTCAGTGCTGGATTTTCTTCTAGCATGAGAGACATCAATATATCATCAAAAGCAAGTCTGGAATTGCCATTGGAAAAATGGAAAAAATTGCTGTCATGAGTCACCATAAAGGATTTAGAAATGGAATGTCTTGACACAATCTACCTGATTATTCTTTTCTGAAGCATTTCCAAATGTTGATAACCAACATCAGATAAATCTGTGTCAATTATTAACCAGAAATGCATCAATAAAACAGTCTGGTCAGGTGCCAGACTCTTGATTCATAGTTAAGGCTAAGTATAAGCACATACTAAGATGCTGGACAACGTTTGCTTATATGCATTGACAGGGCCATTAACTTTGATTATCCCTCAGCTGCTCTACAAATACTATATAGTAGTATACAGAAGCCCAGTGGGCAAAGAGAATCTTATTGGCCTGAACTC